>NC_071441.1:26314087-27017922 GCF_017976375.1 Cuculus canorus | reverse complement strand
AACTTTGAGGTGTACTGCAGGCATTTCTCATGACTAATAAACAGATGCATACATAAAAAACTAGCAAAGTGACCATTTTCCTGTTTGAAAATGAGTTATTTAAGCTAGAAGTTGCATCAGGATCCTTAGTGACTCAGTATTATTAGGTTTGTTTCTAATCCAATTCAAAGTAGTCACAAAAGGAAAATTCCACTGTCCCACACCCCAGTTTGTGCTGTCCACTTTTCCTTTGACATACTTATCTGGTTGGTGCCATGTCAAATTACACAACACTGATATTTGTACATTTTAAGTGAGGCTAACAGATAGTGCCAGATGAAGTACAGAAATAATGAACGTGTTTATATGTAAATTATAAGAATCTAGAGGTTTTCCAGAGATTTTCTTGGTTTTGGGTCTCCATTTAAGCTTAATATGATTCAGAGTCTGTGAACAGTGAGAAGTTCAGCTGATATAAAACTGAAAAAGAAAAAAATGTCATATTTTTTGTGGTAGTTGATGCGTTATTTTAAAATAGTTGTGGCTGTTACCATTGATCTACAATAACAAATTAAATCTTTGTGAGTATTTACAAGCAGTTAATTTGGGAGTGAAAAATCTCTACCATCTGACATGCTCATAGTTCAATGACATAAAATTAGCAAAGCAGCAACATGGTACTGAATTACAATCTCCTATTTACCCCTCATCAAATACACTATTGCAGAAATAGAGGAATTTTTAAGAGGCATAATTGAAGGTTAAGACACAAGGAAAGCCTCTTCTAAAAGAAAGACTGAAAAGATCCAGATGGGTTTATCCCTTTTATCACCCATAGTGCTCTGACTAATCTTAATATTGTTCAAATCTTTGAACTTGTTTCTCACAGTTAAGTTAGGGGTCCATTTCCTGTACCACAGAAGTCACTATGGGACTTTTTTGATGCATAATCAAAGAACAAGAGTATAAAAGCATATTTAATGGAATACATAAGCCAAAGAAACCAATAAATCAGGAAATATATACATATGGACACATAAGGGCAGAAATATATGGGGAGGCAAAGGTTTGCCCCATATACAGATACAAGAGAGCTTTTCATCTTTAGACATCTACCTGGAACAGAGAAATTTAAGCAACTTAATATCTAATTTTAACTTAAGATGGCATTTCCAATTTAATGCTTATATTTTTATATCAATATTCAAAATTTAAGTGAAGAAGAAACCAACTGAGCAACAAGATTGTCTAAAATGAATTATTTTGATGAAAATTATTATCACAAGTCATCTGGTGTATCCTATGAAGAGACAAGTAAATTGACAATGTTTTTATTGTAAATAATAAATTCATGCAGTTTTTTTGGGAGGAGGGAAGGAGGTGTTTGTTGGTTGGGTTTGTTTTTTTTTTTGTCACCTTGATGATATATGATGTAGCTATCTTATACGGAATATATGGCACTTCTTCTTTGGTGGTACATTCCTCCAACTCAGTTGTTTTGCAGCTAGCATCAGAACAAGCTCCAGATGGGTTCAGATGATCTACTGCATAAGAAAAATCAACTTCACTTTATCAACTTCAAGTATAGAACTATAATGCAAGCAACACCAGATGCACAACTTGCATTTTAGAATTTTTATTAGAGACATAAAATATAGTTTTAAAACAAGTATTTTTTTCTGGTAGAAAGGAAAGTGAAACTTTGTGAGAAAATTTTAGCAACATTGGATTGTCAACTCTGATCTATGGGCAGTATCATTACATTCTATAGATGAAATTTAGGTAGCTGAGCTCACATAAAAGGAAAAAACATAACACCTTTAATTTATGTAATGTACTATGTGTTCCGAAAACCAAGAATAATATTTGCTATATAAATTTACCTTTTCCTAGAGCTCTGTTTTCACTCCATCCAACCAAAGAATTCAGAAATGACCACTTGTTGATAGTCATTCCAAGCTTGTGCAGCCAGGAGTTTCCCTCTCCATCTGTTAACAAAATTTAGGTGTTAAAATCGTGAAAATCATTGCAACTCTCAGAATTCTCTTGATTTGCTAGTTCATTGGATTCACATGTGGTATACACTAATTCTGGTGATACCAAGAGTTTAATATACAGCGGTACAAGAAAATGAGAGATCAGGAAGTCATTGATAGAGCTACAAGCATGAGAAGGATTTGATATTTGTTTTGAGACTTGAATGGTTCCACTTCATTCTGAAAAAAGAGATATATTGAATTCAAAGGCTGTATTACAGACTTGTTTGACACATTCTATCAAGATCTTTTTCAAAATGTAATTTTGAAAAATCATGAAACAACTGAATTTTGCTCAATATCTTTGAAAATAACTGCGTGGGCCTGTGTGTAGGGGCAGTCAGTGGTGGATTGCATCGTCAGATGAGATATATCTGACTCGGTCTGTATGCATGCAACATTCTTCCTGAGAGAAAACATGGCCACAACACCCAACACAAGTGAATTCTCCAAGTTCCAGTTTGAAAGGGAGACAAGTGTCTGAAAATAAGTTTTCTGACTCTTTGAATTGGTTGAAACAATTTTCAGAAACTAAGAATTTTTGTCCACTGAGGAAATTTGGGTGTATATCTACCTTTCCTGAAGGAACATTCATTTACCTCCATGATGTAGTAATTTTCTAAAAACAAATATCTGACTCTTCACTTTGCTTTTATTTGACATATTGTAACAGAATGTACTGTTTTAAAATATAGTCTATCTAGGTACTAGATGGAATTAGCAGATTCTATTCCAATACAGCCATAAAAGTCTTGCTTTTCAAAATCCAGTTTTGATGATTCATAAAATACACAACTAAATAAATATGTCTTGAGACCAGTACCCTTAGCTCAAGTTATTCTCCTTTCTGAACTCAAATTTTTCATCATTATACATTACATATATGTGTATGTGTTATCTTTTATTCTGTGAATTGTGTCAGTGAAAGGTGCATAAAATTTATACATAGTAGCTACTTCTTAAAGGACTTTGACGTCTTATATATACATCTTTTTGGTTCACGTTTGGCTGTCTTTCTACCATGTAGGAGGCTATTTGACGCCACAGCTTTGAAATTTCATGTAATCCTACTTTTTGCAAAAGTAGCCACTAGAACTTGCATTCCAAAACTGTAGAATCTATCTTTTTGCCTAGGATAAATGTTAATCTTACATCCTTAATGGAAAACACACATATTGATATTGTTTTCTGCTGGAAAAAATGCATAACTGTATCACCCGCTGAAATGACTGCTGAGCTCTTCTTCAGTCTATAGCAGTCCATTGGGAAGAAAGAAATTTGAAACTCTCACAATTCATGATTTTTAAAAATCAGTCTACATGCCTTCGCTTTAGCATAGCATCTCATAGCGAATGTGACTTGGAAAATTACTGAATATACCTTTTCATAGCAGTCTCTAGAGTAAACTCACACAGAACTCTGTGGTGTGGTGTGGATGGTATGGACAGTTCTTTCCCTTTTTTACCAATGCCATAAATCAGACTGGCTCTCAAAATGCATTCAAACCACCGGAGTACCTTGCAGTTTAATCCCTTTAGAAGGTACATTTCCTCAAACCAGAAATCTCTCTTCTCTGACTTTACACTTAGAATCAGGCCATATGGCACAGACTGATTTGCCACATTGCAAGTTCTGAATAATTTCAACTGTATTTTTTGACAGGTTTTGGAGATTCCAGTAAATTGCACACCACAGAACACATAAACTTAGTCCTTTCTCACTGGGTTTGGTTTTAATGGGTATAAAGCCACTAGGCATATTTTGTGCATAAGGAACTTCCATTGTCTATGTACTGAATCATGAAAGGTACTTTCCCACTTAGTCCATACTAACATTCCCCCATATTCAAGTCATATCAGCACTGATGATGCAATATGGACTATAATGGTTATACACTTCTGTGAGACTACAATATGGTAATAGTGTGCCAATTTGACCTCTTGTGGGAAACAATGAAGAACACTCATTCAGAACACCTGGGACACAAAGTAATGCTTACTGTCCTCCTTAGGTGTGTCTTCAATCACCATACTTTTAATCACACATGAAGGCAGTTCTTGTATCTCCTCTGAATAATTAATAATGCTGCCTGGTAGAGGAACAGGTGAGTGAATGGTGGTCTGTGGTTTAGTTTCAGGATCAATTTTCACAGAATCTTCAGAGACTTGAGCGCCTGAAGGGATAACTGTTTGCAACCATGCTTCTGGAAAAACAACCAAAGGAATTCTTGTTAATAAAATTAACAAGAGGAGGGATTCAGCTGAGAGGCTTGAGAGCAGATATTATGAAACAGGATCAGATTTGTAAGATCAGACCACAAAATAAATTTAAGAAAATAAGTAGTACAAACCATCAACTCATTTAGGTGTAAATATTCTTATAAACTAATCAGGGCAAACTCATCGTTTTGCGTCTTTTCTTTCTGTCCCATTTGAAATCTAACACAATTTGGTGATTTAATCTTGGTTTGACTGTCAGATTTAGCTTAATTTGCAAACATATCAAGCTCCATGAAATAAGTTCAAGAATTCACCATCTTCTACCCTAAATAAAACCTGCCAAGTCTCATAAAGTTTCCACCCAAAAGCACATCTCAAATAGATTCTTCCACACATAAATCTTGGCCAGCTTTTGTCTATGGAAAAGACCTTTGAGATCATCAAGTCCAATCATACCTGTCCACTAGTAAATCATATCCCTAAGCACTTCATCTACGCATCTTTTAAATACCTCCAGGGATGGTGAGTCAATCACCACCCTAGGCAGCCTGTTCTAGTGTTAGAAGTGCCTACTCTGTTGTTATGATCAATTTCCGCTCTGTCCTCACAAAATGTTTTTCTTTCTCCTGAATTTCAAATAAAGCAAAAAGATCTATTAGCAGTATTAGAAGAAAGTCTTTTGGGTTTTTTTTCCTGTTTGTTTGGGGGTTTTTGCTGTTGTTGGTTTTGGTTTGGGTTTTTTTTTCCTGCCTCGCCAGCCTCGTAACTTCCATGGAGAAAGGTACTGGTTTTCTAGTTTTTCAGCTAGACATAAACTTCCATATGAGGAAGAACTTTCTTCATGTCTTCCATCCACAGAAATTTAGCACACAGCACTCTTGTAAATTATTCTTTCAAGAGTCAGCTGATTGCTGTTCTGTGTGTACATCCAACTGCTAAATGTTTAATGGGAAACACAAAATGTTCTCATATTCATAATCCTCACAGTGTAGTGTAAACTTGTGCCCTATGCAGTCTGCACGGAAAATATGATCTATCGTCCTCAATGCACATTATCAAATGCGTAACCAGCTATCTCAGGAAGGAAAGGGAACAACTGTTTTTGGCTATATCTCTGATGATATGGTTAAGGGATATAGATGGCAGGCAGTGCTGAAAAACATATCTGGTTTGTTGTGATCAAATTTTAGTTTATACTTTAAATATGATACCTGGGAAGCAAAGAGGAATGTGGGGGTTTTGGGTTTTGTTTTTGTTTTATTTTTTTCAAATTAAAAATCACAATTTGAAATAGGAGCAGTCAGTCTCCTGTTTTATAACATGCTTGGTTTATATATAGCTAGGTGAATTCCTGCTAATATTTTGTGCTTAAGAAATAACAATGCACTTCAAATACAATTGTAGCTGAAAATGGCTGATCCCCTGACATGTTACTTCTGTGCTGTTTCATGTGAACTTCAATAAAAATTCCTGCTTTAATATCTAGCAGTATCCAGCATAGATTCTGAAGTCTGTATTTACCATGTTTCACTGTTCAGCTGCATTTGCTATAGTGGCTTCTACTTTATGCCTTGCACCAGCATATACTGCTTTGTGACAGTGGATTATTTTCCTTACATAGAAATGGCCAGCAGCAATTCTGAAAGATGGACAGAAAGAAGTATCTTCAAAACTGCTTAGAACAGACAAAGATGAAAGAGGATCACTTATTCTGGGGCACTTAACTGCAAAGTCTCATAGTTTTTATCTTTTGTTTTCCCAGAGGCAGAGAATTTTTTCCCTAAAAAATAAAGACATCAAAGCATGCCAGCACAGAAAAATATGATGCTTTTATATAATTATTAAAGTATTTATTATATTGCCATCTAAGGATACATTTTCCTAATGCCATAAAAGTATTTACATATTAGATTCTGCATTTTTAAGTGGTCAAAACAAAATAAAACGTAAAAAATGTTATTGCACTGCACTTTCAATTTCCTCTTTTCTGATAAGAAATCCCTCTTGAAAACACGTGAGAGGAAATACAAAGCAGATGTGCCATGTTGTATGTCATTACATGAAAAGAACATTTTAGAGCCTCTTAGAGCAACAGCAACTGGTCTGACAATTGTTTTCGTTGCATTCATAGAATATTTCTTATATTTTAGATTCTTAGTAGTAATTTAGTTGAATGTTGCTATTGTAGTTGCAGGAAAATTCTACCAAAAGAGAAAGACAATTAATGAAAAGCAAGTTATGTCTGATTGCTCTTGTTAGAGTAGAGGAATAATATTTTTGATACAGAACTATGGTCATCACAATTTTTGCTTAAATGTAACAGTTTCTGTACAGAAATTTAGCTTCCTATTGACTAATAAAGTGTGGTTTTTTTTTTTTTTTTTTTTTTTTTTTTTTTTGCTAGGAGCAACCATACAGCAGTACTCAGCTACTGGAGAAAATACAGATTTAAACCTCGAAACTATGTGTCCTGCAGAGCTTCTAAGATAAAAGTAATCAATCCAAATGAAACACAAAAGAAAAATTGCAGTCCTTTAATTGTAAAAATAATATAGCTGTAATAATACATACATGTGTATAAAATCTGTATAACTAAAATCTGTATTTTTCATTGCAAGATCAAAGTTTTCAAGATAATGTTGACTAATATTCTGAAGAGGAGCCCTTCGTGTGTTGCATCTCTTAGAGAAACCACATCCTTTTGTGAGACAGAAGAAGGGAAAAAGATGGAAAAAAATTGAAGACGGAAATGGTTTTTGACTTTATTGGGAATTATTTTGATTCAGTCACTATCCTAAGGCAGTGTCAAATAAATTTGGAGTTATTTGGTCCAGCTGTATCTAATCACTTACAGCTGTGGTCTGAGGGAAAACAGAAAGGGCTATGTGAAAGGCATAGCTTCTGTCCAGAAAAGACTTTTCTCTGTCAATGCTAATTATTTGAATTTTTTTTTTCCTGTACAACAAATACCAAAACTAAGACTTTATTTATAAGAAGGTCACAAAGTTCAGCTAGAATAATTATTTTGATTTTATTTGTCCACATTAACATCACCTCAAGACATACTGTTATCTTTTGATAACATCAACATCAGCTTAAATATTTATGAGCACATCTTTATATCATCTGCTTTACTTCTCAGGAAACTCCTTTCTAGCAAGAAACAATTAGACTGTGAAAAAAAATCTCATCGTCTGCAGATATTTCCATTGCCTATTGGATTGTGCAATATATACAGAGTGTTCAAACAAACCAAAAGTGGATGGCAATCCATTATTTACATTTACCTGTGAGTTTACTGAATGGAAAAGGAGTAGGACAAGATCATCACTTCTGATATAATTGCAGGCACATCAGCAATCCCCTCAAAATGCTGCTGTGCTCAGGATCTCAGGAGCAATTGGACGTTTCACAGGATCAGACCTAGTGAAATCAGAGCTTCATATGCCTAGAAGTATGGCATGCCAATTTATCACCGAAACAAGTTTTGATTTAAAAGCAGAGAGGCTTTAGGGTTAGATAACATCTATAAAGTGAGGGAGGTCTGCAGTTACCTTGAAGAGCAGCTATATTTGAGGCAACACACACACAAGTAGTCCTCACGTAGTTATGATTGTTGGGTTTTTAATGGTCACAAACAGTATACAAAAGCACTGACAATTCAAACATCATATTGTATGGTTTACCCATAATACGAATATTTGAGCAGCAGACATGAGAACCTGCCTCGGGCCTATGCATGTCTTGCATTATTGCAATTATCTTCAGAAAATTTCATAGACAGATTGATGCTGCATTATAGTAAGGAAATTGACTAATGGGTAAGCAGCATATCATGGAAAGTTTTAGCACAAGGAACAATGCAGAAAGGAGTGTCATGAGCCTGAGCTTTCCTACGTGTATGCTAATCCACTGAAGCATAACCTGATATTCAATTTCCTAATCTCGAGTGGAATGACAATGTAAGTGCTTGCCTTAACTTTCTGAGTAATGCACGTTTTGGAGTATCTCCTATGTGAAAAACAATTTCTATTCTAACACTGTTTTGAACTCTGTGACATGTTTAATGTTCCAGTAGCCCCACACAGGCTTCTGATCTTGATAAACTGACAGTGTCCTTGTCCATTTTCTGGTGAAAATTTTGTCAGAAGAGTCAGTTCTAATTTCATAATTCTTTTTTCTGATTTCATTCTGGATCAGATACCAGAAATCATTACAATAACAAGAGCCACTGTTCCAATAGCCTAATGTGATTGTATCTAAAGGACAGACCTCCCCCAGTAAAACAGTAGCAAAATACCTTTTTTTGCTCCCTGATTTTGAATCATTGGGACATTTTGCTTAAATTTCCCAGAGAATTATAAGTTTAACAGTCAATACCTCGAGTAGCTTAAATTCTCAGGGATTTCAGTATGACCTGAATTAATGCAGTTCTTTCCTGGTATCTCATCTCTGAGATTCTTATGCAGATGACATTGATGAATCCTGCAAAGTTTATGCACAAGTATTTCTTAAGTTCTGAAAATTACTAACCACAAAGCAAAGACGACTGTATTTCGGACCAGTTAGTTCTACTGCATACAAGATCAGTTCAAGACCTGAAAAAAAATCTCCTGTGTCTCCTTTTTTCTCATCTTCAGAAAATAAAAAGAAAAGTGATGCAAGGATTGTTTCTTTACTACTATGTACTTAAGTTTAGTTTCATGGAGTTACAAAATGGCAAAGCTCCATGGAAATTTCTCTGTTTTAGTTTTTGAAACAGTAGTACAGTAGTTGTTAACAGAGGTATGATATCTTTCTCTTTAAGCCAGTCTGAACTTTACAGATCAGTTACTTCGCTACAGCTGGATTCATTGAATTGTTAGGTCTCAAATTAACTTCAGGGGAAGGTGAAGCCATGTGTTTAATGGGTGTGTTATTTATGGTTATTATTGATGTTCATATAGGTGGCAGGTATATTCATGTTCTGTCCCAGAAGTACCTAGGAACACACCTAGGATGACTGGTTGCAGCAAGTTGAGCATGTAGTCACTGAAAAAGACACTATTCCACACAATGTCATAGTTTTCCACTCAAGTGGCACAGTGACTGCTAACACACAATTGTCTGACTGTAACCTGCAAAAGTTTAGCTGGCATATGAAAATAATTGGGCAGGGACTATTGTAGTATATACTAAAGACCTGGGTGAGAAAGACACGTCACCCCATTAGTCTTCTAGTCTCAAAGATACTTGGCCTACCACAATGGCAGTGTGCCAGTCGGTGTCATTCTAAGGTCATGTCTGACACTAGCTATTGGTATGACACAACTAGAGTCTGCTCTTGGAAAGGCTGTTTTATCTTTCCTTCTCACCCACACATTGAAATATAAACAGAGAATGGCTGGAAATTTGCTTGTACACCTGGACTTCGACAACAACAGTCTAGATTAGCTTTATAAAGAAGTTAGACTAGTATCAGTAATATTCCAAGTCAGATATGCATTTTTGGTTTAGCCACACTACTTCCAGTCTAACAGAAAAGAGATCTCAATCCCACAGTCCTGTTTTTGTAGTCTATAAAATATTTCCAGTTTTATCTAGTATGATGTTCCCAGCTCCACATGTAGTATATCTGCAATTAAAGCAAACAGTCACTACAGTTTAGAAGCTGAAAGGAGTGATCCAGACTCTCAGCCAAGTTGGAGAGCTTGACATAATTTTCTCAGGCTGTGCTTCAATGGGTCATACCTTACTGCTTAAAAATTTTGGAGAATATTTAATAAAACCCCGATTCTCCATTATAGTGGTGCCATATGCCTTTTATTAATTTACTAACCACTTGGTGCATGCAAATGTTTGCAATGAGGTTAACATTACCTGTCTTGCTTTGGGTTTCGGTAGCAGCTGAAACAGAATTCTTATTATTCTTCCAGAACCAGAATTCTGGTGACAGGGTTATACTTTCTTCAGAATCAGAATGCTGGTCTAAGTAAAAGTGCAAAAAAACCTTAAACAAAGTCCTCAAAAAGCAGAAACAGAAAAAAACCTCACCAAATAACATATTCTAAAGAAAGTAATTCTTATTGCAGTGGTTATCATAGCTTTTTTTTTAAAAAACAAACAAACAAACAAACAAACATACCAAACTAACAAAAACACATTCAATCAATATACATAGTTCAGGGAGCAATGCATCTAAGAAAATTTAGGAAAGGTCATCCGGAACCCCTATTTATCATATATTATAGTAAAAGGAGACAGTCACTCTCTCCAATACCTAAAGTTGATTATTTAAAAAAAGTCTCCATAGACACTGATTAAGATCAGTCATTTTATTTTGGTAGAGCATGTTCATGATCTGCATATGGTCAGGGGAAAACTAATGTAACCTCACATACAGCTTTTATATCTGTGGGTCAGTTTTAACATAACACCTCAGTATTCAGTCCACTGATTGGGATGTTTTACACAGAGTATTGCCAGGTACGGCATTAATTAATTTAATGCATTTCAGATTAAAAAAAAGACTAAAGAATTTCATAGGTTATTAGAGATTAAGGGCCATCTCACAGATACATAAGGTTACTTCTCCAGAGATTCTCTGCACAAATTCTAATGAATCTTGGTGCTTTAATACTAACTGCAATACTAATGTTGTATGCTAAGTGTCACATAAGATACAGGGACACAGCTAAAACAGTCTTTTACTCTCAAAATCAGTGTGAGCTTTCCTTGGCTTCTGGTTATGCTTAGAGCCAATCCAGACCAGCTCTGATAATGGGGCTCTGAGAGTCTCTATGAATCATCACATATATAAATCATTAAAATTGAAAGCTTTGCAAGTGCATTACATGCCTGGGAAATGCTGGAACACAAAACACAGCTTATTCCACTGAGAGGTGCTCCAGACCTCAAGGAAAGGATGCTGTAAAGGGGTGGAGAAATGTTTTGGATGATATCTTTCCTTGACTCTGCAAATGCAGTATTTAAATCAATAATGTACAGAGGTAATTTATTCATGTACCTCACTCTGTGAGTATGATAAACCCCACACAGTAAACATTCTATGCAATAGGCAAACATTTCAAGGCTATGGCAGAAAAAAGAAGGTGGAGAACCAAGAATATTTTTGTATCTGTTTTTTATTAACAATATCTAGTGGACATTGCATGACTTATTGTATGATCCATTGTATGTCAAGGTATACAACACTGCAATTTTCATCAAAATGGCAAGATAGTAGAGTGACTTTTAGCATTCACAGCAATTTCTCAAACCTCTCCAGGGCAGGAACTTGTTGAAATCTGTGACTTGTGACAAGCAGTTCAGGTAAATTAACTTAGTGCTTTGTCTGGGCCCCATTCCTCTGTTGTGAGAAATACCTTGAATTTTACCCACTCATTTTTGGAGGAATCATAGAATCATAGAACGACTAGGTTGGAAGGGACCCACTGGGTCATCGAGTCCAACCATTCCTAACAGTCCCTAAAACATGCCCCTCAGCACCTTGTCCACCTGTCCCATAAACACCTCCAGGGTAGGTGACTCAACCCCCTCCCGGGGTAGCCTATTCCAGTGCTCAATGACCCTTTCCATGAAAAATTTTTTCCTGATGCCAAGCCTGAACCTCCCCTGGCAGAGCTTGAGGCCATTCCCCCTTGTCCTGTCCTCTGTCACTTGGGAGAAAAGGCCAGCTACCTCCTTTCCACAACGTCCTTTCAGGTAGTTGTAGAGAGCAATAAGGTCTCCCTTCAGCCTCCTCTTCTCCAGGCTCAACAACCCCCAGCCCCCTCACCAGCTTCGTTGCTCTTCTCTGGACACGCTCCAGAGCCTCAACATCCTTCTTGTGGTGAGGGGCCCAGAACTGAACACAGTACTCAAGGTGCGGTCTCACCAGTGCTGAGTACAGAGGGAGAATAACCTCCCTGGACCTGCTGGTCACACCGTTTCTGATACATGCCAAGATGCCATTGGCCTTCTTGGCCCCCTGGGCACACTGCTGGCTCATGTTCAGTTGGCTGCCAATCAACACCCCCAGCTCCTTCTCCTCTAGGTAACTTTCTAGCCAGACTTCTCCTAGTCTGTAGCACTGCACAGAGTTGTTATGCACCAAGTGCAGGACCCGGCATTTGGCCTTGTTAAACCTCATGCCATTGGTCTCAGCCCAACGGCCCAGCCTGTTCAGGTCCCTTTGCAGAGCCTCCCTACCCTCCAGCAGATCCACGCTTCCACCCAGCTTAGTGTCATCTGCAAACTTGCTAAGGGTGGACTCAATGCCTTCATCCAGGTCATTGATAAAGACATTGAACAGGGCTGGACCCAGTACCGAGCCCTGAGGAATCCCACTTGTAACTGGCCTCCAGCTGGAGTTAACTCCATTGACCACCACTCTCTGGGCCCGGCCATCCAACCAGTTTTCAACACAGAAGAGTGTGCTCCTGTCTAGTCCAGAGGCTGACAGTTTCTGAAGCAGAATGCTGTGAGAAACTGTGTCAAGGGCTTTACTGAAGTCCAAGAAGACTACATCCACAGCCTTTTCCCCCATCCAGTAGTTGAGTCACTTTGTCATAGAATGCGATCAGGTTAGTTTGGCAAGACCTGCCTTTCGTGAACTCGTGTTGACTGGGCCTGATCACCTGTTTCTCTTGCATATGCTTCATGATAGCACTCATGATCACCTGTTCCATGACTTTCCCTGGCACTGAGGTCAAACTGACAGGCCTGTAGTTCCCCAGATCCTTCCTGCAATCCTTCTTGTAGATGGGCACAACATCAGCCAGCCTCCAGTCCAGTGGAATTTCCCCAGTCAGCCAGGACCACTGGAAGATGATGGAAAGGGGTTTGCAAAGGACATCCACCAGCTCCTTTAATACTCTTGGGTGAATCCCATCCAGCCCCATAGACTTGTGGGTCTCTAGTTGGGCAAGCAAGTCTCTAACCACCTCCTCTTGGATCATGGGAGCCACATTCTGCTCCTCTAACTCCTGGGTTTGTACACAGGGGGAACAACTTCCCTTACTATTAAAGACTGAGGGAAAGAAGGCATTAAGTACCTCAGCCATGTCTTCATCCCTTGTCACTGTTGTTCCTTCTGCACCCAATAAGGAGGTAGCAGTATCTCACAAAAAGAATGTTGCCATCAATGACAGAAGAATATGTATAATGCAGAATATGTATAATGCAGAAACCAAATTTATCTTAAATAGCTTCGTACAGAGGGTCTCTCTGAGAGTAAGCTTCTTTATTGCTTCTTCTTACAGGATTGTTCCAATAATGCACAGATTCTCTACTATTCAGTACTACAATAATGCAAACGCATACACCAGGTTTTCTTATAAAAGCATCAACAGGCTGAATGCAGCCTGTTCGATCCTCTGTGCTCTGATGCAAGACAAGGAAGGACAGTGAGAGGGAGGACTTTCAGGGTTGGCGGGAGTGTTTTTAAAGTATGGTTCAACAGAAGAGCTATAGTGAAAGAGAAGATAACTTCTTTGAGTTGGGCAGACGTATGGAGTGTTTCTTCTTTTATTATGTGGAAAATGAAGTGTGAAATTTGATGTGGATAAAGAAAACTCTTGTCCCGATGCCCTGAACAAATGGGCACAGACAACTGAGACTACACCATTTCCCTTTGCTGCTTTCAAAAAAAGTGGAAATCCTCAGTTTTATTGCTGTTACTGCTGCTTCTGATCACTCCTACAAGCATCCAAGTTATACAATGTCGATGCCATAGCTTGGGGGTTGGAAATGAGCCTCTTCCCTTGTTTGTGAATGGAATAGTAGTTGCCTTTCCTATTTGCCTACAGGCTGGATGGTCTTAGTAGTTTGGTCCTTTCTCACTGAGTTTTGCATCATATTGATATGTTTGTTCTATCATATTTAAGCCTGCATTTATAACAATGATTGCTGTTATACGAATCCAGCTTTTGTACTGTTAATATGAATTTTCAGCCCCTGAGAAGGATATATATTTTAGAACTCCATCCTGTTCCCTGAAAGTAACTTAACAATGAACTCTGATAGTATTTTACAGGTAGACATCTGTTTACATTGTCACAACCTGTAAATCAGACTTTTTCCAGATGAAAATGTATTATGCAAAATTTTTTCTTCTTATTCATTGTGGGCAAACCACATTTTTTTTCCTGACATACTCTGGTTACACTGCCTTAAGCAACAGCCTTGCCCAATGGCATTGCCTAACAGAGTTGACAATCAACAGTGTTGTTTAACTTGTTATTCTTAACTTCTAGTATAAAAGCAGGTTACACAGTCAGTCAGTTGAATTCTTCTTTTAACATTAAAATTCCTTAATTATCTAATATAGCACATTGGCACGAAGAAGACTATATACAGAAGTTTTTGATTAATTAGTGGCTGATTTGGAACAAAACTGATGTCAGCACTTAATATTACATCTTCTTATCATAGAGAGCAAGGCCATTTCTTCCTGTGTTTTGCCAATGTTATTGCTGTTTTCATCTTGAAAATCAAAGTAAAGGCACGTATTTCATACAGTAAGCCACAGAGATACTGGACCAAAGACAAGAATCTAGATTTAACTTTCCTTGGAAAGTGATGTACATGTCAATGCTTAATTATAGACATAGTTATTTCATTCATACTGGTTAGGCTTGCTATGCCATGATATTCCCAATTCTTGCTGATTAATTTTATTCTTAGAGCCTAAGAATGAAAATGGATAACAGTGCTCCACTAATGGAGTGCTAGACACCTCTAAATCAGCCGTGGAAAACTTAATTTAATTTTAATCTTTAGTAATGTATCTAAATGTAAACATAATGCTTGAGAAGTATATTTGACATTTGAGAAAAAATTGTTTTTACTGTAAGGGTGGGAAGGGTTCAAATATTCACTTATATTAGGTAAGAGTAGACTGTTACCTCACAATTTACGGACATGATCTGCAAGTTGCATACAAAAAGCCACAAACCTTCCTTATCTTTTCCTCACACAACTTTTCAGCAGCCTGCTCCCCAAGGTGGGGCAAGGCAAACCATTCTGCTTTCATGACAGGCTTTGCACAACTGTTCATTTATTCTTTATTTACACACGCTTGAAAAGATTTCACAGAATCTAGCCTTCTGTTTTCACTTATCTAGATCTCTTAATGCATGTGCAATAAAAATCTCAAACTAAAAATTACAGTAGATACTGAATATTTTAATTTTTGAAGCCTAGGCTTGGTTACCTTCTAGCCTCTAAGTATGGCCAACTTAACTTTTGTTGACAGCTGAGAAGCTTAGAAATATATGGTTATGCTCTCACAGTTTTCACTCAGCTTGTTTAATGTAATAGTGGCCTGGCTTCAGTCTTTCACTCTCAACAGCTGTGTGCCATAAGATAACATACAGGAGCAATTGTTTTTCTACTTAATAAATATTATGTTCTAAAAAATTACCTTCATCCATTGTAATTGGTCTGTGTCTCAGAGCCAGTGTTTCCACAGAGGAAGGAGTTAACTTCTGGTATTTTCTGACAGCCTTCCACACCGTATACATAAATATTTTATATGTAAAAACGCAAGAGTTTCACTAGGCAACAAGATACTTGCAGAAAGTAAAGTGGGAGATATAGATCAGGTTTCTCCTCACTGTTTCCTGTGGCTAACAAAGTCTGTTTTGCTAGGAAACCAAAACTTACTAGATGAAGTTCAAAGGTGTAGAGGATTTAAAAATAACTGAAAAAATTACAGGGAGATGTCTTATACCTGAAAGCAAAAATAGGCACAAGCTTAGAAGAGTTTCAATAGAATATTTTACAAATGTCCACACATCCTTATTTCAACTTAATAAACGTGAAATACGATACTTTTGCTACATTTCCAGCAGTGGTGAAACTGATAAAGATATAAGGGTTAGTTTATGCAATTTCAGCCTTTATTTTACATAAACACAGTTATTAAGTGCTTCCAAATGAAACTGTTATTACATTAGAACAAAGTTTTGCCCTGCTTTGGAGGACTGCTTCATGGAAGTGTATTGCTGTTTCTCTTCTCTGCTAATTAAAGGTAGAAAAATGCATTTATCATTGGCAATACCATTATGCAGAGACTGGTCACAACTAATGAGACAGGCAGGTTGTTTTCAGCTGTAGGTCAAATCTGCTATTATCTTGGAGTAACTCCAGGCATTCAACTTGTGATATATTCCCATATTGATGTGAACAATACAGCAGCAGGAACTGGGAGAAGCAAATACTACTCAGCAGTTTCAAAAGCAAATACAGAATCAACTATTTGCAGACTGGTGTGATCCAGCTTAGGCAAGTGGGACCAGTGGCTCAGGATTTCTGCTTCACTGCTATTGTACTGCACCCCACCCTTCCAACAAACAGGATTAAAACCAAGAGTTTGCCTTTAGACTGCAGTCCAAAACAGAGGCTTTTGGTATCGCTAACTCAAGCAGCAGTTTCACAATGGTCTTGTAATAGGCAACTTGATTGGGAATCTTATTCTAAATAATTCACAACTAATTCATTTGCATGACCAGTTTCTCTAATGCTCTGATTTAAATCTGTTACAGCTTCACTGGGATGTGATGAATATAGCATGATATGGGACACGTATAAAAGCCTTCTCTGAAGGAGTACTTGCCTTATATAAAAGGAATTTTTTTGTGATCTTTCTTTTTACAAAACCAAAAATATAAATGTGTATTTTTTTTCCTCTTTCACCTTCTTTTGCCTCTTGCTACAGGAGGCAGGAGAGGGAAGAATTAAGAATGGAAAATGAGAAAAAGCAAAAGAAGAAACCATGTGGACAATTGATGATGTTTGACTAAAAAATGCAATCTCATAAAAAAAGCATCTTTGACAGATCACATTTGCATTTTTTTTCCAGCAATAAAATTATGTATGATGTAGAATTAGCACTACAACTACTGATAAAAATGGAAAATTGTTAAAAACCAGAAAGGACTTGACCCCAAGTTATATTTAACTATAGTGCTTTAGGTTTCTACTTCCACATTTTAATATTCACTGTAATATTTCTCACTTAATCTTTTAAGGGTTGTTTGGTAGTGTTTGTCCTGAACTAGAATCTGACCATGCTAGCTGTTAAACTAAACACAGTGGAACAGATTGGCTGTGCTACAGATATATTAAGATCACTCCTTTCCGTGCTTTTGTTCTGGCTGGTGTTCTTGCTAAATGTACATCAGGAAGAAGCTTTACATGAAAAACATTTTTTACATTTTTACTTAAAAGACCCCTCAAAAAAGCCCTTTACTATCAGTTACACTGTATGTCTTTGTCTTAGATCATTGTGATCTTGGGACTGTCTATTCCATTCTTGCCTTTGGTATTTTGTTATCAATAATATTTAATGAATGATTGTGAGAAAATAAATTTCCAGAGCTACGAATCTCACATTCCTCTTTTTATATTCCACATCACTTTGATTCTCTTGAAAATCTTGTATTAGCTCCAGAGATAAATAGTTTATTGTAGTATAGAATTGGGTTACATTTGAAGTGTCACATCTGCACCTTTCCCTTCTGAGGAAACTCAGATGCAAATCAGACTCTGAGTTATGTACCTTTAGGCTGTTCTGTAAAGGGACAAATTACAACAAACACAAATATGTCTTCAAGTTTCTTCTCTTTGAAATAGAAACAAGTCCAAACACTTTAAAACTTCTCATGAATAACTATGACTTGTATCATGTCATCCATTGTACTCTATGTGGTATTTCTTCCCAAGCAGCAATAGCCTTGAAGCAATCCAGACTAGAGAATAAATGAAACACAAACCCAAGATTTTTCTGGGTTTTTAGCCCGAAAATAAGCAAGGACTGTTCAAAATCTGAATACAGGAGTAACAAATATCCTGGATGCAAATTCTTTTCCTGGAAGTCAACAATGAACTTATATTTAAATTAAGAAACAGCCATAAAATTGAGGAGGCCAGAAAAAAAAATCTTCAAGTGGAATACTGCAGTTTAGATTGCTTTCTCTCTGTACCTTGTGTTTATGAAGGTTTCAGGGAAGAGCTCATGAAGACCTTCATTTTGTTTGAGATGAAACTATTCTAATATTCCACAGAATGAAAAAAAGTTTTGCAGTCAGTGGCTAATTGTGAAATATTCTGTCTGTTCTGCATAGAAATTTCACTCCTAATTTTGGCAGGTAAGCTACTCAGTGAGATAGCAACAGCTAAGCTGTCTTGGACAACTTTTCCTAGACACAAGAAGACCCCATTAATAATGGGAACAGCTAGGGTCAGGTATTAAAAGGGAAAAGAATGTCTAGTTTCCTCAATTTTTTTATGACTGTTCTTGTCACACCCTCAATGTAGGCAATGAGCAAAATGCAATTATTGTTACTCATTTATTATGCCATTCCTGTTTCTGCACGGCAGTTGAGGCCAAACCATGTCTCAGCTTGTTCCCTGCACAGGTCTTAGCCTGACTGAAGTGATTCTGAAGTTTCAGAATATGATACTTGCTCCTCATTTAGATAGGGAGTAAAGATATACTGTTTAACCTGGATGTTTATTGTCAATAGATACACTCATTAGTATTCACTTCAACATACATAAAGAGCCAAAGCAGCACAGTTTGCTAAGGAGATAATTGGAAATGTTTAATGCATTACTTTTCTTTAAGTGAAAAAGAGAACCCAGAAATGGCAGTAGATCCAAAGTTACTTTGGAGAATCAAACCAAATTCAGAATGCCAAATAAATGTTAAAACCCCAGATAGCTAAATTTAACCTACATATTGCAAAAGGTGGCCCATCTGCTCACTATTTTAGTTAGTGTTATATCTTGTTTCTTTGAAGTTCCAATAATATAGTTTTGCAGGAGGGTTCAATCTCTTTTGACATACAGAGGACTGGCTAGCCTTCTTCTTGGTCTTACTGAAAGACACAGCCCAGTTCCACTCTTCCTATGATCAGTTGTCATGTGCCACCAGCTCTCCTGGTTTTGGGGTTTTTTTTTGGGTGTTTTGGTTTTCCTCTTTTCACCAGACTTTTCTCCATTGAGGGCACTGAACTTTCAACAACAGGCATATGTTGTTTAATTGTCTAAAGTAAAGCTCTGTTATTTGTCTTCAGTTCTCCTGACTGTAACTTCTGTTATTATATACACCCTCTGATTAGGATTATAGACTTTATAGGCTAGTAAAAACCTTTTGTGTTCCTACTTCTTTGCCTTGTCCCTTTAGTACTTCCCATTGCTTGTGAGTTATACCTTTCCCAGTGATTTACTATTTTTGTCACAACTTCATCATCCTACAGGTCTATTTTGCTCTACTGCAATTTGCAGGAGGATCTGTGTAACCAGGGTTTCCAAAGCTTTTTTCCTAGAGGTGTCACAGAAAGTCCAGATTTTCTTTACATAAATTAGTCTGGCACACAATCATAGCAGAGTCAGGGCTTATGCCTGGAAGGCAGTCTGACAAGTTGAAAAAGTTTCTGGAAGTGTTTCCTAAATTACATCCCTAAGATGAATTCCTGGTTCCATTAAAATGAGTGATGAAACTTGAGCTTATCTAAGAAGAACGGGAATTCTAGTCCCTAAAATGATGGCAACTTTACATGACTATACACGGTTATTCTGCCTGTTTCTAGTACAGTGTGTGCTACTTTTATTTCCTTATGTAGGGAACATTTGAATAACATTTTGTGTCTTCTGGATAACCAAACCTTGGTTTATCATGAGACTCAAACCGCTGGACATTTCTAGAAAACTCTGGAACTATGAGAATTATTTACTGCAACAAAGTAAACAATAAGTATTAGAGCTAATGCTAGAAACAGGTACATGTTTCATTAAAGCATGGTGTTCTTGTTGCCAGAGGATCAATGCCAATTCAATATTTTATGAGGCACTAACAGAATATTAGCCAATCCATCTTGAAGGAAAGCGATGAATGATAAATATTCTGTGCGGCACAAAACCAATTACAATTACAAAACCAAGTACAATTAACCCCAGTTAGAAAATTCCTCAAAAATATTTATGAGCTACTTGGAATCAGCATGAAGAAACAGATGTATGTTGTCCAATATTTTCCCTACTTGCAAGTTTGCAAAGAGGTCCACAGCTGAACTGTCATCTGAATGGGAAATAAAATGAAAATAAATCCTTCAGCAGAGAAGCCATACGGGATATTACACAGTTTTAATTATCTGTTGTAAACATCTTTCTCTTTTCTTTTCTTTTCTTTTCTTTTCTTTTCTTTTCTTTTCTTTTCTTTTCTTTTCTTTTCTTTTCTTTTCTTTTCTTTTCTTTTCTTTTCTTTTCTTTTCTTTTCTTTTCTTTTCTTTTCTTTTCTTTTCCTCTCCTCCTTCCCTTCCCTTCCCTTCCCTTCCCTTCCCTTCCCTTCCCTTCCCTTCCCTTCCCTTCCCTTCCCTTCCCTTCCCTTCCCTTCCCTTCCCTTCCCTTCCCTTCCCTTCCCTTCCCTTCCCTTCCCTTCCCTTCCCTTCCCTTCCCTTCCCTTCCCTTCCCTTCCCTTCCCTTCCCTTCCCTTCCCTTCCCTTCCCTTCCCTTCCCTTCCCTTCCCTGTCAAAGGAAGAGATAAAGGTCTGAGGATGCACTATACTTTGGTATGCAGAAAAGAATTTTTTCTGATTAATGTAACTACAACATGCTTCCTAACCCAGTAATTTATATAAAAACTGGTAAATATGTGTTAGAGGAAGAAGTACTGGGTTTGCTCAGGAATTCTTTGTTGAAAGTATTGATAGCTTCAGTAGGACTACTGTGATTCATACACAGTGGTGACATTACATGTTCTTAGATTGATATTATCTATGTCACTGTCTCTATTACTTGAAATCAGTACAGCTGGTTACTCTGCAGGTCTTGTCTTTCTAAGAAAATGGAGTAATGTATTTCTTCTCAGTTTTGTAGGACGTGGATAAAGGCTAGATGAAGTCACAAGATGCAAAAGATGAGAGAGGCAGATTCTAGGTAGCTCCGGCTTGCTATTAGCTGGCTTAGAATGGATGACTATACTGGTGGGAAATAGGCAGAGCTCTGTTTTATGACTTATTGTCTGACTTAGTAATCTCAGAACCTCTGGCAGGATAATGCTATTTCACAACAATGCAATTTGTTAGCATAGATTTCCACTTAATAATTATTTCATATGTAATCTGCAGGTCACTTGTAAAACTGCGGCTGGGGGTGGGTATAGAATCATAGAATCATAAGGTTGGAAAAGACCTTTGAGATCATCAACTCCAACCATACCTCTCTACTTCTAAATCATGTCCCTAAGCACCTCATCCACCCACCTTTTAAACTCCTCCAGGGATGGTGACTCAATCACCTCTCTGGGCAGGACTCCCTGTGCCAGGGCTTGATAACCCTTTCTGTAAAGAAATTTTTCCTAATGTTCAAACTAAACTTTCCCTGACACAGCTTGATGCCATTCCCTCTTGTCCTATCACTTATCACTTGGGAGAAGAGACCAACACTCACCTCTATGCAGCCTCCTTTTAGGTAGTTGTAGAGAGCAATAATGTTTCCCCACAGCCTCTACTTCTCTGGGCTAAACAACCAAGTTCCCTCAGGTGTTCCTTGAAAGACTTTTTTTTCCAGTCCCTTCACCAGCTTCATTGCTCTTCTCTGGACAGAATCCAGGACCTCAATGTATTTCTTATAGTGAGGGGTCCAAAACTGAACACACTATTCAAGGTGCGACCTCACCAGTTCCAAGTACAGAGGGAGAACCACTTCCCTGGTCCTGCTGGCCACATCGTTTCTGATACAAGCCAAGATGCCATTGGCCTTCTTGGCCACCTGGGCACACTGCTGGCTCATGTTCAGTTGGCTGTGGACTGACACCCCCGTGTCTTTCTCTGCCAGGCAGCTTTCAAGCCATTTTTCTCCAAGCCTGTAGCACTGCAGTTTTTGTGTCCCAAGTGCAGGACCGCACTTGGCCTTGTCAAACCTCATCCCATTGACCTCAGCCCACTGATTCAACCTGACCAGATCCCTCTGTGGAGCCTCCCTACCCTCAAGCAGACCGACACTTCCTCCCAGTTTAGTGTTTTCTGCAAACTTGCTAAGGGTGCATTAGATCCCCTCATCCAGGTCATTGATAAAGATATTGCACAGGACTGGACCCAGCACCGAGCCCGGGGGGACACCACTTGTGTCTGGCCTCCAGCTGATTTAACTCCATTTACCACCACTCTTTGGGCCCAGCCATCCAGCCAGTTTTTAGCCCAGCAGAGGGTGTGCCTGTCAAGGCCAGTGAAAGCCAGTTTCTCAAGCAGAATACTGTGAGAAACTGTTTCAGAGGCTTTACTGAAGTCCAAGAACACTACATCCACAGCTTTTTCCTATCCATCAAGGTGGTCACCTTGTCATAGAAGGTGATCAGGCTAGTTTGGCAGGACTTGCCTTTCATAAACCTGTGCTGAGTGGGCCTGATCACCCAGTTGTCTTGTATGTGCTATGAGATGGCACCCAAGATGACCTGCTCCATGATATTCTCTGGCACTGAGGTCAGACCGACAGGCCTGTAGTTTCCTGAAGCCTCTCTCCAGCCCTTTTTGCAAATGAGTGTAACAACTGCCAGCCTCCAGTCCAATGGAACTTCCCCAGGACTGCTGGTAGTTGATGGAAAGAGGTTTGGCAAGCATCTCTGTCAGCTCCCTTAATACACTTGGGTGATTCCCATCTGCCCCACACACTTATGAATATCTAATTTGCCTAGCAAGTCTCTAACCATTTCCTCTTGTACCAAGGGAGCTTTGATCTGTTCTTCCTCCCTCTCTACTGGCTTGTGAGGTTGAGTGTCCAGGGAATATCTCATCTTGCTATTAAAGACTGCAGCAAAGAAGACATTAAGCACCTCAGCCTTACCCTCATCTCTTGTCGCTGTTAGGACAGTCCTCTCCCAAATACTTTGACTCTTAAATGTTCTTTTAGTCATCCCACCTAGAAAAGAGCTACAGCAGGGCAGATGTCAGCCTCTGAAATAGATGTAAGGGCTGCTGATCTTTCTCCCGGCCTTCAACAAAATTTCTGACTAATTTTGCTATTTTCTTGCATAGGATGAATTACTTGGGGAAATTCCATCTGCCTCCTCAAACTGCTATCAGCAGCCTGAAGAGAAATACTTCACAGGGCCAAATCTGGCAGCATACCAGAAGTGACTATTTTTCCTTTCTATTTTTTTTTTCTGAACATTTCTGTTTCTCTCTACAGCAACTGTATTCCATACTATATTGCCTATATTCCATACTACGTTGAGACAGTTGACTACTGTAGCAAAATAGTGACACTAGCAGTATTTGAGAGATGTGCAGGGCTGAGGAAGTTGTTCTTGATTTAGCCTAGAGAAGAGAAGGCTCCTGGCTTATATCAGCCTTCCAGTACTTAAAGGGAGCCTACAGGAAAGCTGGGGAGGGTGTAGCATGCCCTTTTTACAAGGGCATGTAGTGATAGGATGAGGGAGAATGTCTTTAAACTGGAAGGCAGAAGATTTAGATTAGACAGTAGGAAGAAATTCTTCATGATGAGTGTGGTGAGACACTGAAAGAGGTTGCCCAGGGAAGTTGTGGATGCCCCCTCCCTGGAAGTATTCAAGGTCAGGTTGGATGGGCTTTGAGCAGCCTGGTCCAGTGGGAGGTGTCCCTGTCCCTGGGAGGGGAGTTGGAACTGGATGATCTTTAAGGTCTCTTCCAACCCAAACCATTCTATAATTCTATAACTCTATGATTCTATAAAAGCAAAGAAAAATGTTTCTTCATGTCTCATTTATATTTTGACAGTAGCTGCATGCTTTGCCACCTGAATAAATAATATCAGGTCAACAATAAACAATACATAAACTGTTACAACTTTATGAAAAAAAAATGATGGAGTTACAGGTAAACACTTAACACAAACCACTAAAGCTCTCTCCAATTAAATTGCATTTTTTAAGTGTGTTTTGTACAATAAAGATCACTAGCTTACATGGTGACTCACTCCAGCTTCAGGAAGACGATGAGTCAATACCTCCCCGCCCATTAAGAAGGAGGAAAGCAGAAACAGAGTCTTGACAGACAGTAAAATTTAAAACAAAACAAAACAAAACAAGAAAAAGGAGGTCAAAAGCTCTTTTTGTGACGAAAATGGGATAATAGTTCAATTATTGAGAAACTGTATTAGAAAACAGAGTTGATGTGGAAGAATGTCTTACTGAATACTTGCACCACAAATTCCTACATTTATAGACCTGCAGGAAAGTTGCTGTGCTATAATCTTTACTGAGAAAATGCCAAAAACTTATAAAGATGCTCCAAGTCTGTGCAACGCAGCTTTCTAGGTTATTTCAGTACTTCAAAAGATTCAGCTATGTGCACTGGGGATATGCATAGATTCCCAGTTTCCAGTATAAAAAGATTGTAATTAGGCACACTGTTTAACAGACAAGGGAAACAGTCCCAGAAAAAAAAGAGTGTAAGCAGAGGTTTTGGCCAATATCTGACACAGGTGAAACAAACCTGTATTGTGGTACTGAGAGGGAGAAGGGCAGGTGGGTAGTAGTCATCTGAACTTCACACATCTTAATTAAATAAACAAACTGAAATACAATCTGACAGCTTGCTCACAAAATCACTGTCAGCTAGTAGTCCCCTTCCATTATTCAGCTACAGAAAATATCTGAAATACTTTTGTCAAATAGTATGTCAGATGGGCAGGAAAAAAAAAGGAAAGAAAAACCTGCAGAGGAAAATTGCTGTGAGAAAGCTGGGAAAGGTGAGGACTTCCCAGAGGCCAGGGCTGGGCAGGCAGTGTCCTCATATCTATTGGCAAGACAGGGTCAGGCAGCCCTTCCCACCTCAGCACCTCAGCCAGGATCAGGGCTGCTGGGGCGCACTGGAAACAGCCTCGGCCCCAGGCATCAGGCAGTTCCCGGGGTATGCAGATGAGGATGGGATGGGACTGCACATCAGCCCACAGCTCGGGCTGATCCTGAGCTGACACCCAGCACCCGCAACCAAACTCTGTTGGTGGAACGTGTTTAGGGTCCCAACAGTTTCTACATAGCTATTTTAAACAGATGAAGGTGTAAGCAATTCAGGATTGTGTATGCAATGGTGTTCTATATTTGAGAAATTTGCAAATGTCTGCTCTAACACTACCCAGCAGTCTGTGCCCCTGCCTCCTGATTTTAACTGCTACACCTAGATTTCAAAGGTAGACTGCGTGTCATGAATGTTCACAAGATACAGATCAGCTGTACCTGCTTATTCTGGAGGTAAGGATGTGTTGCAGCTGGTCCAGGTCAGCAGAAGGCAGGTGACAGCCAGCTGGGAGCCAATCTGCTAGTTGCGAATGTTTCAGTTTCAGGAAGTGGTATTTCACTGTGCATCACGTTCAGGGCCAACCTGGGATGCTGGTGATATGCTATGTGGTGCTGTGCTGGACGTGCTCTGGAAAATGTGTTTGGCCAGCTTGATGAGGAAGTGCTTGCAGAAAACCACTTCCAGCACGTTGATGAAATCCTTCATCTTGTGCAAACCGTTCTCACTTTGAACTTCTGAGAGTTTCAATGTTTCAACCTCTTTCTAATTATGTAGGTGCACCTCTATTGCCCTTCTATTAAGATACCGGGTCAGGCGGAGAAGCCGCAGAGCTAACAGCCCTCAGTAAAGCATGGAAGCTGCATGAAATCTCTTTTTTTTTTTTCTCCCAGATTTTTCCCTGAGCAAAGTTATATACTAACATATTCACTTTGAAGTGGTATCAACTATCAGAATGTGAAGGGAGTAGTTCAAGTTTAGATTTTCAGCATTTTAATCTTATAATCTGAAAAGATTCATGGCACTTTCCTACAGTGAGGGGTGTGGCTCTGTCAGGGAAGGAAATCTACCAAGACATGCTCATTTGTTCTTTTCTGTTCTCAGATTCACTCTTGCTCTCTCCAGCACATAGTTTTGCAATGACTTTTTTTTTGTGGTTCTGTGTTTTGGACAGCACCCAGAGTAAGCTTCTGCAAAGAGCAAATGGTTGTTGGAGCTGTGCAAACACCCTGGTTGCTAGGTGGGTCTCCTGCTCAGTGCTATAAAAGCATCAAGAGCCTTCTGCTCTTTCACTCCTGGTTGTGCAGCCCCGAAACTTAGTGTTTGCGAGGAAGAAGGTAGGTTTTTGTAGTTCTTTGCTACTCTCTGTAGACCCAATAAACTTTAACAACTGTAAACTGAATTTGTGAAGTGACTCGATGCAATGTTCTGTGCATTGGATTTACTGGCATGGGAAAAATGGGTGTGGGCAGGAGAAATTCTTTCAGTTTGGAAATTTTTCATGTACGTGGAAAAGCTTGGACAATTACTGCTTTTATTTCATGCATGGGGGGGGGAAGCTTAAAAGCTTAGTTGGAGTTTACTATTCCCTATGCTTTCTCTTTATTTTTCCAGCAGGCTGCTGTAGAAATCTGCAGTAAAACTGGAGTTGGCTGGAAAACTAGTGTGCTTTGTATGGAAACTTAAAAAAAGAAACAGCTGTTGTTACTTCAACAACGATTTACTGCTTTGTGACTGTAGATGAGTAGGTGCTCATGAAAGTGACAAAGATGAGGCAAAATAATCTTTTAGAAATATAAG
This sequence comes from Cuculus canorus, assembly GCF_017976375.1. Lineage (NCBI taxonomy): Eukaryota > Metazoa > Chordata > Aves > Cuculiformes > Cuculidae > Cuculus > Cuculus canorus. The sequence goes on along the minus strand of NC_071441.1, from coordinate 26,991,129 downwards.
GGCAAACCCCTGGTTTTTTGACAAAGAACTTAGGCAAAATCACATAAGTAAGGGCAGCATCATCTAGGATTTTTTTCTGCTAAAGCTTTCCACTCAATTTTCCAAAAATGAGATCATTTTTCTCTCTGATGTAAAAGCTCATATTCAATAGACTTTCCCACTGTAAACTAAATTATTGTGTTAGATCTACTGCCTCTTTTTTTGATAGGGTATAATTACTTTTATTTACATGAAGATCCTGGTAACTAGCACCAGGCTCTAACCAGAAATTATATAACTGATACAGTTAATGATATGGTTAAATAAGCAGGAGAAATGGTAGTGTTTGACAAAAATTGTAGTGTTAAAATTTAGCTTGTCTCCTTAAATATTTTCAATAAATGTCAAGTATTTTCTCAACAATTTTTCAAATTTGCGTATGCCCCGTTCAGGGTGCTTTTTCGGTGGACTGAGAGCCGGACAGAAAGTAATTGTACAGTAATTCTTGTGAAGCAACTGTTAGGGCTTTCAATCTGCATCTTCGCTTGATTTTTCATTCCAGTTGCAGTGCTGATCATTCAGTTGGGAATGATAAAAAGTATAAAAATCACAATGTATTTCAAACTGAGAAATTTTAAGTTCTTGATCCTTTTTCTTTTTAAATGGGTTGTCTACAGATTATTGTTTGGGAACTGAGACACATGGCCTGGACAATATTTTGTCAAACAGAATAACTGTCAAATAAGTATTTGGTATAGAGTAATCAAAAGGAAGCGTCACACTTTTCTGTGGTACATACCTTTCCATCACACTGTAGATACATATATTTTTTCTACTCACTGGTAATAGACTTTGTTCTGAGCTCAAAAATAAGGGAAAATACATGGCAGAAAGCGTTCAGCTCTTTTAATCCTTTTTTATAATAAAGTAAAATAATATTTTGACTTAATTTATTCCTCCTCGATCTAGTTATTGTTTATGTGTGGTGTTTGTATTTCAGAGTGATGTCAGTACAAGCACTTGGAAAGGCCTTTAACCTGTCAGGAGGCTGGCTGTCTTCCTAGATGCCAGTCTTTTTTTTTTATTATTAGCCTTAATTTCTTATGAAGCAGCCAAACAGTTTTATACATTAGATGGTTTCTTAACTTTTTGAGCCAACTCAAGTAAAGTAAGGTCTTTTGCCCATCTCAAGAGCCACTGTCTACTTTGACTTATATTAAAATTTTGTGATTTGTTTACTGAATGGAAATAGGTGTATGCACATGGCAAACTGCTTTTATTTAACAACAAGCTAAGAAAGAAAGACTTAATTCTTACAGCACAGAATTCTTTTACTGTACCTCTAATTTAAATTATAATGGACATAAATGTTTAGAGGCTTAATAAACCAAGTTTAGCATAGGCTAGCAACCTTCTCCTCTAGTCATCCCCAAAAGCAGCAAAACTTATATAGCTGGGTGTGAGGAGTGGGGACTGGGACCGGCAGAAGAAATGGCTGCATTAACAACTCTCCCTGGAGCCAGGTGAAAGAACTTTATTCCTGAGAAATGTTGCTCTGTCAACCATAACAGAGTTTTGGTCCTGCCTCTTCTCAGATCTGGTGGTGTGAGACTGAATCTTGCTTCTTGGTTTTAAACAATTATACACTCTGTAAATCTATTACAGGACAGACATAGCTAAACTTGTCACTGTGGGTGACTCAGTGCAGCTAGCATACAGATTCCAAAATGTTTTCATCCTGCTGCATATACCCTTCAGGTCTGCTGTTATAAATTGCAGCAGGACTTTAAATACTGTAGCGCTTCCTCTGGCCTTATATACTTCTGTCAATACAAGAAGGGTAACAGGACTCAGTATAACAGCCTGATAAAATACTGGTTTTAGTAAGGTAAGTATATTTTTCTGATCATCAGTAAAAGACATGTCTAAAAGTTGGTTCTTTAAAAGTTACACAGTATTCTGATTTTTATTTACCCAGATGAGACCTGCTCTGAGTAGCACACAAATACAGACGCAGAGTCAGCTGCAGTTGTTCTAGCAGAACAGGGAGAGCTGAATTTTGTGCTGTCAGGTCTGAGGGAGGGGCACATAAGCAAAAGTTTTCTGGGGAAGGAGGGGTGTGGGTGGCGTCTGCCTTGGAGATAAGAGGCAAGGATGGAGATGTGTTGGAGGGCTGGAGAAGTGCAGTGGGAGGCAGATGGCACTTTGTTGATGTCTGAACCTGGAAGTACTTTCCAGTTTTGCATTGAAGGGAGGAAGCAGTTGGACTGCAACTACACTGCTTGCCTCTAGGTGTTTGTCACTTTAAAGAGCTTTTTGCTCTTCCTATGGCATACGGGGCATAAGTAAGGGAAGTGTGTTTGCAGCGTAAGTGTCCTCATTTTGAATACTCATGTATATGATCTATATTATATGGCCTGTACCCCAAGACCACAAATAGCATCTGTCTGTTCACACTAGATTCAAAGACAATACAGTTTACCTAGCAACATGAGCTTTAGTTCCTTGGTTACATATATGCTTTAAAATCAAGCTTTCCATAGACTTTGCTATGCTTTAAGCAGATCAAAACCATTCTATTTGAGAAATATTAGTTTCCACTGTAAATATTAATTTACTGTTCTATTTCTAATATAAGACTTAGGCATGTAGCTAAGTGTTTAGGGTTGAGCAAGTAATTGTGGAGCATTGCATCACCTGACAAAGTTAAACAAAGTCTGCCTGCTTCCAATAGCACAGGCCAATTACTAATTTGGAAACTAACTCCTACATGTCATAGTTCAAGAGAAAACATTTTGGGAATGGGAAACCTTGAGTTGCACTAGTGCTGAAAGTGATGAAAAATGGTTTGTAACTTTACACCTCTGTTCCCAGGAACTTTGTCAACATGGCTATGGTATCAGAATTTCTGAAACAGGCATGGTTCATGGAAAATCAGGAACAGGATTGTATTGTAAGTATTATCAGCTTTTGAGAGCATTATGCTTATTTTCACGAACATTTATGAGTAATTGAAAAGAATGAGACACAGACATCTTTCATGTATTCAAAGGGAAGAAAAAATTGGCAAAACTCCAACTGATTAGAATGAGAACCTGTTTTTCTTGCAGCATGTGATCTAATATAGAATAATAGCCTTGAAAGTCTGCTATTGGGTGAAAAATTACTCTTATTTGTGCATATTTGTGTAATTATCAATTCCTAGCAGAACTAGTTAATGTAATGAAATTGCAGTGGCCAATCACTGATTCATTCAGATCATCCTTTTTAGTAATCTGATGTACAACTGTGTGAATGTGTAAGAACATGTTCATATTATGTACATGAGATAAACAAGGACTCTTAGGGTGAGGTATAGGAAGCCATGATTTAGAGGCAAAGAATGTAAGGAGGAACTAAAGTCACTACTATATGTCCTAGTTTTTGTATCATATGTCATGCTAACGGTGGAAATGGTCACAGTGTGTAATAAAACATCTCAGACAGTCAGTACTGATATTGATTGTAAAGGAGGCATATGGTGATGAGAAGTCAGGAGTTATTGGATGATGTGGGGTTTCTTTGTGATGATTAAATTGATTAAGTTACTGAAATGACTGTCAGCAAAGGTAAAGCAGCACAACAGAATATCACAGGAGATCGTGAAAGAACTTTCATCTTAAAAAAAGAAAAATTGAACATAGGGGAAGAATTTCAGAAAATAAAGTTTTCTGATCAAGATCTTTGTGGAGTTTTTTTTTTTGTGCATAAACTTTTGGGTCTACCATTCCATCCCCCTTGCACTCCCAGGGTCCTTAGTCATTCTGGTTGTGGTGTTAAAGACAGGTTTCTTTTATTGCTAGTAGATAAGTTCATCATGGAAACCAATCTACAAAGACTAGTTAGGCATGCCTGAGAAAGAGACAGCAAACCACTCTCAGTCCCTGTTGGCTTATTACAAAAGTCACAGTGAGTTTTACAAAAGTGTGCAAGACTGCTTTAAGTATGTGGTCCCTCTGCTGTCATAAAACTCTTAGTGATATATTGGTGTAGGGAGTTGAATATTTGATTATCAGATGTTAGAAGTGTATGAAATTCAGTGCAGGATGCTATATGTAAAACTCATCTATAAGATATTGCCATTTGTTTTGTGCTATTTAACTTTAGTATTAAAGGATTTAAAGAAACTTAAACTAGTGACTTGTTGAAACAGCAAAAAGAGAATAAGTTGTTCTGAAATACTTGGCTAAACTATTGCGTTTTTTAAATAAAAATCTGACCATATGTCATACCAAGGAGAATTTAATATAAATATTTAATCCAAGAGACTTGAGGCATTTTATAGTTTCTGTAAAAGCTGGTAACACTATGACATCAGTTAGGTAGTGCTAATGGGTAATAGACTCTACCAGTAACCTAATTTGTCATGCTGCTGACTAGGGGCAGCCCATGTCATTTGTCACGTATTGGAATTTATCATCCCTAAGTATTCCTAGAACACTTCTAGATGTTATCTAGGGAGTGCCCATCTAGGACTGGATTCACCAAAGACAGCCAGCAGATACCCCCTGTGCTGAAAGCACAGCTTACATCTCAGGTTTCAGAGAAGTTAGGTAACAGTTCTCCACTTCCCCATAGGGTTGGACTTGAACTCTTCTTCAAGGTCTTGCATGCAAAAAGTGTTTGTAGACTTAAATGTGAGTCAGTGGAGAAGTCACTTAATGTGATGCACAGACAGTTTGTGTAAGATGAGTAAGGAAATTAGTAGCACTTTATTGGACGTGCCTGTAGGATTTAACTGGTTTTGGAGCCTTTAAAATTTGGACATAATTGCCTAATGTAGCAGTTAAGAAGTATTTTTCTGTGGAAAGGAGCTTACTTGGAGAACTAGGTCTTCAGATGCCTAAGATAAAGTACTATCTGTTTAGTTTAAAAGGTAGGAAAGGAAAAGATCCAATGTATATCTGCTACTGAGTCTATTTAGTTCTCTGTAGTTAGAAAACTGTGTGTGTTCCTTGCTAGTCCTATAATAGGAAATCCAAAATATATGGTTTATTTAGGCATCTAAAACTGCTTATTTGCAGAAATATTCTTTGGAATGAGCAATTTATTTTTTTTTATCTCTGCAGAAAAGTTCAAAAGGTGGCTCTGGATTACACTCATACCCTAACTTCGATCCGTCAGCTGATGTTGTTGCTTTGGACAAAGCTATTACTGTAAAGGGTAAGAGGAATAAATATTTAACCTGCTACAATAGGAATCCTCCGTAGGAGAATTTGAGAATAACACTGGATAAAATATCAGAATGAGAGGCAATGGCAAGCAGGAGAGGTGCCTCTACTTTTAAAATCTCGACAATACATTAAATTATACCACCTGTTAAAGAAACTCCACTCTTTTCAATTCTTTGATATTTTCTTTTACAAATGCAGACCTTAAAACTACACTAAAATTCTTGAATGTGTTGAAGGAAGTGGTGTAAGAATTTAATTTCTAGAGAATCAAGAAATACTATAACAAGAAATAAATAACTACTATACTAATGATTTCCATCAAGTCCCTGCAAAAGTTAGCAAATATGCTGGTAACATAGTATATATTTCTGTTGTGCCTCTGTTTTAATGAAACTCGCATTTGATGCTTCACCTGTACTTTTAAACCTTTTTCAATTTGAGATTAAATGTGTGTACAATCTTTGGGTTTTTTTGGTTTGGTTTTTTTTGTTGGTTTTTTTTTTACTCATTCTATATTGTAACTTCTGCACTTGAACACTTTCTGTATGAAATTGTAGAAACATCAGTTTCTATGTTCTATAGGAATCTATCTATTTGGTTTCTTCACTACATCACTAATTGTTGTCAATAAAGGTTTACGATTTTTCCTTTGGTTAAATTTAAGTGTTTCAAGAAATCAAAGTATGGCATAAAGGTAATACTAAAATGTAAAATTATTATTTGGCTAAATGATGCACTGGAGACTACTAAAATATTTCCAGTATACTAGACATTTTGTTGTTTGGTGACTTATAGGTGTGGATGAAACTACCATCATTGACATCTTGACCAAAAGGACAAATGCTCAGCGTCAGCAGATCAAAGCTGCCTATCAGCAGGCTAAAGGAAAGGTAAGGTATATTGAAGCCAAGCATAAATTTACATGCAGAACATCAATATTGCTCCCGAATCAGATGGTATATGTTGTTTTAGCTTCATAGAACAAAATGTTACAGCCTTCTGCCTTCTGTGGCCTGTGAAAACCATGATAAAATGATAACACTCTGTAACTGTATTGCCAGTGCTGAGCTTTTGAATACAACCACTCTTTTGAAATTAAAATAATAAATTTGAAGTTCTGACTTCCCTGCTTTTTGAATGCCATAAAGATCGTTTAAATCACTAAATTGCTGAGAATGCAGAGATTTCAATACCACCTGGGAGGCATTCTGCTGAGAGAAAGGGAGGGGTGGAGAAGGGGTCTTGGAGACATCTTTTCAAATATTAAAGTCCAGGCACAGTATTAAATATGATGGGAAAGTTGTCGGACCATAATGCTGTTCTGCAAGTGTAGCAACACTGATATGGGTATGCACGTACTGGGGGCAGTGTTCTACCTTTTAGTGGTAAAACGTCTAGTCCCTGGAACTGAGAAACTTGGAAATTACTGCATATTTCTGGAAAAGGTTTTAGTCGCTCTTCCTTTCCTCTATAATGATTTTTCTCCAATTGAATCTTGAATTCTAAATTGAAATTACAGTTTCATGGTTGGCATACCAGAGTTGCTGAGCACTTTTTGTGGAAAGTGATTCCACTGAGTTTTTGCCTTGTAACTCTTGAGTGTGACTTAGGAAATACGTCTAATATCCCATTTTAGCCTAGTTTTCCTGTTTCTGTTCAGGAAACCTCACTTGTGGGTTTCATAATGCTCTCCCTGCTTCAGCCTAGCAATTATATCTATTAAGAGCCTAAATTAAAAAGTAACTTCAAAGTCACAGATATGCTAATGCAGTTAGTTTATTAGATACACTGGTTCCTGGTGCGTCATCAAAAGCAGAACAGAAATCATAATGGACATAGTGCTTCCTTCTGAAATAATCTCATTGTTTTAGTTATCCTGACAAAGCAGGTTGACCTTCTCACTCTTACAGCCACAGCCTTAACACATACTTAGTAGAGAATAGGGCTGTAACTTTTTAAGTAACAAGACAGATTACTGAGCATTTCCAGATACAAGGCAGAATCAATCAGTTATGGGGTTTTGTGTTTTTTTTTTTCCCTTAAATTTAAGTTTAGGTCAAATTAGGATATAGTCCAGATCTTAACTTCAGGGCTTGTAGTTTTGTGCAGGGTCATATTATAGTATGTCCAGATAGCTTCTACTCCAAATTTTTGATCCTTCATGCAATAAACAAATGAATTAAAATGTTATCTGGATAAGGAATTCAGTCATAGTCATAACAGCAGTATAGCATTAACTTCTAAAACCAAGCAGCCTATTTTGAGTCTTCTGTTGCGGTGAATGGGTGAATACAGCTGAACTTCAATGTGTGAAAGCACTTCTGAATACTTACTGAAAACTTCTGACACTTTGGTTAACCTAAAGGTGAGAAATTGAAAATTTCAGGAGGGGCTTCATTATTCTTTCTAATAGCTAAAGTAATAGTGTAGACTAAGATTCATCAGAGATCAAACTTAATTTTTGTAGTGTAGATGGACAATACTGTTTTACCACTCACTAACTTTGCTTTTTATTATTCCTGTCAGAGTCTGGAAGATACCTTGAAAAAAGTTCTGAAAAGCCACCTGGAAGATGTTGTTGTGGCGCTGCTCAAAACTCCATCTCAGTTTGATGCTGAAGAATTAAGAGCCTCTATGAAAGTAAGGCAAAATTTTCTGAAAACTTCCCTGAAGAGTGTAAATAATTATCAGGGCCTGTAAGTGACACTGAGCTTGGATTTCAAAATTTGTGTATTGTCTTCATTTTGACAAAAAAAGTCTGTATTGGTAATCCAGGTTCTGAGAACTCAGTAATCTCTGCTGAGTTTCAGTGTTGGAGGAGATTGGCTGCAAACAGTATTCTTTTGTGAGAATGAACTCTCTTTGCGTTTTGAAAACTGCTCATGTAGTTAGTGGTAGAAAGCTGTAGAGTTTAAGTAAATGTTTATGTAAGAGAAAACAAAAAGGGATGGGCGTATATTATTTCATGTACTTTACAATCTTGTCTTTCATTTTCATTATTTGATCCCTTTAACACTTCTTTTGGGTACCAGTGATATTAGATGTGATAAAAAATTAATTCCAAAAGACTTGAAATAGTAATATTTTATGGAAGTAAAATGTTCTTAATGTTTCTTTCTTGTTTCATATGAGGCCCTTAAGCCAGGTCTGTATTTTTAATCTAACTTACAGTCTTCTAGATTCCATTTTCTGTATCAACTAGTATTTCAATCACTTTTATCAGGGGCTTGGAACAGATGAAGATACCTTAATTGAAATTATGGCCTCAAGAAATAACCGGGAGATCAGAGAAGCCAGCAGATACTACAAAGAAGGTAATTCAAAGCAAGAAAGGAGTGTTAATTGTATAACTTTGTAGCAGATATGTTGTAGTCACAGCCTCACTTCTCAATATGAGCAGCTGAGATGACATTGTAGGAGGTAAGTGAGGCTTCACATAAATTTGAAAGAGTTGCAAGCGAGTGAGGTCATGCTGATTTCTTCTGACCTATGTAGATCCCAATACAGAAGGAAAAGGCACATTATCATTGTGCAAATTTCAGAGCGGGCCATATTTTTAGATGCTTTCTAGGATGGAAGCAAAACGCAACTGCTTTTCATCCTTGTAACTAACCTTGGGTGAGCGCTTAAGATCTCACTAGACTTGGGGGAAAAAAAAAAACCTTTTTAAGTTAGCAACACAGATAACATTAGCAGTAGGAGCAAACAGTGAACTAAAGGGAGAAAATCTCTGAATAACTAAAATATAATATGATGTCTTCTGTATATGTAGAGTTTACTGCAGTTAATCAGTATCATCTAACTAAATCACGTTTTCTGAGATTACGTGTTAACATTTCCAAAAGATTTCCATTCTAATGGTATCATTTAGTAAGATCACATTAGCTTTATTTTTTGGAAGAGTTTTGTGATTGAGTTCAATGATAGATTCAGTGATAAGAACAACCAGAAATAAAAATGCAAGACAAATGGCTCAGAATAGGTTTCAAGCTTTTCTTGTGCTTCACAAGAAAAAGCCTAAGACATTGCTGTCCACAAGATCTTAGAGAAGGACTTTTTTAGCAGAGCTTGGGTTTAGTTTCCAGTTTCAAAGCTTATCTTGGGGATTAGAGGACATGTTACAAATATATCCCTTTCCTTGAAGCTAAATGAGAGAAAATAAGAATACTGCATGTCTGGTGTGCATATTTAAGTGGGAAATTTAGAAGAGCCTGAAAAAATAGTTTAGGCTGTAAGGGGCCTTTAAAGATGACCTAGTCAACCTAGTTTATAACTTTGGAATCAACTATGAATCCTTTTTCTTTTGATTAAGTGCTGAAGAGAGATCTGACGCAAGACATTATCTCTGACACATCTGGGGACTTCCAGAAGGCTTTGGTTGCTCTAGCAAAGGTATGTTATGCTCAAGCAAGTTGAGGGGACAGGACAAGGGGGAATGGCCTCAAGCTCCGCAAGGGGAGGTTCAGGCTAGACATCAGAAAAAATTTTTTCACAGAAGGGGTCTCAGGGTGCTGGAACAGGCTGCCCAGAGAGGTGGCTGGGTCACCTTCCCTGAAGATATTTAAAAGATGGGTGGATGAGATGCTCAGTGGCATGGTTTAGTGGTTGATAGGAATGGTTGGACTCAATGATTCTGGAGGTCATTTCCAACCTGGTGATTCTGTGAGTGACATTACTGATAATAAAAACAGTAATGTCAAGACATACAATAAATAAGGAAATAAATAAACTAAGTAGATAATAAATAAATCAATAAATAAATTAAGCAATTATTATTTTTTTATTTATCTTAAGCCATATGAAATTCTTCTTAAACAGCTATAATGATATTTTATCTCAAGTGCATTTAAAAGTGTTAAATGTTTATTATTGTTTATCAACTACACTTTTAAGCGTTTTTTTGTGGTAAAGTTGAAAAAAACAACAGGAATAATGTCAATTGGCTAGAAACAGAAAAATAAGAAGTACAATTACTGAAATAAACCTTTCGGCTTGCTGGTAAGATATGTTTCTAATAGATAGGCAATGGGCTGAGGCAGGAAGTTAACTAACGGATGAAGTGTTTTGTGAATTTATGTCCAAAAGCAGATGAGTTTAAACACTATGACTGTCTAATAAACATATTCTTTTAAAACGCATAAATATTTGATTCCATGATTGATGAGTATGTATATATGAAGATTGCGTGTTCACACAGGATTATTTTTTGATACATTGGTGTGCATCAGCTTTTGGCTTTGTTTTCATTTTTTGACTTCAAATCAACTTGAAAAGAGTCTACTGAATGGTCATCAGGGAGACAGTCACAGTTTCCAAGCCTATAACTTCACATTAAGAAAAAATACTTCCGGTGGATTTTAATGTAGGACTTCAGAAATAAGTTGCTCATGGTCTTAGAAATACAAGCTCTGATTTATTAACAAATGCAAACAACTTCATTCACAGAATGATTGATGTAACTGTAGATATCTGCAAAAATTCTTAATTATGCATGAGGATGGCAGGGCAGAGCTATAAAATGCTGAGTTATGGTTAACTGAATGGTTGCGAGTACCAGTGAAATTTTATTCATTTATTTGTGTAGGGTGACCGATGTGAAGATGCTCATGTGAATGATGATCTTGCTGACAATGATGCCAGGGTAAGACCATATTAGGCGCTCTGCAGAGCTTCTTCGTCTGACTCACTTGATATTACAAACTGTGGCTGCAGATGTCCTGCACTGAAGACCTAACAAAGATTTATATATATTATGTGGCAATCTCTTCTGACGGGATGCTATTTTACGAAGTTCAAACTTTGCTATCTGAAGGAAATTAAATCTTCACCTTAATATCAAGTGCCAGAGACATTGCTGCAAGGCCTGTTCTAGTTCGTGTAAAGTGCAGACCATTTGAAGTAGGTGTCAACAAATGGAGAAATTAGACACTATGTTTCTTGATTTATCACTTAGTTCTTGAGTTGAGGGACAAGGTTTTGCTAGAGTATATGCAGAGCCAACTACCATATCTTGACCAGTATGAACTTTGCAACATGTTAGCTATACAGGAATGAACCTTTTAAGATTATTTGGTAAATCTTACATCCATTGTTTCCCTTTTTTCTTCCACTATTATTGTGGCAATTTTTATTCAAATCTTGATAAACTTTAGTAGTCTATGCTGAATTTTCATCTATAAAATCTTACATTACTGTCACAATTTAAATGTAGATTGACTGCAAATTGATTTTTTTAAAAATCCAACCAAGAAAAGACTACTGAGCAATACTGCTTTTATTTTGCCACATAAGGTGTTTAGTTTTGTCATTAGCCCTAGATATGAAAGGTCCATAAATTAATAATCTGTCTAAACTCAAAAGTTCAAATTTGTCTTGGCAGAAAATGTTTTTAAAGCTGCTGTGTGCAGGTCTTTAAGTATTACTTCTGGAGAGGTTTAAAGAGGTGAAGAAAATAGACTGATTTAATTCTTACTTTCCATTAAGCTCACTCCTGGAAAGTGAGTACAAGGAGTACTTGGTGTGTAGGCTGCTCCTTCTTTGTCCAGCTAATATCACAGATAATTTTGTTTAGCTGAAGAAAGTTTGCTAGTCCTAAGACCCCATGCATCCTGTGAGCCTATCATGACATATGAAATATTTTCTTTCAACAATACAGTATATCCAGGTGAGCTAGGTTGTTATAGTAAAATATCTGAAAACTTATTTTGTAACTGCATGGTGTTCTTTAGCTACTATTATGATAAAAGTGAAGTAGTACTTGATAAAGCCAGAGTTATCTTGAGATTGTGTGGAGTTTTGTAATGCGTAGTGTCAAGATCTAGAGTTCATTTCTGACAAGCAATGGCCTGCTTTTGGCTAGTAGTCTTAGAAGTATGTTTCTTCTTGGATTTTAGTATATTGATGTTAATTTTACTGATTTCTTTATAACAGGCCTTGTACGAAGCAGGAGAGAAAAGGAAAGGAACAGATATTAATGTGTTTGTTACTCTTCTTACTACAAGAAGCTACCCACATCTCCGAAGGGGTAGGTGGGATGAAACTTAGTGCTTCACAGGAATTGTATTTTGAACATGACCTTCTCATGAACTCTGAGAAGATATGGTATGCTTGCTGACTAAGAGTGCAGATGGCAGCTTGGCTGTTCTTTCCATACTAGTGAAAAACAATATAATTTAGGTTGTTAAAAAAACTACTACTGTGAGTTCTTACATGGCTAGTCATCACAAGGCCAAGGAATCAATGTGTCAGGGATCCTGAATGCTTGCTTTTGAACTTGGTCTTGCTCCTCAGCCAGTTTGCTCTAGGGAAAGGGATATCGCCTAATGTCACAGGCTCCCGTGGGGTCACCGGACCACCTCAGTCCAATGCAATGCACGAACCCTACCATCCTAACCAAGTCCCATTCCTTATGGTGACTCCACCAGGCCTACAATCAGTCATCTGTGTCTGCTGCTGTAGCATCAGTGAGGGAAAAATAAGGCAGCAGCAGTGCAGGAAGAATACTGTATTTTCATCACCATTCACTGAGTTTTATTCCCCTATTTAGTCTTTCAGAAGTACACAAAATACAGCAAGCATGACATGAACAAAGTACTGGATTTGGAGTTGAAAGGTGATATTGAGAAATGCCTGACTGCTCTTGGTAAGTGGTTCTGCAGATTGTAACCTAGAACAAATACCAACCATATGCAAAACTACTTTTTACTTCCATCATGCTTTCTCTGATGGGAAGTCATCAAGAAACCCTGCTTCATCAAGAAACTTGCTAAGTGATACTTTGGAAAATGGAGTCCAGACAAACTGAGTTATTTAAAGTCAGATAAAGTTGGTGAAGGGGTAGAAATACCTCCCTTGATATGCAGAAAGGTCTTTCAAGGAAAACAGATGTGTCGTTAGCATAGAAAGATATTTACAGGAAGTCAATATGCCAAAAAGAGCTCTCAGAACAGGCAAAAGATTAGATCAAAAATCCAATAGTTTTGACTCTGTCTTCAAAAAATGATAAAACCAACCTCACTCTTCTCTAAGTCTAGTTTTTCAAAGACATTTATAATATGTGATTATTAAAAATATGACATTTTTTGTTCTACAGTTTTGCTCAAGAAAATGTTGTTGTACTGTTTGTGATAAAGTTGTATATCAAGACCCTTAACAAGACTCTTTCTCATGAACAATAAAGTGAGGAAGTCACTCCCTTAAATCACTCTTATTGATGGACCAGGAATGGAATCAGGATCCAGAGATTCATCTCGTTCTTAGCTTTTGTATCACAGTCAAGTGTGCTTTGGATAAAGGAATGAGTTCTATTAGATCTCTTGTAATATCAGAAATGGAGAGAAGGTACATAGTATAACTTTGTTTACAAAACATTAGATTGTAATCTCCAGCTTGTGTAGAAGGCACAAATGCTTTCACATTTTTCTTCTTGGGAGCTGAAATATTTTTCTTAGTTTAGTGACAGCAAATTAGAGAGCACACTGTTATAAATATTCTCCCCTGAGTGAATTGCTTTTCTGAAAGAAGCTGCTACTTATCTCATATTTTGAAGAAAAGTAACAAAGACACAAATAAATAGGATAGACTGGCAGGAACACTGAGACTGCTTTTAAGTATATTCTTTCCAGACTTTCACCTTTTGTTACTTGTCACATGTATAACAGATGTGATTTTCATCTCACTGTTTTGTTATAGTGAAGTGTGCCGCAAGCAAGCCAGCTTTCTTTGCTGAAAAGCTCCACTTGGCGATGAAGGTAACCTAAAGAAAGAACTTCTTTTTATAAACAATGAGTGTTTCGTAAGGTGAAAAGTAAAAGCTAGTTAGAGTTCTCCAGGACCTTTGTGTCATAAAAAGGGATTGCAGAAGGAAATACACTGTATTTCTCTCTTGTGTTCTCTCCTTCGAAACCTCTGAGCATCTTTCCATAGAAGGACCTGTCTGTTTGCAACAGTATGCTCAAGAAGGCATCTGTCCATCCACACGTATCTTTTTCTCTAGACAGGGACAGAAAGCTAACTGTAACTTATTTCTGAAACCACAAAAATACTTCTGAAAAATAAATAGGAAAGCAATTACAGATCTAGAGAACCTCTTAGAAACTTAATCTTCAACAAGACATGCATGGGTCCTGGCAAATTTGTAACCTGAGTCAAGTGAGGCAGCTGGAGATCCTGAAGAAGTCTCATATGCATGTATTTACATACTTCCTGTGACTTGGTTAGGAGCAGTAGATTAAAAAAAAAAAATCATTATGAAAATACAGTTCATTGAGAACTCATAAAAAATAATAAAAAAGGCAATGAAGTCTAGGTTGTGTCTGGTGTTTAGCAAGCACAGTGAAGGACATGCCTTTTAGGAAACACTAAAAGTAATGCATAATAAGGAAATCCAGAGATGGAGGTAGCCTGTCCAAAATGAATTGTGTTCATTGGAACAGAAGGGGGATATGAGAGGACCCCCTCATAGGAGATATTAAAGAAATAGGATATGAACTCAGTACCTCCACAAAGTAGTTTTATAGATAGATTAACACAGAGAAACTTGATTTAAGATGTTCCAATGACATAAATAATCTTTTTTTTCTTCTTTCCTCTTCACCTCCTCTCCCGTTGTCTTCCTTCTTTGCCCATCTACCCCTCCCTTTTTCTTACTTCTTTCTTTTAACAGGGCTTTGGAACACGGCACAAAGACCTCATCAGAATCATGGTTTCACGCCATGAAGTGGATATGAATGAGATCAAAGGCTATTACAAAAGTCTGTATGGCATCTCTCTCCGCCAAGCCATTATGGTAGGTTTTCTCTCCAGTGATGTATGAAATACAAAGCAACTGAATTATTGTGGAAGTTCAGTGAGGGTTTATTAACTTTTCTGCTCCTCAGTCGCCAGTTCATCTCGAGTAACTCATTGTAGCCTGGTAACTCATGATCCCAATGATCTGCATGCTGACTGAACTGATGCATTTTCTGGAGCAGTTTTTTTAACATGAAAGCTGTAGCACTTTATAGAAGTGATACATATGTCAGGATAGCATCTTACAGGAAAAGCTAAGAGTTGAATAGATATTACAGAATCCCCAGTTTCCTGTTCTTGGACAGACATAAGATCCATTGGCACGATAGTAGAGCTGACTGCACTGACAGTTCTATGGGAGATATTTACTACTAGTTTTTCATCTTTGAGGCATTCCTGCAAATACCTTATTAGCTTGATGTATAGTTGGGCTGCTTTCCAGATGACTTAAGTAAATTAATTAAAGTACACAAAAATATCTTCTAAAGGGGACAAGTCATCCAATACATTTTCCAGAAAATTTAAACCAGTAGAGGTACTTGAAGAAAGCTAAACTTGCAAAGAAGTTTTGTGGAGGCAAGTAGACAGCACTAAAAAAAGTCTTGATCAGTGTAGAAAATACTCCCTATATGTAGCAAAAAGCCTTTTTCTGTTTTTTATTGGTGGCTGCTACTTTTTCAGTTAGGTATCAATATCACTTTTATTCTTCCATCCTGAGTGTGTGTGAACTGTAATTTAGTATGTAATTACATCACCTCATTGTGTTCCAAAGTGATGATTGCATCCAAATAGCTTGAGGCGTAGCTTGGCTACACTAAACAATTCATATATCTCTGCAAAGTAGATTAAGATTTGAGAAAAATGGTGTGTAATAATTACAGTACATACTTAATGCATATTATCCATTTTTTTTCAAGGTAAATAAGTGATTCCCATGGTGAATTGAATATCACTGTACTGTTAGCCTGTGTCTGACATAATCCTAGAAACAGTGTGCAAAGTTTAAGCTCTTGGGTGGATAAAATCTTCTATGTGTCTTTTCTTGTTTTTATTATCCTTATCTGCCTTTGCACTACTCTGGAAATGCATATGTTTATTTCTAGGTCATACAAATAACTACAGTGTGGGTACGCAGTTCAAGCTCATTCTTTGGCAAACACATACGTGTTATCAAGTGATTATTTATGTAACAGGCTGATGTTTGGTACATATATGTTGAAAGCTTACTGAAATTTATTTCACTTCAGACCGTTATCCTAACTGCTGTGATTTTTTGTGTTTAAATTGATAGGATGAACTCAAAGGGGATTATGAAAATATCCTGGTGGCTTTATGTGGAAGTGATAACTAAGTTTCATGTTTCTGCAATGCACTCAAGCTTTATTGCTGAAGGTGTTTATATTTCCCCCTGCTGTCTATATAAAATACAGGCTTCAAGCAGTATGGTTTCTCTGGAATGGTACTTTGTCCAAATATGTTAAACTGAAAATCTGTAACTTGGAATGTATTTTTTCAATATCTTTATTCTGAATGACATTCATATCTCTTGTTGCCACTATTTATCCAAAGTGAAAGAATGCCCCCAAGTTTCTAATTGCTTGATCAATCATTAAAAATGTAAAGTTTTCATCTATGCAAAGCAAATAAACCTTTAAAAATAAAATTAACAAGTGTGGAAATTTGTATGCCCTTTGTTGCTTTTCTGCATTTCATTTCAAGTTGTTTTTATACAGAGCATGAAAGAAAAACTGGTACATAACAAATAATCAAAAAATAATGTAGAAATATCAAACAGTGTAGCTGAGCCTATATTGTTCCATTTTCAGTTCAGCTAGGGTTTATGTAAGATAGATGTAAGAAGAAGTAACTAAAATAACTTACTGAAAAATTAAAAACATAAAAAACCTAAAACTATCTTTGTTATTTTTCATTTAAACTGCAGAGTGAATAAACCTATTAAGTACTGAACATAAGAAAAAGAAAGAAAAAAGAAAAAAACATGAAAAAACTCTTCATAACCCATGTAATACTTTCATGTTTTTCCTGAAAGTAATTTTTTTTTGTGTGTAAATTTTCTCTAAAGTGTGTAATTATCTCCAAAGTGAAAAAACTGCTGTCACTACCTCTGTTTTGGACAGAATTCGTGCTTGGCATTACTGTTCTAATTGTGCCAGATGCTGTACAAATGAGTTAATTATAGTCCTCAAATGCACTGATGGAATTAAGAATTACATGTTGGTTCTTTGTTACATGCAAACATTGCTAGTCTTTTTCTGTGGTGGCCTCCAATTACGAATTTGAACAACAGCATGCTAAACTATTGGGAAATTAAAGGTCATCTTGGCTAATTTGTGTTAAATATTGGAGCCCCTCTTTGCTTCATATTGGGATGTTCCAGAATAACTGAACTCTGTCTGGAAAAGGGGAAGTCTTATCCTATAATAATTGGCATCATTAGAGCTGGAGAGAAAATTCCCATGTGCCTTTCACAGGGCCAGGTTTTGATCTACTCCAGTTATTTTCTAAGATCGATCATTCCCAGCCTACAATAATTTACTTTGTTGACAAGTTGGTAATCCTTATTTCCCTCATAAGTCGAAAAGAGAGTTTCTAACCAAAGAAGTTTATACAACATGTACGTGATAACTATCAATTAAAACAGAAAAAAACCCAAACAAGCAGGCATATGCATAGAGATCATGTGTTGGGGAATCTGTTTGATCAAATGACAAAGTCCAGAGAAAATAAAACCAAACCACTTTGAATGTTTTGAGAGTGGCACTAGCAAAAAATGCGTTTTCTTAAGACACTGATGTCAGGAGAACGCAATTCCCCAATCCTTTATTCCTTGTAATGACGAGTGGAAAGGTTGATTTTGACAGTGAAAGTTGATTGAAAGTCTAACATTACTGAATATGAAAAGAAGATCATATTTTGATTTGTTACCTGAAACTCCTTGCTTGCTTTCTCACTAAAGCAACATATACAAGGTAAAGATTACCTGCAGCTATGGCTTCCTATTGACCTTGTAATAATCATGTCAGATTTGGTTATATGCATATAAGTAAATATAAAAATACGTACGGACATATAAAGCATACATGTTTGGCTAAACTCTTTGGCATGGGTAACAACCTATTGAAAGTGAAAAAAACTTCAACTACTAGATTTTGAAATATTACCTGTGTTTCTGGTCAGATCCTTGAAGGAAAAAAAAATCCCAGAGCAAACCTGTACTCCACAAATGGGTCATAAGTAATTAACTTCTAACCAGTATACTGTGAAACACCTGTTTCAACATTTCAGTCACTGTGAAATTGAGAGTTGTAGCTATGCAAGAGAAACAACCTGATTTCACCAGCATGTGAAAGATTTGTTTTTCAAGAGGTATGTTCACCAGAGAAGACTAAGGATGCAAAAAAATCCATCAAAAATGGGTGTAGAAGGTTTCTAAAAAATATTTTCAATTAAAGCTGAAGGGGTTATAGGAATCTTAAATCTATTTCAATCATAGCATCATAGAATTGTTAAGGTTGGAAAAGACCTTAAGATCTCAGTTGATGCAGATTGGTGGCAGGGACAGTAAGTTCTGGAGCCAAATGCTAGATCAAGGGGGCCAGGAAGTCCGCAGAGCAAGGGAACACCTGGCAGAGAGCAGGTGCAAGCAATTCCTGAATCTCAGAGGCGACAGTTCTCACAAAGGAGGCTCATGTGGAGGGGGTGTTTAAATGGCCCATAGGCAATGAGAGTGACCAGGAGCATAGTGAATAGGTGTGGGCAAACAGGATGTGGCATGGCAGAAGAGTGTGAAGCAGCAGTTCAAGCGGGGAGGGTGAGCAGACAAGGGTGTGCTATAAAGGGATGGTCACTCTTTGTGGTATAATAGACTTGCTAGACCCTGAGGATGGCAGAGAGGTTGGTTTTGTGAAAGAGAGTGGCCAGCAAGAGGGAGTGACCGGTAATGCAAAACTCTGTCTGGTAAAATAGATTGGGTGGTGGGCCTTACATTCATATAAACTAAGTGACACCTGGAATGAGACAAAGGCCTCAAAGCCTTGTGTTGCTTCGGTTAAGAGTAGAAACTCTCTCTGAAAGCACTTTATGAGCTCCCCACCTTGAAACCATGACAAACCAATGAGTCCCCACTTCTGACTACACAAGCAGCCTTGCCAAAGACCAATCAACACATACAAATTGTCTTAGTCTCACCTTACCATGAGGTGCCAAAAGGTTTTCAAAAGGTATAAAACTGATACCTGAAAGCCCTTTTTTTAGGGAAAGAAAAAATGGCTGCCTTACCTAACAGATGGGTTGGTGGGCCTGGACCTCTCTTCCTCCACCCAGAAGAAATGTCTTGGTAAGAATTGCACGTGTCTGACTCTGTCAGACGTTTTTCCTGGGAAAGTAACTACTAACTTGAGTTTTTACTGTTACTTGTTATATGCACATTTGTATATGCATATGCTTATATACATGCATAACATAGAATCATAGTGTTCCTGGGTTAGAAAAGACCTCTGAGATCATCAAGTCCACTGTTACCTGACCACTACTAAATCATATCCCTAAGCACTTCATCTACCCATTTTTTGAATACCTCCAGAGATGGTGGCTCAGTCACCTCCCTGGGCAGCCTGTGCCAGTGCTTGATAACCCTGAAGAAGATAACCAGTGAAGTCTTTCCTAATGTCCAACCTGAACCTCTCCCGGCACAGCTTGAGGCCATTCCCTCTCATCCTATCACCTATCACTTGGGAGAAGAGGCCAACGCCATCTCTACAACTTCCTTTCAGGTAGTTGTAGACTGTGATAAGGTCTCCTCTCAGCCTCCTCTTCTCCAGGCTAAACAACCCCAGTTCTCTCAGCCGCTCCTAGTAAGACATGTTCTCCAGCCCCTTCGCCAGGTTTGTTACCCTTCTCTGGACACACTCCAGGACCTCAATGTGTTCCTTGTAGTGAGAGGCCCAAAACTGAACACAGTTCAGTTTGAGGAGCGAAGTACAGGGGGAGAATCACTTCCCTGGTCCTGCTCTCAATGCTGTTTCTGATACAAGCCAAGATGCTATTTGCCTTCTTGATCACCTGAGCATGCTGCTGGTCCATGTTTAGTCGGCTGTCAACCAACACCCCCAAGTCCTGCTCTGTAAGGCAGCTTTCAAGCCACCCTTCCCCAAGCCTGCAGTGCTGCATCGGGTTGACTCTGCACTTGGCTTTGTTAAACCTCATCTTGTTGGCCTCAGCACATCTATCCAGCCTGTTCAGATCCCTTTGCAGAGCCTCCCTACCCTCCAGCACATAGACACTTCCTCCCAGCTTAGCGTCATCCGCAATATGCTAATTGTTAACCAGCTATAAGTGTCTAAATGCCATTGCGAAATTTTCTCTGTGACAAGCACAGCTGGCCTTCCTGTTTGGGCCATGAGACGCACGTATCAACCCTGTGTGTGCCAGTCTCTAAGGAGACTCTCACAGGTAACCGGATTCTGACTTGTGGCAAAAAACATGTATAGGCACACTCGCATAATCCTGTAGTTATAAGCCATCAACCAAGTCTGAGACTAAGCATCCTCTCTGAGGGATGCTTAGGAAGCAAGGGGGTCTTTTCTTGAACTTCATGACTCGACTGGTATCCTTAGCCATCTGTTAGAATCTCACCTGTTTAACATGGCACCCTCCCAGCCCAGGAGATCAGTTTGATCAATAGTCACCACTTTCTCAGAAAAGGCTCAACTATGGTATGCAGATGGCAGAAGCAGGTCCTCTGCTGTTGCCAAAACAGATGTGGCCACCCAGATGGAGACTCCAAGGAAACATGCAGCCCTCTAGGTCTCTGAATGCAGGGAGAGCCAGAACCTCCCACTGGTTACCAGTGACAGCAGTGAGAACAGCTGTGTGAGGTATGAGTAGGTGGATGACCTGCTCAGCATGGTGATAGTGTTGAGAGAGGAAGTGCGGCAGTTAAGGAACATCAGAGAGACTGAGAAAGAGATAGACTAGTGGTACCGTGCACTGCCCTCCCTGAGACAGGTACAGGCACAATCGCTAAAAGACCTTCCTCATAGAGAACTCTGTCCAAGTGACAGCATAATTGTTGATTTATTAGCTTTGTCCTTGTTGAATGGTCTGAAGAGACAGGAGTTTCTGAAGACACTGGACCTTAAATATCCCTGCAGCATTCTATCCATTTAATGATGACTCTTCTGTCTTCATTTGTAGGTGGCCAACAGCTGCATAACTGAGGCTTTACTCGTAGCATAATGCAGATTTTTATGAATGAGACTGCCAAGGTAACAATGGCAAATGAGGAGAAGGCTGGAGTACTCAACAACCTTTTATCTCAGTCTTCACTAGCAACTTCTTTTCCCACACCTCTTGAGGGTATGTGCTGCATGATGGACTGGGAGGGTAAAATTCCTCCCTCTGTAGGAGAAGATGACGTTTGTAACCACCAGAGAAACTTGAAGGTAAGTCCAAGAGACTGGATGAGATGCATGCAAGAGTTCAGGAGAGAATGGGCTTATGTGGTGGCCAAGACACTCTCCATGATATCTGAAAAATCATGGCAGTCAAGAGAAGTCCGTGGTGACTGTAAGAAGGGTAATATTGTACCAACTTTTCAAAAGGGTAGAAAGGAGGACCCTGGGAACTACCAAACCATCAGCCTCACCTCTGTGCCTGGGAAGATCAGGGAACAGATCGTCCTAGAAGCTATGCTAAGGCACATGGAGGACAGGGAGGTGATTTGAAACAGCCATCAGGGCTTCACCAGGGGAGAGTCCTGCCTCACCAGCACAGTGGCCTTCTATGAGGGAGTGACTACATCAGTGGAGAATGGAAGACCCACACATGTCTTCCATGTGGACTTCTGTAATGCCTTTGGCACAGTCCCCCACAACATCCTTCTCTGAATTGGAGAGAACTGGATTTGATAGATGGCCTATTCAGTGGGTAAGAAATTTGTAGGATGGTTGCATCCAGTGGGATAGTGGTCCAGATGTCCAGATGGAGATCAGTGGTGACTGGTGTCCTTCAGGGGTCTGTTCTGGGACCAGTGTTGTTTAATATCTTCATCAATGACGTAGGCGATGGGATTGAGTGCACCCTCAGCAAGTTTGTGAATTACACCAAGCTGAGTGGTGAGGTTGACACCCCTGAGGGATGGGATGCCATCCAGAGGCACCTGACAAGCTGCAGAAGCAGGCTTGTGAAAACCTCATGAGGTTCAACAGGGTGAAGTGCAAGGTCCTGCGCCTGGGTCTGGGCAGCCCTCAGTATCCTGGCGGATAAAGAGATAGAGAACAGCCCTGAGGAGAAGGACCCTTGGGTCCTGCTGGATGAGAAGCTGGACATGAGCCAGCAATGTGCCATTGTAGCCCAGAAGGCCATATCCTGGACTGTATCAAAAGAAACACTGCCAGCAGGTCAATGGAGGTGATTCTGCCCTTTCACCCTGCTCTGGTGACACTGCACCTGAAATACTGTGTCCATCTCTGGAGCCCTCAGCATAGGAAAGGTATAGACCTATTGGAGTGGGTCTTGAAGAAGGCCACTGAAATGATCAAAGGCCTGAAACACCTCCCCTGTGAAGAGAGGCTGAGAGAGTAAGAATTGTTCAACTTGGAGAAGTGTCCATGGAGACTTCATTGTGGCCTGTCAATACTTAAAGAAGGCTTATAAGAAAGATGGGGAAATACTTTTTAGCAGGGCCTGTAGCAATAAGACCAGAGGTAATTGCTTTGAACTAAATGAGATGTTTAGACTAGGCGTTGCTGACTCAACAACTTTCCTGGACAGCCTTTTGCAATGCTTGATCACTCTTTCAAGTAAAGAATTTTTTTCCTAATGTCCAATCTAAACCTCTTCTGACTCAAGCTGGGGACATTTCTTCTTGTCCTATTGCTACTCACTTGAGAAAAGAGACCAACACCCTCCCTGCTACAACTTCCTTTCAAGTAGTTGTAGAAGGTGGTAAGGTCACCCCTCAGTCTCTTCTTCCCCAGCCTAAAGAGTCCCGATTCCTTCAGCCACTCCTCATAAGACTTCTATAAGGAAAAACAAGAGGTGGAAAATAAAAAGGGATTTTAACATCTTTCTAGACTTATCTGAAAACCACACAAGAAAGCCACCACACCAAATTTTTCATGTGAAGAACTGCTCTGTACTCACTCAGTCTGTCAGGATAAAAGCTTGCTTGGGCATACTCAGAATACTGGAATATTCACCACTACTTTACTGAAACATATGTATGAATTCTGCAATCTCTCTTCTGAGGTGAGGAGGTTATTCATTATACCCTACACAAATAAAGATATGTTTAATCAAGTATGAACAAGGGGTACAAGGAAAGTAGCTTGTCATGTTTTGAAGGCAGTCAGATGTGTTTTCTTGGAAAGATATACATTAGAATTGGAGTTGGTTAGGGCTTTTTGCATTCAGCTAAGACTTCTGAGGAATGGCAGTTGATTCACTTGATGGGGAATGGCCATCCAGCTATCTAAATCTTTTGAAGGGGAGGTGAAAGATGAAATCAAGGGGAAAGGCAACATTAATAAAAATGTTACTGAAAAGGCCACAGTGAAATTACTGAGAAGGCTTCCTTACTTTGAGATAAGGTAGTGGGAGGGGAGGGAGAAAAAGAGTCACAAAAAACCAGCAAGGTGATTTTAATGACGGTATTTTTCATCACTGTATGCTCATAATCTTTATGTAGGAAAGTGCTGTGAGGGTACAGGCTCAAAGCAACTCTGTCAATAAAATAATCAGCCTTTATCTTCAGTGATGTAAGACAGGAAAAGCTTTCTTAAGGCGTGATGATTTTCAATCAGTTAGAAAGTATTGGAAAACCATTTCTTCGAATAACACTAATTCTTTCACAATTGTTTGAATGAAATGTGCTGGAAATACTAAATTTGTCACATTTAGCTTATCATTATTTTCAGTCAGTCATCTCCTGCACCAGCTGGACAGGTTCTCCAATTTCTCTTTCACTGTGAATGCTCTTCTGGCCCTTTTGGCTTTGCCCTGACAATTCAAATGAAAAATTTACAGGAGGCTAGAAAGCGGCATGAGGAGTTTTAATGTTTCCAAAAATTTGAGCTCTGGTGCCACCTCGTGAGTAAGTTATGAACAAGGACTAGGAAATGTGTTACAGTACAAATTCAGTCTCAAGGAAGTGAAAATGGTATCTGAGCACTGTATTCCAGACTATCCAAGTTCCGCTTATTTTCTGATTTTTATTCTCCTCCAGTATCATTTTTTGAGCTCTGGTTTCAAAAGGAAAGAGCAGGGGAAAAATTGACTAGGACTAGGTGATGTGTTCTTAAGGAGAAAGCAGATTTGTGCAAATAAGGGTGGACTTCTAACAGATATCATAACAGAAGATGCTTTGGCAAGATAATGCAGCTAAGCAGCCTTGTGTATATCAATTTGCCCTTGGAAATTAAGCTGTTTTTCACCTCTATTGCAGACATGATGCATGGAGAATGTTTTCAATTGCTTTTTTGAAACAATTATGCTTGGTTTTGATAAAATAATTGGAATAAGGTACACTACAAGTCCTTGAAAATCTGGCCTTTAATTTTTAAATGCCTAATTTTGCATTTTATTGAAATACATCCTTCATTCAGTTGATCAAGGATAGAAAAGCTAAACAAACTGTTCGTAAGGAATTCAGATACTGCAAAAGTGGTGGAAACGTATCATAGCTAGAGAAGGTGACGACCACCATACTTAATACTGCATTTTATATTCCTTAGACATCAGTGGATCAAGATATTTCTAGATTTATCTGAATAAAGAAGGGCAGAAATTAGCTCTTGGATTCTGCTGTGCAGTGTCTTTCATTAAATTATTCACTGTGATACTACTGTAGGTTTCCTGAACAGTTGCAGTTAATTAGTATTGTCTAATATGCATTTATATGACTCTAACACTAATAACCTACATTTGCAATTAAGTTTACTGTGACTATTTCAGACTCTACTTCATCTGTCCTGCCTATCCACATTAAATCATTGTCGGTCTTTGGCAAAAATAGCCATCCAATTTTTCCAAATAGGTAAAGAACTTAAAATGATCAATGAACAGAAATTTTAGACTTCTTTCTGCTCAGTTTTGTCTATTTTGGAACTCAATACTTTATTTTTCTTCCACCACCTCTTACCATATTCTAACCTATGCTAGAACTTGGATGTTGAGCCACTGAAAAATTTCCTGTAAGCTTCTTGGGAGGCTATGCCAAACTACAAGAAGTCCATTTGAATAGTAAAATTTCTCCTGCTATATTTATAATTTTACAGCAAAACACTCTGCTTTTTGTGATGTCATGCATGCTTAATTATGAGGATCAGTAGGAAGTTGTTAACATATTTCCTAGGTGTTTCACATTTGAGATAGTATGAAATTATTGACAAGTGAACAGTTCTGATATATGAATTAATATTTTTATTTCCATACTTGTTTATTCCAAATAATAAGTGGATATGAATAAATTGCATATATTATTCCTACAAATACTATTCAATTCTTCAGAAAAGACTTGGGGGGTAGAGTGTGTATTTTTTTGTCTCATTATCTGGAATTATCAGTATGTAGCATTGTTTGAAATATATCAAGTTTGCCTCTATTTAGTTAAGTTGGATGTTTCTGGAATGTCTAAAAAACATGATACTTGATCTTAAGGAAAACAGAGGATTTTGTTTTTAATCCAGGGTACATCAGCCAGGTCTGATAACAATGCTGTAGTTATGTGGGGATTTTTTATCAAATGCAGATATGAACATGTGGGAAATTATTTGAACTTGCTTAATCCCACTTCTTAAAATGTAAATCTTTGAATTTGTTAGTTTATAACTTCAAGTTCATTTTACCCATTAATAAGGAAAATACACAAATATCATATACGAAACTTACAAATGCACAACTTAAACTTAAAATGACAGAGAAAGTCCGGTTTCCATAGATTAACTTTTACCAGATAAATTGAGAAAAAAAATTAAGTAGCACCAGAGAAGCACCAGTGCTGTTAATTACATAGCTCTACGCTGGGGAAGATTTTTACCCTTACCTTAATGCAAAGTACAAAACGCTTCCCGGAGCCATGGCTTAGCTGTGGGAGAAATTGCCTGTACCGTCTAAAAACACTAGATGTAGCTGTTGACACTTGCAGACGAAAGGCTCTCCCCTACGCACCCCATCCCTTGCCTTGCCCTCAGTAGATGTTTTGTTGTTTTGGTTTTTTTTGTATAGTGTTTTGGATTTAGGTTTTTTGTGTATTTGTTTTTTTTTTTTTTTTAATCTTCATATTCTGGTTTGATTAAAATACTAGGAATCCCCTTTCATAGTCCTTGAATTTATCAGTCCCTATGCCATTACACATGATACAAAAAAGTAAAGTTAAAATTGAAACATGACATGTGTTTTCATGATTAATTATACAGTAATGATGTTTGAAAATAAATTAGGATATACATTTCCAGCAATCGACCTGACATTGCAACTAGAGTGATGTAGTGTGGGTTTCTGTTGTACATTTTACATAGCTAGGATATAGCAGTAATCCGTTCAGCTGCAATTGCCAGAATACCAGACGGATCCCTAAAAATAGAAGCCCTCTACTAATCTGTCTAGATTATTAAATTTTGTGACTGGCAATATATCAGAGAATGTTTGCAGAGCTGAGTGAAAGTATATAATGAGGTTTTATTTTCACTGATATCTTCCGTATTCTGTCCTACCATTTTCATAGTAAGTGCATTTATAAGGATACCTGATGTGCTATACTGCTTTTAATTTTTTTTTTTTTAATAGCTGCAAGTACCATAGTAAACCTCAACATAATATTGACAGTGCCACTCTTTAATATTTCACTGGAATAGTTTTATTAAGAAAACTCAATGTAGAAATATGAATTCCTTTATCAACAAAAATGAAGTGTAAGTCTAAGCACATATGAAACTTTTAGTATCATTTTCCTCTGCAATGGTTATGAGAAGAATGTTTGTGGGCACATGTATTTGTACTGAAATGCTTTTCTAATTGTAAAATGTGCATTTAGGGAGAGAGAAAGAGAAAGAATGAATATAGTGGTGGATAGCATCATACATTTTTCTGGTTGTCATATTTTATTCATATCCTGTGAATGAAAAAGAACTGAAGTCAGGCGTCTGATGCTACTTTTCATTTCTAGCTGATAAATGCGAACAAATAGTTAATATAATAAGGTGGTGGTAATAGAACAGTACTAGTGACTGACTGTTGACAAGCATGCATACCAATACATCTATGAATATCATATTTCTAGGAAAGATGTGTGAGGATTTGGGTTTAGTTTACTGATTGTGAAAGTATTTTAATATATTTGTTATTAACATGAGTTGTGCTACACATATAAACTACTGGTGGGAGAGTGGAATCTATACTTCTATGTGAAATAAAATAAATACCTGTCAGATACAATTAACCTGCCACAAAACATTGCCATCCACTCACTTGTGCACTTGTTCTTTGACCCTGTCTCCTGTTCTCAGTTATGCCTCTGTGACTTTGTATAGTTTCGAGCAGAATTGTCCTGTTATAAATACAGCTATATCAGTATTTGTAGATGTACATATGGTACTTTGTGCCCATGGTGCCCAGAGGTTTGCACTGAAACACCGATAACTTCTCAAGGAAAATGCATGTTCCAGGCATCAGTATAGTAGATCATCAGTACAAGAAATTGTCTAACAGTCATAGTGATAGGGTTATAAGTATTTAAATAAAAAAATAATTCGGCTCCAGGAGTTTTGTCATGGGAAAATCCAGAATTCAACGTAAAATTAATCACTGAAGCATTAAGTTCATAATGAATTACTCTGGTTTCTTAAGCATCTTTCCCTGCTCAGCCAGAGAAAATTAGCTCCAGCCATGCAGGCAAGAGAGAAACAGCAGCAGTTTTACCCTTTCTGAAGTTTTCCTGTTTCGTCTGATTTTCTCAGAAGTGTGACCTTCTTGCCTCTTCTTCTGCCCCCTAGATTCACACTTTGACTCATTTTTATATACCC
This sequence comes from Cuculus canorus, assembly GCF_017976375.1. Taxonomy (NCBI): domain Eukaryota; kingdom Metazoa; phylum Chordata; class Aves; order Cuculiformes; family Cuculidae; genus Cuculus; species Cuculus canorus. Next base: position 26,963,105 of record NC_071441.1, on the reverse strand, counting down.
ATTCACGTGCCACTGCAAAACTCAACACAGTTTTGTTCTCACTGTGCCAAGGACATAAGACAGGTTGTTTCTTCTTTGCTTTACCTTGCTTCACCTCATCGCCTTTCTGCTTCTTCTCCTCTTTCCTCCTTCCTTCCCATTTTCCCTTTCTCTGCCACATTTTTTCTCTTTCCCATTTACACCTGCCTGTTTTCCAATTCTGTATCCTGGGGATACAGGAGGAGAAATCAAGGCCTGTAAACTTTGTAGCAGAAATAAAGTGCAAATTCAAATACCATATGGAGAATCTTCTCATTCATGGCAGTATCCACCTTGCTTTGTTTTCTAACATCATACCTCTTTGCCTTTTTTTCCATTTACTGGCGTCTCTAGAACAATTTCTTCTCTCCTGGAAGTAATTGCGCTGTGTGTGCTCAGTTCTTCCATGTGTCTCTGTAGTACAGACCCATACCCCATCCTCCAGCACTGGCTCTGAAGCCATTTGCATGTGGAGAATCCATCTACCTCCTCTTCCTTCCTACCCTGCATCAAAAACGAAAGGTCTTTGACTCAGTCTCCTTTGCCCTGTCATTTGTGTTCTTTTTGTCCTTTCTACAATCTTTTCCATTTTGTGAAAGACATTCCTGCATTTGGCTGTACTTCATTGACATTGTAATCCTGCATGTTATCTGTTTGCTTTCTTTGTGTTAGCTTTCTTTCCATACATTGACTTCTGGATCTCTCTTTATCATTGGAGTCTTCTATCTTTCTCTCTAAGGACTTTATCTTCCACACTGATGACTCTCTTATGGCCTTCACCTCATAAATCTTTAGTGCCATCTCTCCAGTTGACTTGCAGCTCTGGCTGAAAGTCTAGTAACTTTTTCTGTCTTTTGTACTGCACATTTTTCTTGCTGATTTCCTTTTAGTTTCTTGTTATTGACCGGTGCGTTTCATCAATGCCTGTTTGCCCTCTCTCTCTCTGATGTTGTTCACTAAGACTTTCATCAGCAGTGACAATTTTCTCTCTCCCTTTCTCTCTTCCTTCCTTCTTTAATATAATTTTCTTCTTTTCCTCTTCACTTGGATTTCCCAACTAGACTTGTTTTTCTTGTGTCCCACAGTAAGTTTAGCAGTTGTACATTGAACCTTTCTTTTCCCTTCTGCATCTGCTTTTACAATTTTTCCTCTGGACCTGTGAAGACTACAGTGACACATAACCAGGCAGTTGTTTCCACTACTAAGTCATATTCTTTTCCTCATCTCTGCCCCTTCAGTGCTAACCATTAACAAGAGATTGTTCCTGCCTGATTTCATATTTTACAATGACCTAGGTGCAGGTGCATGAGGTCACACTCTGTGCATGCATACGGTACAAATGAAACAGATGAAAGATCAACAGACAGGAATCAAGTGTCATTAATGACTAGCATCCACTAGGTGGTCATTAATATTTAAGGAAAACACTGTACTTGAATATTTATTCTCATATCACTACAACTTGTTTTTTCTATTTAATTCTCTTTTTCTATATCTGTGCACCTCTTTTCCCCAGGCAGGTGTAGGATCAATGAGCCATCACTTAACAGGTTACAAACAGCTGGTGTAAGAAGATGTACTTTATTATAAATAATAGTACTGCATCTCTGTTTCAAGACTTCTCATTTCTCTTAGAGGTAAAAAAATGTGAGCAGTTTCATTGAGGCTAATATTTTTGGCTGATGTTGAGTCATATGAATTCAAAGAGGGCTGTTCTTCTTTTTTAAGGTAGAATTTTGTGTGTCCCTAAAGCTTTAAATTATGAAATCAGAGAAATCTCCAGATATTTCTACTTGGGAAATTCTGCTGAACTGAGTTAATTTCTGTGCAATTCAGTAGGCTGGGTGAGAACTGTCTTTCAAACACATGGAACTTGTCAACCATGGATCTATCAGATAAGTCAGGATCCATGCAGGGATGTATGTATGCCACAAATATGGTGGGTTTTTTCTTTTCAGACAAACAAAGGAGCAGTTTTTGCAGGTTTCACCAGACAAAAGTTCTCTTTATGGCTATGTTGAAAGGAAACTATTAAGCTAACAAAGCTGCTATCCAAGAGGTGAAAAACTGGTTTGTTACATTTAATTGGTAATTGTGTGAAGTGGAGATAAATACTGGTCCTGTAAAAGAAAGAAGTACATCTGCACCATTGACATACTGAGACTCAAACTTTGTTCAAATCAGACGGATTTTCACTGAATGTATTAATCTGTAAGTATTACATTTGATATTCTTTTGTCATATTGATTGGTCTGTACATGGAAAATGGAAAATTGTATTTGTAAGTATGAAAAAGTAAATTCTCAAGTACTAATTGTTGGTGAATTGTTTGTTTGCTTTTTTTTAAAAAAAAGGAAATATAACTTGGCACTATATAGGAAACTATTTGTTAATTCTCAGTAGTTCCATATGGCTTGGTAGTTTTTTTTTCCCCCATCTGCCTACCTTATTTTGCTACTTATATTAGCAGGACTGGAGGGCTATGGACCTCCCGTATAGTGGTGGTAGTTAGTCATATGATTTTCACAGCTAAAGTCATACTCAGGATAGCTGCTGCCATTGGGAGGTCTGATAAGGCAAGAGCTGCCTTACAAAACCTGTACACAGGGTAAAGGAAGAGTATCTAAAAAGCTACCTCAGAAATGTCTTTCAAGCAAAAGTTGTGAAGTAATTTTTAATCCTATTTCCCATGCTGTAACTAGTCTCTGCTTTATGCTGCACCTCCCAGAGATACAGAAAAACAGTTTTATGTTGTATGTTTGTGGTACAGAAGGTCATGAAAAGAAGATCCTCTGTATATATACCATTTTCGTATAATCAATAGGAAGATTTAAAGTCTAGGGTGGTTGATTTGCACATTTTCATCAGATACTTGCAAATGTAATCAAAACAAACCACTTCAGTTTAAAAGTTCCAGTAATGACTCAGTCACTTGATATAAAAAAGGAAAAAAAAAAACCAAGTCCCCAAACCAGCACCACCCACTCCATGCAAACTGAACTTTTATTTTAACCAGTGCCATCCAAATTTATTCTTTTTTTCCTTGAAGTATATATATTGTGGAATCGGAAATACTTCATCAGATATTATAAAATTATTCAGAAACTGAATTACTTGCTGCCACACAAAGGTTCTTACTTGGAAAAGAAATGCAAATACAATACATTGCTGGAATTCTAAATTTGTTTAAACTGTCTACTCTCATTCTGACTAAAGATGTCTGTAACCTTTTTAGGCTGCTCTCTACAGTTACAATCAATTGGTTCATCCAATTCAAAACAAGTATTGTGCTGCATTTTGTGCACTTAGAAACAGGGAAAGTCTCTTCTGTGTATGTAAAGAAGTTACTAAATATCAGGGAATATGGCTGAAGGTCTGCTCCGCCCTTTGGCATTTTTCTGGTCCTTGGACTGGAGTAGGTAGCCCTTCCTTCATGGCACCTGCAAGGTACATTAGGATTCCTGGATGCATATACAGCATTTGTGGTGAATGCTTTGGACTGCTGGTGGAAATAAGCAGAAGATAGTGTGATCTCTTTACAGCTGACATGGCTTAATAGAAGGGCAGCAGCATCCAGCATCAGAGCTTTCAACAACCTTTTGAAGATATTGTAGAGACTACCAAAGTGATTTGGTCTAAAAGTTACATGTGGCTGACCCACCGTGGTGAGCCTGACTTAATGAAAAGCTTGACAGATCCAGATCAATATAAATGTTTTAGAACAGGAGCACTGACTGAAAATATGAGAACAGTCCACTTTCAAAAAGCAGTCCTACGTTACAAATCTAGACTAACACTTTCAATAACAGGGGCAGGAGATATGCTTGTTATAGGCTCAAATGCCCTGTTGCCACATACATCCCTTTTGGTTAGACCAAATAAACTTCATGTAAGTTAAATGCCTTTTTGATCCTGGAGATTTTTAAATGATTCACAAGACAAAATAGCACAAGGTTGTTGGTGTTCAGCATGGACTTATCTGCCTGGGGACATGAACTTGATGACAAGAAGGCTGAGAGGTTTTAAATAAAACAAAAACTAATTTCTTCTTTATATGCGATTTCCACAAATACTAGTAATCTTTGTCACAACTGCAAGTACCGTATTCTGTTAAATGAATATTATCAAGAATAAATTTTATAGTACAGTTTATAGCGTTCCTATATTATCTATTGAAATAGACAAATCCAATAAACGAGTTGAAAGATGAGCACTACTACACTGTATCGAGACGTCTTAGTAATAATTCTAAGTGTGTATTCATGTGCAGAAGTTATTCCAATGACTGCACATTACAGATTGTATCCTTTAACTAACTGTTAATCATTATTTGACACAGGAAGAAAACATTCACAAAGACAATCTGAAGCAGCACATTTGGTCAAACTTCCTTGGAGGTCTACAGCAGACATGTCCTGCCAGCTCTCTGACACCCACTAATCTCCACAGTGTGTACTTTTATAAATGTCACTGATTTAGTGATGAAGGGGTTTAGCGTGTCGCTTGCCATGTGACCTAAAAAGTGAAGGACATGTTCATGAGAGCATGAGAACACACTTAAATCCGGAAAAAACAAAAGAGTGACACTTCATGTTCTTTAGGACTTCTAAGGTCTGACATGCTAAGCTCTGACGTGCTAAGGTCAAAGCCACAGGTAAGTGCAGTCGCCCAGAAGAGACCAGAGTGGCTGTTGATACGTCTTTTACTTTCCTGTTTCACTTACCTATTCAAACAGATTTCTAGTTCCACCCACAGTTTTGGGGCCTGTGCTGAAGGGATTTGAAACTATTTCCAAGGTAGGGTCTGTTTTTTCACATTTATTTTTGGACTTGTGGGAAACACGGCTTGAATCCTCTTTGCACTTCTACCGTATCAGAGGTGAAGAGGTAATTTCTGCTGCACACATGAACTCCAGAGACAACAGCTATCTTATCATTTTTTAAATGGAGTGTATATTTTGCTACTGAAGAAATATGACTCCTGTAACTCATTTGGCAAGTGCTAATGAATAGGGAAGGTGCTTCAAATTAATTTTCATTTATTTCTGTCCCTCTAGCTAAGAACTTTAACTCTGTGGTCAATTAGAAATGGAAACAACAAATGGACAAATCCACAATACTGAATATTGTTACTTATAAAATACATCTAATGAGATTTGTTTTCTCTTACAGAAAAAAACTTAATTAAAATATGACCTAAAGGAGAAAAAAAAACATGGCTGAAAGGATCTCTGTCATTCCACAACTTTCCTGCATTCTTGAAGTCAGGTTTAAGATGAATGGATGCCATAAGCCTATAGGAGATACGTAGCTAAGATTACTACTTCCCTTACAAGAAAAGTATGTTGTTTTATCTGGTTGCTCTTCTATCGACACAACATCCCTCTTCTTCTCCACTCTCCCTCCTCCCTACCCTACCAAAAAAACCAAATAGGTGATATGATCATGGAATCAGAAAATGGCAGGACTTGGAATGGACCTGTGGAGATTGTGTAGTCCCATACTGTTGGTAAAGGATCTTCGCCTGCAGCAAGTTGCAGAGGAATGTGTCCAGGTGGGTTTTGAATATCTCCAGAGGAAGACTCCACAGCCTCTCTGGGCAGCCTGTTACAGTGCTCTGTCATGGTTGCAGTAACGACATTTTTCTTTGTGTTAAGGAGGAACTTCATGTGCGTTCTGTACTTTACTGGGTCCTCCTTCTTGACCTTTTTGAAGAGTGGAGTGACATCAGCTCTCCTCCGGCACTCAGACACCTCTCCTATTCTCTGTGTTCTTTAAAATACGTTGGGGAGTGGCTTAGCAATAACATCTGACAGTTCCCTCATCACTCTTGGGTGCCCTCCTATAGGACCCATGGATTTCTGGGTGTTGAGTTTGCCTAATTATCTCTAACCCGATCCTCCTTGACTAAGAGAGAGTCTTCCTTTCTGCAGACTTTCTCTCTTTCCTCCAGGGTGTTGAATTCCTAAAGGCTGGCTTCCACAGTAAACACTGAAGCAAAGAAGGCATTCAATACCTGCCTTTTCCTTATCTTCCATCAGCAGGGCACTTACCTCATTCAGCTGTGGGCTCATATTTTCCCTAGTATTTCTGATATTTCAAAACACTTACAAGGAAGTCTTTTTTGAGGTCATCCAGATCTTTTCTTGAATTTGTATTGGTGTGAGAAAGTCAACATAACTATTTATAATACATCTTCACATATTGTGTGCAACATATTGGTGAACAAATATACGCAGCTGCAAGTTAAAGGATGATTAAACATCCACTAGAAAGAAAATGAAAAAGGAAATACTGAACTCAGATTTTCCTAACTTCTTCAATTCCATCTTCTTGTTCAAGCCAGCAGCTTTTGTCTAATCCAATGGTGAGATGTAATGGTAATTAATTTGCAACAGATAAATACCAGGAAAATCTCCATTCTGGTGTCTGCAGAGGTAAAACAGCCAGCCCTGGTTTTAAAGCTGAAATTCCCTGTTCTGTTCCCACTTCCTCTGAGTTCACTGACATCAACAGAATTGTATTTGCATATCTCTGCTCTTACTAAAAAAGCACTGGATTCCACAATCTAGGCTGTTGTGGACTTTAGTTCGTTTGGTTATTCTCCTTTTGCAGTACGCTTAGGGGAACACTGTACTATGCTGTACTGAGTCACTCCTGGACTGCTACCCTCACAGAAATAAAATCAAGAGTGCTCATAAGCAAATGAAATGCCAGAGTTTGCAGAAGCTGTTAATATGATAAAACAACAGCCCTTAAGATGTAAGCCTGTCACATGTACTTTGTTTTCAAACACAACAGAAATGTTTGTAAACGAGGGGAGCAGCAGGTTGAAAACTGACAACAGAGTGGCATGAGAGAAGTTGGGGTTTTTTTAGATGCCTATGGAGAAAGTCCTTGTTAGGATCTTTTAGAGGCAAGTCTCTCTTTATTCAGCTTTTAATTACAGTGACATAAAATAAGCAAAGATGGTGGTAGTCAATCAGCACCCATAAATCTATTAAAACACCCTGAATATCTTTGATCTGCATTTTTGACATTGTATGCATAAAATGACAAGACAACAAAAAAATCTGAGATACAAAGAATTACTCTGGTTTGTATTTTTTTTTTAATCAAATCAATCTTGTCTGCAGTAAAGGATGGTCTAATCAGCAAGGCAAAAAAAAAGTGGTCTGAGGTTAGTCTCAGTGAATGACAACCTGTGAGAAAAGGCGTTTCAGCATCTTCCTACCATTTCCTGCAGTTGATTGTAATGGCTGTTGATTGTAATGGTAGTTTGAGCCATTTTACATTATGGGAATTATCAAAATCTATATTGTACAAGGACTTAGAGGTTTACAAAAATACTCATTAGGAATTGCAGCTAATACAAGCTATAGCCTTCCTAAATTCTAGATGGAAGAAATTTCCTGCCTCATATTTCCCCTCATTTCTACATGTGTCTGTCTTTCACTATGCTATAACAATAACTATTTGCTTTGCACTGTTTCATTATCAGGACCACTGTGTGGGTTCCAGAATTGTCCCTAGTAGGTGTAAATGCTGTTACACCCTAAGGGCAGAGTCACCTGGTGTTATGTAAATCACGTTCAACAAAGCTTATGCAAGAAGCATATTTTTGACCTCCAGATGACACATCATTACAAAAAGAGCATTTGAAAATTGCTGCTGTTTCTACCGCCACTCCCAGGATGCTGCTTTTTTTCTGAAATTTTATGTTATTTTACAGCTGAGACAGAATACCATAGAGCAAAGTAAAAAAAAGCTTTTTCTCTGCCTTCCTCATGTCCAGTTTCTCTCTCTTACTACTTACTTCTTTCTCTTTCTCTGCTAATACAGGAAAGAAAGTTATCCTTTACCTTCATTTGTTTCTAGCATACCGTATACGGCTCTTGCTCTACTAGTATTTCCTATGTTTGAGTTCCTGACCATGACGGTGCAATCACCCTGAAAATGTATGGTGCCATTGAACCAAATTTTACTATAATAGACTTATCACATACAGTTTTCGTAAATGAAGTTGAAAAGTAGTCTAGCTTTAAGATCATAGCCTGCCTCTGAATACAATTTTTTAGCCTGTCGAATATCTATAGGTGTGGTTTCCAAGTGTGTTTTTTTATCTTTTAATTATCAGCTTACTCAAATGGTCTACCTTGTGAAAGATTAAAATGTATACCATGGTAAAGAGAAATAATGTGACAGTGGAGATCCTATCTGGTAGATATAGATCAGGACAAAAAGTAGATTAATGAGAAAGATTTGCCTATGAATCCTAAAAAATTGTATGACCATGACTAAGCCTCCAAAGTGAGTAGTAAGATGTGAGATGTCATATAAGAAGGCTTTTTGGTGTACATAACTGATATACTTTAATGTGATATATTTTAATTAAGAAATTTGCTGACCACTTCTGTTCTTATTGCCTTTGCTTTCATTTCAACAGTCTACATTTGTGGAGGATTCGTATGGCCACAGCATGACTCTAATCCAAAAATGTGCAGCTGTTATAAAAAAAAGCTGTCTGCAAAATTGGATAACATGGTTTCAGCATAATTTTTCAAGATTGAATCTAGTTTTATTAGGGAGACGCTTAAAACAGAACAGATTTCAAATTCTTTTCACAATTTCCTAAGACTGTGTCATCGTCTTCCCCCTTTATTTTTCTTCACAAAATTAGTACATCTGCGGCGAAAAACAAAAATTAACCAAAACCCAGCACTTTCAGTTTTCTTTTTATGTACTCCTAACTTAGGATTTCTTTTCTGAAGTTAGAATCAGGACAGGAAAATCTAAAGCCTCATATTTTTCTACTGTATTTTGCAGTTGGAAAAATAGGGAAATAGGTGAGAAATTCTCAAAACCGCAAAAATTTACAATTTAAACCGGATTTGATTTTCTGAAGATATATTTTAACATCTTAGCTGAAAATGAGTTTAACCTAAAAAAATGTAGTTTGTGAACCCTCACAGAAACTGAATGTTTCAACAAAAACAGTTGCCACTATTAGAAATAAAGGTTTTCAAAAGTGAACAAATTCCTTATCATATCGTTACACACAAGGTAGCGTTCATATTCCATCCTAAAGAGTACTCATTAGTGTTTGCCTAATGGATTCTCCTTATTAACAATTATTACAAAAGGTGCATATTCAGAATATTTATCTTAAAGGATTAATAATAATACTACTAATAATAGTAATACTACTACTACTACTGCTAATGTTGCCAGCCCAGCATTGACAGTATATCCAATCAACAGAAGTAGCGCTATAACACAGAACTTTAAGAGCAAGAATATTTCAGTAGCATGAAATTCTTCTAGTTGTTATTTTTTTATATTTCGAGGTTGGTCTATAGTACTAATACCCACTGAATAAAGGATGGTTGTGAATTTAGAAGTGATATAAATGAAGGAGCTAATTAATTTTGCTGAAGATGAGAGGTTGTAGCTGTAAGCTGTAAACTGCAAACTGCAGATTCGTCTATTAATTTTGAAGTTTGAAGTAACAAATTGCACAATTCCTACTTACTCCCTCTGTCCCATCAACCTATATGAGTTTTTCTGGTTTGATTCCAACCTCCTAAAATCAGCCAGGCTTCTCTATGGAGATTCTGTTTTAATTATTCTACATTTGTTCATCTTCAAGAATGAACAGAGTGATAAAAAGCCAGAGAGCTTTGTAGTGATGTTCTTTGTCACTACTTATCTTTCTGTCATATATGATGTTGATGTAATTTCAGAAATCTAGCTGTTTTCTCTGTTCTAACATTAAAAAAACAAGCAATAAAAAGATGCAAACACTAAATAAAACTAAATCCAAAATGGACCCCTTTGTCTTCTCCTTATCTTCTCCCTCTCTCCCCTCTCTATGATGACTGATAATTACCTGTACTGTGCATGCTGCAGCTTTTCTTATACATTAAGAGTATAAAATAAAAGCTGACAGAAGAATCCCCAAACAAAATTCTTTTCTGCCTAGAAATAATAGGAAAAACACAGGGACAAATGTGCAGCTAGCATAAAGCCTAAAGAAATGTTGTATTATGCTTTCTCAGGGTTGAAAATGCACTTACTGTTAGGAGACTCACATAAAGAGAAGAACCCCAAATAATCTTTTCTAAAGGTTTTTTCTTTCAAAAAGTATCTAAAAGAAAGAGGAAGTTATTGCTTTCTTTTTTGCCTTTTTTTCTTTTCCTTTTTTTATTACAGTATACATTTTGATCTGATTTGAAAGTAGTCAAGGGCAAGAATAGAAGGAAAAAGAACTTTTGATTTTAGCTGTACACCAAAGCTCAGTGACTAGGCTAGAAGACAACTCAGGAGCATAAGAGGAAATCAGAGAAAGAGTAAATTGGGCACAACTGACATGTAAAACCCCACACAGACTTCTAAAACATCAAGAAAATCTGAAATAGAATTTGATTCCACTGTGCTTCCTCCTGCTGCTCTTACTGTTGAACTCAGTGGTACTGAGAAATCCCAAATTACAATGCTGCTCTCACCTTTCAGTCAAATGCCAGAACTGCCTGGTTTAGAAAAATTCTGAATTAGCCTTTTTATCACACCTAACTAAAACAACAAAAAAAAAACCCCAAACCCAAAAAACCCACTTCCTTCCCTGCCCTCCCTCTGCCAAGAAAATAAAGAAGAGAGTGAGATAAAAATACAAAGGTATGAGTTTGTAGCTTTTAGGCCATATAAGATGTAGATTTTCCCGTCAGTAAACTTTAGAAAATCATTGTCACTTTCTATGTAGTAGCATCCTACTGGGACAAGCCTGGAAGTATCTAAATCTATAGGCTTTTGTTCAGGTCACTTTGCTCAAGTAAATAAATTTTTAGAAAATATATGTAAATACCTAATGGCTTATAATGGTTCAATCCTGGCTACAGGAAGACTGTCACTTAAAAAGAGATGCTGTTATACCTCTGATTCATGAAATGTAGGAACATCAGGTACTTCCTTATATTTCAACATAAATTTGATTAAAATTATTCTAGCTTTGTAATCTGGGGAAAAATTATAAAGTCCTGTATGCTAACAAAAATACAGAATAGTTTAATTATTTTTTTCTAATTTGACACATTCTTACATTATCTTTTAAACTGTGTTGGCACCTACACAAAAGTACTCTGTTTTTATTTTTTTTTTTCTTTTTCACTAACTAGGGTTGTACTTTTGCCCATATGCACGGACAAGTTATTTTATTTTATTCAGGGGCAGTAGATGCAGCATATTAATATTTGATATTCCAAGGAGAGGAAAACACGTTTTAGTAATAAAATACAGATGAACAAGAAAAACTGTGGGACTATATTTGTAAATACATGAAAATTAGGACAAGCTTTATGTACTGTAACACGGCATGCAATTATGCCTGTACCTGAGAGTGGGATTTAGCTTTTCTCTGCTAAAGGAATCAGAGGATAGTGATGAAGAACAAGAGAGATTAGTAAATAATCCCAGCAAGAGCCATTGAGCAGAATTCTCATTCACTCTCCTGTTTGGTGGGAAAAGATTAATATAACAATTATTGTTTGTTCTTGCCTTTAGGGCTGGTGTTGTGACTAGGTGACACCATTCTGCAAAATGATAACAGACTACAGTAATCTTTATAGTCGATATTTGTTTCTGAAATTCACTCAAGAGGCTTGCATAGAGCTATTTCAAACAGCTATGAAGAACACAGACAATATTTATCTCATAGCTTGGCTCTGCTGCACTGTCTTCTAGGAGATGCTCCTTTATTACACCCATATTATGAAGATGTGGTAGATGATTTTCTCAGATTTCTCCACTTTGGCTCTTTGAATATCACACAATCATAGTATGCCATTTATGTCTTTAGTATTCATCTATTTTAAAAATTGAAGATTCTGCCAAGAAGTAGCACAGATTTTTGTTCATTTAATCAAAATATCTTTGTGTTAATTTAGTCATAAAATATTTTAGGTTTATAAGAATTCAGGGATAGAACATAATATCAACCTGGGAAGGATCATTCTTAAAGTGAAACAAATACAACGTATATGAGGCTTATTTTTTTCATGGTCTATACTGGAAATACTGAAAATCCCTAGGGAAGACTAGGAATGGCACTTCTACTCAGGAGGATTGCAAGAACTCCGGATAAACATGAATTCCATTTTATAGTGAGAGTCTTCAAGTAGCCAGTATAATACAACAGAACTGTTTTCTGTGCCCTAAAACAGATTTAATTCCCTTTCTTCCCTTTTTCCATGAAGATGAAATGAAGAATTCTCACTGAAGAAAAAAAAAGAGTAAATTCTACCAGCATCTTTGTGTGATTTGCATCCAGATCAGGAAAGAGATCATATTGAGGACAATAGATAGTATCTCCTTGACAAACTGCACAATTAAAGTGTATGCGTAAAACACAGCAACAAAATAATACGTGCAATGGCATCTGTCTGATTTTCTATTCTGTGACTGTTCTGGTCTGCCATAAGCCTTGAACTGTCTGCAAATCAAAAGTAGGACCTAACTATTATATAGTTAGTTATTCAGAGGGAACAATGGATTCTGTCTTTTCAACAGAAACCAATGCCCTAGAAACCTTTTCTGATGTTTTGTTTTTTTTTTTTTTTTAATAGTGAATGAGAACACTTAAAACTGAGGAACGATTTAGATTGGAAAGGAACTCTGGAAGTATCTGATGCAAACCCTGCTCCACACAAATTCGGTTAACATACTTTTTTCATGGCTTGTTCTGGTGAGTTTTGAATATCTGCAAGGAAGATGAGTTCACACCTCTCTGAACAATATTTTCCAGTTTTTGACTATACTTGTGATGAGAAAATATTTCCTGGGATCTAGCCAGCATTTCCTAACAAAGCTCCTAGCTTTGTCCATCTTATGTCCTCCTCATTAGGTAGCTGCACCCTTTTTTTTTTTGTTCCGAGGCCAAAAAAACCTAGCTCCCAGACACTTCTTGCATGGCCTGTGCTCCAGCATCCTGATCAGCTTAGTAGCTTATCTGGTCTCACCCCAGTGTATCCGTGTCTACTGCTGAGACCCCAAAACCTGATAAAGCCCTCCATATATCATCTCCCAATTTAAAATAAGCAAGAAGAATCACTTTCCTAGACTTGTTTCCTGTATTTTGGTACCAATTGAAACAATGTGTGCAATTATCCTGCAGACTTTTAAACCCAATTGTTTGCCAGCTTTTCGATATTTGTCTTTTTAACATACATTTTCCCATGTTTGATAATATTTTGGAGAGACCAGTGTTGAATAATACATGATACTTTTTAATTAGGAATTACATTTCACTAGTGATATTTCAATTCTGTTAGGGTTTAGTGTCAACTGGAGGAAGGAAAACAGAGTAGTTGCAGAGTACTAGTTCAGCATGCAGAGATCTTGGTAATGACGCTGTGGCTGCAGTCCAAGATGTGTTCTATTTTAAAGGAAGTGACACCTCTCTTTTAGTCAGACCTTTCTTTTATTAGCAATGTTTCAAAATCAAACCTAAAAATTTAACCTGATATTTACTACCACATAGATAAGCATTGGCCTTGTATTTTCAGTTGCTGAAAAGGTGGCATATCTACATTTGATTTTTGGTTTTGTATCTGCAGTACACATTAATAATTGCTGTTTTCACATTTGTGGGCTCACTCAGGCCCACTTGTCCAGTTTGTCCAGGTCCCTCTGGGTGACATCCCATCCTTCTGGTGTCCAACTGCACCACTCAGTTTAGTGTTACCTGCAAACATGCTGAGGGTGCACTCAATCTCTCTGTCTATATTGTAGATGAAGACAGCAAACAGCGCTCGTCCCAGTACAGACCCCTGAGGCACACCACTTGTCATGGATCTCAATCTGGACATGGAGCCGTAGACCACTACTCTCTGAGTACAACCTTCCAACCAACTTTTTATCCACCAAACGGTCCATCCAATCCAGATCTCTCCAATTTAGAGAAAAATATTGTGGGGGACCATGTCAAAGTCATTATAGAAAAGCTGATAGAAAACATATGTTGGTTTTCTTGTGTCCACTGCTGTGGTTACCCTATCATAGAAAGTCACTAGGTTGGTGAGGCATGACTTGTCCTTGCTGAAGCCATGCTGGATGCCTCTAGTAACCTTCATGTCCTCCAGGTGCTTTAGCATTGCTTCTAGGAGGATCTGTTCCATGATCTTCCCATGTACATGGGTGAGGCTGAAAGCTCAGTAGTTCCCAGGGTCCTCATTTCTACCCTTTTTAAAAATGAAGACAATGTTACCCGTCTTCCAGTCACCAGGGACTTCTTCTGACTGCCATGACTTTTCAAATATCATGGAAAGTGACTTGGCAACCACATCAGCCAATACCTTCAGGATTCTGGGATATAACTTGGCAGGTCCCATAGACTCATATGTGTTTCAATTCCTCAGGTGGTCACTGGAAAGAAATATTTTTATGTGTTCCTTCTTGTATCAGTGAGGATGTATGTATATTTTTTATGTGTTATGTTTTTAGACAAATATTTCTGAAGTTATAATTCATTTCTCAACAACTTCTGTTTAACAACGCAGTAGCAAATACTTGTCATATAAATATATTTCTTTGGAATCCCAAAACAGATTAAATGAAGATGCTTTTACTGAAGGTTAGCATTTTAAGGGGATTTGAACAGACTGTGATGCAGCAGGAGCAATTGGAACAGCTGGTATTGACCATTTAGTTCTGAGAAAACAAGGCCTTGAGCTGTCTGTGTGAAAGTGGTTTTGACCTTAGTGAAAATTCAGCAGAAAGGTTAGTCCTTAAATATCTGATATTTTACCTAACAGATTTATGGAAGAATCAAACAGGTTTGAAATGAACAATTCACTACAAGTGCAGTCATTTAAAGACAATCTCCTTCCATGTTAATTTATATGTTTTGAACAATCCTACTGCTTTTCTTGTCTTTTGTTGTTTTTTTTTACCTACAGAATTTTAAATTTCCTCTTTTCCTGTGTACCTCTTTTACTGCTACCCAGTAACCAGTAACATTCTGTCACCAAAAAAAAAGAAAAAAATTGTTATTATGATTTTCTTGGTAGCTCCGTTTGGAAATAACTCTTCGTTTGCTGCACAGAAACTGAAAATACACCAAAAGCTCTAGTCACTGCAGGCAGGCTCTTCAAACACAGTTCAGCTATTCCTATAAGTATTTCCTACTCCAGAGTATTCTTTGTCAGGTTACCCAGCCAAGAAAAATGTCTGGTGTTGAAACCTGAAGAATATTTAACTTAAAGTTTCTGGTGGTACCTCTCCTCAGAGATACTCAGAATTTTACAAATAGTGTTTGTGAGAGCCTATGGTCAAATCCTTAACCAAGATACTTTCTGTTTCAGTAAGGTGTTAGAATTACAAACTCAAATATGACCAGGAATACTGTTATAGGGAAGACTGGGAAGGTACCCTTGGGTTAAGGGAAAGAAAGCTGAGTCAGGTTGAGGAGTGATAAATTCAGTCAGGTTGAACTGGATTTTGGCCTTGTTTTGAGAGTGTTTAGATTTACCATTTTCTGAACTGCTATGTTCTTACTCTTAGGTTCAAGCTGCATTTAATTGTTCATCTTTCCTCAGGCATGAAAGGACTGCACATCTGACATGGCCCAAGCCTAATTCAAAGTCATTTTCTGTCTGCATAGCTGAGACAAGGAAAAAACCCCAGACATTTTGCCATAAATTTCTAATTTCAAATTGTGAGGCAAAGGATCCTCTTCGCTGGAAAACACAGTGAAGGAACACTTCGTACACAAGATCTTTCTATTTTTCACATTGAAACCCAGGACGTTATTGCACAAGTCTTTCAAAAGTTTATCAGTGTTGATGTTTTCTCTTTTTCTTTACAAAATAAATATTTTTCCCTTTCTTTTTTCATTTTTATTTATGTAAAAATATTTTTCATTTTCTGTAGTTTTTGAACCATACAAACATCATAGATAAAGTTCCTTGAATTGATTTTTTTGCTATTTAACCTTTTTTACAAGGTTGAGTACTAAAAAACAAATTCCAAGAGTTCTCTGGTAGATAAATATATAACATTATTTTTAGAAATTAACAGTATTAGCAGATAAATTATTTAGAAACAAAGAGAAAATCTTATAAATTTTTATGTGTTTCAAAACTAGTTGACTAGTAGATTATTCTGTTTTTCTTTTGTTACACTTGTTCATTAGAGGATATCCTCTGCTATAGCTCATTTGCAATGAATTAGATTAAACCATAAAAGATGATTCAGAAAGTGTTATGGATACTGTAGGTGAGAGGATAAAGGACACCCAGCCTGCTCATTTTGTCTGGGAAGGTTAGACTATAAATAGCTATCTTTTGCCCTCCAATACACATGTTCAACTCTCATTGATGTCAGTGGCACAGAAATCAATGGGAACTCATGTGTATGTATCAGAGAAGAATTTTTGTTCAACCAGACACTTTGTACTTGGTATAAAAAGATGTAGGGATTACAAGAAATCTGAAATATTCAGAATTGTGATCTAATCTGGAAATCCACTTTATCCTGCTGTGTTTATTTGACTATACTGGGGCATTCTTAACACATGTATACAGTACACATCAGAAGACATTTAAAATAAGAACATGTAGAGATACACATGGCGTATTTCACCTACATTATACATTACCTTTTACAGCAGAAAACAGAGGATGGATTTCCAACATTTCTTTCTGCTATGATTAGTTTTCACATATTTGAAATCTTGTAGATATATAAGAGTGTTTTCTTCCTCTCACTTGGGCTTTATTCTTAGTCTTGTAGATATCGATGGCAAGTTTTGCTTGCACAGTGACACAAGGTTCAACCTTATTTAGATATATTAGAACATTTGGGAAACAATCCTAAGAAGATTACTGAAAACATATTAAAAATGCTTACTGTATTTGTGTTTGCCTTCTTCATGTGAATCTTCAAAACACAGAAGGAGTTCATGTAAGTCTTGTTTTGGAAAAAAAAAGTTTTACCAGAATAAACTAGGGCCAAAATGGTGGATTTTGAACAAGCAGATAATTTAAACTGGAATCAGTAGGCAATTTGGGAGTCTCTCTGTTTTCTTTCATGGAGTCTGTTTGCAATTATGAATATGATTTGTGAATGTATTCCTAAATCTATTTACTGCTAAAGCCACAAGGTGCTCTTTGACTTCATTTTATGTTTTTACCCTATTTAACCTTATGACTGTGGGGTCTCTTGGCCAGGCTAACAGTAAACTTATTTTATGGAGTTGAGTCTCCAGATACAAATGTTTATTGAGAGTGGAAGCTGTCTCTCACTGCGAAAATTTGGTTTCTCCAGAGAGAAGTCTACAGTGTTCTATTGTAGCTGATAAAAATTGTGCATCTTCCCAAAAGAGAAGGAAAATATAGGCATTTCCTAGTATCTTAAGGTGATGGGAAGAGGAGCAAGAAGTTTTGGTTGGAGAAAGGAAAACATGGAAAAATCTTTATAGGCGTGAGAGTACAGCTTAGCAACACACCTGACAAAGTCCAGAGAAGACAAAACTTACTGCCCACTCAGGATTCCACAGGAGTTAGGAAATGCTGTGGTTAAGGAAAAGTTCTTCCCGTCTATGCCTTGCTAAAAGGCACTAGTAACGACCACCAGTGTACTCAGCTACCTGCTTCCTTTTACCACCTCTTCACTCCCAAGCATTTACACCTTTTTGATATTTTGAGAGAGGAAGTGTGTTTCCAGTGCAAGAAAAAGGTTAAAAATTAAGGCTAGATTCTGAGTCAAAAAGGCAATGTGAATTAAGGAATGAAATTTAGAAGAGGTATTTAGCAGAGGATGCAACATTCAAAATCAAAATCCAGGGAAAGAATTGATATTGTTAGGTCTCCAGAAATGTTACATATCAAGTACTCCAGCAACTGAGTACTCCTACCAGCATCTTGTAATAGGCCAAAGTCTGTCCCTGGAATAGCACTAGGTAAGCATTCTGCAAAGCTGCCTGGGCTAGGAACGGAAAGAAACTGCCTGTTGTTAAAATAATGGGTCTAGTATTATTGCTCTCTCAGTGTTTCCTGAGTAATAAACAAATAAGTGGTGGTAACCAAAGAAGGAGAACAGTAAATAAAAATCCAGATGAAAAGCATCTGAAAGAAATGTTGAGCCTAGACTCTGCAGCTGGAAAGTCTGGTAAAGGAGAATGAAGAGAGGCTTCTTATCATGAGGGAAAGCTTCCTTTTCTGTGAAGGCTTCCAGTTTTGTAGACTATTGGATAAGGTGGTAATTCACTCATGAAATTTTCTAAAGCAGAAATCCACCCCTGTCTTAGTCTGCTGGGAGCACTATTATCTATCCTTTTAATGCTAACCTGTGTTACATTTGAAGTGTATAAAAGAAATACTGTAATGGCAAAGGCTGTGGGAGAAAGGAATATGGGGGTTGGGGGGGGTTATCTGCTAATATAGTAGGAAAAAACTGTTCATAAGCTTTTGTGCCAAAAATCTTGACTTTTTCTTTTTTTTTTTTCCTGCTTCATTAGTGGTCATGAAAGATTTTCCATTGTGTCACTTTGATGGCAGCTAAAATATTACTGCAAAATGGTATACTACAAGCACTCACCGTAACACGTCTAATTCTCTTGGTTTGGACTGAAGCACCTGTGTTTTCCACGCAGTCGCCAAGTCTGTACGACAGTGTGAGTTGAGAATCTGTCCTGGGATGTAAGAGCAGGACACTGTGTGCATGAGATGCTGCTTTTAAATGGTGCACTGACCAGTGAAGAATTTAGCAGTAATACTCAGCCACAAACCTTATTTATTTCTTTCTTAACAACCTTATTTACGGTACATTGAGACTTTTGAGTGAAGGAATGGCAAATAGTTAATAAAACATTTGATGGGTATTAATTACTTTCCACTTAATTACCTGCCTTGTGGATCTTGTTGAGCTATTGATTACTGGCAAACATACATCCCACTGGGGATAATGTGATTTAACTTCATCCAAGGAGTCAATTAGCCCAAGTAACACTGTGAGAGCTGATGCTCTACCTCAGTAGCTGGGGTTTCTTGCCAAGAATGGTAGATAAACCATTTATTTGTTCATTAAAACACAATGCTACTGTCAACAGGAGGCACTTACCAGGTGTTATTTAGATTGGTAAAATGTCACTGTTTCATCAAAGATTAGTGGCAGTTTTTAGCTGCAAAGTGGGTGAAAAAACCCTCTCTGATCTGAGAGCACAGATGAATAGATGAGATCAAGATATTAACCCCTGTTTGATTCTAATTTATGAGAACTTTGGTTACAAATTTCCATCAGCTCACCAAGTGAGCATCTTTCACTGCCATTAATTCAGAGGCTATGGGACAACAGACCCTGAATCGTGGCAGGTGACATTCAGTTAATACCACCAAGAGAGAAACACATGACATGACCCCCAACTCACCAAAATTAAATCCTGTTCTTCACCAGGGATGATTTTCATAGCTGACAAGAATAGCTTATTTTCTTCCCATTAATTAATCTGAAACTGAAAAGATTTTTGCCTTGTGATTTAAGTTACAGATACAATTAACCATTGTTCATATTGATAGTTCCCCTAGTATGTAACCAAAGACATAAAACCCCCCTCTTGTTTGGAATCCAAAGTTCTGCCATGTGGTGTGGCAGAAGGGTAGGGTATGGCAGTTTGTGTGGGAAGAGCATAAGGATGGCACAGGAGGGGCACAGTCTCCATGCTCAGGAGGTGAGTTAAGTCAGTGAGAGGAAGTCCAGCCATGGTATCCACCCAACAGGAGTCTGCATCCTCTACACCTGCCAGAACAGATTTGTCAGCTCAGATTGGGCTCCCAGGAAAACATGCAACCATCCCGATCTCTGGCTGCAGGGAGTGCCACTGCCGCGATTGAGACGGGACACAGCCTGATGCAAGCAAGATGTCGATTTTATTTTATTCTTAACATATATTTATACTAGTTATAAGTGACTTACAAGCGACGCGTTACATGCTGATTGGTTCTTACCCTAAACTTGGTGATCACAGATTGGTTAACAAGACCACATAGTCCATTGCTGTATGAGCTAATATTTGGCATTGCTGCATAGCTACAGATATCTACTCTTTTTGCAGGACGTTAGCTTCTTTAGACGGTAACAATATTTCCTCCTATCTAGATGGTTGCTATGCCATTTGCACGTAGCCCCCATAGCCGTTACTCCTTGCTCTTCTTTTCTTGAGGGAAGTTCTTGTTTTTAGCTTATCCAAGGTCTGTGGCCGACAAGTTCCAACACATCCCCCTTAAGCAATCTTTCTGTACTTTGGGTTTTTCCACTGCCTGTCAGACCTTGTCCTACATGCCACCATCTTGCACTGGAAACAGAGGGAGGTGGAGGCAACGGATGTGTGAGATGTGAACAAGTGGACTACCTCCTCAGCCTGGTGGCAGAGCTGAGAGAGAAAGTAGAGAGGCTAAGGAGCATCAGGGAGTCTGAGCAAGAGAAGGACTGTTGGAATCACAACCTGAGCTCTCTGAAACAGGAACAGACAGTCACCAAAAAAGTACCCTGATTGAAGGGGTTCATTATCCTCCTTCTGTCAGGGTGTAGGCAGGGACTTAGAGGGATGTAGTGAGTGGAAGTATATCCACCAATGGGGCAGAAAATCAATCCCCTCCTTGCCCATACCTCACCAGTTGTCTCTTCTCAATAGATATGAAACACTATTTGGGGAGGACCACATAGAGGACAATGTGGGTGACAATTCAACACTAGAGGAGCCAAGGCCAGAACAACACCCCCCTCCATATTACTGCAACAGCCACAAGGAAGAAAAGGTGAGTCTTAGTTGTAGGAGACTCCCTGATGGGGGAAGCAGAGGGTCCAATATGTTGTGCAGACCCTACTCAAAGGGAAACCTGCTGCCTGCCAGGAGCCTGGGTTAGGGATATCCCTAGGAAACTCCCCAGTTTAGTAAGGCCCTCAGACTGCTGCCTGTTAATGCTCTTCCACACAGGAGGTGATGAAGATACAGTACATAGCCCAAGGGTGATCAGAAAAGATTTCGTGGCCTTGGGACAGCTACTGAGGGAATCTGGGACCTGGGTGATTTTTTTCTCCCTCCTTCCAGTTGCAGGCAGTGACACTGGAAAGAACATACAGACCCATACATGGCTCAATGGCTGGCGTTATCATAACAGTTTCCAATTTTTTGGCAATGGGATGGCCTACATGGTACTAGGCTTATAGGCATCAAATGGGGTCCACCTTTCTCAAAGAGGAGAGAGGGTCTTTGCTCAGGAGATTGCAGGACTCATTGACAGGGCTTTAAGGTATATGTGGAGGGAGAGGAGGATCATATCAGGCTTGCCTATGACAAGTTGTGGGAGGATATGCTATGATTGGAGGAGGGGAGTGCTGGTGTGGGCCCTCCACCTGTTGCCCCAGGACATCCTGGAGATGTTGAAGCACAGCTGAAGTCTTGCACAGATGAGTGGCTTGCTCCTGAGCAAGGAAACTTCTGTGGCACACTTTAGGGGAAATAAGGTGTTTTCCACTAAGAAGGTGATGTGGTCAACAGCCCAAATGAAGAGCCTCTATAGAAGAGCTTGGTCACCAAAGAAAAGGAGCTGGAAGCTCCTGTGCTGCTAGAAAACTATGACCTGATTGCCATTACTGAAACTTGGTGAGATGAATCCCCTGACTGGAGTGTGGCTATCAGCTGCTATAGGCGGTTTAGAAGGGACAGACCCAGAAGAAGGGGTGGAGGCATTGCCCTCTATATCAGGACATGGATATAGGGTGAAGAGCTGTCTTCGAAGAGTAGCCATCAACAGGTTGAAAGCTTCTGGATCAGAATAAAAGACTGAGGAAAAAAAGAAACCTTGTGGTTGGTATATACTACAGACCACTTGATCAAGGGGATCCCACTGGTGGAGCCTTCTTCCTCCACCTACAGGAGGCTTCATGCTTGCAAACATCATGCATCTTACTGGGGTACTTCAACCACCGTGAAGTACCCGCTGGAAAAGTAGCAAGGCAAGCTTTAGGCTATCCAGATTAGAGAGGGTCTTTTCACCCACTTTGCAGCTAAAAACTGCCACTAATCTTTGATGAAACAGTGACATTTTGCCAACCTCAATAACACATGGTAAGTGCCTCCTGTTGACAGTAGCATTGTGTTTAATGAAAAAATAAATGGTTTATCTACCATTCTTGGCAAGAAACCCTGGCTACCTAGGCAGAGCATCAGCCCTTACAGTGTTACTTGGGCTAATTGACTCCTTGAATGAAGTTAAATCACATTATCTGCAGTTTGACCAGCAGGCTTTGATTCAGCTGCACTGGTCTCTCCCCTTCTCTACCTGATTTCCTGCATCTGGGGACTGAGCGCTCTTGTGCTTTATGGAAAGCATCCTTAAATATGGTCAGCTGTGTTTCTGCTCCCTTGTCCCTGAGGACCATATCCCAGGTGGTCCTACTGACCAACTGCTTGAAAAGCTGCAATTTTGCCTGCCTTAAGTTTAGGGTCCTGACTATATTCGTCGTTCTGTCCCATATCCCTCGAGACCTTGAAATCCACCAGTGTGCGATCACTGCAGCCCAGACTGTCTCTGGTATTGACATCACTGATCAGCTCACTTGGCTTGGTAACCATCAGGGCCATTACTGCATCCCCTTACAGCTAAGGGTGCCTATTACCTGGGTTAAGAAATTATCTTCAGTGCACTCAAGGAGTGCATTGTTGGTACTGTACCAGTGTTTTGGCTATTGCTAAGCAGTGGTCACACAACATCAAGCCTGGGTCACCAAACGCTCCTCTCTTCCCCCACGGATAGTAGCCTTGGGGATTAGCAGGAGGCTGGTAGGGACTTAACCAATCAAAGAGATACCGAATGCTGTATGACATATTCAGCAATGAAAGCTGGGGTGAAGGAAGAGGAGTCAGGAGTTTGTCTTCCCTAGAAACTGCTATACATATGGAGGCCAGATTCTTAGGAAATGGCTGGACATCTGCCTGATGATGAGAAGTAGTAACTAAATTTCCTCTTTTTCCTTTTATTCCACGTGTTGGGTTTTTTTTTTTTTCTTTTGTTATTAAAATACCTTTATCTTGAAAAACGAGGTTGTCAGTGTCTCCTCCTGTGGTGTTGAGGAGAGGGAGTGAGAGAATACCTTGGTGGGGGTTGGTCAGCCACCCAAGGTCAATACGCCACAAATAGTTACAACTCTAACTGGCTTTTGTAGAGTGCACAGTGTATGTATTTATGTACATGCCTCTCATTTTCTCTTTAGAGCTATTGGAACACATTAGGATATGATGTTTAATTCAACATTAGTGTTCACTGCAATAAGCCAAAAAAAACACAACTCAAAGAAAGATACAATCAATAAAATACGGGATTAACTGCTATGAATCTCTGATATATTTAAGGAACAAGAACAAGAGAGAAAGTCTATATAAAATTTTTATATCTATGTAGTTTTTTAATGCAATATATGTGTCAGTTTATCTTACCATAAAGCTTTCATAAGCTGTGAAATAACATAGGGCAGTAGCAGTGGATAGGGTAGAAATTACTGTGAAACATTCTTGTCTTTCCCACTATATCATGTTTTAAAACCAGCTGACAACTGAGGACCATGCATACTGCTTGCTCCCTCTCCCCTGCTGCAGTGGGATGGGTAGGAGAATGAAAAGAAAGTAAAACTCCTGGACTGAGATAAAGACAGTTTAACGGGGCAATAAAAGGCAGAAGAGATGATGACGATAGTATCAACACCAATACAACATACAAAACAAGTGAATGACAATACAAATGCTCATCTCCCAATGACTGATGTCTGTTCCCAACAAGCAACTGCCCCCACCCCAGACAACTCCCGAGTTTGTGTACTGAGTGTGATATTATATAGTATGGAATATCCCTTTGGACAACTTCGGTCGATTGTCCTGGATATACTCCCTCCCATCTTCTTGTGCACTTCCCTGCTGGCAGAGCATGGGAAGCTGAAAATAAATCCTTGAATTTATATAAACACTGCTTATTAACAACTAAAAACATCAGTGAGTTATCAACATTATTCTCATACAAAATCCAAAAATCTAGTGCTCTACCAGCTACTAGGAAGAAAATTAACTAGTTACTAGCTGAAACCAGGACACAGTATCAGTTTTCTGTGGTAGTAAATAAGCATGATAAAATGAAAGCAACTGACCTATTTTAGATGGTTGGAGCTTGTGTGTATGTTGTGGAGGAATTTTTTAGTGCAGTGTTGTGCTTTAATGTGGTTAATGGTAGTACAAAAGGGGAAAGGGACCTTGTTTTTCTGCTTATGCTGTAAACAAGGTTTCTGGGGAAATTCTTTGAAGTACAGAGATCTAAGCTGGCCAGTTTTGAATCCCCCCTGAGGTACTACAGAGGAACAGTAGGTATCCGATAATGTCTGCACTTTGAGTAAATCTTTTTGGGCATCAAACACAGTGTTGACAAACAAGATAAAAAGTGGATTATTTAAAAGCATTGCCTATGATAAATAGGATACTCAAGTGATTACTGTCATTGCAGTTTCTGCTGTCTCTCACCAGACTTAGAAAAACTTAAAGAGGCAAAGGACTAGTTTTTCAAAGGATGTCTGCTCAGCTCACATTTTTACATCAAGATCCATGGCTGAGTTTTCAAAAAGACTAGGATCCTGGTCACAGTGATGGGTGTACTGCTGACATCATAGGGATTTCATCCCTAGCACACTAATTTCTTTGGAAAAACTAGGTACGAGGAGCACAGTGGCACCTTTTGACTCCTGAGTATTTCCAGACAGCTAGTCTAAATGCCAGACTTTCTTCTAACAGTTTTGATATCTTTGCTGGACTGTGTTTGTCTGCCTATTTAAATGCACAGAGAAATATACAAGCTACAGCACTGTAATATTAAGGCAAAATTGTATGCTAAAATGTAAGTAGTTCTAACAGAAGCGAAAGAGGGGACCAATGGTTTAAATAGAAAGTTTCAGGACTTCAGAAATGATTACAAATTCTGGTACAAATAGGGTGTTATGATAAGCCCATTGTCTTTATCGTTTATGTACGGTCTTATTTTCTTTCCCATTAGCTCTAAAAAAGAAAACAGTAAGAAAATATTGCCATAAACAGTTGTGAAATATTAGATTTGATTACAATTATTATTATAGGGCTTGTAAACTATTTTTATGAGTAGAGTTGTATTCACTCTCTTTGTAGAATCACATCAATGCCCATATTTAATGCAGGACTGAAGGTCTCATTCTGCTATTAAAAATTAGTATCCAAAGCTGGTCTGTTTATCCACAGCACTATGAAGATTTCATTACACCTTCCACAGAACATTTTTGAGATAGACTCTGGTTAGTATATCTAACGTGTGACTTGTTATCCCAGTAGCATCATTGGAGACCTGAGAAGCTGAAAATTATGGAAATCTGAGCTACTAAAAATGTAAAAGCCTTCTAGAGGATAAGTGGACAATATTGTTGAAAACAGTAACTACTGGCTTAGTCACAGCTGTTGATAGAGACCACTAAAAACCAAACACTGAGACTAATACATAACAACCCGTTACAGTGTGCAGGAACTAGAAGAGGTTTGGGGTGAGGTCTGGGTTTAGGCTTTGGTCTTCCTCACAAGCAGCAATGTGATAGAGGAGATTAGAAATGGAGGTGACAGTGACAAGCTAGGTGGGACAGAGCTGTGAAAGGTTGATCAAGACAGGGCCAGTTCTCAGACTGCAAAGATTACTGTGGACTTCCTGAGAAGGTTGAAGGTTTCTAAAGAAGAGATTTTTCTTCAAAAGTACGACCTATCTCTTGTGCAACAGGACTGGCCATGTCTGGCAGAAAAATCATAGAATCGTAGAATGTTTTAAGTTGGAAGGAACCATGAGTACCATTTAGTTCATGTCCCCTGCAGTGAGCAGGGACATCTTCAACTCAATCAAGTTGCTCAGAGTCCCAACCAGCGTGACCTTGAATGTTTCTAGGGGTGAGGCACCTACCACCTCTCTGAGCTACCTGTTCCAGTGTTTCATCACCTTCAGCAAAAAAATTTTCTTCCTAATATCTAGTCTAAATGTCGCCTCTTTTAGTTTAAAACCATTACCCCTTGTCTTATTGCTACAGGCACTGCTAAAAAGTTTTCCTTCATCTTTCTTATAAGCCCTCTTTAAGTGTTGACAGACCACAATGAGGTCTCCATGGAGTCTTCTCCAAGCTGAACAATTCTTACTCTCTCAGCCTCTCTTCACAGGGGAGGTGTTTCAGGCCTTAGATCATTTTGGTGGCCCTCCTCTAGACCTGCTCCAGTAAGTCTATGTCTTTCCTATGCTGAGGGCTCCAGAGATGGACACAGTATTTCAGGTGCAGTGTCACCAGAGCAGGGTGAAAGGGCAGAATTACCTGCATTGTCATGCTGGCTGCTCTTCTTGTGATATAGCCCAGGATATGACTGGCCTTCTGGGCTACAATGGCACATTGCTGGCTCATGTCCAGCTTCTCATCTAACAGAACCCCAGGGTCCTTCTCCTCAGGGCTGTTCTCAATCTCTTCATCTCCCAGCCTGTACTGATACTGAGGGCTGCCCAGACCCAGGTGCAGGACATTGCACTTCACCTTGTTGAACCTCAAGAGATTTTTACAAGCACACTTCTCCAGCTTGTCAGATGCCTCTGGGATGCCACCCCAGAGGTGTTAATCTCACCACTCAGCTTGGTGTAATTCACAAACTTGCTGAGGGTGCACTCCATCCCATTGCCTATGTCATCGATGAAGATATTAAACAACACTGGTCCCAGAACAGACCCCTGAAGGACACCAGTCACCACTGATCTCCATCTGGACATCTGGACCACTATCCCACTGGATGCAACCATCCTACAAATTTCTTACCCACTGAATAGGCCATCTATCAAATCCAGTTCTCTCCAATTCAGAGAAGGATGTTGTGGGGGACTGTGCCAAAGGCGTTACAGAAGTCCACATGGAAGACATGTGTGGGTCTTCCCTTCTCCACTGATGTAGTCACTCCCTCATAGAAGGCCACTGTGCTGGTGAGGCAGGACTCTCCCCTGGTGAAGCCCTGATGGCTGTTTCAAATCACCTCCCTGTCCTCCATGTGCCTTAGCATAGCTTCTAGGACGATCTGTTCCCTGATCTTCCCAGGCACAGAGGTGAGGCTGATGGTTTGGTAGTTCCCAGGGTCCTCCTTTCTACCCTTTTGAAAAGTTGGTACAATATTACCCTTCTTACAGTCACCACGGACTTCTCTTGACTGCCACGATTTTTCAGATATCATGGAGAGTGTCTTGGCCACCACATAAGCATATTCTCTCCTGAACTCTTGCATGCATCTCATCCAGTCTCTTGGACTTACCTTCAAGTTTCTCTGGTGGTTACAAACGTCATCTTCTCCTACAGAGGGAGGAATTTTGCCCTCCCAGTCCATCATGCAGCACATACCCTCAAGAAGTGTGGGAAAAGAAGTTGCTAGTGAAGACTGAGATAAAAGGTTGTTGAGTACTCCAGCCTTCTCCTCATTTGCCGTTGTTACCTTGGCAGTCTCATTCATAAAAATCTGCATTATGCTATGAGTAAAGCCTCAGTTAGGCAGCTGTTTATGTAATGCTGCAGGGATATTTAAGGTCCAGTGTCTTCAGAAACTCCCGTCTCTTCAGATCATTCAACAAGCACGAAGCTAGTAAATCAACAATTATGCTGTCACTTGGACCTTTCCATATGCAGTGGACACCTAAATGACAGTGATTTACAATTCCCAATGAGATATTAATGTCCTTGTGAACTACGTTCTCTAGCTCTTGGGAAACACAATCTTGAGTCAAACTGTCATAAACACTTAATAAGGCCTTCCATTCCTTCACTGGTGTTGGAAAATCCCACAGGTACAACCATTGACCAATGTGGTGCTGGCCTTAGTGAAATGTTATATCTCACCTGGAAAAGGAAGAAAACACGTTCCTGGAGTGGCAAAGTAAGATGTCTGTAATAGTTTGGATTGAGCTGTTGCTGTATCTGTTTTCAGAGACACAACTGAAAGAATGACAAATGATCTCAGAAGTTCAGACCTGTGAAGTGGTCTAGGATGCTAAAGGAAATAGTGCATAAAGGGCTATTCATCTTTAGTCTGGATGAACTTTCAAAGAAATTTTTAGTATCATTGCATGATTCACGCATAAGGACAAATAGTCCCCTTGCAAAAACTGAGAGTATCAAAGAATACAAGAAATATTTCCTAGTCTAATGCAATTTTTATAAAAACCATACAGGCAGATAGAAGGGTGCTGTATGTTTTAGGAATTACTGAAGAACTCATCTCTTGGCTGAAAACTGCATTACTCCTACATGGTCAACTACTACCAAAGATGTTCACTTTCAAATTATGTATCACTAACTTCCGCCTGCTTAAGTGTGCCCTGTGGCTTTTATGAGACCACGAAGATGTTCAGCAAGAAGGTCATGACTTTCCATGCTGTTCTGTCTAATACCTGGAAATGCCAGACTGCAGAACTTGAACCAGCATGTGGCTTGCTCACAGTCCCAGAAAGAAGCAATTTGGGACTGCTTCATTTCTTCCTTTCTTTCTTATATCTAATTTCTTCTTTTCTCTGTCTTACTGGTTTTTTTTTTTGGTTTTGGGATTTTTCTGCTTGGGACAGTTTATGACAAATACTTAAACCTCAATAATGATAACTGGTTGTGCATAAGTCTTTCATCAAATAAACATGTATTTGATGGAGAACTAGAGTCCTTAGAAAGGGCCTTTTGATAGTAACAGAAACATTTTAATAAATTTTGAAGTTATGGAAACATAGTCAGAACATTTGGAATGGATTGGGAGTAGTAAAATATGGCTGTTTTAAAAAACAGAGGACAGAATTCCATCTGATACTCTCATGTTGCCTCACTGAGAAGCATTGTTGTTGTATCTCTTGCTTAAAAGCGTACTAAAATAAAGTGGGGTTTCAACATTCAGTAAAAATTGCCTTCAAAATAATTCCTTAAATGTGCTTTCATATACTGAAAATCAGTTTTGCTAAAGAAAACTGAGATAAAATAGTTAAGATTTAAAGTTTTGAATGTTTGAACCTGATAAAAATATACAATAAATAAATACGTTTATGACTTGAAATTAAAATAATGTCTACATCCCATAGATAAAATTGTAAAGTCCTAGAGAGTAGCTGTTAACAGCTAGCTTTGTCTTTATCTTGAAAGTATTCAAAGGTGAGAACTAGTGTAAATGACATTTGGAGTTCTAGAAAAGATTTTATTAGCTTGACTTTGAAATTACTGACATAATTAATGAAACTTTAGTCACTATGCAGTGCCAATAGGCTTTTAATACATTATATATAGTACATTTGTTTATGTTCTGTACTTTATCACAAAATATTTCAGAAAAATTTCAGAGTTTATGTTTTTAATCAGTCTCCTTTTTATATTCTTCTCATTACCAAAAGAATACTTCATGCACTTGCAGAAGGCAAGAAAATTCTAATGAAGATGGTTCACAATGACCTAAGGGAGCTTCCTTTAAGTTACAGTGCCTGCTAAATACATCAGACGTGTATGGTTAAATGTATTGTTTCAGCTGCCTCTTTTGGAAAGGATGACCTGCCAAACTGCTTCCACTGAAGTCATCCTGGCTATAGCTTCCATACAAATTCCCCTACAATTTACCCCTCAAAATGAAAACCTGAAAGAAATCAGCCATCTCTCTGCAGAAATTTGCTCAGGGCTGTTAAGATGACAACAGTCTGGCTCTCCTGTCTACCCAAGAGTTTCATCTCCCTTTGTAAAAGGGCCATGGCCTTACTTGTCTCATTGCTTTTTGCAGACTTCTAAGAAAACTGCTGTGGGTTGAGCACTTTGGACATTTTATTTTCAATCACTTGTACCGCACTTTTAGTAGTTCAGCTGGGTACAGTGTCTGAATGGGGCTTTTTTTGCAGCGACAACCAGTCTGTGGTATAAATCTAATCCCAATAGTTATGCTGATTTATACAGCTGCATAACTGTCCCACAGTATATAAATCGTACTTGACCAAACAGATACAGTCAAGGAAATGAAAAATACTGTATGTTGGAATACAACCTATGTAGAATGCAGCTTTTGAGAAAAACAGCCTGTTGTTTAAAACAAAGACAAGGGCTATAAACAGCCAGAAGTTATCTCTTCTAAATAGTGGGTCAACAGGACACAGTATATTTGCAAGAAATATACAATTCCCATTTGTGACTGTAAACACTGTGGGGTCCACATCTCTATGGGTGGAAACCAAAGTCTGTTAGCATACAGATGTGTGATACCTTTTAAAATCCCTGCAGTATCTTCCTGCCTGCTGTGCTTAATTTCAGATTCAAGTGTTGTCATTAAAGGGAAAAAAAACCCACAAAACTGCTTTCGTCTTTATCTGTGCCCTACATTGCATTGTTTTTTCCTCAAAAATCTTCCTGATGCTGCAGCTCCCCAAACATTTTGAGTACTTGATTTTGAGACCCCCCAGCTCTCACTTTCCTTATTCATGTTACTACATGTCTTTCTGAGATGTAAAATAGTAACTTTTTAATTGTTTCCTTACAGACAGCTTTCTTGCCAACCTATCTTGGCAACATTTTATCAGACAAAATCTCTACTGTAAAGTTTGTGTTTAGAATTATAAAAAAGCTCTATTGCAATCTGGCAAGCCATGAACTCCCTTCAAAGATCAGTTGCACTAAGCCTAATTCTCTTTTTGATTTATTTGACTTCAGATATAATGGTATTAAATTAACAAAGACAAGCAATGAACAAAACCCTGGAGATGAATTAGCCATTGTATCCAGTCCATTAATCTCTTCTTCAATTCTTGAGAATTGTGGCTCACCCAGACCCAGAGATCAAATAAAATGCCTAATTGGTAAAATCCTAAACAAGAGTATCCTGGGGAGCTTGAATTTATTTGTCAACTGTTCAAACAACTATGTTGTTTATATGTCTTTAAAACCCTGATACTTTTCCACCACTATATCTTAATCCAGATACTTTAAACACAGGAGGGTGATTGAGAATTGTTTTCAATTAACTGGAATAGGGAGAGACCCTTATTCTAAAAACAGATAGCTGTGTTGTGAACATTCTGCCAAACATGCTGAGAATTTTAGATCTAACATCAGGTTTGAGGGATGCTCTGAAAACTCTTTAAAGGTAGTAGTAAACACTGCTAATGGATATTACCTTCTTTCAGTCACATTTCTATTAAGCACTGTGATTGAATAAGAGGAAGAAATATGGTACAAATGAATGATAATCTTTAAAAAAGCCATTCAATAACATTATTAAACACCTGTGAAAGGGAAAAAAATATAGGTGTCTCTTCTGCTTGTGGTTACCCCAGAATTGCCTGCTGACATTCCTGGTGGTCCAGGAACACAGTCAGCAAGACTGATCTCCACCTACCCTTGCAGCAGAAATACAAAGGAGAGTTAAAAGCCCATACCTGGTTTTGAGTCTGATAACATCCCATATTCCCATCAGTACTAAAAGAATAGGTAATGAAAGAATAAATTTTCATGTGGTATTGTGACTCACCAGTAAACTACTTCTGATATCTCTTTTTGGGAAAAGAAAGCTATGGAAAAGTCTGTGCCCAGGAAATACAAGCTGAGGCTCCTGTTTCCCCCTCTTGCTTTTTTGTGATTCTAATCAGTAGTTTAGATTTGATATGAGTTCAGATTTGATATGAGTTTAGATTTGATATGGCATAGAGATCACAAGCGATTTATGAATTGATGCCTCTTACTTGCTACAGACTACTCCCTGTTCTCAGTTGCAGTAACAGTGATTGTGAGAATACATTAATTTGCTTATAGGGTGCACAAAGTAGCTCTGGCGTGACTGCTTTACATGTTTTGATGGCATCTGAAAGGCTGCAATTGGCAAATGTTTCTCTA
The DNA here is from genome assembly GCF_017976375.1 of Cuculus canorus. Lineage (NCBI taxonomy): Eukaryota > Metazoa > Chordata > Aves > Cuculiformes > Cuculidae > Cuculus > Cuculus canorus. Next base: position 26,931,141 of record NC_071441.1, on the reverse strand, counting down.
ACCTAAAGGTGATTTTTGTTTAATTTGCAACAGAGATCTGTGTATGACAACCCTCTTGTTCAAGTATGTAAATCTTCTGGAGAAGTTACTATGAAACAAGGACAGTAATAACAGTGTGTATTACAGGACAGAAAAAAATCCATCAGGGATTACTTAAGTATACTTCGGGACAGATTAGATGATTTATTGAAGCCTCTTCCTCCATGCCTGTTCAATAATGAATGCACATCTTTGGCTTCACCAAGTACCAACAAAATAACAAATCTAATAGGAACTTGCCAGAAAGGAAAAGGCACAGTTGGGACTACATAAGACTGATAAAATACATTTTATTCACAAATTTCTCCTCTTTTTGTTTCACAGAACTAAGAACTAACAGCTTCTTGATGAAGGAGAATCAGAGTGAAAAAGTCAGATAGATTAGAATCTTGCCCTTGAAAAAACATACGGTATAAATACTGTTTTCTTCAATCTAACATGAAGGTTTTGATGTTTCCAAAGGTTTCCTTCCAAATGTTAAAAAGGAACTAAAACCTTCCTTTTAAAAAAGAATTATTTATCTGATTTTACTTAATTTTTACTTAATTTACTTAAACTTTAATTTCATCCTAAAAAAATGAGTCAAATACACATATGCAGAAATGATTTGATCCTCTTCAGTGTACACCATAAATATTTTTTCCTCTAGTCTGATTTACATTGCTAAAATGCCTAACTGTATACTGTGAAGAACAACTTATTTTAACTCTCATGATGACCGGGATGTATTTATACTGATATTCAGGCGTTTAAGGAATAGCAAATAGAATTCAGAAGTTGCTTGCTCCCAGGAAAAAAGTTGAAGTTCTCAATGTCAAGTACAGATCATATTTTCTACATGTAAAAGCGATGCTCTCTTGTTTCCCACATTAGTAGATTTTTCTTTGTTGGTTTGTGACTCTTGAATTTGCCATTCCTTCCATTTCCTCACTTATGAGAAAAAGTATAGATCTATTTTCTCACATCTTATCTTCGTAATTAGCTGGACACAGATACCTTTGATGACTTTTAAATCTTCTACTGAATCACGCAGAGAAAGGCTTATTTGATGCCACTTTTAATGATTTGCCATTACTAATTGTGCTGACAGAGCTATCTTCACCATCTATTAAACTTTAAAGGATTTTTTCTCCATTTCAAAACATCTGAATCCTCAAATTACTCACTGATGTTGCATATCTTACTAGTACAAATTATTTCTTTCTTTATGCTTTCTTAATTTATTTTATATTTCAGCCCAGTTTCTCTCTTAGCTCTTGCCTTTCTCTCTTGGCTTCAGAGACTACTGTTGATCTTACACAATCAATTTGAGTAGAAGATTATTTTCTGATCTGTAGTTCTGGAAGAAGGATGGATAACATGCTGATCAATCAAAACCACCAATCTTTACCAACTCCTTGCTAGACAGTTTTCTTTCTATTCCTTGGATTAATCTTGAGGAATAGTTCCTACATTCAATGTTTATCTTCCTTCCACTTACGAATACTTGGTCTCTTTTCTGTCAAGACATTTCCACCTCATTAGCCTTGGTGAATGGTTGGCCTCAATCCAGTATACAGTATTTTGTTCTTCAGCTGCCTTGTACTGGATTCCCTGATACTCCAAATAAAGCAAAACAAACAAGTCTCATTCTCCCAAGAATCATAAATACTTTTTTCTAGTACGTGCTATGACGTTTTTTTGAAATTTCACTTTAACCATAATGTGAGGAAGTTTATTTGGAACAGCACAGTGCTTTTCCCTGGAAAATTGTTACCTGCTGGCTGGCAACTGTCATCATCAGCCTCCTTCACAGAGGATTACTTCTAATTCCTCCTATGTCTTAATCTCTCTAGGCAATCAAAAGCTGAATAAGTCCTGGCCAGAAAAAAACACTCCATTTTTCCTCAGATTGTCCATCTTTGAGCATTATAAAGTGCCGTGGTAGGCAGCATGGAGAAAATACTTAGACTTTTGCTATCCATGCTATACCTGTGCTGTGGATAATTGATTGAATTCAGTTACTTCAACCGTCAATCTGGTACCCATCTTGAACAGTAAAATTCTCCTTAAGCCATTCATTTTGCTGACAAACCCAGTGCTGGCAGACTTCATTAAGTAATTAAGTCAGATAGCAAACACTGATCCATAATGGTGGGCATAATTAACTGATCAGATTATCAGTTGGAGACAGGTGATTTTCCCTTACCCTTGGGATGCATTCAGTGGACAGGCTTTCAAAACTTGTATATCTCTAGACATAGTAGGCAATAAAGTTTGTGATTTAGACAAAGGAGAGACATTGAGTTGCTTTGTGATGAGAATGCCTATAATATGGAAGTGAGGTAGAAATACACCACCTTTCCTCAAAGGGAACATGAAATGTTAGTGTAATAAGTAAACATTTTTTTCCATGAAGAAAAATCACAACATTGACATACTCCTATAGGAATATTATGTCATACAAGAGAGTAATACAATCAAATCAAGACTTAATTGTGATAAATGCAGTCTTATCTCAGCACAGAAATATGAAGCACAAGCTAAAGGTCTTTGAAATATTGTGTATGGCGTGAGCCTAAGTAGTTCTTAAAATTGTAACTATCCCCATTGTAATTTGGTAGATGAAAGAGATTTGATTTTTGGCTGTTGAATGATAAGCAAACTACGTCTGTTAACAGTTAGATAGAAAATTGTCCAACAGTTAAATTTGGTCTGTAACTCAAGGCATTGAACATTTCAGGGATCTTCATTACTTTCTTAGAAGTCTAAGACAATTCCTGGACTATATTCCAGAGTGAAGTTAACCAAATACGATCTTTAAACTTGAACCTGGTTAGGGAGTAAATCAGGCCTTTCTGCTTAGACTTGAATGAGAGGTGCTTCATAATGAGTCTGCTATAGAAAGTTCCAGAAAGAAGACTGATAGATCATTATTCTTTCCTTACAGCCAATTTTGTTGAGGGGAGATTGAACTTCTGCCCTGTGAAAATATGCTTCTCCTTGCAAATAGAAAGCTAAAAAAGGGGTGATTTGGAGCCTTTGAATCACAGAATTTGTCTACAGGAGACAAATTATAGGAATGTGATCTTAGGGTGACTACTCAACATCATTTCAATGCCGATCATCTGCTATGGCTGGTATGAAATAAAAGCTGTTAAAACTTAGAAATAAATGCACAAATCTTGAAGAGAAGAAGAGCACAATTTAGAGCTTCACCAGTCTTGAAGCTGTGGAGATGTGGAAAATGACCAGAGAATGCAGAAACAACATTTCATTCTGTATCAGTAAGTTTTTGGGTCCTGAGAAAAGAATGGCATTCAGTCATATTTTTCACAGCGATTAGATCTGAAGAAGTTGTGTGCTTAATAGTCCTCAGCAAGTATAACCTGGAGTAGCTGACCATAAGGAATAATAAGGAAAAAAAATTAGTAATTTAAATAGGGAGGATAGCCTAGTTCATTACTGATCTGAAGCTAAATTTGAATTCACTTTCATAACTCCTGTACACTTTTGCAATTATTTCAACTGCAAGTTTGGAATTTGATGAAGGAACAAAAGCTACAGTGCAGGAGAAGCTACACAATTAACTACACACAGAGAATCTACACTTTGCCAAGACACTTATTGCCGAAGACAGAAAGTCTGCTGGTACCCTCATGAAAAGTGAAAAAGGTAATCATTTAAGACTGTAGCTAACAACTTTACACTGCCCTGTGCAGTTGGTTTTCTCCTTGCTCAGGTATTATTTCCCCAAGTCCTTTATCCCAGTTCTAGCAAAGTTCAAACTTTTCAACCAGCAAAGTTGAAAGGGAAGAGGAAGACTTAAATTTTAGATAATTTGTGACTATTAGGGTCCATAAATGCATGTTTAAATGAATACTAAGAAAGAAGAATTTGTTTTTAATCCCTTTTCTCCCCTTCCCTTTCTTTTGATGTTTGCTATTTTTTTTTTCCTGTAGTTAGTTTCAGTTTACTTGGATGAGGAGGTTGGTGGGGATTTTTTGTTTGTTTTGGTGAAAATTAGGCCTACACAAGGAAGTAGTGATACAAAAAAACCTGACTGATAAATCCTAGAATCCTAGCATCATTGAATAGTTTGGGTTAGAAGGGATCTTAAAGACCACCCAGTTCCAAGCCGCCTGCTATAGGCAGGGACACGTCCCACTAGACCAAGCTATCTAGGGCCCCATCCAACCTGGTCTTGAACACCTCCACGGATGAGGCAGCCACAACTTCCGCGGGCAACCTGTTCCAGTGCCTCACCACTCATAGTGAAGAAATTCTTCCTTATGTCTAGTCTATATTTGACCCTCTCCAGTTTCTACCCATTGCCCTTATTCCTATCACTACAAACCTTTGTAAACAGTCCATTCCCAGCTTTCTTGTAGGCCTAAATCATCAGAGTTATAAGATATTCTATGGAGTAGGTAGCAGCCCCAAACTTACATTTATCATATGTTATCCACCAAAGACTGTAAAGACAAAAGTAGAATATGCTTCCTTTGGTACTTTAAAAGGTGCTGCACATTAAAGAGAGAATATATGCTGTTTAAAGAATTCTGTTTTATTTCTGCATTGTGGGTAGGTTATGTCATAGAATCATAGAATGGTTTGAGTTTGAAGGGTCTGTAAAGATCATTTAGATCCAATCTCCCTGGCATGGGCAGGGACACCTTCCACTACAGCAGTTGCTCAAAGCCTCATCCAACCAGGACTTGAATCTCTATGGATGGAGCAGCCATGACTTCTCCGGGCAACCCCTGACAGTGACTTGCCACCCTCACAGTTAAAAATTTCTTAATGCCTAATCCAAATCTCCCCTCTTTCAGCTTAAACCCACTCCCTCTTGTCCTATCACTGTATTCCATGACAAAGAGTCCCTCCCCATTTTTTCTGTACTGGAAGACTGCTGCAAGGTCTTCCAGGAGCCTCCTTTCCTCTAGCCTAAACAAGCCCAGCTCTCTCAGTCTATCCTCATATAGGAGGTGCTCCTGCCTTCTGAATGTCTTTGTTGGTAGTAGAAAAATGGATTAAAATTTAATTTAATTATATTCAGAAAATTCTTTTAATACAGAAACCCCCTGATAGTTTCATTGTCCCAGATTTTCTCCAAAATCTTTAAGTAAAAGACTAGTCTTCTAGAAGATCTGTAGGAAAGTTAAGAATCCTGCATCATATGACACAAGATAAACTATTACAATATGAAGCAGCATCTTTTAAATTTTCCCTGTTGTCATAACTCAGCAGTTGCTTTACAGATGACAGAGAGGGATCACTTTTTATAATGATAACAAAATATGCACCAGATAAATTATGATAATGTTTCTCAGGGAATTTTTTTCTTATCACAGCAAAAACCTCCTAATCTTCAGCAAATATAAATAAAATTCAAATTTCTGAACTATTAAAACCAAAGTTTCTCCTCTAAGTAAAAAAATTTACCTCCTCCAAACCTCAGAACTGCATAGAGTACTATAGAGGTGTGGGGTTGTGTTTTTTAAAAAAACCCCAAACCTTTCTTAGTTTATCACCCTGCTTGGAATCTACTTATTAAAAGCTATTTCCAGCCCCAAGAGACAGTTGCCTTGCCAGTTTTTTCAGGATTCCCCCATATTAGGTGACACTTCAGAGCTACTGAGAAATAAAGTACAACAACCATCTAAGAGAAACTTGGCTAGAAAAAACAGTTGATGTTTATGAGAAAGCAACCAACAGGTTGGTCCAGCATCAGCAGCTCCACTGCCTCTGGAAAAAAACATTCCAGAGGACTGCTTCTTTTCCTTTCTGAATACTTTGCAATCCAACAAGGCAAGCATACTGAAATGAACAAAAAAAAAATCATTAGCTGTTCTTATGACATTTTATTAATATAGATTTCACACAATTTTTCTGCAATTGTGTTTACTGCTCCATTTCTTCTTAAGAAGATCACTATATTCTTTACCTTTTAGCAGGGTGTTGGAAAATATAGATGCTCAATTCACAGGTAATTGTTGTTTGTTAAAAATCCACTGGATCATATGATAAACTCTTCTTTGCTAATGATGGGTTTCACATGATTTGTGTTTATGTGAACTATTTTAACTACCACGGTTTGCATCTTTGAAAGACATTATTCAGTTTAAAAGAGTACCTGATTGAAGATAATGTCTCATGCTTGTATATTTTTTTGATAAAGGATTGTTTTAAGAACTAGCTGAGGTTATATCCCTGGGATTTCCTGAACACCTCTTTTTTGATATTCTGGCCTTGATATCACTGTTATCACTGACATTTTTGTTGTTGTTGTTGTTGCTGTTATATTACAACTGTCTGATCTGAATAAATGGTAATTAAATAACACATGATATAGAATAGGAAGGATTGTAATGTAACCCACAGTGCTAACGAATTAATTAGGTGTTCGTCCTTTTACTTTCTGATTCTTAAGAGCTGATAAATATTTCTACTATTTCAAAATAAAATGGATCTTAAAATGTAGTGTTGCACTAAATCATACAATTGCATTTGGTTTATTTTCAAGCAACACTTTGGACTACAGTCTATGGGTCTACTGATCTCCCTGACTAGGTACTTGAATAAACTTTGATTTTGTTCAGGAAGTAAAGAGGCACAGGATGCCTCTTGAAGTTTTGAAGGCCAGGTTGGGCGGGGCCTTGAGCAGCCTGGTCTGGTTGGATGTGTCCCTGCCCATGGCAAGGAGGTTGGAATTAGCTGATCTTTAAGGTCCCTTCCAACACAAACGATTCTATGATTCTATGTAATAAGGGTTAGGCTTGAGGGGGGTTTCTAAACTTACTAAGTCTACTTTCCAAATTTACTTTCATTGTGCTATTAAGTAAGCCACCAAAACCTTTTTGAACTGGGATAAGTAATCATGACTGCAACTGATATTTGCCGTATCACTTGATACATCTAGAACTGTCTACAGAAAGTTTCTGAACAAGCCCATATTTTAAAATAATAGTTTCTGGGCTGAATTTAGATACACAATAAATCTAGACGTTTTCCTAGATTTTCTGGTGTTGCCAGTAATTTATATAAATTTGTACAGAGACAGTAACAATAAACAAGGCTGCATTCAGTAATATAGTTTACATTATCTTTTGACACAATGTTTCATTTTTCTCCCATTTCTGCAGTTTGCATTCTGTTTGAATTGTGGTTATTGAATTATGGAGAGTGGCAGGTACATGAAATTTTGCATTACCTACGATATACTTTGAAACAATAGAAAGCAACACAAGGTATTTCACTGCTACTAGTAGGTGTTCAAGTAGGAATTTTGGCATGAGTGGGACAGACTTATGATTTTGCCTTGCCTGGTAAAGAAATGAAAGCATGTTAAGTTTACGTGAATTACAATTGAAGTGTCATTGTGAAAGGAACACCAGAATCAATTTCTGTTTTCTTGTAAAGAAAGCATGAATTCAGTTTATTCAGACCTCACTGACTTGTCTCATTCATAGTCTGAATGGGTTAACTCTCAGTGAGTTATTCACTAACATAAAATATTTCTTCTACTACCTATCTATACACTGCTTTACATTCTACAGGGATGTAGGCAAGCAAAATGAACTTTGGATCTCTGAACAAAAGCAAGCTGGCAACTAAAAGTACAAGTTATTAAATATAATGGAAGAACTATTTGGACTGTTAGATGTGATAAATGAGCTTTTAAGAGATAATCACCTTAAGACAGTTGGTCTCTGCCTTAGTGGTCACACAACTGAAAATATAAAGCCTTTTACCTGTTTTTTTCCTTGTCTTCTTGAATAAAATGTTCCTTTTCGGGTTTATATTTACAGTAATTTCCTCCTTTACACCACCTTTTCAGACATGAATAAACTATATTAATATAGAAAGTTTATAGATCACTTAACAGTAAAAAAATTCATGCTAATCTTGTTTCAAAATATAGTTATACAGCTTGTAATTGAACTGCCAATCTACTTTTACAATGGCTTATCACTTCAGTACACCCTGAGGACCGGTGCCTCAGTCATCTGTATCTGTGACCTAATGGCACACAGCATGACTGTTATCCATCCCATGTGCCCTACCTTCCTGTATTATGAAACCAAGATGAATGTTCTTGCCCTGCTTGCGGACCCAGGACATGGCAAAACCACATACCCTAGAAGCTTGACAGTTTCTTTGGGATAATTATTTAGACACAGCCTGGGCTTCCAAAGGTGGCTGGAATTCTTTTTATGGTACTCATGTGTCACTTAAATTGAGATTTTATCCTGGCATTTGTAGATCTAATAAGATTTCAAACTAACTACAGTTTAATTAACAGAACGTATCTGTTATCTTGAGATAGTCTCATGCTCTAGGGCAGAAAAGGAAGCAAATAAATTTATCCCTACATTGCATGTATCTATCTGTTTTTCACAATGCCTAACTGCATGCTAAGAACTGCATTCTGTTTATGTCTTTCCTGAGCAAGTCGTATGGAGAAAGGTCATGGAATAATCATCCATTAAGAGGAATCTAAGCTTTAAATATCTCTCATTGTCTAGTATTTCCTTATTTTAAAGTGTGTGGGGAGTTAGGTTTAAACATTAAACAATTATTTTATTTGCTTATTGATCCTGTGTTCACAGCATGGATGTACTATGTAGATGACAAGCATAAGGACCACAGTTAGGAATATACTAGCCAAGTTCAACATCTCTCCTATGGCATGAACAGACAAAGATGTAGTTTCATGAGTAACTCTTGCAGATCTACACAAGCAGAAGCCAGTTTACTTTGTGTGCTGACAGAAGGCACAACCCTGGACTATATTTTTATTATTCTTGCCCACTGTTTTTGTTTCAGTGGCTATTTCTAGAAACAGCAGGTTTCATCACACATGGAAATTTACATAAGATCAGCAATTAAGAGTTTTAAATTATTTAACTTAATTCTGTATCCTTCTCCCTGATAAACATAGTTGGTTGTGTTACTTTATTTCTCCTGACAAACACCGAAGGATCCCACAAGTCTCATGGTCTGTTTGTGAAAACAAACAAAAGTGTTTCCTCACGCAAAGGAAACTACCATTCCAAAAGCCTTCTGACCGCCATATTACAGCCACTACAGTAATGCATGATGCAGACTTGCATACTTATGTCTCAGTTGCACCAGGACTGTATTGCACTTCTGACAAACATTGCCAAGGCTCTTCACCTAGAAGATACCAAGTAATGATCCTGATATTTCATGATATTTCCTCACAAACATTTCTCCCATGTATGTCAATTTATCAGCATATTTCATAGACTTAAAAAGACAAATTAAACTGCAATGTTTCCATGTATAAGCAGAAGCTTAAAATTCACCTATTTTCAATCTGATAATAGATGGATAGATGGAAAGAAAGAAAAAAGAAAGAGAGAAAGTGAGAGAGAAAGAGGGAAAGAGGGAAAGAGAAAGAAAGAAAGAAAGAAAGAAAGAAAGAAAGAAAGAAAGAAAGAAAGAAAGAAAGAAAGATCATTGTGTGTGTATTTTAATGAGGGAAATTGCAGAAGCAGGTCACATTGTAATGAAGGAAATCATACTATTAAGAGATCTATGTATTGCCATTTTCTGCAGCAGAAAATCACTCAGTTTCACTAACAGCAGCTGTTCCAATCTAAACTGTTGATTTTTCTTGGAGGACAATACTGTATAAGTACTTTGCCAACTTCTGTATCCTATTTTAGCTATTTAAAATTGTACATTGTCAATCAGAATTCGGGTCAGCTTTGAAATAAGACAAGCCTAGTAATTAAAACTATACTTCTTTTATATAAACAAGGCAGACTTCAAAATCACACCATTTGGTTGCCAGGACTAGTGTTCTCCAGGTAATCTGTCAGTGCGTGTTGTAGGGTCATGGTGGCATGTGCCTATCAGGGGCTGAGGTCAGCTTGGGTATGGCCAAGAGCAAGAAGTTCATGTTAAAACAAGCTCCAGGACAGGAGCTCTTGTGAGTTTTGTCCCAGCCCCTCCACCTCTGCTGCTCTTACCAGCTGTTGTGGAGGTGCCTGGTGAGGTCCATGGCGTGGCATGATGTGTACCACAAGGAAACCTTCCCAGGGCAGACTTACAGCACTTCCCGCGGTAACACCATGCAATGCACTTAACTGCTTCCCTGGCAAGAATCATATTGTTTTAATTGGAAACACTGGCCCAAACAGATTCAGAGCAATGTTTTCCAGTGTCTCTAAACAAGGGTTAAATGGCTTAAATAATCGGTCTAAATGGCACACCTGTATTGCCTTACAGCTCTTTAGAGTACTTTTCAAATGGTATTTTTTAAAATATGCTTCCTACTGTGTGCCCTTTGTTCACTTCATGCTGTGTGCTCTTTATGATTGCTAAGTGAGATCTTTCCTTAATACAGTTTAACATAACTCCTCCATTCATCTCCTTCTTCTCCCCTGTCTTGCCTGAATATAACAAAATACAGATCGCTGTTCAACATATTTTTTATAATAATTACTTTATTAAGCAAAAATTTACAAGAGTATGATAACCTACATGATCACTTCCTGAGCACATTTGTTTTTAGCACTTTGTATTAAACAGACATAATGTGGTGGTTATAGACCCAGATTCACCTTACAGCTACGGCAGATGAATAGCTGCCTATCTGATTACTTTGAGCTTACATGCAAAGTGAGTCCTTCAATTTGTGTACAGGAAGGTATGAGTACCTGCGCTCTTGCATCTCTTCTAATGATTTTTTCCTGGTAAGAACTGATCCGTGTTTCCCTTTCTGATTCTCTTTCTAAGTTAAGAAAGCAAACAAAACATCCCCAAACATTTGATAATATGTCTGGCTTTAGTGAGTGCTCTTGCAATCAAAATGCACATAATTTCCAAATATATTAACCAATGCAAGCGGAAAAAAAAAGCATTGTTTTTTCTTTGTAGTAGGAAAGAAATTAATGTTGTGGCATGTAGAAATTCATCTTACAGTTGTTAATGTAGGCTCTCTAATCCTCACAGTATATTCCTAAACGAAAAAAAATCAGTCATTGAAAACCTATTTTCGGTATTTTCCTTCAAAATCTTTCCAAATATACTGGCTTAAAACATGAACATTACCTCCTTCCTTTCTTCTGTATAAAAGAGAGATAAAAAATATCATGAATGCACTAATGCAAGGGAATGTTTAGATGTAAATGCAAATATTTTAGAAACTGAAATTCCACAGTAAAGCATACTAAATAAAAGGTTTTGTTCATATTTTAGAATTATGTAAAATTGTTGTGTTTAAGCTTGAGTGCGGCAGAAAGCTGTTCATCCCACTGCAGATAAACAATTATCTTCTGAGGCTTCCTGAAGAATATATGACTCCATTTGAATCTGCAGAGTACACCCATGAGCAAATGAACATCCTGCCCAACATAGTAATGCAGACAAAAGCAGAGACAAGCTCTTACTAGAATAAGCAGCTCAAAGTGATGAGAACTTTGAAGGTCTAAAATGTGCTACAGGGTGAGGTGGAGAGCTGTTTTGCCATAAGGTTGTGGAGATTAGATCATGCTCTCAATAATTATTTCCGTGAATCTGCCAGGGCCATTCTGAAAGTGTTTGATCAAGAAGTTTTCCCAAATAAAATGAGCATCCTGTCTCTAAGTACATTTGCAGTTTCAGACTTTCATAAATCATCTTTCCCTGAAACTCTTTATCTAGGCCTATAAGAATGTGTGACAGTTTATAATAATTTCATTACTTGTCTGTATAACTCAACCGAGATAGTTCTAATGTGTAGATGTTTGGGAAGGTAGCAGAAGAACAGCTGCTTATCCAAACTAATCTTAGACATCTTGTCTAGGATTAGATGTTCCCATTTTCAAGTTGCTATGTATTTCTCAGTTAACTGATATTTCTCACTTTAATTAAATTAATAGGGAGGCAATATTGTCCTAACCTACTCCCAAGTTTATAAAAGACTAGGGTTTCAAATTAGCAATAGAACACACAAATAAGACATGCAGCAAGCTTATTAGAAAGCAGATTCTGTTAGCTCCACATACATTCTTCTTCATTCTTTTGATCAATAATTTCCCCTTTTAGTATTGTTAATTAATCAATCCTTTTTTTCCACAGCTGTATCAAAAGAAGTAATACCAGGATTGTGTGTGGCTGAGGAGTTTTCCCAAAAAGGACATGTTTGCTTGAATGGGTCTTTCAAGCTCTTAATGCACAATCTCCAGGCTGTTTACCTACCTATCCTACTTAGAGGGTAAGGAAGTCAATCTGTTAATTATGACATGCTATTTTGGTAATGTTTCCTTCCCTTTGTAATCCTCTCACTTTTGTGACTTCTCTCTAGGTTTGCCTCCTTTTTCTTTCTGTGCTATACTGCCAAAACATGGTGAGTTTTTGAGTCAACATGGCTTTCTTAACACATTCTGGCCATGTTAGCTTGGAATTCTTTTATTAAGTAGTTATATCATATAAACATCATTGTTATAAGTTTTTAACATATTTCCATACTTATGTTCTCTTTCTTTTTTTTTTTCTTCTGCTTTTTATCACATTCATCCCACACTTTCCTCCTTATACGCTTGATTTCCTTTTGGAAGTCTTTCTATCTACTCTGTGTTAAACAATCTTTTCTATCTCCATTCAACCACTTAAGCCACTGGACCTCTTCTTCTACCCTTTTATTATCCCTACATTCGATTGTTTTAAACTATATAGTTATGTCAGCTATTAATTTGACAACATTGTAAAGAAAATGTATTTCTAAGTACGGCTGCATGAGCACTACAGGAGTTCTAGGAGCTGCCACTGTCAGGAAACTTACTTTGATCATTCAGTTTTATTTTAATTTTGCCTACTAGAACTTTGAATTTGCCATTTAAATGAATTAATGTAAGAATACAAGAGAGGTTCCTTTCTTTAATGACTGCTTTTTGAAAAACTACTGTAAGTCAGCCAAAATCCTTACAGAGGCACTCTCATTATGTAGGCAAATTTTACACCAATTGAGATCTAGTGTAGATCCCATCTGCTCCCTTTCACAAGTACACAGGATGAGTGGCTGAAGGTGAATGCATCATGGGAAGCTGAATTGTGCCTTTTTCTCTGGCAGGTGTGAAATGAAGATAGAAGATTCATAAGCTCAGATGAGAACCAAGAACTATGTTCATGTGTATAATAGGAAATTATTGATATGTAGGTGTTAAAAAGGATTAAGCTAGCTCATGTGAAGACCGAGCTACTAGAACAAAGTTCAACAGACAAACAAGTAAGTATTTTCACTCTCATGGGACTGAAGTGGGAGCCTCTGTTTTCATCTGGGATGTGTATGTTATGACAGGCTTTTCCATTCTATTAGTTGTTCTAGAAAGGAATTATATTGTGACCAGGAAACCAATCAGAAGCTCTGCACTTAGTGGACAGAGTGAAAAATAATTTCACGGAACTATAAAAAGAGAAAAATATGAAGGGGTTAGCGAACATATGTTAGCAAGAAAAAGAAGCAAATGTTAAAGTAAAAATCCCCTCATGCTATTATTAATACAATACTTGCTAGTAACATTTCTATCTGTGCAAACAAAAAAGACAGTTCAATGATAGGGCTGTCATAATATGATCAAAGTGCAAAGGCACAGATTACAGTGTACAGCAAACTGAAGATTCATTTACTGAGTAAGACAAATGTTTCTGTTTAACGAATTCAGGAGCTATGGCTCTGGGCTTCATGGTTCTGGTGCTAGTGAAAAGTAAAAGGGAGCAAAAGTCTCACTCAAATCATGTGCAATTTAACAACACATTGCGTTTGTGGAACTGCATTTTGCTGTCTTTTTATCTGGTGTACATTGTTCAAGATGAGCTACTCCAGAGAATTGTTTTTGTGCTAGCCATTCGTTCTAGATGATAGCAAAAGAGTCTTTCAGTCAGGGAAAGAAAAAGCTCTTTTTGATCATCTCCAAAGACAAAATATGTTGCTAGATTTTTTGTGTTACCTTTTCCCTCTATACTCACACCAGTAATCTCTGAACATCTGGCATGTCTGCTTTACTTACAACAATGAACATGCTCAGTGACTTAGCTTATCACGTATTTCAGCTTTGTTATTTACTCCCTATTAGAATACTATATTCAAAACAATTACAGGGCTAGATTAAACTAAAATAAACTAGAATGAAGGATTATGTTTCATTCTCAGACCATTTTAGCATGGCTGAACCTTTATATTGCATGCTTCTGTGCTGTCTAGTATTGACAACATGATATTTTTACTTGTGGACACTTTTTGTGTTTGTGCTTACATTGTGTTTATGGAGTGTCTTCATTATTCAGCGCACACTCTAAATGATGCAGTGGGAGGTGTTTTGGAGGTAGGAGGAGGCCTCCTGTGCACTGGAAGTTTGTAAGAGCTTCTTGATAATTTTCATCTTGCTGAATTTATTTTATTCATTTCTTTCATGTCATCTCCTCTGTTATATACATCTTCAGAAAGTGAAGGAAAAAGGAGTATACACATGTAAAGTAAATCATGCACTACCAGAACAGTGATTCACTCCTCTTATATTTGAATATCTGCATTTCCTTTCCACCTTGCCTCTCACAGGCAAAGAATGCAGGAGGACTTGAGAGACAAAATCAGGATCGTTTTATAATGAGATCCAATTACTTTACAAGGCTAAAGATCAAGGATTCTAAATCAGAGAGAAAATATGAATGGAACAAAATTTGAGGAATAAAAATAAATACTGAGTTTCCATGCTCAGAAATTTTGTTGCTGTGCTTTATTTGCATTCAGGAATATGTGTCCAGAGTATAGAAGGAATACGAGGTTTTGTTAAATGGAAATCTTCTGAATTCTTTTTCAAGTAAAGGAGGGTGACAGAAAATTGGAAACAATCTGGCAAGTTATTAAAATCTGCATGTACCAATAAGGAAAGACACAGGGAGTCACAAGAGGAAGATCCAATTTTTTTTCTTAATCTACCCATCTACAAAACTGGAAAAGTTCTTATGTTCCTAGAATATCCTTCTAAGAATTCTCCGAGAAACTCCCACAAGCTGAGCCTCCCACTATGCTTAAAACAAAAGCAACAATAAGTAGAGTCAACTGTGGCTGAAGACACAGTTGAAGTTGAAAAAGGAATACAGACAAGTAAACTTCATGTTGCTTGTGCCTAAGCAGTAGGACTACATAAAGGGACTGCAAGGAGTCAATTGATCTTTCCCCTGGTTAATAGCAAACCGATTATATTTGGAACAGGACTGAAAGGTAGCTGTGGGCTGTTACATATGCTAGAGTTTCTGTTGAAATCCTGTAATTTCTTTCAGGATTCTATTTCCAGATAAGTTTTGCCTCAAACTCAGGTAGCTGCTGCCAGAAGGACTTTTCTTCACCTAGACCACCGTATTTAATAAGAAATTGCTCCCATTTTCTTTTGGTGTTTTTATTTATTGTTGCCTACTTAGATGACACCCAGCATCTTCAGAGTCAAGTTAGGTACAATGTGTTACTAAAACTACGTCTTTTTCCTTAAAGAGTTGCTAAAAATAGCTTCAGGAGTTTGCCCTCTGCTGGTCCTATTCTCCTGCATAGCTCTTTCTTCCATGTGCAGATTAACAGACCTCAGACTCTTTCTGCCCTGTTTTGGAAGCCTGCCCTTCAGTTAGTCTCTTCCAAACTCATATTTTGGAGTTTTTATCAGTTTGGAGGATATCTCTGTCTTAGCCAGTGTTATATTGCACAAGCATACAAGAGTTTTCACCATGTCATACATAGTCAGTGGATATAGATTCAATGAATGATATAATGGACAGAAAGGGTAGGAACAGAAAAGGGCAAACTTGCTGCGGCAGCCAGAGAGGGACTTCTAGAGAGAAATTGCTACACAAGTCCAGTATTTTCAGCTTTTCATTAGTTTCACCTTTTTTGAACCTACAGGCAGCTCTCTTGTGGAACACATTTTTATTAAAACAGATTTCCTTTTTACTGACTGGTCTTATTTTCTTTCTGTTTCTTCTTTCAGTTTGCTATCCTTTCACCTTCTTTTCCTTTGCTCTCCAGGCATAACTTTTCTTCTCTGTTCTCCCACTGACCTTCACATATTACTAATTTATTTCCCTGACCTCTTTCCTGTTCTTCTTACTTGGAAGTTATCTCCTATATCTCTTGATACTCCCCCTTGGACAATCCTTCCTCCAGAATTTTCTATTGAATATGAGGGTTAGATGCGGTTGTTCTTCAGGGGTATCTTTACCTTGGGCCAGTTTTAAAGTAGATAGTAGTTTATGAACAGAAGTGAAGAAGAATGTGTTTTAAATGGAGCACTTGGTCAATTAATATTTTGGCTTCAGTGCTTTAGGAATGTTTGTACAATTAGAGATGGAAAAAAATGGCTAATCTTATTTAATCCATTACAGCTACTAAGCCCACACCTAATTTATGTTTTATACTGAGGGAAAGGAAAGGGGACCAAAAGGGAAGAGAGGTTAAAAGGTTGGTGATTTCCCTTGGAACATTATACCAGTTGCTATTAATTCTTACAATTTTGAGTTTCCATATCAATGTACCAGTCTTAGAACCCATAATTATGCCAACCCAAAAGAGATTTGATGTGAATTGATGCCAGTAAATTGGGGGGTTCCAAGTAAGGGAGATCAAAACACCCTCCTATGCTATATCAAACACATGTTGTCATTCTAATTCTTTCTATTGTCATGCCCAGCTACAATTCTACTTACTGAAAGAAATCAGAAAGTAGAGATCTTTGACAGATTTGGCTGTAGAGGTTTTTTTTTAATGGGAATTTAGTCTGGAAATGCACTGATGTTTCTGTACATGGTAACATGATTTGGTGTAATAACTTAGTATGGCACAGCTTAATGCAAAGCAATTGCTCGGAACCCAAGTATTTCTATGGATAAGAAGTGATGTGAAGAGAGAAACAGCTGAATAAAGAGAAAGTGACAATAAGGAACAGAGAAAGTTGAAAGAATTGCTGAGGAGAGGTAAAATCAATACTTGCCTGGAAGACCATTCTTATAAAAAATTACATAAACTATTACGTATTAATTAGTATATAATATATAATTATTCATACAATAAATTATATCATTGAATTATTATAGTATATGAAATATCATTGGGCTTTGCTTATTACTACTTTCAAAATAATCAGTAGTATATTAAAAGTGTGCAATTGCATGTAAGAGGATAGGGTTTACATAGGCATATAAGATGAGTTTCCAGGTGTATGGAATTTTAGGGTATTTTCAAGAGCTTCTTGCTGGTTTTGATATATGAGAGATCAGCAACATATCAAGGTGAAGATTTTCTGCAATTATTTAGGAGGCTCTTGGATACCCTGGAAATGGCCATTCTCATTAAAGCAAACCAGACAGATTAATGATGTCCAGGACTTTCATTATATGTATGTCAGTGTGTGACATTTAATAAGATTCAATGAGGTTAATGATATATTTACGCTTTGTCGTATAGTAATAGACAGACATAGGCATGGCATAGGCCAAAGTTTACCCAATGAATGCCTTGCTTCTTAGATGGATTAACAAGCCAAAGTGTATTATTCAGATAAATTCTGCACTGCTTTAGGGTCACAGTTGTTCAGTGTAGACATACATTAACAAACATTAACGACTGTGAATGTAAGCATGGAAATGAATCTTCTGAAGCAGTCAAATCTCTTCATGCTGAAGAAAAGACCACAGTGCAGTGTTTCTGCAGTGTAGTGCAGCATCATCTGTCCTGTATCCAGTACTGGAAGCAACCAAACTGCAGGAGCCTTAAGCTGAATCCGCCAGAAAGTTAACTACCACTTGCAGCATAGTACATCATTCAAAGCTAAATTGGACACTGATATATTATGCCGTGTTTTAGACGACAGATATGTCAGCCTAAATTTTTATATCTCCGTTTAGCCATGGCAGGTCAGAAAGTGAGCGTACAAATCAAACCAAACTCAATCTCAGTGTTTCAGTTAGCGGTTATCATTTCCAAAACTGCAACAGCAATCTTGCAAAACACTGGAGAATCAAAGAATACTACAGTTGTGCTTAACTTAAGTTTCGCTGGAGCCCATAAGGTTTTAAATCAGACATATTACTGTGCCAATAATAAAAAATATGATAATGGCAGCAGCACCAAAAAATGTGTAAAAAGTTGAAATGTCACTTATTTCTTTAGACATTTAGAAAACGTCTACTACAATGTTAGAAACTTCTTGTTGCTGTTTCTCAAGTGTTACCATTTTTCTGGTATAAATTTATGGTGAGCAGTGTATGGAATATAATCAGTACAGTCCTTTCTGTAGGAAGCCATTGAAATTGGTTGGTGTTCCCATGGATGATTTGTGATTTTTAGTTCACGGAATAAATTTGCTTTTAGTAAAGTGCCACCAAACAAGGATCAACACACGCTTTGGAAGATTTCTTTTTATTTCTTGGTGTGTTTGAAACCATAAGTGTATATATTAGATGGTCTGTTAGTAAATTACATTTGTGGTAAAGTTTATACAAAGACACTAAAAATGCTGTATTGTTTATCTGCAGATTTTATAATTAGTTTATTGACTCCGGTAGCAGCGTTTTTGGCTTTAACAACACATTTATCGAAAAATAGTAAAATCATTATCATGAATAATGATGTAAAAAATAATGATATTAAAGGTACGATAAATGTAAAAATAATAATAATAAATGTATCCCTTAATTTAAATGCTGAATTTATCCTTCAAAAAGGAGATTAAACACCATACTGGGCTCAAACAATTTGACTTCTTTTGATTGACAGTTGTAGGAAGTTTGGCTGGAGTCTATTTACAAAGTCCGTGTATAGCGAGGTAAAATAAGGTGGAGTAAGGAAGAGAAAGAGGAAGGACTCAAAGCAAGGCTATGTTTTGATCAGATCTTGTATTTTCATAATGATTTCCTTTTTGAAAAGAGGTGTGAACTGAATAAACACTGTATGCATTAAATATAGAAGAGCTCATTCTGACAAACTTCTAAATAATCACAGTTTTCCATTTGCTGAGCATAGTGAGAGTTACTTTTATTTCAATTAAATGACAAATATTTCTAGGCATGCATTCCTTTTTTTTATTTATTTCTGGTTTCAGATAACTGGCAGATTATACTGAAATATAAACGAAAAATGCTTCTGAAATATTTCTGTCTTGGAATTCTAAAATTTATCTTCTAGCTAATAGTTTCATTCTGCTTCTGCTCCCAAGACTTAGCTAAAATGTACAGTTAATCAAAATGTTAGGCTTTCTCTGCTGTTTCTACCATTTCTTGTATATCTTATATCTATACCAAGCGTCTTGACTGTACTTTTTGCCTTGCCATATGCCTTGAGTTGATGAATTCCACCAAGGTATGTCACTGCAGCCCAGGATACTACCACAACTGACCTCCCTGATAAGATAAAGGTGACAAGCTCTGAGAATAGCTACAGGTATATTAATCTTCCCTACAGAAGATACATTGGGTTTGTATCATACTTCAGTGAGAGAACAGTAAAATAAAGATGAACCTGACCAATGCATAGAATTGGAATTTCTTCATTAATTTGTTTTCGTTCATTGGAATGAAACCTTTATAATTATTTAATGCCATTGATTCATATTAATTGGTTATTGGTGTAATTATTGTTAACTAATTAACATAATTAATAATTAAAGTATGTATATTTTCTTTAATGTTAAGGCTGTTATTACAGCAGTAACTAAGGCAGGACTGTGTGTTACAGAGAGCTCAACAATTGGCTGCTTCTGACCATTCTCCCCTGTGTTGCCTGCTTTAAGGGTCTCTGTGCTGGATGATTGTGAGTGTATGGTGTTCTCATCTGATATAATGGCGGAATAGCTGTAGTCAACACTTTAGTGGGTATATGTATAACAAAAAAACCCAAATATAATGACCATTCAGACAGAAACATGAGTGCCTAACACAGTGTACATATTGGCAAGAAGTATGCAGTACATGCAGGGCTCCTGCAAGCCAAAGAGCCTTTCTGCATTCAGTCAGCGTAAGCATGATTGCCCTTAGTACTTTTTGCAAAGGTCATAGAATCATAAAATGGTTTGGGTTGGAAAGGACCTTAAAGATCATCCAGTTCCAGCCCCCCTGCCATGGGCAGGGATACCTCGCACTAGATGAGGCTGCTCAAGGCCCCATCCAACCTGGCCTTGAACACTTCCAGGGAGGAGGCATCCACAACTTCGCAGGGCAAACTGTTCCAGTGTCTCACCACCGTCATTTCAAAGATTTTCCTCCTAATGTCTAGTCTAAATCTATCCCTCTCTAATTTATAGCCACTCCCACTAGTCCTACCACTACATATCCTTGTAAAAAGTTCCTCCCCAGCTTTCCTTTAGATCCCCTTCAAGGACTGGAAGAGTCGTTACAAAGCCTTCTCAGAGCCTTCTCTTCTCCAGGCTGGACAAGCCCAACTCCCCCAGCCTGTCCTCCTATGGGAGGTGCTTCATTCCTTTGATTGGTCATCATGGCCCTCCTCTGGACCCATTCCAGCAGTTCCATATTCATCCTATTTTGCATTGAAAGTTAATTTTCAAATGTTTGTTTAAATGTCTTGCATGAATTTATTTGCCAAATATGTGTTTGTTGCCGCGTAAAATTCAGCACATATAATATGTATTATTGCCCCAGTTTAAAAAAATCTTGATTTGATTAGCCAGACATCTGTGTTTGCAAATTTTGGATGGTATTTCAGGCGTAGTAAATGGGAGCGGTGTAAATATCAAGAGTCTTTTACTAACAAGTTCCCCTTGGTCTCCTCACAACAGAAAGGGGAACCAACTTTCTGTTTACCTATTCTACTGTCAAAGGAAGAAGACAAAGTGATTAACAGATCAGGTTATTTTAAGATCTGAGAACTGCAGGATTTCAAGTAACTACATCTTTTGCTTGTGCTTGAAATAGACCCTTGGGAAGCAGTTTACTTCCTTTTACAGTCCACTAGAGCTTCTGAGAATCCCACATCAGTTTCATAAGTAACAGATGATAGTCACTTGTGCAGTGCACGGACTTCATGATGGAACTGAAAATAGCATTTGGGAAGACCATTCTTGTCATAACCTGGAAGCAAAGCAGTCTCAAATGGAAATTACATTTTTAGTTTTCAGATCATCTCAAACATTTTAAACCAACATTTGCTGCATTTGAGGTTGGCGAAAAACAATGACAATTTACTTAAATGTACTGTCCAGTAAAATGGATTGGTTTGAGGGGTAATTGAATGAATTGATGCTGTATATTGCATTTCTGCATTATCTTGTGGAAGCCACAAAGCACTGTCTATATCCAGACTTTTTCTTACTCCTGCAATACAAGCACTTTTTACTTTACACTAAAAATTTTTGTGTGACACATAAATCTCCTCTAGGGGGTATGGTTATCATAAGATAATCACACCCTTGGGGGATTAAAAACACTTATCTCTGGATCATGACTTGTAATACCCCAGGGGTGTGATTATCTCAAGAAACTCACACTCTCTGTCATGCCTAATTGCTTAATTATTACAGTGGCAATTTCACACCATTATATAGGAGCTAAAGCTGTGTCAGCGTTTCTCTTAGAAATTTCTGTTATCAGAAATCTGCCATGAAAAATCTGCTGCAGGATGAAACCTGGCAAAAAAATATTCTGCCTGGGAGCAAAT
Organism: Cuculus canorus; assembly: GCF_017976375.1. Lineage (NCBI taxonomy): Eukaryota > Metazoa > Chordata > Aves > Cuculiformes > Cuculidae > Cuculus > Cuculus canorus. The sequence goes on along the minus strand of NC_071441.1, from coordinate 26,909,459 downwards.
ATCTCTGCCAGATTTCTAAAAATTAGCTTGGTTATGTTTTAACAATGTTGTTGAGAAATAGAAGTTAACTATATGTGTTTACATAACAGCTGACAATCAGCGAAGGTTCTGACATTGTGTTAAATGAAGCTAAATATAGTAATATTTATTTAAAAATATTTATAAATATGTATTCATTCAAACAGAGCGATGACTCATAAAGCCTTTTGGGCAAAGGTACACAGTGTTCAAATGTATGACTGAATGTTTTTTACTGCTTTAATATAATTCAGGAAGAGATCAAAATTACTAGTTATAGTACTGAAGAATCCAAACCAGTTTCTGCTCTGTGAGCACAATATTAATCATGAATACCTGAATAGTCTAGAAAATCACTGATAACATGGATCTACAAGCAAATATTCTTATTTGTACAGGTTTCAAAGTTTAGATATCTCTCATGATTCCAGTTAAAAACTATACCAATTTGAATTCCTAGTGGTGGGAATTGCTGTTATTTTAATTTTTAAATCTAAGTATAAGTGGAAGCTTAGCACTCAATATCCTCTTGTTCTTATCCTGTATCTTAAATAAATCTACATTAATAAAATAATGGTAATAATGCAATACATTTCATACATTAAGTAGTCAAAGTTATTCTTCCTAATTTGCATTGAAAGTTAATTTTCAAATGATCATTTAAATGGCTTATGTGAATTCATTGCCAAATGCCTATTTTTTGTCACATAGAATTTAGCACATAAAATATGTTATTATTACCTCATTCCTAATTTAATACAATACAAATCCTCCATGAAAATAGCCATATTTAACAATATTTAATAAAAGCCATGTATGGTAGCAGACATTTCACTGAGAATCTGGAAAATAATCAATGCTATATATGTTTCTTATAAAAATAAAAATTGAAGTTGAACAGCGGGTTATGCATTTTACAAACTTTATGTACAATTCAAGAGGTATGCAGGCAAAATACTTTCTATTCTATATTTCCTGAAACAACAGGATCTGAACTGATTGGAAGGACAAGACATGGCATGTCATTTAAAGGATTTTTAAATAATCGTTGTTCATGTGTTATTAGTAGTTTTCTTAAAAAAAAAAAAAAAAAAAAAAGAGGTTGGTATGTTATTTTTTTTCTCTAAACTGGATTCTTCCGGGATGATCACACATCTTGAAATCCATAGGCCATCATCCATTGTGACACACAGTCTAACACTCTACTCATCATATGGGCAACATGCAGTTTTACCACATGTACTGTAGTATGTTACTCACAGCATGTGGTTTATATAAGGAAAAGAAAAACCTAGAAGTAGGTTGTGGGCATCTAGAATACCTCTCATGCAAACCAGTTGATAGTCTCAGAAGGGGACATTAGTCCCCAGAGAGAAACATGAGGAAGAGACAAGTGGATAATGTTGACAGACTGTAGATTACCCAGAGATGCTGTAAGCCATCAGTTCACTGTTGATAGCTAGCAGCCAATAAATAGCAAACTCTGTTTTAATCCTAAAAAACAGCATAAGAAGCTTGAAGAAGCAGGTAGAAATACAAAGAACATTATCACTCATTAAAAAGTTGACATATTTTCATTTATTTTTTGAATTTGTTGAAATTAATTAAAACATTGATTTCATGAGGGCAATTTAGGCAAACCTAATGGAAGTGACTGTGTGCCATTAAAAAAATTAAAATGTTTAGGTGTTTAGGTAGCTAGAATATCTTTTTAGTGTCAAAAGATCTCTCATTACAGCAAAGATGTTCCATCATTATAGGCCGAATTTTCGATTTCCTACTTCAGTACTGCATTCGTTTTCAAGGCAATTTTTAATTTAACCATGTGAAATACTGGCATGCTTTACTTCGAAGAAATAATGCATTGTATGTAGATTCTACCACATGCTAGTACTTTAATCCTCCTTCCCTGCAGATACACAATCCTGGAAAGTAGACTGAATGCTGTAGATGACTGACAGTGCGATACTCATTTGATACTGTGAAGAAAGACAATTTAATCTATTTGTTTTGTTGTTGTTTTATTCTTCTTTTCTGCTTTATTTTTCCCTACCTGGCAATTTTATTTTTATCTTCCATCTGGCAGTGTTACCCTAATTATACAGAGCTATTGTTAGTCAATGGGTGTTGAACAGTGAGGAAAATAAGCTAGTGGTTTTGATTGTGGAGTTCAAGGTGGTTTACAGTGAAAAAAATATAATGAACATGAACAGTTGCTAAGTGAAATGACAGAAAGTGCAATACAGAGGATACGCTGTGATATCATGAAGACTTTTTGATACATACAACTAGGAAAACGAGAGGGACATTAGGATATACAAAGCAGAAGATGAGAAGATAATTTGGTTATCTCATATAAGCTAAAACAGGGTTCATATAAAGATTAGTGAATGATATAAGAAGTGAGGAATCAAGGAGCTTGACATTTCAAGCTAGGTACAGTAGTTAATGGGTAGAGAGGTACCATATGGTGTTACTGAGGAATAAAATGGAGATTTCTTGCCCTCTGGCTCATGATTATGGTCAAAACATGTTTGGATCATGTCCTTTCAATAAGAAATTGCATTTAAAATTGCTTGCCATGAGTGCTTGCTGTCTGGTTCTGATAAGAGATAACCTGACAACTTCTGACCTCAATTCTGAAATGCTTTTGTGGGTGTTTATGTACATAACAGGGAAGCAAAAAGTGTTAGAGGGACATGGAACCTCAGAGTCATGAATCATAGCAAGAAAAATGCAAAGAGGGATAGAAGAAGAGAATAAAAGAGAGGGACAGAAAATAGGAGTAAAAGAAGAAATTCTGTCTCCTTGTTAATGCAGAGACTAGAGAAAAGGGACAAAAGCTCAATTAAACTCTGCAAGTAACTAGCACTTGTGTAGCACTGCCGTTGTTAGCGTCTTCAACTTAATATTTTAATCAACTTCGGCAACACATGGGGTTGAGATAAGAAGTCATGAGGAATAAAAGTGACAATACAGGAGTGAATGAAATAAGGAGCAATAAAGGATAAGTTTGCTATGGTTTGCCAACCACATTGGCGTAAGACAAGTGATGAAATTTATGATTATGTTCATGCAGTGTTATGGTTTGACTGGCTAGTGTGTATTGCTGGAGCATTTTATAAGTACTCATTCAAAGACAAAAGTACCCTGACACTTCTATCTAATTCCTATCAATATTACAATCAGGTCATGGGCTGCCAACCAAAATTAAATCTTTTTTTTTTGTGTATTTTATTTTCTAGATTTTACAGCTACAATAGAGAAGTAGTATTCCAAAAAAGCTTAATAACTACAAAAAAAAACCCCACAAAAACACCTTATTTCTTGGTCCAATGTAAACACTTAGAAAGTCTTATTGGCATAGATAGTGACCTTCAGAGAATAAATTTATGACACCATTCACAATTTGGTGTCCACAAGTGGCTGCAGAATGCTGAATCTAAACACGAATTTTAACTTAATCTCAAGTTAAATTTTTTATGTTAATTTTAACTCATCTCAAGTCTTTATGATTGGTTTTTATTTCTTTTGATCTCATAGAATCATAGAATAGTTAGGGTTGGAAGGGACCTTAAAGATCATCAAGTTCCAACCCCCCTGTCATGTACAGGGACATCCCACTAAATCAGGCTGCCCAAGGCCCCATCCAACCTGGCCTTGAAAACACCTCCAGGGATGGAGCATTCACAACCTCCCTGGGCAACCTGTGCCAGTGTCTAACTGCTCTCATGGTGAAGAAATTCTTCCTAATGTCTAGCCTAAATCTGCCCCTCTCCAGTTCATACTCATTCCTCCTGGTCCTATCCCCACAAGCCTTTGAGAATAGCACTTCTCCAGCTTTCCTGTAGCCCCCTTCAGGTACTGGAAAGTGGCTATAAGATCTCCTCTGAGCCTTCTCTTCTCCAGGCTGAACAAGACCAACTCTCTCAGCCTGTCCTTGTAGGGAAGGTGCTCCAGCCCTCCGATCATCTTTGTAGCCCTCCTCTGGACCCGTTCCAACAGCTCCATATCCTTCTTACATTGAAGATTCCCAAACTGGACACAGTATTCCAGATGAGGTCTCACAAGGGAGGAATAGAGGGGCAGAATCTCTTCCCTCTACCTGCTGGCCATGCTTTTGATGCAGCCCAGGACACAGTTGGCCTTCTGGGCTGTAAGCGCATATTGCTGGCTCATGTCAAGCTTCTTATTGAACAGCACCCCCAAGTCCTTCTCTGCAGGACTGCTCTCAATCATGTCACTTTTTTTAGTATAAAAACTGATGAATAAACTGTTAGGAATAATAGTACTTTTAATCTTCGTAACTAAATTACGGGGAGTCCATTTTCATCTCCAGGCAGTGGTTGAGTAAACAATGACTTATCCACAGATGTGCACTGAATTTTGAGTATGATTTTGAGTTTGATATTCCCAGGCATCAGTTAAATTCCAAAATCTTTGTTAATCTAGCCTTCCTGTCACAAATATTTTCAGATTTCACTGGCACTGATGTTTTCAGAAAGTCGAACACATCCTATACGTACACTTTCAGAAGTCATTCTAAGTTCACTGATTTGAGGATCACTTGATACAGAAGGAAAGGGTAGGACAGCTCTATCTCAAACAACCTGGCTAATCACAACCTAATAGTAGAATTCGCCTTAAAAATATGGAGAATTGAGGGCTGTTATTGAGTAAGACATAGGTAAAACAACTCAAGATGCTAGAGAAGAACTGAGCATTGACTATTAAACAATTGATCAATGTTTGCACCAAACAGGAAAATAAAAAAATGCTCTACAAAGAGTGCCACTGAGTTGAACTCAACATCATCTAGCTTACTCACCATATCTCTGTCCCATTGTTACTTTTTCTCTATCCATCTCAACAACTACCTGTAAGAGAAGGTTTTCCATAACCAAGCAACAGCTCAAAATGCCTCCAAAGAATTCATCAGTTCCAGGACTCTAGAATTCTCTGCTACGGGAATAAATAGACTTGTTTCTTTATGGCAAAAATCCCATAGAGTCTAATGGCTCTTATTTCAGTCATTAGATTTTGTTTTAAGTTGAGATATATTGTTTCAAAGTTGATGGTTAAAAATCTCAATTATTTTTTCACCACCGTAATACTTGTCCCCACTGTGCTACTAGCATGTGAGCCAGGCAGAAAGTGCTATAAACCCATCAATTTAAAGTTTTTTACACTTTCACGAATCTTTACCATTTTAAATTGAAGTTTTCAAAGTAAAAAAAAAATAAAAATATCCACAAGCAATTACTCAGGAAACTCAAGAGCTCATGTCAGTAGCTGATGTTTCCTTTTCTTCCATCAACAGCAAATGCCAGAGCAAAAAAAAAAAGGAAAAAAAATGTATAACAGTTAGAATGATTCTGACCGTTATTTCCAGAATATCTTTCTTTCCCCTAACTACTGAAAACTTAATTGCTACTTTATCAAAATTATTTATCACTAGTATAGAGCTAATCTGACTTTGCAAATCCACTTCTCAGACAGTTTGAAGGTCTAATGTGTTCCGAGTGTAGGTTATACACTCAAACAAACTAATTTACATTTTAAATGTACATCTTGTTTATTATAAGTTATTCCAAGTTAGTATTACCATGTTTACTAGTGGTTGGTATACTGGAGGCTGCTATTAACATAGTTATTACTTGTCTTGAGTGAGGAGGACAATGTTTTCTCTCTTTTTTATCTTTTTCTTCGGGTACACTTATACAAATTCAGCTATATTTGCATGATCAGATTAAATAACTGTCAATCTTATATGAATCTTCTACTGCCAAAAGAGCTTGTGAGGACAAATCATATTTTAAAGAATATTTGTCTATATTATCAAAGTACATTTATGAAATAAGAGAAACATACTTCGTACTTTATTTAATTGCTGAAACGCCTTTATAAACATTGTTACCTCACTCCAATTTAGCAAGTCTGACATTGTGTCTGACATCAGCTATACAATTTCTTATTTTTAATGAATTTAGGAAAATACTTTACAGAAAGAATGGCTCTGTCTGTCACTATGAAGCTAGCATATGCAACCAGGACTGGTAATAACAACTTTAAGGTCAGGCAGGAATTTTCATTTCAGTGTAACTCCTAAGAAATCTTGCCTGTATTCCAAGTGTTACATTTCTTGTTCTTCCTGTGATGAACATACCTCTTAACTGAGAATATATTAAAGAATATTTAAATCCCTGTCTAAGCTGTAGTCTTCCTGTACAAGAACGGAATACAGTTGATAGTGGGCTAGGAAGAAAAGACAGGATAAGTGACCTGAAATATTGGTGGATATAGTCTGTGTTTATTCCATCCCTGTAGACTGTGTTAGAAACAATATAGAACAGTGTTGACATTTCAAAAATGCTGCAGAATTCAAGGAGTTGCCATTTAGATGACACTATTGCATTTGCTTTTGTCAATTATGAGAAATGAGACAAAATCATAGTGCTGACCCAGGGATCTTTCAACCATATTTTTCTAAGCAGAATATATAAAATCATTCCTAGAATATTTTCTTTTCCTCTTACCCATAGAGTGGATTTTCTTTGCTAAATTGTGGTCTTTCAAACAGTCCTGGGGACACTCTCATCACCAAAGGCATATATAACAAACACAATGGTACTCTTAGAAAGCCTCAGGGTGAATTTCTATTATGTCAAATAGCTCTACACTTTTTTGCATGCTATTTTAGGGGAGGCGCTTTTTTTGTTTGTTTGTTTGTTTTTAAATGGCAGCTGCTGTAAGAATAAAAAAAAAATTAGGTGATGTACCATGTATGACAGCGTTTATATAATAATTTGTCCTTCATATCAGGAAGGAATTCCAGAAATGCCACCACTTTCTACCATTGTCATAGTCATAGATCTTGTAGTTGAAGGGGGCTTGGGTTATTTGTGTAACACTGAACCTATATATTAGATTTCCTCACACAACTCCTTCTGTCTCTTTGAGCACATCTGATGGGGCTTTAGTGACTTCCTCGTCTTTGTAAGACAAGAATTTTCCGCTATATTCATGAGAAAATGTTTTGTAATTTTGCAGTTTACCTTTGCTTAGCATAAACCTCGCTTGTACCTTGACATAAGGCAAGAGGTTTCTGAAGAAAGATCTCTGCAAATTTCATCCCGTCATAGATATATACTCTACACAGAAAATACAAGAAATTTTCACAGTTACTGGAGATTCTGAATATTATATATCTATGTAAAATCCTGTGTTCATATGGAAAGTACAACTCAGCAAAGAACCGAATAATATATCCTTGTTAGTCCACCTTTGATGGACAAATCACCAAAGAGTCAGGCACTTTTTTCTCTAATAGTTTATATGACGAGTTTCAGTTACACATCATTGCACCAGCACCTCCAGGCTTCCTTACCAGGATGGGGCACGCTTGACTCCTAGGGGTATAAAAATCCTCACCAAAAATCTAGCAGGGCTCATAAATAAAGCTTTAAACTAGATGTGAAGGAGAAGGCGGGTGAAACCAGGCTAGTCAGGAGTGAGTCTGGAAGTGGAACTCCAGTGCCTGAGAGGCAGTGTGCTGGAGAGGACCTCCAGCATATAAATACAGAGAGAGTGGGGGCAAGTACATCTGGTGAAGGAAAGGATGTAACTGGCACTGATAGGTTAGATAATCCAAGTACCAGTTGTTTGGGAATGAACACTATTCCCTTTATGAGAGTGTAGGGATTATCAGCCTGGCTGAAGTACATTTACACCAATGCAGACAGCATAGGCAATAAGCAAGAGGAACTGGAACCTATTGTAGGGCAAGGAGACTACGACGTAGTAGCCATCATGGGAACGTGGTGTTATGACTCATATAACTGGAGTGCTGCTCTGGTGAGATATAGACTCTTCAGGTGGAACAGGGAAGGTAGCAGAGGTGGTGGGGTAGCCCTCTAGGCTAGAGCGTGCTTTGATACCCTCAAGGTTGATTATGGCGATGACAGAATCGAGTGCCTCTGGGTAAAAATCAAAGGACCCCACAAGAAGGCAGAGTCTGTTATAGACGACTCAGCCAAGGAGAAGAAGCTGATGAGCTCTTCTATAAACAACTGGGAGAAGTCTCAAGTTTGCTAGCTCTTGTCCTTGTGGGAGACTTCAGTCTTCCAGATGTCTGCTGGAAGTACAATACAGTGGAGAGGAAGCAGTCTAGAAGGTTCCTGGAGTGTATGGATGACAACTTCCTCACACAACTGGTAAAAGAGCCTACAAGGGAAGGTGTCCTCCTGGACCTACTGTTTCTGAAAAGAGAAGGCCTTGTTGGGGATGTGATGGTTGGAGTGCACCTGGGGCAAAGCGATCATGAGATGATAGAATTCCCAGTTCTAGGTGAGGTGAGGAGGGGCGGTAGCACAACAGCCACGGTGAACTTCCAGAGAGCAGACGTTGGACTGTTCAGAAGGCTGGTTGATAAAGTCTCATGGGAGACAATCCTTAAGGGCAAGGAAGCCCATGAGGGCTGGGTACTCTTCAAGAAGGAAATCCTAGCAGCTCAGGAGCAAGCTATCCCCATGTGTCGGAAAAAGAGTCAGTGAGGAAAACAAACGACTTGATTGAGCAGGGAGATATGGGTGGACATCAAAAAGAAGAAGAATGTCTATGACCTTTGGCAGAATGGACAGGCATCTTGGGTAGAGTACAGGGAGGAAGTGAGATCTTGCAGAGGAAAAATCAGGAAGGCTAAAGCCCAACTAGAGCTCAGATTGGCCAAGTTGGTCAAAGATAACAAAAAATCTTTCTATAAATTCGTTAACAATAAAAGGAGGATCAGAGAGAATATTCAGTCCTTATTGGATGCAATGCAAACAACTGTGACAAAGGATGAGGACAAGGCTGGGGTATTTAATGCCTTCTTTGCCTCAGTCTCTAGTAGTAAGAAAAGTTGTTCCCTGTGTGTACATAGTGGTTGGATGGCTGGGCCCAAAATATGGTGGTAAATGGAGTTAACTCCAGCTGAAGGCCAGTCATGAGTGGTATCCCCCAGAGCTCAGTGCTGAGTCCAGCCCTGTTCAATGCCTTTATCAATGACGTGGATGAGAGGGTCAAATTCACCCTAAGTAAGTTTGCGGGTGACACTAAGCTGAGTGGAAGTGTCCATCTGCTTGAGGGTAGGGAGACTCTTCAAAGGGATCTGAGCAGGCTGGACCACTGGGCTGAGACCAAGAGGTTTATCAAGGCCAAATGCTGGGTCCTGCTTCGGGTACAACAACCCAATGCAGTGCTACAGACTAGGGGAAGAGTGGCTAGAAACCTGGACAGAGAAGAAGGACCTGGAGGTGTTGATTGACAGCCATCTGAACATGAGCCAGCAGTGTGCCCAGGTGGCCAAGAAGGCCAATGGCATCTTGGCTTGTATCAGAAACTGCGTCATCAGCAGCTCCAGGGAGGTTATTCTCGTCACTGGCGAGACGGCACTTCGAATACTGTGTTCAGTTCTGGGCCCCTCACCACAAGAAGGATATTGAGGCTCTGGAGCGTGTCCAGAGAAGAGCAATGAAGCTGGTGAGGGGGCTGGAGAACAAGTCTTATGAGGAGTGGCTGAGAGAGCTGGGGTTGTTTAGCCTGGAGAAGAGGAGGCTAAGGGGAGACCTTATCGCTCTCTGCAACTACTTGAAAGGAGATTGTGGAGAGGAGGGAGCTGGCCTCTTCTCCCAAGAGACAGGGGACAGGACAAGGGTGAATGGCCTCAAGCTCCACCAGGAGGGGTTCAGGGTGGACACCAGAAAAAATTTTTCACAGAAGGAGTCATTTGGCACTGGCAGAGGCTGCCCAGTGAGGTGATTGAGTCCTGGAGGTATTTAAAGGGCTGGTGGATGAGATGCTCAGGGTCATATTTTAGTGGCTGATAGGAATGGTTGGACTCGATGATCACGGAGGTCTTTTCCAACCTAGTCATTCTGTAATTCTGTGATCATTGGCCCAAACTCCAATTAGGAGACCAAAATTGCAGGCAAAACATTACTATATTTTTAACCTGTTTGATAGATGTAAAATGTTGTGTCTAGTGTTACCCTCCTGTGATGGTGTGAGGGATAGCTGAGTCCTTTCCAAAGGTTTATTACTGTTTCAAAACAAGCTCAGAACTGTCTAAAATGGGAGATATAGTTTCCTAGCTTTGTTTTGAGAAATGGCTGATCTATTTTGCTTATGCTGCAAAAACATTAGCCTGAGGCAAATAGTCAACATGAACAATTTTGACCCAAACTGCTGAAGTCTGACCAAGATACATAAACCATGACATTTTAATGGAAAGCACTAGAGAGCCTTTGTTATATCAGATTATGTTCTCTCTATGAACAAGGATTAATCCATTGGTCAGTGCTGGCTATGCTTTGACATCTCTGCTGTCAATATAAACACTGCTCTGCCAGCATCTCCTTGAAGATCCATCAATACCTCAATAGCACAATGCCCCAGTAGGTACAATATTTTAAACATTATTTCGAAGTAGATAGCATCCCTTTAGAAATGCCACTGCAAGAAATTATATGGAAAAATAATACATTAACATAAGGAAAACCAAATGACTCGTCTGATTCTTAATGCTTCTATCATAGAAGAGCTGTTTTAATTAATGTACTTTATTAAATGAAGTGAAATACAGCTGAGTATATAGAGGCAGCAAGAGGAAAATGTGCATTGCATAAGCATAAAGTTTTAAGGGTCGGGGTTAGATTATCTTTATGCCAAGATAATGTATTAGTGATCAAAGTTGACATTGACAGCTATGGGAAAGAGATAACAGACATCTTACAGTGAAAGATGTGAGCAAAAGGATCCTCTGTCTCCCCTGCCTGCCAGTGTGTGCTGAAGGGCATTGAAAGTCTTTTCGCCTGTTCTTACATTTGCTGCTGGAAATGAATTCTAAATACAGATACCATGGTCCTTCTCCCCCACTTCCCAGAACTGTAAAGCAATACTTCATTCAGTTTTCTTGTTCATTGTACATTTTTTTTGAAAATCAGTCCAAGTACTAATCTACTATCGCGTGTAAATCCCACAGGATTCCATTCAGTAGGTTGGTCATATATTGAATTTTAAAGTGGGAAATTAGGCCAGAGAAAATCAAGTACGGCAATACAGGTTAGTCTCCCTGCAATACTTTTCTGAAATATCAGAACAGAGGGTGATAACAGTACTTTAGGAAAACAGTTGCAAGTGAAGTTGCCACTCAGATTCCTCAGAAAAAGTTATATGACAGGTTGCAGACGTTATCTGTACATTATGCATGTACATATCTGTTCTGCAGCTTTAAAAAACGTGAAAGGGGCTAAGTACTTTTTTTGAAAGCAGAAAAAAGTTTGAAATACTGAGTTTATCCTTTCCCTCTTGGTGAAAGTAGAGGGAAGTGCATTTTGTCCCACTGTGAAAACCGTTTAAATGTCACATATTCAGGAGTCCAATTTGAGCACATTTTTGTGCATGAGTCTTATTTAAGATGCAATCATGAAAAATGGGTAGCAAAGATATATGTCTGCGTGTCCATGTATTTCTGTAAATGTGTGGATATTGGTGTTCAATAAACAAATAGTGAGTTTTGGTTTTGATGCACACATGGGAACCCCAAGTGAGAAATGATGTTCTACAGGATAAGATTAATAAGGGTACTAATCAGTGTGAAAACTTGTTTGCTGATGGAAATGGAGTTAAGGGTATATTTCCTGTAGAGAGGTCAATGAGGTGTGGAAGGATTACGAAAAGGTAAGTATCTTATATAGCAGTGGAAATGAAGCCTACAAGTTAAGCAGTGCTCAGAAAAGATGCAAGGAAGTAGAGATGAGGTTAGAGGCAGAAGCACAAATTTAATCTAATTCAAAGCAGAGTTTCAGACCACGTCTCTGTTTACTTGGGCAAATTCCTTCTCTCACGGATTGCTTAGTGAGAAATACTTTAACCTTTGCTGTCAAGTGATCCCTACTTGAAGACCCTGAACAAGAGAAAGAAGGCAAGTAGGTCTTTAGCTTAATTGTTGGGATAATGCCTTAGGAGTGGAAACTACTGTAGTCAGATATCCTGATCAAGATTATAGTTGTATTTTACACCGAAAAGTGAAACTCTGAAGGTATTTACTATGAGCCTCCATAGCAAAATAGATTTGTGTATGGTGGGCAGGACACTCTTGGGAGATAATGCTCTAAATCATTTAGCAGTTAGAAGGTGCCAAACACCACTTGAATTTCATAACTCTGTGCATTCAAAGAACTATATTGCAATTGAAACTGCAATCAAATTCAGATCACATTTGTGGAAACGCAACAAGAGCAGTGTTTTTCAAGAGATACCAAACAATATAAACAACAATGTGACATGGTTTCTTGTTAAAAAAAAAAAAAAAAGCAACAAGCAAAAAACAAAATCCCCAAAATAATGCCACTGCAAAACAATCCCACTGCCTTCTGGTCACCGATTTAGCTAGGTCTGTAGATACAGCCAAAGTTGGCATGTGAGACTTGCAGACTAGTTCTTGGCTTGAGAAAGAAACAATCAGGTGATTTTTTCTTGAGAGAATACCATCCAAAAGAGGATTTAACAATGCTAAACAGTGGGGAACATTACAAATGAAGATAACAAGTATAAATAGCTGTGAAGAATGCAGCTACAAAATTTAATATTTGTCACAGCTACCTAATTAAGTGGTTTCTAGTGTTTGTTTTTTTGAACATAGAATTGCCTCTTGTTACACAGGTATACCAAGTACTTTACCCACAATTTCCCTGCAGTTATGTGGACATAGAGTATAGAAAAACAGCCTAATGTTGACCTGCCTTACTGAGGCAGTGACCGTATCTTAGAGCACAATTTCTCCATCACAATGGAGCTCTTGTTTCCTTCTGGGTTTTACTGCATGGTCCAAGGCATGGTGCTTGCAGAAGCCCTGCAAATCCATCAAGACAGTGATTTAGTCCTAAGTGTGTCTATAAGGAAGAATAAAGATTCCTGCCAAAGGTGTTCACCTCTATATGCTTCCTCCTTGAATAAAGAGGATGTGAGCTTTTGGCAGTTAGAAAAGGAACACAATGTGCTTAACTCCAGTCAGGTTTGCTCAGCTCCAGCAAAAGTCACTGTGCTAGGTCATACATAAGACATAACCTGGATGCAGGGACCCTGAAAAGCTTAACTCATAGGGCACCTTCAATTTAAAGCTATCTACTCCTTTGCATTCCTCTGCCCTCAAAGGCAACATTTTCAGAAATGCATTCATGAGAGTTCTCACATCAGTGATAGAGGCTCTAAGATGTAGTTAGAAACCCTGGGGAGGCCGGTTTCAGTGCTCAGCTGCGTGCTAATGTTGTCTCGGTTAAGTTCTAGGATTCAGTCAGCTTTTTGCTGCCACTGGCATTGTGTGGAAAGGATGGCAAACCATTGAAGGGTATTAAATAGCCTTCCTGTGGCTAATTTCTGCAAGTCCTTGTGTCAGGGGATGGCTATATATTTTTACAGTGAGAAGATATTTCAAGCTACCTCCAAAATTTACTTCAGTCCTCTGATTTCAAAATTACTGCCTTTGCTTTTTGCACCATCAACTTTTCTGTTTTCTCCAGCTGAGGAATCTGATACTACAGACTGAAGAAGACTATATTGTCAAAATATACATCTTGTAGATGAGAACAATGAGGGACAAATGAAATCTTTATATGCCAGCAAAAGTTACAATAGACATTTGCATTTTCATGAGAAAATTTCTACTCTCATAGCTATTTTCGCATCTTATATAGGCAAGCAAGCCACAGGCAGGCACTGTCATCTTGTAGCCCAGAAGGCCACTCTTATCCTGGGCTGCATCAAAAGAAGTGTGGCCAGCAGGTTGAGGGAAGTGATTCTGCTCCTCTTTTACTCTCTTGTGAGACCTCATCTGGAATACTGTGTCCAGTTTGGGAATCCTCCATGTATGAAGGATGTGGAACTGTTGGAACGGGTCCAGAGGAGGGCTACAAAGATGATTGGAGGACTGGAGCACCTTCCCTACGAGGACAGGCTGAGCGAGTTGGTCTTGTTCAGCCTGGAGAAGAGAAGGCTTGGAAGAGATCTTATAGCAACCTTCCAGTACCTGAAAGGGGCTACAGGAAAGCTGGAGAGGGGCTATTCATAAAGGCTTGTGGGGATAGGACCAGGAGGAATGGGTATAATCTGGAGAGCAGCAGATTTAGACTAGATCTTAGTAATAATTTCTGCATGATGAGCACAGTGAGACACTGGCACAGGTTGCCCAGGGAGGCTGTGAATTCCCCATCCCTGGAGGTGTTCAAGGCCAGGCTGGATGGGGCCTTGGACAGCCTGATTTAGTGGGATGTCCCTGCCAATGGCAGGGGGGTTGGAACTTGGTGATCTTTGAGATCTCTTCCAACTATTCTATGATTCTATCTCAGCCATTCCTTCCTTGCAAGAGGGTCGAGATATCTGTCCCTATGGTTAGCTCCCCAGGCAGCCAGGTGTGTTCCTGTGAATCTGACTGATGTTATCCCTACCTGCGTGGACATCTTACCCGCTGCTCTTGACTGGAGAAATTAATCAAAACTCTGCTCTGTTCAAGGCTTTTTTTTTTTTTTTTAAGTATTTGATTGTCAGTATCAAATAATTCCCGTGTCCAGCCCGTTCATTTCTCATTCCTCTTTAATGGTCTTTTCACTCACACCACTACTTTTATGATTCCTGGGCTCCCAAGCATAAGACCATTCTTAGAAAATGTTCTTAGCTCTGCTGTTTAGGCTATCATTTCCTTTGGCTTGCACAGACTATGTTTTCTGATCTCAGTCTGCATTTAACCACTCAGTATAACTTCTGACATCTCAGCCTAGAGTTCCAGTCACCACAAATACCTTTAGCAATGAGACTGGAGAGCAATTGAGGGCTTTTGAATTAATTTGTTTCATAGTCTTACAAAGACAAAGAAACCTAAAAATATGTGTCTCCAGGCCATGATACCAATGCAAAGCTAAAGGTTATCTCCTTACCTTTACTTTATAGAGTTGCCCAAGAAATCATATATATACTAAACCATTACCATCCGCTTTAAAGACCAGACAACTGCAGAGATGCATAACCCATATAAAAAGCAGAAGTAAAGGCAGCAAAGGAATTATAAATTCAGAGCAGTTCAGCATCATCTGGGAAGTCTTTCTTCACCTTTCATTAATCATGCAGAAACTGCTTACTCTCCCGGTGTGTTGCCTTTATGCAAGAAAGGAACAGGATACTGTAAGAAGAGTTCCAGCATTATTGAGCTTATGACACTACTAAGACCATGTTATCAGCTCACCAAGACTGAAGGTGGCAGTGTTAATACCTTTTATAAATATTAGTTTAGGAACTGCCTTATGGAGGTAAAGTTCAATGTCAATACGCATTGTTATCTGTAAACAGCCTCTTTAACAAGTTCGGAAACTGGCATTTTGTAGTTCGCAGAAGTGGATGGAACACTGAGATTGGCAATATTCATCTTCTCTATAGGTTTAATAATTTCTGGTTGGTTTTGCCCCAGGTTGTTGGTTTTTTTTTAGGTTAACAATGAGAGGGGAGAAAAAGTAAAATGTTAGAGAGAAGTATATGTGTATGTGGAATGGAGTGATGCTGTAACATTTTATTAGTGTTATTTTACAGAAGAAATGAAAGAAAACTCCACGCTTTGCCAAAAAGTCAATCCTAATTAGTTGGTCTTAATTTTAGAGAGTTCACTTTATTTGTATCTGGGTTTTTGCAAGAGTTTCACATTAATTTTGAGTACGGGTATTCACTGAAATAATTCCAAGTTCCAGTCCTTTCTGTGACTTTTTATAGAACTTTCATGTGAGTCATTATGAATTTACAAAAGCTTAATTGACAGTTACTTAGCTCACTTATTTACTTTCAAAGATTTTAACTTATATGTACTATAAAATTCTTATTTCTTCTGTATCAGAGCTAATATAAGCATTTTAGATTCAAAATATTTATTTCATAGGCTTATTAGAACCTTTTAGTTGCATAAAAGAGGTAAAACATTTTACTCTCCTTCAGGCTCAGAATGTAGCTCTATAATCTTGCAACCACTTATTTAGTAGTTACTAATTTAGACAGTTATTTATGAAAATAAAATCTTACATGTCAAAACTCTGCATTTTACCAGCTTATCTCTCTGACTTTTTCATCCTCTTTTATATTTTTAGAACACGTGCCTGTCACAGTAAGTCATAAATTAAAAATTTTTTTGGTTTTGGAGGTTCAAATGCCTCAACTCTAAAGTGGTTTGTAGGAGTGCAGCTCCTCAGTTTATGTGTGTGCAGTCTGCACGTACAAAACTTAGTTTATGCAAGAACAAAGTGAGAACTCTGCGTATCAGCCATACCATTGATGTGAAACTGCAGCATTAATTGTGCTAACTACTTTGAAATTGTATCCCTGATGTAGTGCATGCGAACAGGAGTGCCACTGAATGATTTATTACAGCTTCAAGCGTAGCATATGTTGCAACTGGCTTTTGTACAGATGAGAAGTGATTTGCTATGAACACCCAGCCTCACCTCTTTGGTGATGGACAGGATAGGCCACTAGGTGACAATACTACACCACAGATGAGCAAGTCAAACGTTATTTATCCAGCAGGTAAAAAAATATGCTTGTGTAGTAGCTTTTCCTATAGTTGATAAAATTTATCAGACCTATTATTATTATTATTTAAAAAATCTTCAAGCTGTCTATGGGCATAATATTCAGATTTAAAAAATAAGTAATAAAATCCCAACAATTTTTCTGGTCAGTTACTACATCTCTTCGCCATTATCAGGATGAGTGGGTGGATAGCAATTGTAAAGTTTCAGTTTAGTGTTATCAACTCAATCTCTTATTCTGAGTTATTATCAGATGTTTTCTTGAAGTATTAAGCCCCCGTGGTTTTCATGGATTAACTAAAATTTAAAGGAAGATAGTAAAATTGTGAGGATAATATAAATCATGTATGTTTTTCTTACTATTATCACTATTGTTTATAAAAATTTTATGGTAATAAATGAGTGTTTCTGGTATTTTTTCATTTTTTTAAATACTATTTTACTAATGAGTATAACACAAATTACAAATGCATCCTGTCTGTAAATCATATCTTAAGTAATCTCGGACCATATATGTGTGTAATCATAATCTAGCTAAACCAAAAGACCTGAGAAACAGTACGTACAATACAAACAGTACAATTCACAGTAATGAAAGCCAAGGATGAGCTCAGGTTCATGTGAAAGTACCTCCAGAATAGATATATAGATACTTGTAAATGATAAAATAACCCTGTTCAGTCCACTTTGAAAAACAGCAGTTATTATTGTTAGCGGGGTTTTTTTTCACAGAAGAATTTGAGGCTAACAATTTTTGATGTATAATAGCAACTTCATTTTCCAACAACCACATTCTTCATGTACGAACAACATGCTTTGTCAAAGGAGGTTGAAGTGCAAATGAAGAAGCGTTGTTCCCAGGCAATGCTAAGCTGCAACTCTAAACTCTAATATTGAACTGTCCCCAGTACAGTGTAGAAAGAAATCCTATTCTGTTTTTTACACTGACAGTTTTGCACCCATTAGCTACATGGTTCATAATTAGTGTTTGGGCCAAACAAAGAGTCAATATGATGTCATGTCTAGACAACATGTAAATTAATATGAAAGCAATTGAGTTACAAATTCTATACTAATACAAATTAATCTGAATTAAGTTTAATCCACAGTTATTAACTGATTAAATGTGGCTGTTGGTAGCTACAGGGTGCTGACTTCCATCTGTGATTATTAGGGGCACAGCTTAATCACTGATTCTACATTGAGAAACATTTAAAGCAAGTGTCATATACGGTGACTCTTCATGGTTGTTCACTGAATGGAACATCTCAGAATGGAAATCATAAATATACATTTTTAAAATATGTAGAAAGTCTAGATTTTCATAATTAGCTTCCGGCTAGAGTCAGCTTAATTCTTGTTCTGTTGACTCTGACTGGCTTTGTGTTTCCTTCTTCGAGAAGTGCATATTTCTGTAGGTGAAATTATAGGCCACTGTGAAAAGTAATACAGATTTTTAATATTTCCATTATTATTATTATTCAAAATATGTGAAACCTGTTGCTAGAAATAAGCAGGTCTGTGTCTGACATAATCCCACACTGCCAAAGCTGCTTATGTTTCACAGCTGGATATTCACTAACATAAACAACATAGTGATAGACGTGTCCACCAAAATTGCTAAAAATGTTGATGGGAGCAGGCAGAGCAAGGACCAGAGTATATAATTCTGTGTAGATTTATGTAAAAATCTGTTAGGAAAAGAAGTTTTCCTTTTAGGCCACACATATTGCATTCAAATTGTTTCATATTTCTTGTAGATTTTCCATGCTGGCAATAGGTAAATTTAATGATTAAAAAGTATAATATAGATGGAAATTGCCTCTGCTACAGAAAGCTTTAATGTGTATGATTTATCAACAATGAAAACCTGCAAAAAATTACTGGCTGATACTTTGTATGGGTTTTGTTCGGTTGGTTTGTGGGTTTTGGTTTTGTTTTTTACTAAAAAAGTGCTGTAAAGGTTGGGAAAAGTATTTCACCTCTCCTTTTTTTGTCACTGAAAAACTAGTTCATAAAAAAACTGTCTCAAAGGTTTGGAATCTATTATGAATCTATCATATAGTGTATATATAGCTGATAATTGCAAACTACGTGATATCAAAACCAGGGTCATTCTCCTCTATAGGCTCTTTTATAGACATTCTACTCATTGCCATAATAACAGAAACTGTCATGACAGTGGTCTGTGCCTAGCATAAAGCTCTAAACAATTCTGACAAGCTGCAGCTCATTAAGGGACAGTCATTTTGTTGAAATGTCTATCAGCTCTCAGAGATGTAGCAAGATGAATAGACCCAAAACAATAGCTCCATTTGTTAGAGCAGTAGCTTCTCTAATACATGGTGAGACAATCAAGCCAAGCCGCCTTCAGCACAAAGACATAATTAATCAAATGGACAAATGGTTTAAAAATTGCTCTAGTATATTCTGTAGTGGACAGGGGTTTCCATAGAAACATTGGCGTTTACATCAGTTAATGATCATTCTGTGCAAAGAAGTTCCAAAAAAGATAGCCACGGAGGTAAAAAGGAGTATTTCCAAATTAATAAATATATAAATAGTTGAACAAACAAACAAACAAACAAATAAATAGCAAGTGACAGGTAAAAGGAAGAGTTTAAGAGTATAACCCTAATGTGACAGAGACATTAATGACAGTTTTTTCATATATTTGTATTTGTCTCAAACATGGTCATCTTGTTAGACCACCTCCATAACACAGGCCAAGGAACTTCAAACAGTAAGCTCCACACCAAACCTATAGCGTCATATGGAGACAGAGCACACGATTTAGAAAGACAGATAGCTTTAAGCAGTAAAGTATTGCAATTGTGGTGTCTAACATGTTCCTGTTTAAATTATTGTAATTGTTAATTATACAAAGTGTCAAGAATTTGCACCTTATTTTGCACTTTGCTTCTGATTGCCTAACTCTGCCTTTGAAGCAGTGCCTCTATTTATGCTTTTCTGAGAGATTATGCCATGCATGACTTGTTTGTCCTTCATCTGTTTCTCCTACGATTGATTCAGTCTTAGCTCTGGCGGTACAAGATGTATTTTTGAGGATGATACAACATTTTATTA
This sequence comes from Cuculus canorus, assembly GCF_017976375.1. Taxonomy (NCBI): domain Eukaryota; kingdom Metazoa; phylum Chordata; class Aves; order Cuculiformes; family Cuculidae; genus Cuculus; species Cuculus canorus. Next base: position 26,889,753 of record NC_071441.1, on the reverse strand, counting down.
TGTCCTTTGGGAACCCTCATTAATTTAGGAGCAGTTCATTCTTCCAGTCTGGCTCACGCATCCTGCGTAGGGATAACATTACTTCCTACATGATACTCTCCCTTCTTCCCTTCCCTTCCCTTCCCTTCCCTTCCCTTCCCTTCCCTTCCCTTCCCTTCCCTTCCCTTCCCTTCCCTTCCCTTCCCTTCCCTTCCCTTCCCTTCCCTTCCCTTCCCTTCCCTTCCCTTCCCTTCCCTTCCCTTCCCTTCCCTTCCCTTCCCTTCCCTTCCCTTCCCTTCCCTTCCCTTCCCTTCCCTTCCCTTCCCTTCCCTTCCCTTCCCTTCCCTTCCCTTCCCTTCCCTTCCCTTCCCTTCCCTTCCCTTCCCTTCCCTTCCCTTCCCTTCCCTTCCCTTCCCTTCCCTTCCCTTCCCTTCCCTTCCCTTCCCTTCCCTTCCCTTCCCTTCCCTTCCCTTCCCTTCCCTTCCCTTCCCTTCCCTTCCCTTCCCTTCCCTTCCCTTCCCTTCCCTTCCCTTCCCTTCCCTTCCCTTCCCTTCCCTTCCCTTCCCTTCCCCTCTTGCCTCTCTCTCTCCCTCCCCCCTCCTTATAAGCAAATATAATATACAGCTATTCAGGAAAATATAGAACTATTTTAAGAGTACATAGAAGGAGGTCGTAACTGTGAGACCAAGGAGACTTATTAAAAGGTAACTCAAATGAAAGACAGAATGCAGAGTGCATTTCATGACCATGTTCTAAACCATGTCTAAGTCAAGGGACTGACTACTTGATCTTTGAAGTGAATACAGTTTACTTTGAAAATCTAGTCTAACACAAAAATACATACATTTGTTCTGGAAATGCTGAAGTGAATTTCTTCAATATTTGATAAATACATTTTGAACTGAAACTGATCATTCTTTAATAATATCAATTTTCTCAAAGTCATATTTTTCAATAATTTCTCACTAAATCTTATTTTTAATTGAGTACCTGGCATTATAAATGTCATTGTTTATTTCAATAGGACATTCTTCTTGTCTGTAATTTGCTTTCCAGTTTTCCTGTGATAAGACCAAGAATTTAGTTGCATATCTAAATGAATTTACTATGGTCTGTGTAACCATAGTTTCATCATCAGGAGCACTTATCTTAGAAATCATCTAGAGAGTCTAGATATTTATTACAACTGGATTTTCCATACAATACTCTTAAAATAATTGCTATGCTATTTTTTTTTTAACTTTGTTTCAATTCAGGATTTCAGAGCTCCACTGTATCATTCACGAAGGAAGACTTCGCTGTAATTGTTGGCATTCTTATTATGCACAGGTGTTTTCTGATGCCCAAAGATACCTGTGAGTACATCCTGATCCATAGCTGTCCTGAACCACGTAGGGCTCTCATTGTTTCTTTCTGAAATTGTTAACAGTGTAAATGATCATAGAATCATAGAATAGTTTGGGTTGGAAAGGACCTTAAAATCATCTAGTTCCAGTAGCCTTCTCTTCTCTAGGCTAAACAAGCCAAACTCTCTCAGCTTATCCTCATATGAGAGGTGTTCAGCCCTCTGATCATCTTTGTGGCCCTCCTCTGGACTCATTCCAACAGATACATGTCATTCCTATGCCGATAACTCCAGAGATGGACACAGTATTTTAGGCGTGGTCTCACCAGAGCACAGGAAAGTGACAGAATCTCCTCCCTCAGCCTGCTGGTCACACTTCTTTGGATGCAGCTCAGAATATTGTTGGCTTTACGGGTTGCAAGTGCACACTGCCAGCTCATGTTGAGCTTCTCATCCACCAACACACCCAAGTTCTTATCTTCAGGGCTACTTTCAATTCATCCTTCACTCAGCCTGTATTTGTGATTGGGATTGCCCCAGGCCATGTGTGAGATCTTGCATTTGGCCTTGTTGAAGTACATAAGGTTCACACAGGCCCACCCCTCAAGCCCGTGAAGGTCCCTCTGGATGGCATGCCTTCCCTTCAGTATGTCAACCATGCCACACAGTGAGGTATCATCTGCAATCTTGCTGAGGGTGCATTCAATCCCATTGTCCACATCCGTGACAAAGATGTTAAACACCAGTCCTAATACTGACCCCTGAGGAATGTCCCTCATCATCAGTCTCCACTGGGACACTGAGCGGTCGACCACAACTCAAAGAGACAATTCCTTACCCACTACATTGTCCACACAGACAATTCCTTACCCACTACATTGTCCTTCCTTCAAATCTATGTCTTTACAATTCAGAGACAGTGTGTTGTGCAGGACAGTTTGAATGCTTTGCACAAGTTCAGGTAGATGATGTCAGTTACTCTTCCCTTATCCACTAATGCTGTAGCCCTGTTATAGAAGACCACCAAATTCGTCATGCATGGTTTACCCTTAGTGAAGGCGTGTCACTTGCCACCAATGTCCCCCTTATTTTCTACGTGCCTCGGCAGAGTTTGCAGAAGGATCTGCTCCATGATCTTGTCACACACATAGGTGAGACTGACTGACCTGTAATTCCCAGGGTCTTCCTTTTTTCCTTTTTTGAAAATCAGAGTTATATTTCCCCTTTTCCAGAATCTTCAAGGGTATTCTTAAGCCTAAGAGTGGATACATATGTAGCACAGAGGGATATCTAATAACCAGGTCTGGTAATTTATGTGTATCCCCCTGCCTCTTCGTGAAAGATTCTGACTCTGTCCAAGGAGACAACATTTGGAAACCTCTCTGAAAATGTTCAATGTGAACTTATAAATGATGGATTTGTGACACCAATTTTCTTCAGGGTTTTAAAGGAAGTAATCAAATAGTGTTCAAACTCACAAAAAAAGTGAGTTTTGCTATGTCCCTGGATGGCAAGTTGCTGCAGCATACTCTCCCAAGATCTCTAGGGCATTTTTGCCCAGAAAAATCAAGATCTGTAAAATGTCTCTTGGATGTCATTAACATGAGCTCTCTGTCACTGCAGGCTGCTGTATAAATCCAGATTACTCAACAGTTGCAGATCTGTTATCCACTGAGTACAGATGTGACCAGCAGCATCTGCCAGGCAGAGATGTAACCACTACTGCTTCAGAAAAGAACTTCTATAGGACTGGGCAGCTTGTGAGAACATTTTATGCTTATCAATAGTTGAATGCTGTGAGATATAGTAAATGCCTTAAGAGATGACAGATGTAGAAGTTAACTACAGTAGACCAACAAATTTCTAAAACAAAAAAATATGAAGGCATAGTCTTGTAGGAAAAGAACATGCAGGTCTTGTTCCTACTGATTGAAAAGGATTGCTACTGACAGTCAAATTGCAATTCTGGTAAGAAATATCATGGTTCTTCAGAGTAGGTTTTGGATAAACCTTTGAGTTTAGGGAATAAAGCCTAGTACTTGCAAGTACTCGTCATTGCAGCTACACACATACCATGTCAAATGAAGGAAAAAATCGCTACACCTGCCTGGACAAATCCTGAATACTTTTACAAATAAAGATTCCATTTTCTTTCTTTGTCCTTTATCTGAATGTATAGCTGAGTATTTTATTTACTTGCTTTTTTTCTCATGTCCTGCTTTCTATAGTTATATGAGTATGCATTTGACTTAGCAATCTACAACTTTTCTAAATGTATTTTTACAGTGCCTAATATATTTCAGTGATTTCATTTACTAATAAAGTGGCACAGTGAAAATTACTAGACTAAACTCTTCTGTGTTGTCAAAACTCTAGCACTACGTGTATCAAGATTTTCTGTCACATAAATAAAGCTTAACAATTTTTACGGTTCTCCATGCATTACAAAAGCTCCTGTAAGGCTTGATTCCAGATGCTTTTTGCAGTAGCTGAAAAAAACAAAACAAAAAAATACAAAACAATTGTTCAGGTTTTTTTTTTTTTTGGAGAAAGTCACTGAAAGCAAGTTATCCAGAGCTCTGTTTTACTGTATTTTTACAATAATTCTCCAAAAGTTTTTTATGAAATTCTATTTATACCCTATGCTTTCTTGGAATATTATTTTTATCTGTTTTTTCCTTTTCTTTCATTTGTCAAAAAATAGTATATTTCTTTGTCTACTTGGGATCAGCACACTCTTCCTACATATTTGGCTTTTAGATACCTTTCATGTACTCACCTTAGAAAACTCTATTTAGCCTACTATATCATGTCCCTTGTCAGCTATTATAATTTCTATGTTCATGGTCATTATCCTTCTTGAGCTTCATGTGTGACCAGGCTGCATTTGTGTTTTAGGAGATACAAGTCTTTCACCTTCATCCATTGCCCCTGTGACTGGCTTTCTATTAATTTCAGAAGCTAATTTAGAAGTTCTCTCCTGCTTCAAAATAATGAATTTATAGCACCCTTCTATAATTTCCTGACAATCTTTTTTCCATCTTTCTTCATTTTTCATCTTAGTTCTCTGTTTTCAATTTTTCCTGTCAATCTCCACAGCTAATTGTCACCTTTTATATACGCCACATCATTCAGAATAAACTTTTTTCACCCTTCTTTTTAAGTGTTGTCTTCTGGTAACATATTGCTATACACTTTTTCGGACCACTTGTTTGTCAGAAACATCGAAGTCTAAACTCTTAATACCTTATCCTACTAATGCAGGATAAGTCATTAGTCACTGTTAATGTAAAGTCACTTTTAATGGCTAATCCTACTAACGACTCAGAAACACAGTCATGACTGTATTACTCCTGAGCATCTGTAAGGATTAGTACTTCTAGCAAACATGATCTTGAAAAACATGATCCAGAAAAATGGTAGCTCTGTTGTAGGGTTGAAAGGTAGCAGAGGTAAGGAGAGAAAGAAACTGGGAGTAAGGAAAAGTGGAAGACTGAGAGAAAAAAAGAAATCACCTAAAGCATATTCTTTGTTTTAACGTATAGTTGATGTGAAACTATTTCAGAAGGTCATCTTTATTTTGTTGGAATCACATTTTTTTATTACCACCTCAGAATGATAGATTGTTGTACATCCTAGCACGTTCCTGTCATTACTATCCTCTCACCATTTCATTTAATATTTCAGTTGAATATATTTTTCCTTGTTGTATTTTCAATAATGACTACTAAGGCACTTTCAGGAAGAAATATACTAAAAAACTCTTTTGCACAACACACAATAATTTTTGTCTCACAATAACACACTGAAAACAAAACCAGAAAAATAACGCTATATTTCTCAAGGTTTTTTTACTTCTAGCTGTATATATGAACACACACCTTCACACATTGGTACCATACAGAGATTCAAAGGGTTTCCACAAATGAATACTGCAATATTCCAAAAGTATCTGAGGAAAAACACTAGAAATGAAAAGGAGATCATGATATATGATCTTAGGAACACTATTGCAGCAATAAGGAAGTGTAAGCACCTAAGTATTTTTCAAGTAATTTATAGACCAGGAAAGGCAGTATCAAATGCACTTGCACTTTCAGGTTTTCCACTGTAACCTTACAGGTTACATATATAGGCATATAATTGGACTATATTTTCAGTGTAGGCAGGGCCATAATATAAGAACAGTCAGCTTTCTTCATTGTGCCTATTGGGGATTATGAAAAATATCTTAAGTAGGTGCTAATCCTATATTGGGTCATATTGGAATGGGTACTAGGTACTGCTGTACAAAGAAATGCATTTGTTTACATAATTCAGCTGTTAAGATTTAAAGAGTGCGATTGCTGTAATCCTTACCTGCTCTTTTTCTAGGTGAACTGACCAGCTTTCTAAGGGCTCAGAAATAAATGACATCTGATAATGGACATTACTTGTTTTAGTATTTGATTTATTGTTACTTCTGGTATACACCAAATCAAAGTTTCTTAAAAGCCTGCAGTTTTGGTTTTGTTGCAGAACTTCTTCAGAAATGTCAATATGTGCTTACTTTTCATGACCACCATAAGGAGAATTTTTAAAAAATATCATGTGAAAAATACATAATTTTCAAGGTGTGTTTCTTCTGCTTTTTCCTGAAAACCATCATTAGAACATGCTGAAGTGAAAATAGTGGTGTTTACTTGCTATTAACCTCAGCTGATTGTTCTGCATGTGACTGACATTCCTCAATTTCTCCTAGGATTTTTAATATCTATGCTTTAAAAAACTTTATTTTCCCAGTGTAGCAGGATTTTTACTTTTTACAACATTCAGCCCTGTCAGTTCATGAACTTAATTTGCTTATTTTACTTTCTGAACAAGATATAAAAGTTGGCACAGATCTCTTTTCCATTTCTACTTCCATTTACCTCCATCTTCTGTGTAGGATTTTTTGGGAGAAACAAAAAACAAACCCTCTTGATTATATGGAATATGTGCTGTTTAGATAATAGTGAGTAGAAGAAATGCCTGAGCTATAGGAGTTGCTTAAGAATTTTTGTAGTACATGGAATAGTTGAGATACCTTGCTGGGAAATAGAAAAATTGAATGAGTAAATAATAAGCCTAAATGATGCATGAGATTCAGACAGTACCTAGATGATTAGTGTCTTCCCTCTTTGAAGGCAAGAAAGGAAAGGAAAAGGAAAAGGAAAAAAATGTATGAAAAAATGTTAATAGCTTACCACTTGGGGCTATATGCTGTCTGTTCTGCATCTAGATAAAAGGTCCTCACATCTGAAGCCATGGAAATCAAATATACAGCAATAAATATTATAAAAGAGGACTGGAAAATCCAGAACACCAAAAGGCTTTGGTCAGCTGGGCAGTCACACGACAGCAAACATCAAGAGGTGTCCAGGGAATTGCTGCTAAGAGAGAAAATGTCATAAGATATCTTGGCAACAAGACGTCTTCCTTCATTTTTCAAAGGCTGCTGAATACTGGTCAGAAAGAACACCAGAATAAGAAAAATCCACTAGATTTTGCCCTTGTAATGTTTGATGAAATTTCTACATAATACTAAACTCACATTGACATCGTGGATTGCACTCATCTTTGTTCCACCTAAAACATGAAGCCGTATTTGTAAATTAATACTTAACTAATCAAATTAATTAAAAAGTAAAAGGTCTAGATTTTTTATGAAATATGTGATATGGAGTAAAAAATTCTACAAAGAAAATGAAATTAAAATCACTTTGAAAATAATCATACACTGGGCAGGCTGTGGCCTATAAATTACAACCATCAGTCAGAGACAGGCACAATGATTTCTCTACCTATTAGTGTTTTAAAGAGAATACTCATGCTACAGCATTTTGGGTTGTGAGTGTTAAGCTCACTGAGTAGAAGTGAACTTGCTTAGAAGGTTATATGCTTAGCGGACAAAGAAAAAGCTGTAGATGTAGTGTACTTGGATTTCAGTAAATCCTTTGACAGTGGTTTTCCCAGTATTCTGCTCAAGAAATTGGCTGCCATTGGCCTGGACAGGCACACCTTCTGCTTGGTGAAAAACTGGCTGGATGACCTGGCCCAAAGAATGGTGGTAAATAAAGTCCAGTTGGAGGCTGGTCACAAGCGATATTCCCCAGGGCTCAGTGTTAGGTCCAGTTCTGTTCAGTACTTTTATCTCTGATCTGAATGAAGGTAATGCTTGTACCATTGATAAGAGAATAGAAGATGCTAAGCTGGGTGGAAATGCTGATCTGCTTGAGGGTAAAGAGGATCTACAGAGGGATCTGAGCAAACTGAGTTGTTGGGTTGTGACCAGCAGTGTGAGGTTCAACAAGGCCTAAAACCAAGTCCTGCACTTCAGTCACAAGCCCATGCGGTGTTACAGGCTTGAGGAAGATCTAGAAAGCTGCCTGGCAGAGAAGCACCTGGGACTGATGGTTGACAGCTGGCTGAATATGAGCCAGCCAGGTGCTCAAGTGGCCAAGAAGACCAAAGGCATCCTGGCTTGTGTCAGAAATGGTGTGGCCAGCAGGACAAGAGAAGAGATTATGCTTCTGTAATCATCACCGGTGAAGCTGAGCCTCGAATTGTCTGTTCAGTTTTCATAGAATCCCTGCTTCGGAAAAAACTTTAGAGATCATCAAGTCTAACTGCACCTGTCCACTACTAAGTCATGTCCCTAAGCACTTCATCTACCCCTCACTACAAAAAGGACAGTGAGGTGCTGGAGTGTGTCCAGAGAAGGGCAATGAAGCTGATGAAGGGGCGGGAGAACAAGCTTTTAAGAAGCTGCTGAGAGAAGTGGTTTTTAGCATAGAGAAAAGGAGGCTGAATGTAGACCTTATCACTGTTTACAAGTACCCAAAAGAAGGTTCTAGTGAGGAGGTCGTTGATCTCGTCTCCTGTGTAACTAGTGATAGGATGAGAGTAAATGGCCTCAAGTTACACCAGGGGAGGTTCAGATCAGATATTAGGAAAAATTTTTTCACCTAAAGGGTTAGTAGGCAGGGGCACAGGCTGCCCACGGAGGTGGTTGAGTCTCTATCCCTGGAGGTATTTAAAAGACAGGTAGATCAGATGCTCAGAGATATGGTTTAGCAATGGTACGGTTGAACTCCATTATCTCAAAGCTCTTTTCCAACCAAATGATTCTATGATAAGTGGATGAATAATTTCCATTGAAAATTTACAGAGAGATCATCCAAGTTCTGATTCAAATCAGACAAAAATCAGCTGGAAGGACTTCCATTATCTGGCTGACTGAAACGGAGGTTGCAGTGCTGACCAAGTCAACCAAGAATGCTCCCACACAATGCCTTTGTTTTTGAGGTACATGTGCATATTCATTGCATCTGTATGGTTCATTTAATTATCCCTGGATGTAAATTTTGGAATACCCTTTTAAACTTTTAAAAGCTCTCTATTCATACATACACTTTTTAGAAGCAAATATATGGAAAACACTCTGTTGGTGCCATAACTTCTGAATGTTATCAAAAGTTTAACAGTTAAAAATATTAGTCTTATCTGATGACCAGATGACACAGGGTTGTACATAACTTGTCCAGACATTATTGAAATTATTGACAAGGAAGAGCAGTGATTCACTCATCAAAATGCATAACCTCTGAAATAGTGAGTTATATGGAAGACTTAAAATACCAAAGACTAGTGCAAAACCGAAATAATAGCGTAGTTTAACTAGGGCAAACAGATAACAGTAATGTAAATTCTCTTTTCAACTTAAATAAGAAATTGTGATACGTTTCTTGCACTGCATAGTTTCAAAAGAAGAGCAAAAAATATGTAAGAAGAAAAAATGTAAACATGCAAGGAGAATGTTTTGGCACAAACAGATAAATGGTATAAATCTTATAGGAACAGCATTTACTTTGTGAAACCATCTGGTCTAAAAATTCATACACGAGTTAGATTAATTGAAAAGAGTTGTGTTTTTTAATCTGCATTCATTTTTAAACTTAAATACGTTATTTCCTTCCCATATGAACCATAATTATATATACCTCTTTCAGCATTAATGATACTTTGAGACGCACTGCAAGGGTTTCTGGCTTCTGTAACACTGATATCAATGAAGACAAAAATAGTATTTCTGCTATAAATCAGCTAGCTGGACGTCAGATGTTTTAAAAAAAATCTGGCCTTCTCAGCAGTGAATAATAGAACACCAGAGTTAGTGATCAGATGAAGTCATGCAGGTATAAAATTAAGGATTACAGTGGGAAAGCTCTGCATCTTATTGCTAATTTCCAAATAATGGAATTTGAACAAAGGTATCTTGAGTTTACTGAGAGAATAATAAACCATGGTTTATCTGAAACAAAAAATCCTCTAGTTCAGCTGATGTATATTCTTATTACATCCTACTTCTGCACACTTATGTAAATTTATTTTGTTAGTATAAAAATTAGAGAAATGCCTTGTTCGCATAAATGCAACCAATCTGCAGCTACAGAGAATAACACATGACTTAACAACTAACCATGTAACTTCAATTCACCCATAGAAGGAGCATGCCAATGCTTTAGACACTGGATGTTTGCATGCAATCATTTTTCCAATATATGAAAATAGCAAGTATGTTAGAATGGTGTTATGATTAAGAAATGCTTTGTGAATATGGAAGAAAAGTGACTATTAGTTAGTAACTTATTTTCGATGATTACATCAGGCATTTCTTACATTTACACATAGCAAACAAGTCAACTATGAATTTTTTGGATACTGATGGAACAAATCAGATCTCCATTGTATTGCACAGTTGAAAACTGCAGAACAAGTACAAAATTTGCTAGTGCCATCTATTGTTGAATAGGATAAATGGACATGTATTTTACTGAAAAGAGATCAAAATATGTACTTTGAAGCTGTTGGTTACACTAAAGGTCTTTGAGTGATTTTTGAGTTTATTTATTTCTGTCTGAGCTTAACAGGGCTGCTGTCGACTGAGGTACATAAGGCAGAAGAAAAAACACTTTCCTGTTTGAGTTTAGAGATGCATACATGTACAAACTCATGTAAAATCCCCTGCCTTGAAACTCATTACCGCATACATGAAGGTGTCTGCAAAGCAATTATGCCCATCCTGCTGTTTTAGAAATGTTGAGCGTGGATATTTTTAAGCACTATCTGAAGAAATCTTGCAAAAGGAAATTGTTTTTTACCTCATATGAGGAAGCAACTAGTTTTTCATCAGATAGATTCTTGTTCCTGCTGTATCCTCTTCTGAGACCAGTGTCTTTCAATTCTGAGTTAAGTAGTGAATACTAGCCACAAGACATAACACTGAATGTACACATACTAAGAGAAAGAGCAATTAATATCATTTGTGATAGTATGGCCATTATACCAATATACTGAGCTCAAAGAATTGGGCTAAAAGAATATTAAGACCTGAAATCCAGGCTCTGAGTTTAGAATAGCTTGCCATTTAAACAGCTCCATGAAGTTTTCAGCTGGATTTCTCCTGTTGGTCATTACAGTTAAAATCACATGTGAGAATGAAAACATATTTTTCTCTGAGATTTGGAAATTTGTCTGTGTTCAGAGGTAAAGTGAAAGCTTTACATTTTAAATGCTACCAGAGAATGTGTTTTTAAATTCATACAAGAGAAGTCACAACAAACAAAATAAACACCTAGCAAGTCAAAATGGTAAGTTAAAACACAGGCAAAATTCTACCGGTTTTTAAAAGACTTCGAGTTTTTGCCAGATTCTCTGTGATACAGAATACAATTCTTTTTAATTTTGTAACAGTGTAAGTACCAGAAGTCCTCTGTGAGATAGTTGTGATGAAGGTAAAACACTGAAGAACTGAATTCCACTTTGCCTCTCCCAAGGAGTCATCTACCAAGCTGGGAAAAAATGCAATCAGTGGAAATGTCCATGGTTAGCCATCCTTTGTTCCTCATTTTTTTGACACCAGCTAAAAGATCTATGATCAGATTCTCAGGCGTGTTGTAGCAAGGAATAGGAACATACTAAAAACTTTATTCTCACTATACATGCCAAATAGCCAAGTTATGATTTCTTACCTTAGCCAATAGTTCCAGTCATTTTAGGCTCTGAAACACAGCTGATTCTTATATCCCATTCACCTTTACTTGCCATACCCTTCTATTTCCTGAACTGAATGTCTTCTTCACATCTATTGTTTTGCTTTGTTTTGTTTTTTTAAATGAACAATCTGTGTATCAGTAGAAAATACAGCAGAAACATTTAACATATGTAACGGTGAATATATATATATAAAAATATATATATAATTAGAGGAAATAATTAAAATAGTAAGTAACAATGTGGCTATTTGACAAATATCTACACGACTTTGCTCAACACTGTTTTAAACTCAAAGGAAAACCCAGTCCTATTTTGACTAGCTGACATTTTAAACAAAGGTGAAGACCGAATGCAATATTTACTTCATAGAACTGTATTAATACAAATGTATTTGACTAATTCAAAGCAATGGATGAGTCTTAGTAGTTTCACTTGTGTAGAATAACAACAAAGGCTTTTCTGGAGGAATTGGATACTAACATGTTAACTCAAGTCTCAACCACAACGAAACTTAAAGTGTGTTGTCCCATCCCCACAATATTTTTCTACTTCGATCTGTCAGGTAGAATGATACTCCACTCACTTCTTGTAATGCAAATAATCTCTACATTTAATTAATGAATTGTAATTAGATATGCCAGTAATTTTTAATGTACCTGGATTTTATGATTCAACTAAAAATAAGGTCATTATAAGACTATAGTAAAAAGTCGTCTTGGCACAACACATTTTAGAAGAAAGTAATGATCTGTAACTGCTCTTGTAGACCTGAATTTGTAGTTTATCCCATTTATCACTGCACGCAAGAAATAGAGGTGTTTCTGGCTTCAACCTTACTGGAATTCATTGAGTCTTAAATGCACGGACTTAGTGAAAACAAGTGCTAATAAAAGGACATAAAAATTTATCAGCAACAAAATAATTTTACTTCATATCAATTTGTGTTTCCTAAAAGGAGGACTTTGGAACTATTGACTTTTAGTGGCTTTATAACTGATATGATACCTAGAGCTTATTAACATAATTGGTCCTTCCCTTACCCTTGACTGTTGTTGAGAAAATTTTACAGTGAAGAGCAGTGAGGAAAGAGTTACATGGGACTCTGCTTCTCAAAGGTTTATCTATCTCTGTCATTGATAATTCTCAGCATTTAAGAAGACATGACTCTCTGAATTCCTATAGTCGTATTTTCCTTCCTCATTCAGCTATAACAGCTGCTTTCTCCAACTCTTGTTGTTTCTCTTTTTCCTTACATTACTTGCACTCAGTTTCAGGGTAGTCCATCATTTAATGATCAGATTATTTCACATCTTTGGTTTTCCTGCTGTTCTGTATGTTTTTAGATAAAGGTACATCAAGTAATCAGTTTAACCTGTCTTTGTAGCACTGGTTTTCCAGCAAGCCAACTGTGATTTTGTGAATCAAAAAACATTTTCTTGACCAAATATTTAGTGAATGCTGACTTGTTAAGACAATTTTGCTTTTTAAATTTGCACAATTTGAAATTTATCTCTGTACTACTAAATTAATTTTTAATTTATTCACCCCACAGCTGCCGCAAAGATTTCAAATTTTCATATAAGGTCAGTTGATACCCAATACTAGATGGTTTAATCAGAGATGTAAAAGAGTAGAGAAAGTGCAAGTACAGCAGGACTGTGGCTGCTGAACACTGAAGGCAAACTACTCTAAGGCAGGGTTTAGAGCTTTGGAGATACAGAACAGAAACAGGTATGAAGGCCCAGGAGGGATATGCGAAAGAACTGCAGAATCAGGAGATTTAAAATTTTGGGAACTTCTGTAGCTGCCTTGCTCCTTGGAGTAATAACCTATAATAAATGCTCACTGTGAATATGAGCAGTTGTTTAGTTCAGACCACTGCAGCTGACTAGATATGTGGCCTCAGAGAGACATGAAGACACTGAATAATTTGCTGCAGGGCAAAGCTGATGAAGATCACAAGTTCAGGATGTGGTAAAGCCATTTTTTTGTCTCTCAAATGATATAAGACAGAGAAGTGTTCCTCTTTAACCAGAATTAGATTTTTATTTAAATTTATGCTTGCAATATAACACATTGTTATACTCTCCCAAGTGGCTTGGGTTTGAAGTCTGTGTCTGTTTAAAGATAATGAAAATTAAGTGCAAGTTACTTGCAGAGAACATTTTGTGTGGTTGGAAGAAATACAGCAAGTAATCAGGAAATAAGACAAGAAAGAGGCTCATATTGCACTTATAACATCCAATCAGAGTCACTGGAGAAAAATTCTAGTTTGTATTCAAATCCAGTAGCTATATGGTGTTAAGAAAAGAAGTCAAAACTTAAGATTCCAATCACAATTCAGCCAAGGTCAGAAAATAAAAAAGACAAGATAGGTAAGGAAAGGATAGCTCTAATTCAGCTGACTGAACATGAGCCAGCAGTGTGCCCAGGGGGCCAAGAAGGCCAATGGCATCTTGGCTTGTATCAGAAACGATGTGACCAGCAGGTCCAGGGAGGTTATTCTGCCCCTGTACTCGGCACTGGTGAGACCGCACCTTGAATACTGTGTTCAGTTCTGGGCCCCTCACCACAAGAAGGATGTTGAGGCTCTGGGGCGTGTCCAGAGAAGAGCAACGAAGCTGGTGAGGGGCTGGAGAACAAGTCTTATGAGGAGCGGCTGAGAGAGCTGGGGTTGTTTAGCCTGGAGAAGAGGAGGCTGAGGGGAGACCTTATTACTCTCTACAACTACCTGAAAGGAGGTTGTGGAGAGGAGGGAGCTGGCCTCTTCTCCCAAGTGCCAGGGGACAGGACAAGGGGGAATGGCCTGAAATTCTGCCAGGGGAGGTTCAGGCTGGATATCAGAAAAAAATTCTTCGCAGAAAGATTCATTGGGCACTGGAACAGGCTGCCCAGGGAGGTGGTTGAGTCACCTTCCCTGGAGGTGTTTAAGGAACAGGTGGATGAAGTGCTTACGGGCATGGTTTAGGGAGTGTTAGGAATGGTTGGACTCCATGATCCAGTGGGTCCTTTCCAACCTGGTGATTCTATGTTTCTGTGATTCTAATTAAATTGTTGTGTACTCACACAATTTGAGAAAAAGAAAAAACTTTTTCTTTTCTAAGGCCTGTGCTACATTTGTGTTGAGAAAAGGTGCAAGATTGAGGAGGTCCTCGAGAAAAGAAGTAGATGATCTTATATAACAGGTGATAGCTTGGTGGAAGCTATTACTCATGCTCAGCCATTCATTAGCTTGCACATTTTTTGTCTGCTAGGGAAATTACTTTGTGTCACTACGTATTTCTGTTTGGGTGAAGAAACTGGGCACTAAAAGAAGGGCCTAAAATGATTAACACATCACTGAATTTTTTTTTGTAGACTGGTGAAGGATCTTGCTAGTATATGTAAAAACTTGTAGTCTGCTAAGTTTTTCTGGGCACAGCAGCTATCAGCAGCTGCTTGAACAGAAAAGGCATTTATCACTTTATAGTGATGGAGTTAAGCATGTATATTTAATTCTTCATAGTAAATAATGTTTTACTTTTTTTCAACTTTCACTGCATCTACTCGTAAAGCTGTGCATATTAATTTCTGTATTTTACTTGGCCTAACATTTATTTCAAACATGCATCCTTCCACAGAGGGGCAAAGTAAACCTGACTTTGTTCTCTGATATACAGTGAAAGGAGAAGAAGTCATCTGTTCATGTCTGCCTCTTGAAGAAAGAAATTTTGCTTTATACTTATTTCCTTCCTTGAAAAATAGATTATAATGATATGCACATGTAGGAAAAGAATAGATAGTTGTAGTCGTACCTGAGAATAGAATAAATGACTAAACAGTAGACAAAATATAAGGATCCTGCTGCCACTGAAACTCAGTCAAGCTTTCATTGTCTTTTCTTATTGGTTGCAAAAAGCCAATATTGCACTTCGAATGCACAATGCTTATGTCAATGATGTCCACTAGAATGCATAAGGCACTGTTCTAGCTAAGCATAGTGGGGTCTGCATATAAGCGGAAAATATGATTTGGGCACAACTTGCTTTTGTTTAGCAGGATTTTCTATATAGACTTGAAGAAATTCATATATGTGAGTGTGCATTCAACTTCTGTTCCAATTTTGGCTTGTGCTAACATGTCTGATATATGAGAGGCACTGTTAGGTCAAAGCAAGAGCACCACGTAGGCAAGACAGGTAGCCAGAAAAAGCTAAAAAGACATTATGCAGCTATTAGCAACTGCATATTTCTGACTTCAGACATTTGTGTATCTTAAAATATTTTAGGGATCTCCACTCAGATTGCAAGGTTTTGCTCTTCAGTCACATACTGCAGTGCTTTCAGAAACTAAGGGACTCAATTTAAGACCTACAACAGGAGGGTTGACAGAAATGGCAGATCAGCTCCTGGATATAGACTTTTTTTTAACCTAGGTTAGGAGAAGCTGATCAGCTGAGTCTCTGAAACTGTCTTGTGTCTCCATTTGTTTCAGACAAGTGGAAAGTAAGCCTGAACAAAGGGCCTACATTTGTCTGAGCTTCTGACTTGGTGGATGAAAGGAAGAAAATACAGACAGAAACATCCATGTCTAAAACCAAGAAAACCAACAGTCAAGATAGGCTGCTAATGCACTAGTATGAAACAAAAAAGTCTGCTATTAAACTTAAGATCTCATCTGATTTTTAAAAACTCTGTAATAATTACTGAGGAACTACTACTAGTATATGCTAGATAGATAGGGAAACAAACTGTACAGATTCGTTGTGAGAAAGCTAAACTTTCGTACAATACATTGTTCGCTTCCTAACTGAAGCTCCTTATGTCATCTAAAGGGTTTTATCAGGTTGTTGATTAAATATTAAGAACCTATAGCAAGTCAAATAGAAAAAAGTTAGAATACCAAAATGAGTGCGACTGAGAACTGATCATTTGACAGGTTGTGTGAGAAACTTGCAAGACCAATCAACAATTTTTAAATAGCTGATATTGGGTTATACATCCATGTTTCAGGAATAAAGACCCATTCTATTAACCAACACTTCTGTATTCTTATTCATGTGAAATGAGTAGATATTTTTTACCTATTTCATTGGATCATTTATTTTACCTGCCCTCCACACAAAATAAATTGCCAGTTTACAAGCAGAGGGAACGCATGCCCAGTTTATTTTACATGCTGTGATTGATACAGTAAAATGATGAAAAAAATAGCTGAAAGAAACTCCTAACACAACCTTAGCCCCTTTTGTTTCCCATCAATAAATCCTCATTATTCTAACTTAAATATCAGTTTAATAATTAACAATCTGCTTTGCTTACTAGTATCACTATACTAATCTCACCCAGGACTTACATAGAGTATTTGAAAGTAAATACTGCTGAAAATTTTGTGCTCCTGGTTTTTGTTGATATTTTCAATTGGAGGAAGCTGCTGCTGTGTCATTAGATAGAGAAGTCCTCAACTAATCTGAAATGCTTGCAGTACATTGAGAGTAAATTGTACACTGTAGTGAGACAATATACAGTAGTACATTGTAGAGCATAACCCTGTTTTGCTTGAAAACTTGCCAAAACAATAACAACAAAATCAAGCTTCCCTGAAAAATAACAGTCTCTGAAAATACATGGCTACAGCTTCATAGCCAATTCCTAACATGAAAAGAATAATCATTCAACATTGTTTTGGGTTTTATCTTCTTCTCAATCCCAGCATTTTGGGATACTGATGACTTAAACCTGTGAGTTTATGACAGTTGTCTAAGGACAAATATTATTCTTTATAATAATGCTAAATGTTTGACAAACTAACAGCTGTTAGGAGAGGGGATAATGTTGTTCAAGTTGGTTTTATTTATTTTTTTCCCCAATTTGACACAGCTTATGCTGCTCCAGTATGCAAGTCCTTTATACTCTGAATGCTCTGCATGAAATTTTATAACAAATCGTAGGAAATGATCCATCGTAAAGGGTACCATAGGTCCCCCTGCTATTTAGAGAATGTAAACCCAGATATATGTCCTTGGAACCATGTCTCATGAAAATGGACTAGTGATTGACATCAAGGTGTACAGGTAGATTTCGATTCCTTTGCTGCTGTTTTAAGAAATGGTCTGTTTTTCCTATGAGCTGAATTCAGAACTCTCTCTAGCCAAAGACATCCTGCCAAAGACACTTATCATATCCCAAATGTCCTCAGTGGTTTTCTGAAACATAATAGATGGAATGACTAGGGCATTGTGCTGTTCTCAATAGTCTATTTCCTCTCTATTTGCTGATGTCACACTGAGGTGTCAATTAAGGATGATATGTGCAAATCATTTAGGGTTATAAAGAGATAAAAGAAAAGGTTACGAAACACGAGGTCATAGCTTGGCAATTAAGGAGGCAATAAATGAAGATGATTTATGGAGGGAAATTAGAGCAGATAGAAATGGAAAGCCCTGATAAATTCATTCGTTTAAACACGTTCTGCTTAGATTGGACAGAGCAGTCCCTTTGTAGGTTGAACAGTACACTTTTATGCACCTTACCTGACTTGTAAGATAAATTGTTTAGCTGAAAACAATGGAGATCATTCTGAGTTTGAAAGGCACATTTAATACTGGATAACTGTTAAAAGTTTTCCCTAAATTAGCTGAGGTCCTCATATAAGGAAAAAAGTAGAGACAACATAATATGTTACAAAACATGGTGTCAAAGAGATCAGTTACCAAGAAGACATTTGTCCCCCTCCCTCTCATAATTAGGAAAGAAGCTGAGAAATGCCACTCAATGGTCAGATACTGGAGAAAATAAGTGGTGTAAGAAAAGGTGATAAATTTCTTCCTTCTTTCTTCCTTTACAAGAGAACTTGGCTTGATAAGGCAGTTTCATTTGATCTCTGTTCATTTTCAGTCAGGCAGACAGGCAGATGTGGCCTATTCCTCACACCCATTAATTCTTAGAATTGTAGAATCGTTGAATGGTTTGGGTTAAAAGGGACCTCCAAATATCATCTAGTCCAACACTCCCGCAATAAGCAGGGACTTCAACTAGAACAGGTTGCTCAAAGCCCTGTCCAGCCTGACCTTGAATGTTTCCAGATATGGGGCACCCACCGTCTTTTTGGGTAACATGTGCCAGTTCACCACTTTCTATAGTCTCTTCCTTATATCTAGTCTGAATCTTCTTTCGTTTAGTTTAAAACCATTACTCCTTGTCCTATTGCTACCAGCTCTACTAAGAAGTCTATCACAATCTTCCTTATAATTCACTTTTAAGTTTTGAAAAGCTGCTATAATGTCTTCCTGAAACCTTGCTTTCTCCAGGTTAAACAACCCAAACTCTCTCAGCCCTGTCTCACAGCAGAGGTGTTCCATGCCTGTGATTATTTTTGTGATGCTCTTCTGGACATGCTCTATGTTTTTCACATACTACGACTTCAAAGCTGGATGCAGTGCTCAAGATGGGTTCTCACCAGAGCAGAGCAGGGATACAGATCAATCCCTTACTCCCCAGCCTGTATTCACACCAGTGGTTTGTTAGGTTAGACTAAACTTTTACATTAGATGCCCTAACACAATCCTCTGCAAGCCCTGTGAGAGGAGTTTTGACATCCCACCTTGAAAGTCAGAATGAAACTAGACAGAACAAATTTCCCACAGCTGTTGTCCCAGTCATTTGAGTATCAGGTGGCCAAAGCTAGAGGAGGGCCCTGAAAGCTGTTCCCTGAATCTTGTACATGGGCTTCAAGCTGAGGCTTGAGTCCCACCAGAGGCCCTCTGAATTCTTCACTCTCTTTCTGTGGACTCAGTCCCCTTTCCAGTAACATGCTGCTCTTCCCACCTACAGAGGAAAATCAGGTTTTTCTTTGGTGAACAACCCACTAACTGGATCAAGGCAAAATTTGGGGCCTGAAGTAGTGTTTTTAGCTAGGTTGTTTGAGGTAACACATAAAAAAACTTCTGAGGGCAGAATTTATTACCCAAAATTTTCTTTTTCTCAGTTGCTTCGAAGGAAGCTGTTTCCCCTCCTAGTGAACCTTGCCTCACTGACATCTTTAGGCCATATCGTCTGCAGCAATACTATTAACAGAAAGTGAAGAAAGCCTTTCTTGGTAGAAAAGATGATTTGACCTACTGTAACCTGTATTGTAAATTTATAGCAATACCATTTATCACAGCTCTGAAACAATTTTGCTACTGTCTTACAGCTAAGGAACATGTTGGGTCATAGAAGTGTGAATTCATGTATTGGGATGACTTTTTCTTCCCCTTCCTTCAAAGCAAGTTTTGTGAGTTATATCCCTGATTGGTCATTTTACCTAAGTTAAGTAAACACTGGGCTCCAAGACTTCTTTGATTGCCAATGGGAGGCTACATTGACTTCATCTTCTTACACACAAGCATATGAATTATTTTTTGGTTTAAATTCTACATGCAATCATGATTATACATTAACATGAGAACTTTCCAGTCAATTTAATAACTCTTTAATGGAGGTTAGTGTAATTGTAGATGTTTACCAGAGGTGCATCTCCAGAAGACATGCATGGGAACCGTTCTAAAACCGATAACAGAAATGTAAGATCATACTTCTTAAGAAAGTAAAAGAACAAATGAATATTCATTTCCATTAAAAGCCATCAATAACATATACATATATGTGTAAAGAAATACACATGTATATGCGTATATAGATACATATGTATGTATGTCTTTATATATACGTATATTGTGTATAGGCATGATAGCATGGGCTGGATATTTCTCCTTTTCCTCATAAAACTCAATTCTTCCATTCAATAGCAGTTAAGGGGTAAAGGTTTTCAGAGAATTTTTTAACCCTGAAGCTTAAGCCTTTTATTTTTCCTCTCTCCAGCTCTTCTGCCATAGATAACAAGCCATGAACATGAATCTAAAAACTCTCCAGGTAGCTGGAGTGGGAGCTTTCAAGCTGCTCTGTTCATGTCCTAGAGTTGGCATGTGACTTTTCCTGTCTCTCTTGTCACCTGAACACCAATTTTGCTTTTTCGTTCCGATGAATTTCAACCATATGTGAATAGGACTTTGCCCTTCTGGGATCTTCCCAATTACCCTCCCCCTCCCTCTGCCCCTCCCATTTTATAGCAAACCTCACTGTAGTATTTGAAGCCATTGACACTCTGTTCCAGCACATACTCACTTCTCTGCACAACAAATCACTTTGGGTCAAGAGTAAAACGCACTGCTTCCTTTTTATACCAAAGAGAATTCTTAAACTCTGCAGAAACTCTGCAATTTCTAAAGTCAGGGCAGAAAAAATATTCACTGCTTTCTGTAGAAAGTAAAAATGTACAAGAACAGGATTCTCTTGAACGTTCTGAATATAGTTTTCCTACATGTTTAATAATGTATCACATCTAATACATCAGAATACAGGATGTATGTATTCACCATCATTACAAGGGAACTTTTATTTTTGCAAGGGTGGAATGAAACATGTTAAGGAACTTGGGAGTCTGCAGTTGATGCCCAATGGGAAGTCATATTACTACTTCAATTTGTATAGTTTATGGTTTACTTCTTGTGATAGTTGGGAGTGACTTCAGAATAAACTTTCTGACTTTTCTCTTCTTAAGACTTATGATTTATATATAACACGTCAGAAAGAGAAATAGGTGTGAAAATCTTAATTTTTAGTAATAAATACCTGTTTCTTCAGGATTATATCAAGCATACATGTTAGGCGTATCACTGTGGAATATCAAATGGCAAGAATAAGGTGTATTAGATTGCCCTTTCTTCATATTAAGTGTATGTATGATAAGCTATTGATCAGGATGTGAAGTCTTTGTTTTTAATTACTGAAGCAAGTAGCATTATTAGAGCCAGGTAGTTACTCCCATGAGTAATTACTTCCTGAACTGATTTCATAAATAATTGAGATCTACCACCTTGAGGGTTCCCTCTATACATGGTAAAAATTGTCACATCAGACAAAATAAATGTCTATGGGGAAGTTTTTGGTAAATATAATGCAACCCTTCACATGTTAGGATAGCAACAACTGGCACATACTATAGAATTTTGAGGAAGGCCAGTCTGAATTAAGATTTTTACATTTTTTTCTATTTCTACTTAATATAATAAAAGTTTCATTTCTTTCTTACTGCAACTTTGCTTTCAAAGGCATTGGCTAACACTTGGTACGTAATATTCTTAGTGCACCTTAAGCTCTAGTCAATCCATTTGTGCAAGTTATAAAGGCATCGTACTACTACAGCCACTAGCCTGACTTCTGTTACTGAAGGAAAAAACCCCATCAGTTTGCCAAAGACTTTCATGATAATTTTAACATCTGCCAATTATGGATCCAGACAGATTGGGCATCTTGAGATATAAAAACCACACAAGATAACGAGAAACAGAGTGGCTCGCCATATAAAAGAGTTTTGACTGATTTCCCTGATCCTACTGCTCATAAACAGTATGATATTAAGAACTGGAAATTCTGAACTATTTCGTAGACTACTCTGTGAACTCTGCCTCATCAATACTTCTTTCAGTCTTCTGCTTATGCTTAACAAATATAGGTTAAGCATGATTCTTTTGAATTCTGTTAATATTCCTTTTAAATTTGTTGAAAATATCAGTGAAATAAATTCATTTAGACAAATCTACATCCAACATTAAGAGTATATTTAATTTATCTAAGTTTCCTAATCTAAGTTCATTTTGAACATTAATAGCTTACCATCATAGCCAATATTTTCAACAAAAGGCAACTTTGCATCTTTTGCATTAGACTTCTTCTCACTGGAGGACAATTTACCATAATCTGCAAAACATAAATGTATAGAATACACAATGTACATTGTGAATTAAATAGATAAGAAAGGACATGTTATCTTCCAAGCACCAAAAGTTCTACTGAAATTCATGAGTCATTCTGAATTGAGCTAGAACTGCTGAGTATTTACATGAATGCTCAGGACTGTTCACCCTGTTTTTACTAGAGGTGATCTTGATCTTTCCTTCATTTTGCCCACATCTCTGATAAAACAATCAGCAGGAGTTTTACTGTTTCTAGACTAGCAGCGGAGGAAATAGAAATATTACAACTTAAACTCTGCATGTGGTAGTCCATTTAAAATACTGAATTTCGCATCCTCATGTCGAGCTTTCAATTGTTGTCTCCACTATATCGGACAATAAGAATACCAACAGGGCTATAATAGCTTTAGAAAAAGGAAAAAAATAAGTGCAGACAATTTAGGGGTACAAGGATAAATGCTTTTATTCACTTTTCTTTCCTAAAATCTGTGAAATTGATGGTCTTTGTATTTATGAATCAGAAAACTTTTCTTGCTTATTTGATATAGTTTTTAACATGTTTCCTAAAAATTGTCATTTGGGAGTCTTGCTGGTGCTTTAGAAAGTTCTCATTTACACTTTTTGGTAGGACACCTGTCTTGAATATCTCTGTTTGGTAGAGCCCTGCAGTTTCCATGTCCTTGACAAAAGCTCCATCCCTTAGATGTACTGTTGCTCTACCAGTTCCCCTCTTTCACTCCTCTGTTAAGGGTCATCCTTACAACCAACTACCATGTAACTATGCTGTTGTATTGTGAACATTTTCATACCGAGGACAATGCCACAATATGCACTCCTCAATGTATTGTCTTCTCAAGACTACCTATTAATTACTAGAACCTTACTGTCCAGGAGAAGAGGCATTGTACAGTGTTTGGAAATATAGTACGTGAATTACTATTAGGGCAGCAGCAGAAAGGGGCACTAGGGATAAAAAAGCCATCTTGAGCTGAGACTTAAAAGTCTACTGGTGCTCTTTGCTTCACCAAAACACACCCATACCTAGTTATCTGATCACATATTTTTGCATGCTTGTAAGACTGACTGTCTTGTTAGTTTCTCTACTTCTTGGTAGAGATGGAACACTTGCTATATAATAATACCTTTTAAAGGAACAACTAGTATCTCTAAAAATGTAAAAGAATGCTAAGCATACCGTTCAAGAAAACCTTAAATATAGGGGTGAAGAGGATGTTTTAATGTAACAAATGATCTAACACATGACTTAGACACAACAGTAGTCATGGAACTCTAAAAAGGGGTCTGTGACATGATGCAACAGTCAGTTTGAAATTCAAGTACTTATTCAGGATGTTTAGTGCCTATTTGGAATTCTATTATAACATTATTTCTTTTGTATATTTGGCACATATTTAGAATACATTTAATAAGAATTATTACTATGGGATTATTTGACTAATTAAGGAAGTGAAGTTGGAGAGGTGGAGGATGCAGATTGTAGGACAAAGAGAATTGACAGTGACCTATGGAAAGGAAAGCAATACTGCACCTTAAAAAGCATGATTAAATGAGAGAGAAACAAAACAAAGGTTCAGTTTTGTTTTGCTGGGGTTTTTTTTAGTCACGGCATTGGGTTTTGTTCTGCATTTTTTTGAATAAAACAGTGTTATAAGAAAAGTTTGGAAAGAATGTTTAGTTGCCATACTTAAAGGTCACCAGAAAGAGAAAGGGATGTGAAAACTTGGCAATCAGAATCTTGAGGACAGGGTAAGAAATAAAGGAAACAGTGTGAAAAATTCAAACTGCAAATCACTGAGAGGGCCGAAGCTGTAGTAGATGCTGTACAGAGATGTGTTGGAAGTAGTGCATTCTAGCTAAGAGACAAGGGTTAAATAAAAACAGTGTATTAGGAAGGATCTGCATGTGATGAATGGGCTTTCTAGCTTATACCAAGATTTAAAATCCTGCTCAGAGGAGCATGTTTCTGTAGCAACTGCTTAAATGGTGGATGTGTTTCATGCAAATCTGTCTGTAAGTCAGTGAGAGGTGCTCCAGGGCTTGAGCTTCACAAAACAGCCAGACATGTTAGTAAAATAAGATCTAGTGCCTGCGGAATGAAGTATTTAAGGACTTTTAGGGTGAGCATGGCAATGAGGGAATGTCCAAAAACAAAATTCACACAGAACATATTTTGGTTATGTACTGTGAGGATTTCAGCACTGCCTACTTGAGCTGGCTTTGATGAGTAGGGGTACAATTAATGACTATTTTTCAGTAGGCCTTAGGTCCTTCATATCAATACAAATTACACCAAAAGGCCTTCTGGAGACAATGTTGCAACCTTGTACTTGAGGAGGGCTTAATTTATTTCTGTTATGCTTAATCCCTGTTTTCATTACAAATCAGTTCCTGATGAAAATCATGTGTTTACAATTATTACACAAAAATGCCATATTTTACATTTACATTACTAGTGTTTAAATTGCAAAGTAAAGTCACAAAATTTGCAAAAATATAGATTAAAGAATGTGTCCCTTCTGACTGTATAAAAATGAATTCTTTAATTTTCTGTCCTCTGCTGCAGTTTCAAATGAAGTATTTGTTACAGTAATAGACAAGTCAGTTTAGTTGCTTGGAATTGTTTCCATATCCAGAATTTTAGGGAGAATTTCTAATGCTTTTATTGCTATCTCCATTCTCCAAGAAAATATTTTGAAAGCAGATAAACCTACCTCACTTTTATATATATGCACACCCCCCCCCATACCCGTATATGTGGGAGAATAAGAAAGAATGTTTAAATATTTAAAATTTTAGCTAATATTAATGTGGTTGGCTTTTGTGTAAAAGAAGCTAGGTTTCACAGTTCTGTTGGGGCAATAAGTGTTGATAGCAGTATCTGAGAGATTTTTATCAGTTGCAATGGGACACATTTAGGGTTAGTCTGTCAGGAATATAAGGAAACCATATTCAGAAGTAAAATGGCAATTGCTGGATGATTTTTAAGTAAATTCTTGTGCATGTTCAAGTGTTCAAGGTTAAGTGATGTATTCATCTGCAGCAAATATATCTTCACAAATAATTACAAAAACTTATAAGAATATAACAGAAATGTCATTAATGAATACAACAGAGTAAAGTGTATTTTTTCTGTTGTTGGTATATTTTCACAATGAAGCCTTTGCTGCATCTGGCTAGTGTAAGCTATTTGATATGATACCATTTCTATTCCTGCATGTGCTTTGTTTTCTCAGATTGGTGAATAGATTTGAATAATGTGTTTCTGAGATAGTCAGGTAGCATTTATTTTGTGAAAGAAGAGCATCTTTATATGCTTAAATCAACTAAGAATCAAAATGCAGTAAAACCACAAGATTAAGTTAAAACTATAATTTTTTTTTTTTTTTTAGATTTCAAGACACATATCTTGACCACCTGTAATTCCAAAATTATTTGAGAATTTGCCTTTCTCTTGAATAAGATCACAATTCAGCTGTGGTCTGCTTATAAATGTAAATGTTATACAAGAGAAGAATATTGCATCTATTAAGACAGTTCTCCAATACCTCCTTCTTCCAAAAAAGGCAACAGCAAATAACGAGTTGTCTCCTAAAGGGCAACGGTTTAATTAAAACAATTTTTGATAATAACAGTATACAAAATAGAAAATCAGTGTTGTTTCTTCCACTTCAAAGCCACATAATAGCAAAAATTATGATGAAATACAAATGTTTATTTCTCTTGATCCAACTTCACTATGACTTTTCTAGAGATTAGTGGCAGGGAAACACCATTTTAGGAGTGCGTTCTTGTTTTCTTCCAAACTTTCTTCTTGAAACAAAACATAATTGTTGAATAGAGTCTGTTATTGAATTCTGCTAGATCTATAAAATGTTAATTGAGAGTTTTAGGTTAACAGCTGCTGACCTCTTTTGTTTATTTGATGTACTGTCTTTGAAAGGAGGACACGAACTGCAGAATACACACTTGTTAATAATAATTATTTTAACAATGGACAGTGGTTGTAGCAGCACATCCTTGTATCTAGATTATTTTTAAAGTAACTACATGTTCATTTACTGAGTTTAGAATTTTGTGTAGGATTTTCTTTGGCATCCTGATTAAAATGACTGAGGCAAGATATTGCAACTGTCTACATGCTGCACGGTTCAAGAGAAAAAAAACAGCTGTAAATCATTTCTAGATCAGGAATAAAGCATGATTGCGAGATGGGAGATTCAGATAGGGGTTCGTTAAGCATGCAGTTGGGGAAACAGGTTTGAAATTCGGAGCATATCTAATTCTCGTTGTGTATAGCTTAAGGGAGTTGATGAAGTATGATATAAGGTAGACATTATTTAAGAAGCTGAAAACTTCATGGCATTGTGTTAGACTTGAAGGGAAAATGTTTTTCTGAGAGCCCTGGTAATGAAGTTCCTTTCAACATTAGTGTTTACAGTCCGTGTTTTATTATTTAACTCGCACGAAGAACCCCACAGGGTAAACACTCTTAAGTTGAATAATTATTCATCATGAAATCCTTATTAATTCTTAACACTTAGTGCTGTAGGTACAATAAACATAGTGCTTCTATTAGGGTGATTTTAAAATTACACATGCTAGAGTAATGAAGAGAACAGTTGATAACAATAAGTAGGTTAACAAGAGCATTTAGTCATCAGAAGGACTGTCATCATCTCAAGTCATTATAAGCTGTGTAAAGGAGAGATGGAGCCAGTTTCAGAATTTCAAGTCTGCAGTAATTCGATTGACTTGAGTGGTCCCTTGACCTAAGTAAATTATTAGTGAGGTAGGAGCAAGTGAAAGAAAGTCTAAAGCACCAGAGAAGTCACCTCAGTTGAGAGTATATATTAGCTGACATTCACGTGGAGGTTATTACGCTGTAGAAGCAAGCAATGTGTTTTGTATGCTTGGTTTCCCTTTCTTATGAACATTTTGGGACAGAACACACTTTTTTGCTTCTGCTGACAACCTGCTTTGATGTTCTTTTGATGAGCACAAACATTTTATTCAGTTTCATTAGTCAAAGTCAATTCCTTAAAACACAGTGTTATATGCGTGTGTGCCTGTATGTCCTGCAAGAACTGTATGCACAAATATCTGTGCCACCAAACCTCTTTCAAGGTGCCATTCTGCCATTTTGTGATGTAGTGCTGGAAGCCTATTCTGAATCTTCTAGAAAAGTCAATTTGAACTGGATACTAGCCACAGGGAAGATGTTCATAATTCAAACTAAAAAGGCATAATACAGCTGGTCTACTATGGACTTAACTGGCCTATGGATCATAACATTTTACAAACAATGTCTCATAAACATACCCATCTGTCCTCTCTAGGTGTTTCTGCATTCTCTCATTTCTTGCATACTGAATCGTTTAATATTCTTCCAAAATTGTTTTCCGTCCATATTTTATGTGCATATGTATGATTATTTTAATTAATTTAGTTCTATTTAAATTTGCTGCTCTAGGGCTGAAAGACAGGATTTTCATAACTCTCTCTTGTTTATCTTTTTTTCTTTTCTCAGCAGGTGGAGTAGTTTGGCCGAGGGTTGTTACAACTGCAACATTCCTGTCCAAAACTGCTATTTAGCTTTTCTTCCTGCATTGCCTTTAAACGCCAGGAAGTTCAACGTCACAGAATATCAGCAGTGCCCAAATCATATTAACCAACCAAACCAGGAAAACTTCAATTGGCACTCTTTTTTTCTCTGGATGTCAATATGAAAACTGCACAATCACATACCTCATAATTGTTCCTCAAAACAAAATCTAGAGTTGGATTCTGCTATAGCCTGGGGCATAATGATCTTGGTTTCTTGCACTTGCTGTGCAATCCCAGACTTTCTCTGATGCTCTACTTCCCTTGTCTCACTGCTTTCCTGGCCCTGGACAAATGCATCCTCAAGTTTATAAATACTTAGAGAGCTCCAGTGTCTCCAGGGAATACCTGTGTCCTTTGTGGTATATCTTCTCTGGTCTCCACACAGCCTTTCCTCCTATGCTGCCTTCTGTGGCCCAGCAGGCAAGTCCAGTGAAGCGGGGAACATTCTTGTGGAAGACATAGCAGAAACATAAAATCTGTCCTTCTTTGGGTTTCAGTAAGTCATCTTCTCAGAGCTGTTTCCTCATGTCAGAAATTTGGGTCTGCCATTTCTGTTTGCCTAGTATCAAAACCTCTTTGGTATGTTTATGGTACAAAATCTTCTGTGTAAACAAGTCTATTACCTTGCCTATGGCACTTGCTGTTCTCCTCACAATAGAGATTTGTTGTATAAAATAAGATATTGGTTTCTATTCTCGTTTAGCAATGGGGTTTTCAATATGGTTCTTTCTTTAAAATTATTTTTATTTTAATACAAATATTTTCCATCTGTTGAAATCTCCTGTCTTTAGAAATTAATTAGCTGTCATACTTGTTTCTTTCACAGTAGAAAGTACAAACTATAAACACCACCTTTTCCCAGACCTGTAGTTATTTTTCTAGTTTCCTACCTCGAATTCTAACGTTTCAAATGCTCTTTTGATCTTGCTTACATCTTGGTCCTGGGGAAAAAAAATAAAGCTGGTGTTCAGGTGATTGGAAATTTTCATTTGCATTTTAATGGCCTCTTTTCCAGTGAGTTTGCTTATGTTTCCCTGAAGTGGTACAAAATAGAGGAATTGTTGTTCAACTGTGGCTTTAAAGGTGCAGTGACCATTTAAAAAATGTAGCAATAATTCAGGTTGATTGCATAGATTATTTTTCTACAGGCAGATTTCAGGCCACCTCCCCGACAAGTTTAGCCTTATTTTATGCCTGCTTGTGAATTATCTGTGTCAAAAATTAGATGTTAATACTTCCTTTCTTCCTGCAATGATTTGATGACTTTGGGAAGCATGTTTCATTTTGTGACTTGTTTACAAACAAATTTAAACCATTTGTATTTGGTTATTCATCTCTTTTTCTCGTAGGATTTTTTATTATTAAAGTAGGATGAAAGTCTTTCTACTTCTTCATTCGATGACACAACATTTTATGAGCAGGCACTTTTGGTACCAATTGCAAAGCTGTATTAGTTTTATTTCTCAGAAACGCCAGTTTTTTTCACATGACTATTAGGATCTTGAGAAGGATAACCCTATGGCAAATCTATGACTGGAAATCATCCTCCAGAAAAAGATATGACTTGATATGGGCAAAAAAAAAAAGAATCAGAAACTCTGAGAACCTGAATAGTTTTAAATACTAATTACTGAGCCTTAGCTGTTGATTTCACTGCATATGTTGTATACCTAGTAGGAGAAGTTGTTCCATCATAAGCTGAGGTGCAAATTTATAGTACACTGATTACCCTGTGTTAACTCCCTGTGAGGAAACACTGAGGCAACTTATTCTACCTTAAAATCTTTAATATGTAGGAGTTAGAGGACTGTAAAATCTAACTCAAACCTATTAACATTAATCTATCTTAATAGATAAGTTCTTATTTGTCTGTCATTGATTTTCAAACATCTCTGTGCTAGGCTGATCACTGTTGGTCTTCTGCAGTCACAGTTACAAACTCCTTGAATTCACTTCTCTGTTTATATGAGTGATGTATGGTTGGCTATTGATGGTCATCCTCGTCCATCATGTGGTACGCATTACCTACAGTGGGCGTCATATATATAACAAATATAATCACAAGCAGTACACTTTCAGATGTCCTCCACTGAAAGAAGCAAGAAGTAGGTGTTAAATATTTCTGATGTTCTTCGCTTGGGGGTTTGAGTGCTATCTCTGTTACAAGTTAAGCCCCAGTCATGCACCCAAACTCCTCCAAAGTTTGAGAAATTTGACTTTGCAACTTTTGCCAGTCTCAAAATGTAGATTAAGCAAAGCACCCATGTGCTTCTAAAGAAAGAGCACAATTGTGGTAACAGTCAGTGACTGTCTTTCTTCTATTATTTCTAAGAGACATTTAGAGTATCAGTACACTGAAAGTCCATTGAGAATAACAGGGAAACATTTACCACTGATTATTTTTTGGATGGATAATGAGCTGTGTGAATAATAAGTGTGTGTACAGCAGGAATAACTTCCAGCACTGGCACTTTGAACACTTGTGATTCTTTTCCCTCTTCAGAGTTCAATGGATTATAAATGCACCACAAAGTTTGTCAGTAAACAGAAGTTAAAATAAGAACCTAGAGATGATCTGGGGAATATTTTAGTATGAATGTCTTTTGACAAAGACTTAGGAAAAAAAGAAAGAAAACCTTTTTCCCTTTTCCTGCAAAAGAATGGGAAAAGGATTTTTGCAAAACATAACTGTTTTTATTGCTGAAACAGATCCCATGTTCTGTAAAAACAGGATGGATGAATAGCAGAAAATAGGATCAGCTGGTGTTTCATGATGGGAACGAGATTTAAGGGATATTACTGATTCACAGGTATTAATAGAACAGTGACTTTCCCATCTCAAAGTTCCATATCTTTTTTCTTGAAGTGTAAAGCTATATGTCAGTTGCCAAAGTCTATTCAAATATTAATTGATTAAGCAGCATATACTTGCTTTCCTTTAGATTAACTGTCTTATAAAACTTCCTGCATAAAGTAGACAGTGTTTTTGTTTTTTTTTTTTAAAAAAATATCTATTCCAGGCCATTGCATTGAAATCCAGGAATGACACATTTCAAGCCAGCACGGATCCTGACTCATTGTTTGTTACTCAAAAGAATCATGTAGGCTTTGTGTCTTAGCAATATCCTAAGGAGATAACTAAGAAGAAATAACATGTATTGGTAACCTGCCTAGAGTCACTTTAGTTTTCAGAGAATTCTCTGGGCTTGACAGCTCAGGGAAAGGGCAGGAACAGAGAAAGAGTGTAATGTAAGTCTGAACACTGCTTTGCTGGCTCCTTTTTTTTCCTTCTCAGTATCTAAGTAAAAATACATTACCATAGATCTTTTAAACCCAGACTAGACATTTGAACTGTTATTTTCACCTCTGATTTCCATCAAGGTTCACAAACCTTTTTATAGGCACTCAGTAATATATCCTGTGTATATCAAGATCCAGGAAAAAAAAAAAAAAAAGGCAGCGCTCAGTGCTTCTGCTCTGTGGTGGTGAGAGGCAGCGAGCTGGGCTCTTTGTAGTCCACAACTAGGGAGTTCAAAAGCACTAACAAAGGACTTCTATGCAGCCAATACTTTTTTCTGTTACTTTTATTCCGAGCAAAATGTATTCAGTTAACAAAGAAGGGAAATAGTGGTCTTAAAACAATTTTCATGCCAGAAGCTGGATTTTTGGTGGTATAATGAACTGATATCTTGTTAAAGGTTGAAAATAATTAGATCAGGGAGAGCATTTGATAGTCAGGAGGAATGTAACTGATCTGTATTTATACATGCTTTTTTTCTAATAGGACTGCCCGGTTACTTTAATATAATCAATAGGAAAAGTCAGCCACCTGATGAAAACTGGTTCCAGTTCTATACATGTGTATGCCATGAAAATGAAGAATTACAGTTTAGATAGAAGATTAGAAAACTGCAGTTAAATCATCCATTGAATGAACAAGGGCATGAAAATGTTGAAGTTCTTAATTTAGTATTTGCACAAAAGCTTCCTAGGAGGGATTTGAAGACGGACTTCAGAACTAAGACATCTCCTGATGATTTATTCTGCAATTTAAGTTCAAGTTTGGTTGGTCAGTGAAAGATAATAGCAGCAGAGAACTGACAATAACAAATAAAAAGCACCTGTATGTGGAATACATACAGCCATTTATTATTAGCAAATCTATCAAACCATGCAGACAAACTTCATTGTTCCTATCAGAACAAGGACTTGGAGTTTTGGAAATGTTCTGCACTCTGTTCTTACCTGGACAATTTCTTGATGAAAGTCAGTGGTCATTTCCACATTTTTTTCTTCTAAAAGCTTTAAAACTCTGTCCCTTTATTGCTGTATGCTTTCTCTTGTACTGTAAAGTGCCTCATAGAAATAGTCAAAAAGCAGCTTGAAAACTGATGTCTCTTCTCTACCATATTTGAGAGCTAGCTGTATCTTTTTACTGCTCAATTGTGAACATTCTACAGTGCCTTAAACTTGGTTTAAGTCTTATTTATAGGAGTTCCCACCTGGAGTTTCAAAGAATTTATGGATAGCTGTTTCTAGGGAAAAAAAAAAAGACACATTAGAAACTAAATCAGGAATACTGAAAGGATAAAAAGGTAGAAAAGGGTCAAAAAATAATCATGGTTTAACTTGCTTATTCTTGATTATTACTAATGGTTATTGCCATTTGAGGAAATTTGTACATGTTGGTCACAGAGGCTGTTCACATCTCTATGTCGAAAATAATGAATGTTTTTCATCTTCACAGATGTTTTGCATCCAAGATTGACCTGCCCTGGAGACCTGTCATTGGAGAATGGAATTCTTGAGTGTTTAATTCCAAAATTACTACCAGCAGAGGACAGTGTTTTCAAAAATATCAGAAGTAAAACTGACTACAGATTGCTGACCATCTGATTATACCATTCTAGATTATTTTGTTTTCAGGTACAGATTTCCGAAAATGGCAAAATTTCCCAGGGTTTCTGTTGGTCACTGACAGCACCGATAAGCACTGTTGGCAATACACTGCTGTTTGAAGAGTTTGTAGTCTGCTTTGCTAAAATGCTTCCTCTTCTATTCCTTTAGAAAAACAAAACTATGCAAAGGAACCCATGCAGATACTGATAAAAGTATTACAGATATAGTTGAGTACTGTTAATCTATGTTTTGCATTGTGGAGTCAACACTTGCTTTAGAGCATTCTTTAGAAAGTCATAATGTGAAGTTATTGAAACAGTATTTTTTTTCCATTTCGTATATTTTTAATGTTTTTTGCCCGGCCTTAAAAGAAAATGAGAACATAAGAATTTTTTTTCAGAAGAATTAGAGTTCATGCAGTACAAAAACTAAACCAAACCAAACCGAACCAAAATTAATCAGAAAATATAGCAACATAAAATTAAAATATCCACAGAAGGTATTCTACTAGACCAACCATATTTAATAACAATAAGCTGTAAGTTATATCCTAGCTTTCTATAGGAAATAAATTATTTCTAGAAAGTTACCAAAAACTTCTTGGATTTGATGCTATCAGTTCATTAGAGCATAAAAAAGATATTTGAACTGCACAACCCTCATGAATTCTGGTTGGACTTTTGTGTTTAAAAATTACTGTTATTAGTTTATTCTGTTATGTGGAATATTTAGTTGAAAGATTATGTGGTGATCATCTCTAATACTTTTCTCTATTTACAGTTATGAAAATAACCTGCAAGAAGTCTTTCCCTTCAGTATTTAAGAGTTAAATATAGACTCATACTTGTGGAAACAAATACAACTGTTCTTACCTCAGACTATTTTATTGCTTAAATTACTGCTGACAACTTTAGATATGTAAATTCAGGATGTTCAGAATTTATTTCTTTCAAGCATTAGAGGAGTGACATATTGTCCCCTAATTTCTGTCTTTTCATTACAACCAAGCTGAAGTAGTTACAACTGTCTTTTCAACCAGAGGATGTGAGATCTAAAAATTATTCCACTTCTTTATGATCCTTGAAAGGAAAGTCAGATCATTTTGACAAGTTGTCCGAAGATGAAGTTTTGTTTTCCAATAAGGTAATTGAGAAATGCAAGCTTCCTTAGGAAATAGAACTGGTCCTCCACTAATTTTACAAGTAAACCGGAAACTGAGACCACAATTCCCAATTAATGTAAAATTACTGTCATCATAAGAGCAATTCTGTAATTTTCTTCCTTAAGAGCAGTGTGCAGTAAAGAAAAGGTCAATCATGAGAATTGAAAACACTTGGGAGTGCTGCATGTTAACTCTAGACAGTAGTATCTTTCTTAACAAGACTGTCAGCTGATCTCATTTTTCTCCTATTTCTGTTTTTCTCATTTGTATTTAACAAATATTAAGCAGCTACAAGAAACGTAACTCTTCTTAAAGCCTAGATGCTTATTTGATTTTAGAACAGAAATCTAGTTCGCAGCAATTAAGTCACAAGCTAAATTTTTTTCTGACCTCAAGAAATCTATTTCCCTAGTTAGTTTTTTGTTGGTGTTTTTTTCAGATTTTAGAAATGAGACTGAATTCATGCCAAATAATTTGTAAGACATTTTGTAGTGGAAGTTGATTATTTTTCCCTAAACAGGCTTAGAATTTTTCTCTTTCCAAATGTATTCTGAAGGACATTCTTTTGCTATCATTATCTAAGTCTAGCAACTGAGTTTTATGATAAAACTAGAAAACTACAGGTTGCTGAAAAAAATTTCCCAAACTCTCTAGGTTTTTTGTTATGACTGACAATAGGAAATATTGGAAGTGTATCTATTTTGTGTGTAAGACATTGCCACCATATAGAAAGCTGAGAATAACTACTGTTTATCACTGCAGCCCTGACTTATGACATCTGGCACTTCCAGAAGTAGACCCATGGATTTAAGGGGGATTACTTCCCTGAGCAAAAGCTGCCTAAAGTGCAAGATGCCTTTAGAAATTAAAAATAAGCATCCAAAGTGCATAATTGTTCCCTGGAAACACTTTCTGTATTACATTTTCAAGTTTAGCTTTTAGTATTCCAATATAACCTTTTTACACTCCGAATGCTGAAAGACATTCTGTATTTTATTATCTTTCTGCCCTCCAGATGAAATGTTTCTGGTATTCCCATTCCTATTTTATTGTGTAGTATTTCTTAATAACCATGCTGAAGTAAAACACAGATCTACACTCATGTTTAGTGCATCATTCAATTATTTGATTTCTTTCATGATAGTAATTTTATATTAATTAAATATTCCTACTGTTGCTAAACACTTCAACATTCACTACCATTATAAACTTGGAAGACGAGGATGCGCAGTATTTCACAGTTCATGTTTTCAAATGAATTTGTTAGTGGTATGTAAAATTTGCATTAGCATTTTGCACAGCAATCTAACAATTATTAACAATATATTTTTCCCTACCCTGTTTGTGCAACTCTGTTATTCACAGAGGGCTACAACTGAGTTGATTTTCAGAAAGAGCGGTTTGAAAGAGGTCTT
This sequence comes from Cuculus canorus, assembly GCF_017976375.1. NCBI lineage: Eukaryota > Metazoa > Chordata > Aves > Cuculiformes > Cuculidae > Cuculus > Cuculus canorus. The sequence continues at coordinate 26,854,477 of NC_071441.1, read as the reverse complement.
GAGCTGGGTTGTTTATGAACACAGCCTTTTCTCTTATTTCTAATTAGTGTGAAATGGTTCCAAACAGGAGTCAGCACTGCAGAAGGCTGTGCTGCACAAAGCCAGCCTTGTTAATGGACACAGGGAACACTTTGTTTTGCTGAATAAACAACTTTGTCATAGTGCTTTTCAAAAAAGAATACAATCCAGTTTACCAGCTGCCCTCTGAGTGTTGAATGCTGCTGATGTGCATCTGGATGTCTTTCTTGAGGATTAGAAATCTTTATTTCTGTTTTGAATCTCTCATCTACTTAGTGAGAAATTCAAGGATATTTTTTTTTAACATGTATTTCTTTTTTTTTATAGAACTGAACTCAAATCCCATTATTGTTATTTTTCTTAAGCTTTCTGTTGTGTCTTGCATAGTCAGAAAGTACTACATGCTGGCGTATGCTGATTCTTAATAGCTGAGGAAAACACATTAACAGAGGTCTTGCTGTGAGATTTACACCATGAAATGTTGTCCCATTCTGTGTCAGGATAGGTAGTGGAGATGTTCTTTTGGATCTTCTGCAGCAAAGCACATTCTGCAAATTTTAATTGTCCAAGAATACTAGACTTAGTCAGGTATTTTACTGACATTACAATTAATGTTGTACATATGAATGGATATTTCCAGTGGGCAAGGAGAAAATCTAAAATCTTCCATACAACTGCCTTTAGTATTGACATCAGCATTGGTATTAAAAGGTGAAACAAGCCACTTCCACGTATGAGTTCTTGTTTGTAAGCTCTCTTTTCTCAGAAATTTGTAGTCGCCCTGGACTACAGTGCATGATTTTTAGTTACCTAACCTTGATCGTTAGCCTGTAATCATCATATAGTATAAAATGAGGTCTAGCACAAAGGCATAACTTAATGCTAGCTGAAGATCTGAGCACTTTATTGACAATCTTTCAGTGAAAAAAGCTCTGACTCAGAAAGAGAAGCAGAAGAGCAAGGAGCATGTGCATGTGAACAGTGTTAGTATTAAGGATTTTTGTGCACTCATACTTCCAAATGTACTTCTCATGTAATTAACAGGAAGCTTCCTGTTCTGTGAATGCAAGGAGAAGCTAGTCTACACAATCCTGAGGTTTAGAGGACTGGCTGGCATGAAGTGAATGAAGGGAAAGCTTGTATGATGAGAGCATTGTATTTCATGTGCACATCAGTGTGAAAAATGTTTGTTACAGGACAAAAGGATGGCAATGTGTCCAACCTGATCTCTTCTCACAGGCATGTCATTGCCATCTTGTACATTACCAAGCGTTATTTACTAATGTGCATGTTAATTCTAACAGTGTAGAAAACTCCTGAGCCTGCAAGAATTTGCATAACCTTTGCCATTTGAGAGGACGTATTAGAAGATCAGGAGATGATCTGACTGTAAAACCTGTGGAAGTGATACAGAAAGGGAAAAGACAAAATACTGCATGAATAAAAGAAGTCTTCAAGTGCTTCTGCACTGAGGTTACACAGAATTGAAATGTTCTTTGCTTCATTTGCAAACATAGTTTTCTATCCTCAAAGTTGTGTTCTCAGCTTAAGCAGACTAAAAATTCTAAGACTGCCAAGAATTATGATGGTAAAATGGGGAGATAGAAGTTATCTGACTGTTCAAAAGTAATTGTTGATTTGGTCTGGGTGGAAATGTGTGCCATCATTTATTAATTTTGGCATAGTATCATTTCTATTCCCTTCCTTTCTTTTCTTTTTTTTTCTCCTTCATGTCTCTACTAATAAGTATCTATAGCTGTTTCTGTCAACTAGTTCATCAGCAAAGTACAAGGACATAGATTCAGAGTTGTCCAATAAGAAAAATGGACATTGGAGCTATGATATGAGCATGTAGTTCATACTTTGATGGAGATATTTGAAAACAAAATGCCATGTGTCTCACCTCTGTATCTTTCCCAGGTTGTGTAAATTGAGCTGTACTCTTTAATTTGGCATCAGAATGCAGTTCAGAGCATGGAATAAGTATTTTTTCATTTCTAACCACTTCACAAAATAGATATATAGTTGACCACGTACGCATATAAGGAAGCTGAAATTAAGATATACATGTAACATGGCAGTTGTTGATCTGAAAGAATTAATACACCACCTGCCTCACTCCCTCCCCCCTTCTCATCCACTTAGCATAAGGCAGAATGCCTGGGGTTTACGATTTCAAAGTCTTGATAATACAAAGTGTATGATTCGTTTACTTTCTAGCATTAGAAGATTAAAAGTCAAGCACCTAGATACCTTTAGCTCAGTCACAGTGGAGGACAGATATGAGATACGTGAGAGAGTCTCTCTGCTGAATGCCTCTCCCTTTACTACATGATTCCCTTACCTGTAGTTAGCCTAATTAAACTGAATATGGGACTGTTCTTAATTGGCTCCCTGCTCTATTAATTAATGCAGATTACACAATTTAAGAAATTTGCATTTCTTGGAATGTAATCCATCCTCTCAATGGTGGGCTTGGATTTTGGCTTTAGGTGTTTGTGTGAGAGGCCAGAGCCTGAAAGATGTCATAGAGACATACTGGAAAATAAACATGGATTTCTTTCATTATTTATTTTTTTCCCCTCTGTGAAAAGTGTGTTACCAGACAAATCAAGAACACAAATATCTCCAGATTTCTCCACAACTGAATTTACAGGCCATATCTTAAGAAATCAACATACGGACAATAAAGTCTTTGTTTTAACCATTTTGTCTCTGAGCCAGAAAAACTTCAGCCAACTAGAATACTGAATTTTGGGAAGTTCTATGCCCTGTGGTACAAAATGATTGCAGGCTGCAGTATGAACTCATATCATTACAGCTAGACTTTCAAAGAATTCTAGGCACTACTATTATTTCCAACAAACTTTTGTAGTCAGCAAAGATCGCAGGATTTTAAAACAGAAATTACTCATCTGCATAAGGGCACTTACTCCAACAACTACTGATGCAGTAACATTCTCCAGCTCATGGAACAATTTTCAGGGCCTTTTTCAGTCTCCATTTTCATCCAGTTTTCCCTATTTCTCCATATGTCTAGGAAAATTTGTCTTTATTTCATAGAATTACAGTCATAGGGTGGTTGGGGTTCAAGACACTTCTAAAGGTCATCTACTCTAACACCTCAGCTGTGGAGGCACATTTCCACCTCATGTTCACCTTTTCATTCACAAGTACCATGAAGTCCTTCTCAGCAGGGCTGTTCTCGATTCCTTCATCCCTAATGTATTAGTTGCTGTGATCCAGATACAGAATCTTGAGCTCAGCCTTACTGAACCTCATGAGATTCAAACAGGCCCATTTCTTAAGTTGTCTGCATTCCTCTGGATGGCATCCCATCCCTCAGGTGTGTCAACTGCAGCACTCGGCTTGTTGTCATCAAGATATCAGTGGTCAAGGTGTTACTTCCACTGAATAATTCTGGGACACATCAAAGCTTCTAATTTTAACTTTGGGAGAGGTCATTTTCCTAGTCATCCTTTGTGTTTTAATTCAGATTTAACACTTTCAGGAAGACTTCATCAACATACACCACCACTGGGCACTGGAACAGGCTGCCCAGGGAGGTGGTCGAGTCACCTTCCCTGCAGGTATTTAAGGAACAGGTTGATGAAGTGCTTAGGGACATGGTTTAAGGGAGTGTTAGGAATGGTTGGACTCAATGATCCAGTGGGTCCTTTCCAACCTGGTGATTCTATGATTCTATGATTTCCAAAGTTACCTTCAGGAATGCCTAACTGGAGACATTTGTATGTCCTAAGTCTGCTTTTACACCAATTTCTTCTTCCCAGAACCATATGATCTTCTGTCTTCCTGCACTTTTAAGGACACTATTTTCCTTCCTCCATCTATTTCCCAGTTGTGTTCTAGTCTTTCAGTAGTGCTTTTTTTGTCATTCCTTTTTAAGTTTGAGGGATTACCCTATGCCCCCAAAGCTAAGTGAAAGCAGGGAAAAGTATAATAACAATAAGAGTTACTTCCAAAGAAATCTCAGTAGTCCTTAGGACATGGAGGAGGAAGAAATACTTAGAGCAGATGGTTGGAGCAAATGTTGCTAGGAGAGGGAAATGGTGAAACTGACCTTTCAGTGAAAGGAAGAGATCAACTTCAAAGAGAAATCAAAACTTCTGTGATAAAGAAGAAAAAAGAGTGAAGTAACAAAGGAAGGAAAGGAGATATACTGGAAAAGATGATAAGCTTCACATAAAAATATTATTTTAGAAGCTGTGATTCATGCTATTGTTTAAGAATGTACTTAATAATCTGCTGACAAACAGGGATTCATAAACACTCTTATCAAATTGTTAACATATGGTGTACCTGCATATTTTACATAAGATTTTAAGTGAAGCAGCTTGTAAAAGGCTGCATTCCTCGTCTTTGCCCTGGTTAGTGATTTGAGGTTTTGCCATTATTTCAATGAGGAAATGTCTTGGAAAAAACCCCCAGTGATTAGGATTAGTTTCCAAGTCTCTTCACTGATTTAACAAACCTTGAAGAGATTTCTGAAAGAAAAGATTTATAACTTGATAACATCATTACTGTACAAGGTTTTTTACTTCATCTACTATTACTAAATTCCTAATGATATAACTCTGAATAGTAGAGTATCTTAAACCTTCTTTCAATGGGAGGTGAGTAACAAAATATAGATCTTCATGCAGTTTTAAGAAAAAAAAGTACTATGGTTGGCAAAAGGAAGACATTTGTTTCTGTTACAGTCAAAAAGATTCTCTTCTGCTAATAAAATTGCCCATTAGATCTATACTTGTATTGTATTATTACAAAAATTGTATAGAGTTAATTCAGTAACATTGTTCTCACAAAAGAGTTTGACAGCATTGAAGATGCTAAGAGCTCAACTGATTTGTCTGTTATGCCAGACACATAATGAACACTTGTGTTAAAGAATAGCTTAACAATGCTCACATTTAAATAGCTTTTCAGGGATTATTAATAAGTTTTAAATATTCTATATCTTGACTGAAATACATATTCATATGTAACAAAAAGTGTTTCTGACAAAGGAAAGAAGAGTAACTAATAGAAGAATGTCTCCAAAAGTATTTTGTATATGTTTAATTAGTCATTGAAGTTTGCAAATACTGTGTGTAGTTTCAAATAAACTCCTAATATTTTCATTAAATCTCCTCTTCCTTTTTAGTCAAGCTGGATATCATTTTCTTTTTTGTATCCAGGCCAACTTTGGTGCCATCTTTGTCTCTTGTGCCCTTCTTCTCTCAAATCTCATCAATACTCTTCAAAAAATAAACAAGTATAATCCATTCCTCTGAACAATGAGTGGAAGACATTCCTCTGCACTTCTAAAGACCTTGTTTTTTCATTTATGTAAACTTTCTCTGCCTCTCTAACTATTGCATCAGTCTGCACAACTCCTTGGTAGCACAAAAGACTGCTATTTTGTGTAATTCCTTATCCAATTCTTTGGAAATATATCCTTCAGTTCCAATTAATTGAGATCGTACAATCATATATAAAAATGCAAAGCTAACATTGGAAGAATTGTATTTGTACTGATACTAATTTCAATCTAGTGAAATTATGCTTGCAAAAATTATAAGTAAATGCTTTGAAATTAACAGTTTATTAATTATCTGTACTCACTCTTCCTATGACTGTTCTTTCTGACAGGACTCTGAAGAAATTCAGAATGGTGAATATGAAGGAATCAACTGCATATTTATTTTTCTGCAAAAAGGACATTATGCTGTGTTTGCTGTTTAACTGCTTCTAACATCTTCAAATTAAAAATAATCCAGATTGAAAATATTTGTTGTGTGGCGTATTTATGGCAAACCTTTCCAGCTAGTACCTTTTTACTTCAATTCTTGTATAGAATCACAGAATTATACAGTCACAGAGTCATTGGATTGGAAAAGACCTTTGAGACCATGAAGTCCAACCGTACCTGTCTGCTACTAAATTATATTCCTAAACACTTCATCTACCCCCCTTTTAAATAACTCCAGGGATGGTGACTCAACCACCTCGCTGGGCAGCCTCTGCCAGGGCTTGATAGCCCCTTCTGTGAAGAAATTTTTCCTAATGTCCAATCTAAACTTGCCCTTATGCAACTTGTCCTTCTTGTCCTATCACCTATCACTTGTGCAGAGAGACCAACACCCACGTCTCTGCAACCTCCTTTCAGGTAGTTGTAGAGAGCAATAAGGTCTCCCCTCAGCCTCGTCTTCTCCAGGCTGAACGATCCCAGTTCCTTCAGTCACTTCTTGTAAAACATGTTCTCCAGTAAAACGCTGAGTTACATCCACTGAAAGGAGCAGTAGAGGATGCATTGAAAATACATTAACATTCTAATGAAGAGGCAAAAGTACCTCACAGCTAAGCAGATGCAGGACTAAAATAAATACTAAGTGAAAAATCATGCCCCTAGAGGTCTGTCAGAATCACATACTGAATAACTGATACTGTAGCTCATGTGCCTTATTAATTTTAGTCACAATTTGAAACCATACCTTGTCCAATGAACTCAAATAGCTTATTACGCAAGCTATTATAATGATAACTCAGTGAAATACTTTTCTGACTGTTCACTGTTTTTAAAAGTAGCTATTCTGCAGTTTTCTATGCTGAGGAATGAATGAGGTGCATGTTTATTGAAAACTAGCTTGGCCTCAAGTAAACTGGGAGAAGTATCTGATCATGTTCTGAAACTTTTTTAACTCATTAGGTATTTAAGAAATAAAAGAAAATATATCATTGTTTTTGTTTGCTCGTTTGGTTTTCGAGCACTATTTCATTTCAGAATGGACAAATTTCCTTTGGTCAAGGGAAAGCATGGGAAGATGCAGGCCAAAAGTTCATAGCATGGAGCAGGAAGGAGTCTACATGCCTCCTTTCTGTTGCTTCTGAGAAGAAAGACAATGTGGTCTAGCCACCATTAGTAGCTTTTTTCATGTAAGCTGCTCCTGGGGGCACATCAGTTTTCATGGGGTCACAGGTAATCTATGCTGCAGAGGAAATGAGTAAAAAGTAGTTCCTAGTTTTTCCCAATGTCCTTTATATCAAGCCTGTAGTGTTTTCTCTCCCTTTCATGGCAAACATGTACAGCATGTGCCTCTGCCAAGCTTTCAGCATTTTTCCTTTTTTTACTACGCACAACCATCACTATCTGGTGAATATATCAGTGGGAAAATGGAAGGATGAGAAGCAGAGATTAGATACCTATTCTGTTTATCAAAAGGCCATCAACTATAAGGGGGTGCTATTTTCCCCTGTGGGGTTCTACAAATACTGGAACTTGGTAAGATGACAAGAAACACCTGTTCAGTTATCCTGATTCATGTCTATCACAGACTGTCTTATTACAGAATTTACATGTGTGATCCATGTTTCTATTTTTATTTCTCCCTGAAGTTATTAACTCTAACACCAGCAGTTTGTTCTTTATCTTCAGATAAGATCTTTTCAAGCTTATGTCTCTTCCTTAGTCTGGACATGACTATCTCTAGAAGAACTTCTGGAAGTGATCAGAGATCTCTCCTCTTATTGCTGTGTACTTTCTTTTTCATCTGCCGTGTAATACCACATCATTCTCTTCTCTTCTCTTCTCTTCTCTTCTCTTCTCTTCTCTTCTCTTCTCTTCTCTTCTCTTCTCTTCTCTTCTCTTCTCTTCTCTTCTCCAGCTTCTTCCTCACTTTCTTACTCTAGTTACAGCATGTATTCCACTAGTGTAACCAGGAAAGACCATTCACCCATTAACTTTTTGAAATACTTCAGGTATTTTGTTGTACTTTTTTTTTTTTTTTGTCAAGGTGTTTTAATCCCTCTTAGATAAATCAGGACCTCTAGTCTGTTTTGATCCACAGCTATTCCATTGCTTTTGACAAATTTGATCACATATTTCTTCGTGAAACAATGTCCCGTTGGGGCTTTCACCAGCACATCCATTTATCTCTCATCTTTCTCAAGTATTTCTTGTGGAGAAATATTATCTTCCTTCCCACTCTGTTTCTTACATTTTGCATGGTCTGATCTACTTAATGCCTCTAACTGCATTCTTTATGGTGTTAGCTCAACAATTCAGACAGTAAAGGCCGTAAGGTAAAAGGGAAGAAAAATCTCCGCCAAAAAATTCAATCACTTTATTATGTGCAGATCTTGTCCAAAAAAAAAACTATGAAACCCCATGAAAACGTATCTGTTTGGAAAAGCAAGTTTTCAAAATAATATTCATTAAAAATGAATACATAAAAACGTAAGAAGGATATGGAACTTTTGGAATGGGTCCAGAGGAGTGTCACAAAGATGGTTGAAGGGCTGGAGCACCTTCCCTACAAGGACAGACTTAGAGAGTTGGGCTTATTCAGCCTGGAGAAGAGCAGGCTCAGAGGAGTTCTTACAGCAACCTTCCAGTACCTGAAAGGGGCTACAGGAAAGCTGGAGAGGGACTATTCGCAAAGGCTTGTGGGGATAGGACCAGGGGAGAGGGTACAAACTGGAGAGGGGTAGATTTAGACTAGACATTAGGAAGAATTTCTTTAATATAAGAGTGGTGAGACACTGGCACATGTTGCCCAGGGAGGTTGTGGCTGCCCCATCCCTGGAGGTGTTCAAGGCCAGGTTGGATGGAGCCTCGGGCAGCCTGATCTAGTGGGGTGTCCCTGTCCAGGGCAGGGAGGTTGGAACTAGATGATCTTTACAGTCCCTTCCGACCTTAACTATACCACGACTATTATGACTGTATGAAAAATAGTTAGTAGTAATTTTAATGTTGCACATCTTGCTGCCATATTTTCTTAATTTAGAAAACTCTAGGACAGTAATGAAAATAAATATTTTAAAAAAAGATGTCATAAAGGTAATTACTGAAAATTATCACATTTAATGCCAAAAGTACAGAGAAAGAAAGAATCTAGAAACATTTTGAATTATTAGAAACATTTTGCTTCAAAAAAAAATTGGAAGTGCTAATTTCTTTCTGAAATCTCTCTGTTTATAGAAAAATTATTACTAAGAAACCAAAATTAAAAAAATAAATATTATGAATTGAGAATAATCCAGTTAGCTGTGATCATTTTATCCTACTGTCACTTGTCTTGCTGTGTCCCCTGGTGTGATTTTGATAACTAGTACATTTTGATTACTCTTGCAGAATGCAAAATGCAAATCATCATTGGATCAAAGTCTTAGGTAATATCAGAAAAAACCCATCTGAGGGCAATGGGACTCTCAGACTCTCAGCAGTTTTACAAATTGGGCAGGTGCCCTAGGCTTCTGATTTTCTAAATTTTATGTTCAATATCAAGAAGCAGGCAGACAGGCAGTAAAAGTAGCTTACCATTATCTTCTCTCCAGCTAAATTTTTCTCTAGCTTGTGTATGTAACTTGTTTTCTTTACTGTTATTCTTATCTTTTGCATTCTTTAAGGAAATACTTCCAATAGCAGTCAGATGTTAGCTTGTAGCAAGGAAATAGGATGACAACAAAATACGTTTCCAAATACTTCACGATGCTTTTAACAAACTGTCCTTCTTGCTCTGGGAGGTTAGTGGTTTTTTTTTTTAAGACAAAGAGTGACAGGGTTTTCTTCACATTTTTTGACCTCTGTTTCTGTTATTTAAATATGACAACTAAACTACATTTACAGATGAGACAGTGCAAAGCTGCACTACACTGTCTTTGCCAATGAAATAAAATTATGTACATTAAAAAACACAGCCTCTGTGCCTTTCCTCACACACACTTTTCCAAGCCTTCTAAGGACCAGCCAGACCTCAGTTTCTTAGTTTATGCTGTTCACAAAATTGTTGCAAAGTGTGAATTGCAAGTGTTGTTCAATCTTACATTGCACCATAGGAAGACAGGAAATTATTTCTTTTTGTTAACTCTTTATTCCATAATTGGCAAAATGAAAAGCACTGTTTGATAACCTGGCTTCCTATTTGTCAGAGCTATCTGGAAAATTAATGGACTCATAATGAGACATAATCTGACAGATGATGTCAGGAGATAGGTCTAGGGAAGCTGGTTCTTCGTATTAAAACCCTGTACAATCCTGCCTCAATAACAGAGCAATTAATCAATTGGGCCTGACGTATAATCTGATTAAACCATTCTTTGATAAAATGGTATAAAGTAAACCCCAAACTGAGTCTGAGAGAGCGGAGAAAGATGTAGGAATCTAAAGGTGCCTCCCAAATCCTGCATCTAGAAGTGGAGTAATTTTTTCTTTAACAGTCATAGAATTTAGAACTTCTTCATACCTCATAGATTTTGGAAGATTTGTCGTTAATTTGCACAGCAGCAGAAAACAGAGTTAGGATTCTGAGATTGATGCTTGTTTCCAGTGGTCAAATAGTTGCAGCTTACACAAAGAATGTCAGAATTTTGAATATTGTCTGATCATCAGATATTATAGCTGTGTATCGGCAAGTATTCAATTCAGAAAAATGTAGTTGTGAATGTCATGATATTGTGTCCTGAAATCACATTGCATCTCTTATTAGAGCATAGAGACACATTTTTATCCCTCAATTTCGGTGGTGTTACAAGAACTGTGTCAAACTGCTGAGTACAGCAAATTGTGTGGGCTTGCATAATATGAACTCCATGACAAAATGAGTTGGGATTAGCAATTTTCGTTACTGCTTAGCACTGGAAAATCTCAGCTACCGGTGCCCAAGATATAATTCCACTTCATAATGTCGACAGGTAATGCATAAATTAACCAGTAACTTGTATTAGGGCATATGTTACTGACTAATGTAAGATGAATATTAGTCTGTTGCAACTTGGTTTCACATGTAAGTTCAGTTGCTTAGCTGAAAAATTGCAACATTTTTATTCAGCAAACCTATCTTAGACTTTTTTTTCTAAAACAAAACAAAACAAAACAAAACACTTTCTTTTTTGTATTTCTAGCAAAAGAATGCAAAAATAAGAAGAGGTGAGGGAGAAAGAAAAGGTGATTCAACTTTTACAAAATTTCAGGCTTTGGCCTATAGTAGAGCTTTCCTGAAGTGTTGGGGAATTCTCAATGCTTACACAGTTTCAGCCATTTCAGACAGAAACACAAGGTAGAACATGGGTGACAAATTCTTTTCTTACATCCAGGAAACTTCATTAAAATCAAGGGAGTTAGAATTTGCACAGCCTGTATGTTTTGATAACAGTTATGGTCTCAGTTTGAGGATGTGCTAGCTGTGTCTCCCTGAATATGGTGTGGTCCCAGGGTTTGGATCAGTTCAGGTTTGAAGTTTCATGGTCCTGAACTCTGTGTAAGCATCATAATAGCTTTAGCACCATGAATCTGTCCTTGTGTTATAGTACAGACTTAGTCTCATTCCATTTATATCCAAGATGACTGGACAAAAGAAAAGGTATGAGGCATGAGAAGTGGGATGGGTGAAAAGGGTAGAGAGGATGCCTGACAGGGAAAAGAAACACTGCACATAAATATGAAGGTGACTTAGAAGAAGGCTACAAAGGGAAGATTAGCCCTCTTGATTTCATTTAAACATCCCTGTTCTCTGAGGACAAGCAGAATATCAGCATAGTAAGTGCTGAACCCTAAATTACTAGAGATGACAGTGCTGGAACCTGTGATGGTAGATTTTCAGTGTTGTAGTTAATTCTTGTTAACCCTTCCCAGCTTCCAGTAACAGAAATTTGCCAGCAACCTGACCAAAATCTATATTCTCTTTTTTTGTTCTGTCCTCTTATTCAGTGGTGAAACATCTGCAAATTTTGATTATTCTCTTCCTCAGCTTTGAAACTGCAGAATTCAAATCCAAGAATGTGTGTAGAACAACAGTGTTCCTGGTTATTTTTAATAAAGTAACTATACAAATAACAAAAATTTAGATTCCACCATCATTTTGCATGACAATGTTAGCTCTGGAAGGATAGCCAGACAAATGGCAATGATAAAATAATTTTGACACTAAAGTCAGTGTGATTTTTATTTATCAAAGTAAGCCAAGGGCAGTGTCCTCTGTCATGTCTATTTTTCTCTTTTTCTGAATTCCCTTTCCCTTGCTGTACTGGAGCCATTGTCAGACCAAGGCTATTGATAGCTATGTTGGGCTGATCTTCAATAGGTTCTAAAGTGCACTTTAAAAGCACTTTAGATGCATGTTGCATTGAACTGCTTTGCAAAGCAACCACTCATATGGAAGAATGTCACCTCTGGAGAAGATACTCAGATGAGTGCTACTTCTTGGATGTGTGCCATACATCAATCAAATAAAAGTGGTGCTTGAAAATTAGTATTACAGGATTTATTTCTAGTGATCATCAAGCAGCATTGTTCAGCAACAGGAATGGATAAGCAATTAATTTAACATGCCCAGGAGTACAATATTTTTTAAAGTTAAAATGGACGTGATATAAATTGTTTCCTATTATTTCAATTACATAATGCTAATTTTCATTGCCATAGCTTAACTTTATAAAATATTTAATACATAAAACAGACACTTACCTGCAAAGAGCTATGTTGGCCTCCAGTCTCACTTTTCCTTCCAAATTGTGATATCACAGCTGATAGTGCATGTATATGTAGATAACTGACGACTGGAAAAGAGTGGTCTTGGGTCCTGGAGTGCGCACATTTATCTCTCCTATTTTCCCAACTGTGTGAGAAATCTCCTGCCAAGTACGAGATTCAACTGTGTGTTTCAAGGTCTCTCAGTCTTCAGTACAGGAAAAAAAATCTTAAAAGTATTTTGATATCATCATAGTTAGATATAAGTGGCTAAGGGAAAGATCATTATGCATACTTTCTCTTCTATATGGTCTGTTGTTACTAAGTATCTAGGAAAATTTTCCATTAACATTAGCAAGACACTCAGGGGTGCCAGAGCAAAAAAATCCTCTTAAGAGTTTCACTAGAACTGTTTAGTGTTCCTTTTTTGTGTGTGACTGGGAAGACAGGAGGATTCTGGAGACAATCCTTTAATGGAGTCTGCATGCAGTCGTTATATGGTGTCCAAAAAGCATGATCTTGGTGAGAGCTTATGAGAGCTTCTCATTTTCTCCATAGATGTGCTGAAACATATAGGTATAAGATTTATGGAGCAAATGCCTTGTAGATAGTCAGCAGAGGATATTTAAAAGATAGTTTTCTGTAATAATTTGGCACTGGACAGGTTCTTAACAGACAAATTCTAATCTCCTTTAAGCTACTTTTGAACAATGGTAGGCAACTCAAAGGAAGAAACAAGAAATGAAAGGAAGAAAATTAATAGGAAAAATTAAGAATTTGTATTAAAAATAGCAAGAAAAATCTTATTTGGATTAGAAGTTGTAATACATTATTAGTATAATCACAGTGAACACTATTTATAGTACTCCGTATTTGTCTTTTGTTATCCTATATTTTGGAGAAGTTGAATTGTGCCAAGGATTTATGTCTTTACTTCCCTTGCCAAGTCCAGCTCCAGCTACATCTTGGCCTTCCTGACCCCATCCCTACAAAACTGGGCAGTGTCCCTAGACTCTTCCCAGGTCACCTGTCCCTGCTTGCACTTCCCTTACAGTTCCCTCTTGCTCGTTGGTTTGACCAGCAGGTCTTTGCTCACTCATTTTGGTCTCTTCTCTTTCCTGCCCTATTTCCTAAATCTCGGGACTGAACACTCTTGTGCTTTATGGAAAGCATTCTTAAATATTTGACAGCTCTATTCTGCTCCCTTGTCCCTGAAGACCTTGCCCGAGGGGGTCCTACTGTCTAACTCCTTCAAGAACCGGAATTTTTCTTTCCTAAACAATACAAATCATATGAATATTTCCTAAACAATATGAATTTCAGTATTTATGTAAATTAACATTTCTAGTTTAGTTATGATGACATGTAGGGCTACTAATCAGATATGACCTTATACACTGGGTTTCTGAACATTCTTTCTTATCCATTTTCACTATTTATGTGCACAAATAACTGATGTCAGAATGACATGTAGCAAGGGAATAAATGTATTACTTGTCCTTAGAACACAGGAAAAGTATTTACTTGTTTGTTTTTAACTCTTCAGGTAATGACAGATGTGCCACTCTAACATTTCCCGTTTCAGAAAAAAAACCCAAAAAACCCTAAGATAAAAAGATTTACCAAGAAGCTGCATGGCCATGGAAAGTAAAAACCTAAACACTGAGAGATTAATGGTCTGACAACACTTACATGCAGAACAGTAATGACAAAACCTGTACTGAAATGGGAAAACCAAAAGGCTTAGTGAGGCACTCTGTTTAGAAATATTTGATACAACCAAGAAATTTTAGGTGGTGAAGAGCTGTCTCCTTTTATTTTTGAGACAAAGTTTTCTTCATACTTCTACTTTTGTGTTTGCTCAAGAGTTCAGTTTGATCATCTATATCACGTTATCCATTAAAAAAGGTGTATAATTAATTATATTGATCAATTTGTTTTACTTTTTTTTCATATTCACATTTATGAAATAGATACACAGGGATACAAGCTAGTGTGTCATGTGTTTTACAGAGTAAATCAGCAGAATGCTATGATTCCTGCTCACAAATATGCAGTATGAAAGAGAAAAGCAATGCTCTTTCAATGTGAAAAGATATAGCGTTAAAAGAAAGAATCTCTTTCTCACACTACATACTCAAATATATAGTCTATTCTCAGCATAACCTATCATAGTACATTTCTAATATGGTCTTTGAACATTTTTTCAAACAATTTTTTTGGACAGTCACAAGGTCTCCATGAGAAGGGAATGTTTGTAAGTATCCCTGTCCACATACACTGTCACACATACAAACACACTACACACATGAGAGACAGAGAAGAAATCTGAGCATATATATATATATATAAAATGTATGTATGCATCTTTCTCCCAATGACTGCTAGGAAAGTTTTAATTCCTGCTACATAATGGTCCATTTGCCTCGAGTGTTTCAGAATGGTTCAATAATCACTAGCCATGTGTGCAGTTTGTTGAATTATTTAAGCTTATTTCCAGGGGGAAAAAGACAGGGAGGAAAGCAACTGATTCAATGCAAATGAAAAGCTTTTGAAGCTCCCTATGGTGAAGATGTGATTACAGTCAGACAGTTAATAACCTAGACTTAGAAAAATCTGAAGGTTTTAAAACTGTCTGGCCAGTCAGTAAATGAGGTTTTTCCACACTATCGACCAACTGCCATGCATTGTAATGGTTTCAGATTTGTTTGGAGAGTGAGTGGACCCACAAATGAGGAAAGGACCCCTCTGCTTCACGATTAAGAAGAGCAGTTGGTAAATCTCTAGGGTTTCATTCTGGATTTGTGCTTGACCATTCAGCCTTTAGTCACATACTTTCTTCTAAGGCCTTTAGATTACACCAGGCTGTCCAGCTCTAGGCTTTTGTTGGAAGAAGTTGGTTTGATGCTTTCCCTCCAGGGCAGACAGGATCCCTTCCCTCCCCTCATTATCCCCAGTGCTCCCTCTCTCTTTTTCTTTGGCACAGGCAAGCCTTATTGCTTAATAGCTTATACATATGATGTCTTTGAATAACTGACAATGAAGTTTAAAAAAAATATGTAATCCATACGTGGGTCTAGCTCTAAATGCATGTAGACAGTTCTGAATTGTTCATATCTCTCAATAACACTAAAAGACATTTCTATAATTTATATATGCTATGTACTGGCTGGCTTTAAGCTGTTTCAAAGAGAACAGCCCCTATTTATGCGTCTCCCAGTGAAATTAAACCACTGTAGACTGAATCACATTGCCAGTGAGCTCCATTATAAATCATCTGTCTTGATCATCTTGTCCAGTGTGCAGCCACGTAGAAAGGCATAAACACTTGCCATCTGTGCAAAATAGTATGAAGAAGTGCAAAATACTGTCCATCCTTATGGTTCCTCCCATGCAAGCAGCACCACACTGGTGTGTGCTGCAGAGGACACAGAGGATGTGCTGTTGTGGAAAGAGTGGTGGAGGAGGGGGACGACGACAGCATTTCTTTAAACAAAAGCAGTGTGCCCACAGGAGCCTGGCCAATGTGTACTCTTACACCATGCACGTAGCCCAGGGCTGAAGCAGCCATAGGCATCTTGAAATTATGTGCCAGACAGTTGGCAGCCGAGGAAACATGAGCAATATCAACTGACAGATGTACCCGCGAGGAATGCTTTCCACATCCCGCCCTCCAGAACTGGCCTGCAGGAACATTGACCTTTGTAGAACTCCCTCAGTGACAAATCAGATGCTGATATCCTTGCACTTCTTGCTTCTGTTTTCCCCAGAAGCCAGCTGAGAGGAACCCTGTCCCCTGAGAGGTGACTGCAGTCCTAGTGCTGTGATTCTGTCTATCAGACAATGGGGTGTGCTATTTCTCTATACCATGGATGACAAGGAAAATGCAATCTTCTTTTTAATTTTCCAGCTTTTTTCCCCGGTTTTGGCCAAACTTCTGGCTGTGTTCTCTCCCTTAAAACCCATTTAGCCACTGCTCTTGTGTATGTTGATTGAGGAGTGATAAATTGCTGTCATTAATGTCCAAAACTAGCAGTAACATTTTTTGAGGGAAAAGAGACAATCTTCTCTTTGCCGTTTTGTTTAACCTCCCTGTGAAAACAGATGTTGCCTAAATGCAGAAATACGGTGTTGAAATCAAGATTGTGGAAGCATGTTTGAAGTACAGCTCATTCTTTCCATACATTTTATTCTCACATTTTTACCTTCCATGCAAAGCTCACCTTCACCTCTTTTGGTTCCTCTTATTTCCTCATCCTTTTCCTTTCAGACAGATTATACTTGTATTTTTCCTATGGCGTATGTAAAATATCAGGACAAGTCTAATCTCTTATCACTCTCTTGTGACCATTGATGCAGTTCTGCTATCCGCGTATGAAACAGAGTAATCAGGATTGCATTCATCTGTTCAACCAACTATAATTTGGGGGAAAAAATGTCTATTGACAAAACTAAACTCAGGTTTTAATCTTCTCAGGGAATATTTTCAGGTGTGAAGATTTTGAAAACTCACTCCACAGAAGGCAATCACTTATGCTAAATATTGGCCATTCATTGCCGGTATGTGTATGGATCACTCTCTCTGTCACTTCTCAGAGATAAACTTTGCACACAGCAAGACATTAGACCACCTTATATCCCGAAGTTTAAAAAGAGGATGATGAAAAAGGAGAGGATGTTTCTGCTTCTGAAAATATCAGGAACAAAGGAGAAATATGCATCCTTAAGAACCTGGGCTGTGGTTAATTGATTGAGTAGTGGACTACCTGCTGTTATCCTAATGTTAGCTAAAGACGATATAAAACATATCAACAAAAAGGCCCAAACCCAGGTTACGTTCAGGCCTGTGTATCTTTGACTGAAATCACTTGGGGCTAATGAGGATCCACATTGTTGGTTACTTGCTGTATTCGTATTGGGCTGCATCTAGTCAGGGTTTGGGGTGGGGGGGATTGGTTGGATGTGTTTTTGTTGGGTTTTTTATTTGTTTTACAGTTTGTTTGTTTGTCTTTTTGTTTTATTCTTCTGATTTATGAGATTTTAATTGTATTTCTAGTGTTTATGTCTGAATATCAGTTTTTGACTCTGCTGTCTTTCACTACCCAAACACAAGCGAAGCTTGTAATAGAGATAAAACAAATGATTACAAGCCCTTTTTTTCCAAAGTAACCATAACAAATAAAAGATTAGAAAACAATGTGAATTTTAGTTTCACTGAGAAATAGAGTAGGTGTATTTTGAACTGAATTAAAACGTTGATGGTTGAATAGAGACAAGGTGAAGGGATTCAGTCGGAGAAGTAATCGAGCCTTGCTAATGAATACAGCAAACAATATCCAGATCTCTGGCAAAGTTGCTTTCAAATGTGGAATTGTTATTTCAAGCCATGCATTACAAAAAAATGTTCTTTTAGGCAAGAAAATATAAGTGATTTCTAAATTTCAAGTACTTATATCTACACAGAATTCTGTGCTTCATAAAATAAAGGAATGAGCATATTATATCTTTTAGGAACTATTTTCCTAATAGGCATAGCTGCCTGCACTGCATTTAAACCTTGATTATAGCCTCATAGAGAAAAGAATAGGCAAGTCTGCAAACCAACAAGGGATTCCAAGGGATTTTATATTAGCCCATAATTAAATAATAGTTCATGTTGCCTTCTTCCACTGGGAATTACATCCTTTTCACCTCTCCTCTGTTAAAGCAGGGACATCCATTACTATGAGTAGCTACAACACTTGTCAGATCCAATCAGCTCCAAATGGCTGAAGACCAACTGACGTGTGCTCTCTTAAAGCATGGTTTCTTCTCCCCCAAAAGCCCACTGTCCTTTCACGTGCATGTAACAGTCAGAAGAGATCACATCACACAATGAAGAAAAACAGAAACATATGGTACTAAGGGGCCTCTGCAGGAGATGGCGAAAATGCCAAGACTTGCACATAAACAAAATATATGCAAAAATATGTGTTCATATAGAATGCCGTATAGAAGAGCTAGCAAAAACAGCACAGAAAATAAACATTTAGCCATCATTGCACTTACCTCAGAATAATTTTTGTTTTCTCTATTTGGGGTTATGTTTTGCTTTGTTTTGTTTTGTTTTCTGAAGTGGGTGCACAAAATGTAGCAGTCACAGGAATATAAATATGCATAAGCAGTCGCAAGATTTCAGCCAGGTATTCTTCAGACCACAGTTTGCTCATGCCTATAGTAAGTTTCAACATGACAACTGAATTACAAACTCCAAGTGACTATGCTTGTAGATTGCTCATTCTCATCTCATTGCTATTAGGTATTTTGCAAAGAAAATTATGTGTTGAGGGTTATTCCCTCTCCGCCTTAATTCCATATGTGTAATGTACCTTTGCTGAAATAAGTCTCCATTAAAGGACATGCACCAAAAGATGTTTCATTTATCATGTCCTATAAACTGAGGCAGGAGCTGTTTCAAGAACACTGAAATGTAAAACTGATAGTTACGGACCTTTTTCTCTAAGCCATAAATTTACAAGAAGCTTTAAAATGTTGTTTCTTGGAGAAGAAATTGTTTATTTTGGTTTGTAATTCCATCATAAATCATATTTAAAGGAAAGAGGGAATTTATGAAGACAAAATTCACAAACACGGATGCTCTTTGATCTGTAAAATGTTTCTGAAAGCATTTTTATTGCCAATGTTAGGTGATTCCATTGTTTCATTCCTGTGTGAAACTACAGAAATGACCAAATGGGTTATGCAGGAGGTGGTTTAATTTCAGCAGATTCAGCTGTTTTTCTTGTCTTAATTCATGGATGGTCACATCTTGAATTAATATACCTTTGAAAACAAAACAAAAATTACAACAGAACACTGGGAAGGACCTAGATTCACTTAACCTTTCACTTTACTAAAAGATTTTATGAGACAGTGCCGTTCTGATCATCAAAAATATACACTCAATCATTTGTAGCAATGATCACTTCTCCATTCAGGTTGTTAAAAAATGACTGCACTTTTAAGAAGCATCTGTGTTGATTTGCACGGGTTCAGTTTCTTCCATTTAAAAAATGGTCTAGATCTGAATATTTTTAAAATTAGTTGAGACATCCATTGATTTTTATTTCAAGAAGATTCCCTGCCTTGCAAGGATGCTTTGGATGTTGTAAGATTGCATCCTAATCCGTATCTTCATCAAAACAGTAGAACCAGGTTGTTAAAAAGCAACTGTCCTTATGTCACAAGTTACGTTGCAAAAACAGTATTTAAAGAAAATCTGAATAACCTCTGCATGCATTTATCATTTTATTAAAATATATATTAGCAAGAGAGCCTTTTTTTTAAGAAAAAAACAGAACTGTAGAAATACAATGAAAAAATGTGAGACTTGGATGATTCTTCTATTCAAGCCATCATCCAGGTCTGAAATCCTGTGACATTTATATAAGAGATGGATTTCAAATTGGGTAGGTATATATTGCTTCTTCTGACAGGTGGTGATATATCCTAGTTAGACTGTTCTTGATACAGAGGTTTATTTCCTATTTTCTATAAATATTGCATTTTTGACAGAAGTTGTAATTATGTTTCCATATTGCATTCCATTTTTTTTTTATTTTGCAAAAGGAAACAGGATGTTCCTGAATCTGATTACTAAGCAAGCTCAGAAATCTCATCCATACTATGGGTAAACATAATGAAATCCTGAAAGACAATGAAGTATCCTTTCTAAGGAATTCTTGCATTCAAAGATCACAAAGTATCCACCACCACCCCCCCCCCCCCAAAAAAAAAAAAAATCAGTAATTTCTAACAGGAGAATTGAATAGTATTGGAAATGACTGCAAAAGATCACAAAGGTAGCTCCATCTCTCTCCTAATAGTGCAGATAAGACTTAACATTTTTAGTCAAGAGCTTTAATTTTTCTTCAGTGTTCGAAAAAAAAGAAGAAATACTGTCTTCTAATGACAAAAAATTATCACTGTTTCTATCACTAGAATAAAAAATAAGGATGAAGGGTGCAGAAATGGCTTTTATTTCACATGTAGTAAGAAAAAAAAATCTAAAATCCTCAAAACAGCTCCAAATACTAACCCGTATTTCAATTACTCTAGCCACAATTTTTGCTGGATGGGTAGGTTTGTCAGTAGTGTAGGAAGTACTTCTTGCCCCAGCACAACCTGACATTATAGCTGCCTTCTTCTGTCTTTTGCTCCCAGTTACCCTACATATTGTTTTCTCAGATTTGGACAACTTCCACAGGAAATAATCTACTTTTAAAGTAGTTATGTAAATTTGTGTAGCAAAATTAGAAGTTGCATATGTAAAGTGGAAATTGGCACTTTGCATGAGAAAAGTATTTTTATCACACTGTTGATGTCAAGCACTGATGATATAAAACACGGTGGATTCACACCAGAACCTTTTTCAGGTGAAGAATTCAGTATTTAAAATTACTCTTTTTAAGGATTACTATTACAAACTGTTTGATTTTTTTTTTTAAGTATGAGAAGTAGGAGTGTTTTTTAAGAATGGATGCTTGTATTAAGAAAAAAAAAAAGTGCATTTTTCCTGGTGACTTCAAGTTAAATGAAATATGTTTTTCCACTTTCCTGAATACACTCTGTTCTTGCAGGCTGGGCAACTGAAAACATTGCAACTATTTTTCAAATTTTATTAGTTAGAAACCTGGCAAGTGACAAAGATTCCAAGATCAAGCTAAATAAAAGTGGCGGAAAGTTAGGGCATGCAAGTTCATGAAGCCTCATATTTTAGATTTTCTACCATGCAAAACATAAGCTCATGAGTGCAGTTTTTAGCATATTTCCATTCTTTTTTCTATTATTTTACTTTACTAAGAGTGAAATTGAAAATAACCTCTTTATGCACAAAATTCTATTTAACAAAACAGATATGCATAGCAGAAACATTGAAAATATTACTATTACAGTCATGGACTGAAACTTCATTAAGCTTTTATAATCACTCCAAAGCAAAATTCTACGTGTTAGATGGTCAGTTGTTAAGGAAATACAGTAAGTGTTTGAGAAGTATTGTTTATTTTTGTGGTTCAGATAACCTGAGCAGGGAGGGACATGCAAGATATATGTCACTATCAGGTAACATATATAGTGCTGTAATGACTAAGTAAATGAAAAGGGAAGCTAAAATAAAACCTTATGTTGAGTTTAGGCTACTAAGGAACAACAAAATATTGGATCCTACGGAATTGAAGAATCTGATATTAGTATGAAAGATTTCATCTGTAGTACATAAATAATGACATTTTCCGTTTCCAGCATGCCTTATGTTTTCTATTTCAAACAAGTATTCAAAAGTTGGTCTTTATGAAATATATGGTCTAAAATACAGAGGTGGCAAGCCGATATGAAAGAAATACTTGTGTAATTATGATGTACACTTGAAAAATTGGTCAATGGAAATC
Organism: Cuculus canorus; assembly: GCF_017976375.1. NCBI lineage: Eukaryota > Metazoa > Chordata > Aves > Cuculiformes > Cuculidae > Cuculus > Cuculus canorus. The sequence continues at coordinate 26,832,565 of NC_071441.1, read as the reverse complement.
TTAAAGATTTGTTGAGATTTCAGATTAAGGATTTTTTCCCAAATTTAAATAATGTGAAGTGTACGATTCAGTATGAAACAGAAGGGTAAGTATGATAAACAGATCTACTAAGCAGAAACGTTCCTTGCAAAATGACACCACAATTTTGAATATTTGTTTCCAAAACAGTCACCATCTCGGTTATTCTAATTTTCCTCAGACATGAAAATGCAGTTTTCAAATCAAATTTATGTGTTTACTAGGTTTTATTTTTCTTTTTCCAGTTTCAACCCAAATTCGTAGGTGTACCAGAATCCAGGTACCAGTTTAAGAATCAGGAGCTCTATATCATTTCAAGGCATGTGTCTCACTGAGTCAGAATGGCTTGAATAATAGACTCTGGTCTTATTGCAAGTCACAAAATGCTCAGAAATACAAGCGTGTAGCATGCTAAGAAAGGAATTGGATTCAATGATACTTGCAGGTCACTTCCATCTCAGGACATTCCGTGATTCTGTAATGCTACATTGCTATGCACATTTACTAACAGTAAAGTTTGTTTTCATAACTTCTTGACTGAAGTACTAAAGAAACAACTTAAAATTTAAAATCAGAGAATATAAATATATATTGGTATATTATTTAATAAATTTACATGATGTGTATATAATTTACCTCTTTTGCTTCAAATTCAGCCTGAAGTGATCTAATATTCAGATTAAAATAAGTTGACACAATATTTATATTTTATGATGCTGATACGCTGAAACTTAAGCTAGTGTCTTACCACTGTGGCATATGGATCAAGACTTACCAGCTGTTAAACTGGATGCAAACTGATGTTTTGACATGACAGTAATGAAATAATTGCAGCGAGAATTCTTTATTTCACTACTAGCTGGTAACAAAACTCTATTAAATTACCACTCAAATTATATTTTATTGTGTAAATCATGGGAGATATATATATGAAAGTTGCTCAGCATGAAGACAAATGCATTTACATAGCAAATAATCTAAACCCATACTTCTATTTATAAGGCCTTGTTTATAAGAGAAAGAGTGTGGCAGGGAATACAGTATTGCTTTTTCTCAGTAGTTGTTCAATCCAGCTGTTTCTACAGAGGCTTTTATTCTGAAATGAGAGTGTCTTTTCATGTACATTTGTTAGTGGATTAAGCTCAGCGCAAAAAGACTTTTTCATTATAGACTATACCTGGAGTTAATACAAAATAATTAGAGTTGTATCCTAACACTTCATAGCGGCTTCCATCCAAAGATAGTCTTTTTTGTTAAGACACAGACCTAGAAGTCTGCATGGCCTTAGCAGTCTCTTTTGCCTGTGTCAGCCTGGTTGTTCTCTGATGGCAGCTACACAGTTGTACCTATATGAAAAGTGCTGACTCTCTTCATCCCGGACCCATAAAGTACTTTAGATGTATGCTGCTTCACTTTGCCAGATTTGGAACACGGCTCTCAGGATCTCAGAGGGTCAAGTTCTCACTTGATGGTCAACACATCTCACGTCCACTGCATACAAAGTAAGACAGTGATACTTCATATTTTAGAGGCATTTAGATACATCTCAAGCAAACAAACAAACAAACAAAACCCCCACAAAATGAACCAGTCTGGTTAGTGGTATCTAATAGATTAAAAAAATGCTTGGAACTGGATTTGTGTGTGTTTAAGCATGTACAAAATAAAGAATGATCTTTTCTAATTAATTCTGTACAGATACTGTAGTTTCACAACCTGTTTTCACTTGACTGGTAAATGGTTGAAGACAGAAGACTTATTATAGATTTTACATCCAGCCCATGAGGATTTGGACTGATTCCATGAGCAGGTTCAGGTCAGCTACGTCCTTTCCTTCAAAGCATCATGGGTGTCTCTGAGCATCATTGCAAGCTTGTTCTGGCAGTAAGCCAGGCTTCAAAAGCCTTTCACTGTGCAGTCACTGACTCACTAATGGGCAACTGCAGGCTTTCTGATTTTCCTTTCGTTTCATGTGTTCATTTGACATAAATTTAATTAAACCAAATCTGGTATTAAAGAGAGAGGAGATAAAAGTGATATGTCACAAATTAAAGAATTGTGAATGATAGAGGAAATATGACTTTTATTTCTGTTTCTATATAATATTGTCGATTTTAGTAAGCACACTTCCTAAAGTCTGCAAATGCCTGGATATGCATTATTAAGAATAATATGCATCCAGGGTTAGATGAAGGTCTCAGCCCTATATTCTCTGTAGTAAAGCCTTTCAGAGAATTCTTATACTTTCTTTCAAACACACACTTCAGGTAGTCACCTCTTCACAGGATATGAGACAAGTTTGCCCTTCTGCTGGCTACATATCCATAGTTGTTAGACAGCTCAAAAGCATACAACAGCAGAAACATGAAAAGATCACATATTAAATATAAAATATCATCATTTTTCAAAGGTCTCTTTTGGTTTTTACTTAAGGCTAAGGAGGTGATAGTGAGAATGAAAAAGATCATGCTGTTAAAAAGGTATCATTTAATTGCTTTGAATGTTGCTTTAGGAAACATCGACCTTTTCTTCTTGTTCTTTTTAAAAATCTTTTTCTAAAATTAAAAGAAAATTCAAACTGGAAATATACTAATGCAAACTGAAAGGGTATTTGCAAGCTGCCCAGGGATGTGCTGAACCAATCATATTCAACAGGGTTCCAGTACTGTCATTTCATAAGAACTATATTTAAGCTCCTAGCTCTGAAAGCATTAACACTGCAGGAAAGAACATGAACAGTGGAAGCAGGATCTGATAGCCAATAAGCAATTTTTGCAAAGTCTCCTATTTGCTTATCTGACACACAAACTATGAGCAGGTAATTCATATACAAGACAGATTCTGATCAGCAAGACAGTACAAAAAACTACTTATTTTTCATAGCACCAGCTTTTTGAGGTCCTTTCCTTTATAGATGGTCCTGGGTGTCTTTTTGTTTTTCAGTTGGTTGGGCAGGGGGTTTAATGACAATTCTCCCAATTACTGATGCCTAAGCACAGAGGATAATGAAAAGGATACCATATCACAACTGACTGAATGGAAGTTCTCCCTGGCCATGCCTGTACCGAGGGTATAGGTGGCTCTTGTGGTGTTTTCCACAGCTGCCATCCTCAGCTGCACACTGAATTCTGCTTAGAGCAAGATGAGGGTACACAGCACCCCTTGGCAGTCTTTGTCACCTGTGGGGTGAAACCTCAATACAGTCCACATCCTGGGCAATCAGAGCTGATAAGAAAAAACTCCACAGAATACAGACAAAGGCTCTCAGGGCAGGATCCCTTAATATCCTGTAATAATTTAAAAATAAAAATAAAGATAAAAATAAAAATAAAAATAACAAGTTACACGCACGCAAAAAATAAAAGCACTTTCATTTAAACAGCTTCCCATCAACCTAGTTCTCAATTGTGATAAATTTAGAATTTGACATAAGCAAAGACATTTAGAGTATACTTTTTTAAAGCAACTACTGCTGTTTATGTGCCCAGCTCTTTTTGACTTGCACTGCTTAACTGCCCAGCACTTAAGAAAATCCTAATCTGTTTTTCACAAGCAAAATCCCACTGCAGAGGGATTGGGGATAGAGACTATGAAAGAAAAATTAATTACAGCAGAGTGCAATGTTTGCTATAGATTGTAAATACTGCAGTCATATAGTGTGGCAGGATTGCTGATCTGCTTTAGGAAAGTCCTATTTTTTACTAACAATTCTAGGCTAACTCAACACTATAACAATGGAGGCCCACACAAAAGCGTATGGGGAAAGCAAATGGCTATATATGTTCAACTCAGTTCAAGAACTCACTTGCAAATTGGGTGTATGTGAGTAAACCTGATCATATAGACAAATTTTAGTTGATATATATGTTAGTTAGATCCATTATTATTATGTGTTCTTGGGGATTTATCCCTGGGAAGCAGTTTTCACTGCAAGATCTTCAGCTATTATCATAATAAAGAAAGAGGACAAAAACACGTGACAATCTACATATTGCTTCATCTTCTTTCACAATCTATTTTTGGAGAGGCTTAGCAGAGTTAGGCAGGGGCATTCTGACACTTAAAAAGCTTATGTAAATCCAGAAATGATGCACCTCTTTATAAACAGAATGTGGAGGGCACCATTATCCTACTGCTTTGCTTGCTTTACTTGCTACACAGAGAATATCAATGCCAACCTGGAAGTCCTTTACCATACCTATCTCAAATGTTTTTGACTAGACCTTCTCTATCTCTGTGTAGTCCCTCTCAGTAGCAAGTTCCTTAGAACTAAAATACCGGCTGACCTCTGGAACGAAACATATTAGGTGAGAAACAGGGATTCCAATTTCCAATTTAGTTTCCTGGAATCTGTCATTGAGAGATAGTGTGTAAAATTTACTGCTTTCAGAGAAGAGTAAAAGTAAAGCCTGTGATTGCTAAGGATGAGAGATTAAGGGAAGAATAGTTTGTAGAAGAAGAAAAGTTAAAGAGAAAGATAGAATGGAGAAGGAATAGTAGTGGATAAATTAGTTGAGATTAAGTTAACATAACTAAGATTCACTAGAATTGCTGGAAATATTACCTGAAAATAACAAAAAATACATAAATTACTAATTTGTCCTAGGTCTATTTCCCAGAGCATGGTGTTTAGTTAAGACACAATAATCAGATCTGAAATTAATATTCATAGATTTTCTGTCACCTTTCGAAAATATGAGTTATCATTTTATTCAGTAGGCATCTGTCAGGGCTTCTTTTGCTTCTTCAGAACATTGACCATTTCAGGGAAGCTTGTGGGAGGCAGGAATGTATATACTACCGCTTTTTATTCTTTGCCAGAATGTCTTCTAAATGCAGAATATTTATGATTTTGTATATAGACACATTGCATATTTAGGTGTTCTATCTTTACTTGCTTTTCTGACATGTAAGTGGCTCACCCAATTAAAACGACCTCTAAGAAGCATATTAAAATTCTACTATTTTTCTGTTCACCTTGGTGAAACAAGCTGTGTTAGTGTATGCTGAGTGTTTGGGGATTTTTTTGGACGAAAGATACTGTGTACTGCATAACAATTGTAAAATATTATTATTGCTAGACAAAAGGCCTTTTTTTCCCAGTGTTTCCATTAAGACTACATTCAATTGTGAATAAATGTTTCATATTTTCCTATTTTATCATCCAGCAAAAGAGGCCACATTCTCTCTTCTGCATTTATAATACGGAGTGGAAGTAAAGTAAAGATGACTGAAATTGTTTGGCAAAAGAGTGAGGAAGGACAGTCTTCTGTGAAAGCTGTCTAACCACTGCCCTTTCAAACAAAACATAGAGACTATTTAGATCAAACTCACTGTCCTGGATCTTCAGTATGTTTGTGATATTCTCACCTCCCCTTCAGCAGTGACACTGCAGCAGGTCTTCACCCATTGTGCTTAAACACAGCCTTTCAGCAAAACTCCTGCTCCTGCCCCTTGCCAGAAGGCATGATCTATTTTGAGGTTAGGCGGAGGTAGGCACTAGGAGCTGTTACAGAACTGTGACATCAGGAGTGGGAAGCCAATGATTTATGGTAAACTCCAGAAAAGTGGTGCAGAAGAGCTTTAGAAACTCTTGAGAATTCATCCAACAACCTATCAGTTGCCTTAAGCTCTAACCTAATATCTTAATAAGATTTGTAGCCAAGGATGAACAAAGCTCCATAGAACTTCCTTTCAGGAGGAAATGTTTTCTGTAGACATTGAATTTGGCTTAAAGATATGCCATTCAGAATTTTTACAAATTAAAAGCCTAGGATACTGTACAAAGCATGGAAAATTACTGGGGTCAAAGGATTTTGTATCAAGACTTTCTTCCCAATGGCACATTAGTTCGCCCAGTGGAAATACTTGGCATGTGGAGTTTCAGGGAAAAGCAGTGGAAAACTGTTTCAGGATTGTGAATTTATGTGATTTGAATACAAAATCTCCTGTTGAAAACATATACTATTATACCTTTAAGAAGTCAGCCAGACTTTAGACAAAAGAGACAGTCATGCTTACACAAAAGTGATAGGCAAGAAAACTCATGTTTAAAATATCCATAATTCAGAATAAGTAGAGCACATACGCAGCTACTCTCTGAAGTTTCACAAATTACACTGTTATCACTGTCTTTCCTTCTCTCCTACTGTGTGTTTTAATCACTTGTCTTTAATTGGACTATAAAGATATCATGTCAAGGACTATGTTTTCCTGTATACATTTGTACAGGACCTTTCGCACAGTGGGTCTTTGATCCTGCCTGGGACATTAAGATGATGCTTCTGAATAATCTGCACACTATTTTCAGAAAACTACATAACCACCTGCAAAATTGGTCTGATAATGAATAGATTTTAATAATTTATTTTAAGCAAAAGGTTCTAATTAATCAGATAAATTACCAGCAATTAATAATTTAACCAATCTAACTGTAGGCAGCAATCTTTCACTTGCAGGGACATGAACCAGATGACCCCAGATCTTTCCAATTTCTAATTCTCATCTCCTAGGAAATAAAAATTTTAAAAAGTCAGTGACAATTGAGAATTTTTGCATAACCAAAACCTCATCTAATTCCATAATTTTCCTGTAGGCAGAATGAGACATACGCAAAAGGGCACTGTGGAGATTCCCAAGAGACTCGAAAGTGGAAGTTATGTGCCAGCACCTCTGGGGAGAAGGTATTTCCTTGATACATTTGAAAGAAGCAGCTAAGTCAGGTTGTGTTCTTGCCCTCACCTCACACTGCAGCCCTTTGTGTAGGAGGCTTTTCCCCCCAAAGCTCCACAGATAACAATTGAATCTGAAATTATTACATACCTGCACACATAGCAGACCTTTCCCATACACATGCAAATATTCTTGCATTTTAGCACTGTTTCACCACCCACCTTCTCTGACTTGAAAAGGAAAATTAAAAAAAGAGCAATTTAAATTCTGCATATTTGATTACTCTACATAAAAGCCTATTTCCAAAGACAGCTTTTGAACGTTTGTTTCATGAACATGAGTAAAAGTATGATCTACTCAGATATTCTCTGAACACAAGGTTAAATTTTCTTCAGTGTATTGTCTGCTGCAAATTATTCATTTAGCTCTAGTTAGTCTCAAAATGCTGAGCTTCTCTGTATCTGGGCTAGGGGCTGAACCCATCTGACAGATAAAGCAGTTGAACTGTGCTGATGAGCTCCAAAGAGAGCCAAACATCTGTCCCCATTTTGCTGTTGCATGTTTCTGACAGACATCTATGCATTAGCTCTGTTTATCAGACAACACTCTCTCTAAGCCAAGACAGAATCAGCCATCATAGTAGGATATATCACTAATGTGGGAATGTGAATGATTGTTACTTTGATAAGATATTCATACCAGAATACAAGCATTGCCATTTGGCTTATCTTCAATACTACTAGACATTTTTCATCATTTATAAACAAGGTCTCTCCTAAGAGTCGTATTTTCACAGTTAAGCAAACTGTCCCCTCCCTTTAGGGTTACAAAAAAGAGATAGTGCTGTCTTGTGCTCTAGTTCCAGACTTACTTTTACTTTGAGAGTTATATGAGATGTTTCTCAGAAACCACAGAGTATTGTCTGCTCCTCGCAATTGTGCATTCATTTTGTACTTCGTATAAAACAGTGAACTTTTAAACATTCTGCTAGTGGTAGGTACACAAAAAAATTGCAGCAGTGTCCCCACCCCCAGCTGCATTATGCATACATGGTTTTATGTAAATGCTAACAGTGTTCAAGAAGGAGGAGTGCAGTGAGTGAAGAAGACAACTCATAGTATATTTTTCTTTCTTTTCAGCAAAGAAATGACAAGAGTGATTTGGTCATGTTAGATCTACTCATCCTTGAAATAAGAGTCTGTTTGCAAGCCACAAAGTTGTTTGATATTAAAAGAATGCTAAAATGGTTAAGACTCCATCTTTTAGCACCATTACAGTATAGCTACAATCTCACTGATTTTGTGTGAGAGAGCAGATTGATAACAAATCTCTTCCAGGGCTGGTACTTGCATCTCCAGAAGGTTCATAATAAAAAAGACCATGGTGAAATACCTTCAGGTGATACTGGCAAAGTTTCTGATGACAAGTTTTATATCAACCTAGCAATTTGTTGTTATATCAAGCCAAGGGTTCGAATTTGATTTCTTCTATTCTCCGCATAAGAGAGCAAATGTAGTTATCAGAGAACTGAAATACTTTAGTCTAACTAAAGCCTTTGGGTTTCATGTGGGGTAAAAATTGTATATGCTGACCGGGAATTAATGGTTCTCTCATGCATGAGACCTTAAAAAATTTTGATATATTATATTAAACATACTAGTTGTACTTGTTATTTACTGATATTTTTTTCCATGTTAAGTACTCAAAGTAATATTGGGATGAAACATGTAAGTTAGTGTCAAGGAAGAAATGTTGATACAAGAGGAACTAGAAAATCAAGATCTGAAGAAAATTTCCACCCAGAAGTCGCTATCATGAGAATTAGTTTTCTGAAAAATAGCTGCAGTGAAATTAAATGGAAAGAAATTGAAAAAAGTACAGGTAACGAGACATATAACTCTGGAGGATGATAGTCAGATATCAAGATGTGGGAAGCCAGTAATTTAGACAAGAAAGCAATCTAACTTAAAGTGTTAACGTAAGCAATGAAAAGAACATCTTGGTTTTTCATAATGCCCTAGTCAATATATAAGTTGGCCCTGAATTCAGAAATAATAAATGAAATATCTAGACAATATCCTCAGAAAATATATGAAGAGCATATATTCTTGTCAACAGCAGACTAGGAAAGGAAGAAAAATTTTGAGATGTAAAATAGAATAAATAAAGAAAAAAGATTCTATGTCTGCATTTTAAATTGGCAATCAGTGAAATAAAAAAACCTCATCTGGGTTAAAAATTGAAAAAAATGCTTTGACTGTGGAAATACCATTATAGAGACACTAGCTGGAATGTGTTGTGGCATTTGTAGGTTCTACATGTTAATACCATATTTTGTGCAATCATGTTTCATGAACACCATTGGCAACACTCCAAGAAGTCTATTGCAGAAATTCTTAGTTTGGAATAGAGATTTACAACAGAATACTTCAAGGTTACTCTGAAATAATGTTCAAAACAATTTTTAGAGTAATTTAAAATTACTAGAGACATTAATTTTATGGTCTTTTACTACTTCTTTTGCGCATTGTGTAACACATACAATCTTGTGATTAGTAATGCAAAAGTGAAGTATGTTCAATTTTCCTTTGCTTGGTAATTCCTCCTTTTTATTAACTCAGATTTCAAAAGCTTGGGAAAATGTATATGCACTAGAATTAAAGGCCACAATATATTGCACACAAAAATTGCCAATGGAGCACTTAAAAACACAGACACAACACAATGAAACAAAAATATTTCTTCTCCTCATGCTTCAAAATGTAATTCAAATTTAAGATTCAGTCTATAGGTCTGTCCACCCACTTTCCTGAATGAGTTTCACAGAACTGCTGCTACTATATTCACTGGATTTAAACGAAGGGAAAAAAATTCCACAGGAAAAAAGAACGATGAATACAGTATTTCTGCACAAATTATAGCTGAACATCAGGCATTACACCTTCAGGGCAATCTATGCATCTTTTTAATACAAGCTCTCTCAGATGGGCTTGTCTGGAAACACTAAAAGCACTTTGGCCAAGAATGTCAGCATTAAAAATACAGAAGCGGCTGGAAACGCTATTGTGTGTCAACCTTTATTTGTCCTTTAAACCAAGAAAAAAGAACAAATGTATGCCTGTAGGCCAAATGCAGAAGGGGTTGGCTTTTTTTTCTCCTCTCCCTCCAACTTATATGGGATTAGTACAATGAATTGTAATAGAAGGTTCAGATGACAAAAATTACAGTGGTATAGCCAAGAAAAATACCCATGGGGCTTTCTGCTTCCCTTGTGCCCAGCCTGAACTATCAGATCAGCCTTCTGGACTCAAATGCAACACTGTCAATAGGAATACATCATCTTTTTTGTGGTGTAGAAGAGCTGTCGGTTGCAATTCCCATTATTCCAAGGCCAGGATTTTCCATTAGTGTAACCACCTGCTGGGTTTCTCTACTCAGGTTTAATGGAGTCTGAATTTGAATTTATCACCATCTGTGGGAAGACAGGAAATGAGAGGAGCATCACTAATTCCTTTCTTCATTTACTAAGCATAAGCATAATCTTTATAAGAAGATAGGCAGAAGCAGCAGTGATCAGGGAGACAGAGAGAATATTTTAACTCATATTGACATCAGAGTTCCAGACCAAGAAAACTGTTGTCTGTTCCTCAGCCAATTCCAGCAACAAAAACAATGTTTTAATTTCCTGTGTAATGTTGTACCAAAACACGCAGATATGGGATTTTATTTATTTTTTGCCTCCAAAGAAGTCTCTGCAGATCTAATAATGTAGACTGTTGAAAAAAATAAATAAATTAAGGGCTTGGAATGTGAATAAGTTCTTAGGAAGGATTAAGAATACTAAAAAGTAATGCTTGTTTATTAAAAAAGAGGTCTAAAATAACTGGTTTACACATTTTGTTCCTGTTCTCTCTTGCCCCAAAAGAAAAGTTTGAAACAAAGAACTAAGGAAGAACAAATGATATCATTCGATTGAAAGAAATATTCAGTGCAATGGCAACACGAGGAACTAAAAATTACAAAAAAGCAGAACTTCTGTATTAACATGAAAAGAAATATTTTTTAAAATTTATTTTATACTACCTAACTGAGATAATATTTTCTTTCCTGCCTAAATATAACAACGAATGGTGTTTGTGATGTTCTCATATAGCACTTCAGCTTACGAGGGAATCACAATTTCAGTCCACCTAGGGGTATAATTTGTTGTTCCTGCCTAGGGAGGTTGAGATTTATTCTGTTTGAACATGGAAGTTTGTACTTTGAAGTGGGCAGAGGAGAAAGAGGAAGTTTAAAAATGTGTGTCTTTAAAAATCTTGTGTGATATCTGTGTGCACTTGTCAAAGAGCTGGTGACATCCAATCTGCATTCATAACAGGAGTGCCATAAGCTCAAATCTTTCTCATATATTTTGTTCCATATATTTGGATTTACAATCTTGAACTTGTGAGGCTGCTCTCTTGTCATTTGTGTCAAAAAAAAAAAAAAAAAAAAAGGAGTTTGAGGAATTTAGAAAATTTAAAGGAATGTTATTTGTTGCAGTGAAAAAGCTATTCCAAGGGCTGGCTGGACCAGGGGTGGGGAGGGGGAGAAGTTAGGAGTGGAGCGAGTGGGTGGAATCAAATCAAACCATGAACAAAAACAGAAAGCAAACAAGTAACAACAAAAGTTTTTTCCTTTTACTTTTAAACTATCTAAATTCCTCTCGTATCGCAGGACTTTTGTGCATTGTGGCAAAGCAAAAAGCCTTCAGGCTGTGTTTTTTTTCTAGTGGAAATCATCTGACATCAGGTCCATAATGAGGCAGAGGATAAAACAATCTTTCAAATAACTTGATGAGTAAACTGGATGGTTGAGTTTAACTTGTTTCATTGCAGTGTTTACAGTTATCAATTTGTGATTTGCTGGAGAACATTTGTACTTGTCATATAGAAAATGTTGTAATAGAGTCTATAATCTATGACATTTTACTTTGCAAACTAGCATTGGCCATGGAACTGACTCTCACATTCTTATATCGTTTGATTTCATTATATTTGTATCCCATTTTTATCTTATAGCTACTGTAGGATTTCTCTAGGCTTAAAAGTCTGTAGTGAAACACCATATTCATCCTGAGATTTGGTGACTATTTTTCATTTATTTACTAGAGCTACGGTATTGCAGCAGTATAACGATCCTTCAAGATGGCTACAGGCTACATTTAAACTGCCTTGAAGAACTTTTTTTCAAGCAGACTGGCAGTTCACACATTCTTGCAATGGTCTTTGAGATGCTGAAGAAAGTTTTCTTTCAAAAATTTGAAGAACCCAACATGCTAATAGAAAATAGAGATGTATTTTTACAGAGGAAATTCTAATGAAAGTGCTTTATACTAAAAGGTTCTTGATTTGTTAAACTTGAAGTCTACTGGAAGTTTTTCATCTAACTTCAAGTACTCTGCCTACTGGATGGTGAAGGATAGGTCTTTATACTTCCTAGCTACAGGAATCCCAGTCATCTCCAGGCTGGGCTTGGGTGGTTCACTTCTCTACCTTCTATGGAAGAGTTTTGATAAATGATCTTTTTTTTTTTTTTTATTTGCTATTAGAAATATAAGGATGATGAGGATAGAAACATTATATATTAATTGGCTGAAGAATTTAAAACATGTATAGGACAACTTTTTTCCTTACTGACAGCGTCGAAGTGTTTGGTGCAGCACCACCCAAAATCTAGACCTATAATTTTTTTAAAGGCTTATGTATGTATGTAAGATTCAGAACCCCAGCCTGAAACTGATCTGCATACCTGAACCTTAGTATTACAGAAGAAAAACGACTAAACAGAAGACAGCAAACTAAATGAATAGTTAACTGTAGTTTGCCCGTTTTGTATGATGTCACACATATGGTTATGGTTATTCATACTGAGGGTGGCAACTTTAGCAATTCAAGACCAACACAAGAAAATCTGTCAGCTCTAGTTAAAGGAACATTGTTATTACCTCAGGTCAAGCAGATGGAGGGCAAACTTCTCTGTTGGATTCTGCTGCTCTTTAATTAATGTCCACATTTGTTATGTCAACACGATGCACCACGTTTGGTTTAAAGGTTTGTTTTATTCCTAATACAAAAGCCTATAGAACTGAAATTTGTACATTCTAAGAGTTGATCTGGAAACAGGGGACCTGAGGTGGTTGAACACTCCTTTAGCTACATTTTGAAACAAGATAGTTAAAGAAAATGTTTAATACTTCTGCAATATTTTTTACATCTTTTTTTAATTTTTTTTTTAAATTCTTTCTTCTCCTGCTTCTTTTTTCCAGTTCTTCTTATTTCTTCTTCTTCTTTGCATGACTGTATAGATTCTGAAGAGAAGACTGCTCATTAACTAACTTTTCCAATGTGGAAGGAAGCTGTTTCTTCCCTGTACCTATATCGATTATTTGTGATAGTGAAATAAATGGACTAGCATAAATATGCATTCTATAAAAATTTTCTTTTCTTCTAGAGAAAAATTAAAAAACAAACAAGGTGTATCTTGTGGAACACTTCCTTGGAGCAGTCTTTCTCCATGCAGAAATCATGAAAATAACAACAGAAAGATTGGGAAAAAATGTAATTGCCCTGTTTTTTGTATACAGGCTTTTTCATGGCAGATGCATTTAAAAAAAAAAAAAAAAAGAAAAAAGGTAAATAGGCTGAACAAATACCTTGGAAAATCCTAGGAAGCAAAATAAATATTTTGGTAGCTGCCAAAATAAGAATGAAGAAGCCTGCTGCTCCACAGAAGCTGAAAATAAATATAAAAAATCTGCACAGCGTGATGTTCTTTCTTAAAGGGTTGGCATACCACTGTTTGCTCTCCAGAAAACAGTTTTTTACAACATTTGTAAGTGTTTATTATTATAAGTTCATTACATTTGTAAAGAGGTTTTATGACAACTAGTGAGTAGCATGAAGGGACTCTGTCTTATTTTTTTCATAGTTTCAGTAAAACTTAATCTTATTGAATGGTTGCAAAACCTACCTTTAGAAGGTTTGCTGTGTAGATTACCTATGGAATAGGACTGCAGACTAACTGTGCAAGAAAATATATAGCAGGATTTTTTTTGTCAGAAAGTAAAAGAAAAATAATTTCAAGTTTGGCATAGAGTTACAGGGGAGTGAACAGAAATACACAAAGATATATGGCTTGATCCATCACAACTCCTGTTACAGGAACCTACACAAAAGCATGACAGCCTGTTTATATAAAAATATGAAGAAATTCCATTTAAGACTTGCTTTTAATGGTTCTGCTATGTTGACTGGCCCAATAAATTCAAATAGAGAACTCAAGTTATCAGTGATCTTGATTAAGCAGAGAAGCTTAATCCATGCCTCTTGGCTTTACATTAGTATTTTGCATTTCCTTTCTTCCCCCTTCCTGACAGTTTTCCAAAACAAGAAATTTACAGCAAGAAAAACTTTTCATTATGTGCCTCCTTCCTGCATTTGAGCATTACGAGGTGTAAAAGAAGTAACTGTTGTCCTAACAGTACAGTGAAAATTCCCTATAATATAAAGCTGGTTTGGAATCATGAGCTACAAAAGCTTTCTCAGCAGATGCGGTTGTAGTAAATCAAATTCTTATGAAAAGCATCTTTTTTTTTTGTAACTGAGTTCCTTTATGCCCACTGTGCATAACCTATGTTGTCCTTCCCCAGTTCCTCCCTAGGACAACCTGCATAGTTTCTCCTATGTAATTTTTACAGACATTGCGTCCAAACTTTAGTCCATGTTTACTATTTGTCATATCTCATGATCAGTGCCTCTACTATTTGGTTTCACTTCAAGTCTCTAAGACCAGTAGCCACCCCGTCTCCTGGCCCAAGCATGCTCTGCAGTTCCTAGACCCACTGTACTTTCACCTCTGCTGTCAGTAATCTCTGCCACTCTAGTCAGCTCTACTTGTCTGCTCTTTCCTACAGCAGAGAAGGGATATGGAGCAAGACAAGCTGCACTCTGCTTTGCTTTCCTTTGGTCTAGTTGACAAGTCCCCTTTCAAGATCTATATGTCCTAGTATTAGGTTGTATGAAGGAGCTAAACCCAGGATGCAAGGAAAAACAGAAGGTTCACAGGACAGTATTTTTACTTAGCATGAAGTCCTAGGCATAGGACACCACAAAAACTAAAAGCTGAGTGCTATGAATGAAATGGATCTCAAGAAATATTTCAAAAGTTATTTATTTTTTCCCTCTTGTAAAGTTATTACTTGTTTGATCATAAAAATGTCATGGAATATTAACCTGATTTTGAAGCACAAATATGTTATATTTTGAAGCTAAATTTGAATACGTAAGTACAAATAGAAGTGTGTAAATACTACACTTTGTGAAAATTCAACATACCTTTTGCACATAGATTATCTTCTTCGTTATATATTCTTCACAGCTGTCTATGTACTCTATCCATTCCACTTTCTCTTTTTCTTCCTTCTGGGAATATTTGCCTTTGAAGCAATAGAAAATAAATTATTTTTCATTTTAAACTATAACATCATATCGCTCGTTTCATCAATGAGATGTAACCTGTCATTGTGACAGTCATAACATAGCAACGTAGCTTCTGTATTGCTAACTTATTATAGTTCAGAAAACCATATTGTGAGATATTTTAAACAGGGACACAACATTCCTCAAAATAATTTTACTGAACTCAGTGAACTATACTTCAGTTAAAAATCTGCTATTGCAATTTTAAAATTCAGTAAATACATGAATAAGCAGCCCTTGGTTGGAAACTGGGATTTCAAATCAGTATATTACACAAACTCCAAGGCAAAGTATTCTAGCTTAAAGGACAAAAAGACTATGGAACAAAAACTGTTAGGGGAAGAAATTAGAGCCTGAGTACTCAGACAAGAGCCTATGGAACTAACACTGGGAATAGAGGAAGACATTTATGCCTAAAGAGAAATTTTTGACATAAGGAAAGACAGTATCTTGTTAAGGCAATACATGGAGACAGTGGATGCAACACTGTCTAAAAAGTAATGTGCAGGACTACAAAATTATTCTAAATCCATGTGTTTTTTTAAAACATTGTGAGTCTGTAAAAACTGGTCCTGTATTTAAAAGCAACATTTTTGAGAAGCAGATGAACAAAAAACTATGTCAAAACACGATATACTGTTTGATATATAAAGGCTGGGATACTGAGTACCTACTATAGATAACTTTTATATATATAGAAAGAAATATGAGAAAGAGGGAGGGAAAAGGAAGAATAAAAAATTCTAAAGAAGGCAATTAGGAAAAAGTGACACGAACAAAGGAAAACTGAGAAGTACAATTCTAAAAATTGGCTAACTCATCAAAACAAGTTGTTTGAGGCTCAACTGGGTGGATATACTAGAAATTCCATTTTCTTGCACTGTCAGTCCTTCACAGGAAAAGAAATTTCAACCTTCAGCCTTTTTCTGTAGTTAATTGCTGATGAATTGTAGTATACTGACTGGCAGAATGAGTCATATTTTTTTACCTCTACTTTTTGGCAACAAGTTGCACATAAAAAATATTTATTCACATCATAAGCAAAGGTTTTTCTGAAAGCCTTCTTGCAGAACGTAATGTTACACACAGTTATTTTCTAAAGAGTCCAGCAAATGTCCTTGCTTCTTTTCCTTCTTCTCAGTTTAGCTAAGTTACCACTGGAATAAACTACAAACAATGGAAACAAGCTCAGAAGACAAGTACTTTTGTATTTGAGGTTGCCAGTGCAGCTCTTAAAATGCAGATTGTCAGAAATTGTTCTGTCCCTTGGAGCAAATTCTCAGCATGTATTTTTCCAAATATGTTTCTGCTGAAACTCTGAAATTGCTTACAGTGCTCATTCTGTGAAGTCCAATGTAGTAAGAAATGTTTTGAGTGCTACAAAAGTATCAGAGACTTACAAGCAGCATATGTTGCAGAGTTACAGTAATACAGTAACTATGAACAAACAAAGCAAACCTTACCGTAGAGACAACTGCACCCATACTTGGAACTATATCACCTAAAATTTCTATCTAAAAAAGAATATTTGAGCAGCAAAAAATTTCTCTGCCAACCAGCTTCTCTAGAGTAAAATATATTCCTGTACAATTCAATGTGGTATTTGTGCCCTCTTTCTTCATGTGCTACCACGGAAGAGGTCCCCCATGGACTGTTAAGATAATTAAGAACAGTATTTTATTTTTTTTTCCTACGGATATTTACAAGGAAAGTGAAATTTTCCCTCCTTGAATTCCAAGAACAGTGACGACACTAAGCTCAAACTCATGTAAAATAATATTAGGTTTCACTTGCAGCTTAGAAGAATTTACCAGATATAGCATTATTGCATGGGCCATAGACTGGGAATGGCAAGAGCTACTCTGTCTATATGAATTTGTCATAAGAAGCAGAACTTCCATGTCCTGCGACTGAAACCTGTTATGGCTTCATTTATGCTATGGGAACTGAACTTTTAAAAGGAAAAATAGCTGGGACTTAAATTGGAATAATTGAAAAGAGAGATTGTTATGTTGTAGAGCTTAAAATGTCAGGCAAAAAGTAGAAAAATATTTTTTTTCAAGCTGTAGATCATCAGTCTTTGCTGGACATTTTATGACAATGTCATGTGGAGGAGTAGATAAATATATCCAGAAATACAGAGAACTACAAGCAACAGAATCACAGAATCACAGAATCACACAAGGTTGGAAAGGACCCATTGGATCATCGAGTCCAACCATTCCTAACACTCCCTAAACCATGTCCCTAAGCACTTCATCCACCCGTTCCTTAAACACCTCCAGGGAAGGCGACTCGACCACCTCCCTGGGCAGCCTGTTCCAGTACCCAATGACTCTTACTGTGAAGAATTTTTTTCTGATATCCAACCTGAATCTCCCCTGACGGAGCTTCAGGCCATTCCCTCTAGTCCTGTCCCCTGTCACTTGGGAGAAGAGGCCAGCTCCCTCCTCTCCACAACCTCCTTTCAGGTAGTTGTAGAGAGTAATAAGGTCTCCCCTCAGCCTCCTCTTCTCCAGGCTAAACAACCCCAGCTCTCTCAGCCGCTCCTCCTACGACTTGTTCTCCAGCCCCCTCACCAGCTTCGTTGCTCTTCTCTGGACACGCTCCAGAGCCTCAACATCCTTCCTATTTATTTCTTTTATTTTTAAATTACAGAAACACTTATAAATTAGTAATATGGTTGTCTGGAGCTCAATTAGAAGACAAAAATCACAAAAAAAGCACCCAAACCAATTATCATATTATAGCAAGGTGTTACATCAGGTAAAACAAATTATCAAATCAAAGTAGAGGAGGGAATAAATTCCCTAATCTATTTTAGAGCAACTTTCTCCTGGTGCTATTACCCTCCCCTGATAGGTAAGAACATAAGTTATGCTCGGAAATTTCACCCTAGTATTTGGACCGAAATGGTCCAAACAGGCTTTTTTGCTATTCTTTAAGACTTACTGATTAGGGCTATGAATTTTCTTTAGAGTGTTTGTGGGTTTTTTTTTTAGAATATGTTGACTATTGAAAAATGGTCTTTGAATGTTAGTAAATATTTACTCTGACAAATAATACTCAGCCTGTTTCCAACTCAGCTTCTGCCTGTAGAGATCCTGTGGGCCTGTCATGATTTAGCATGGCAGCCAAACACCATGCAGCCACTTGCACATTCTGCCCCACACTGGGATGGCAGAGAGAATCAAGGGGAAAAAGTTGTAGAATTCATGGCTTGAGATTAAACAGTTTATTGGAATATTGAAGGAAGCAAAAATAATAATAATTGTAGAAGAATATGCAAGACAAGTGATGCATAATGCAACTGCTCTTCACCTGCTGAGTGACTGATGCTCAGCACGCTCCTGAGTACCAACTCCCACCTAGCTATCTCCCCCCAAGTATATGACATTATATGAGACAGAGTATCCCTTTGATCAGAGTGGTTCAGCTGTCCTAGCTATGTTCCTTACTAGCTTCTTGTGCACCTGTTCAACAGTAGAGCATCAGAAGCTGAAAAGTCTTTGACTTACTGGAAGCATAACTCAGCAAAATCTGAAAATATTGGTATGTTGTCAACATTACTCTATACTAAATCCAAA
This sequence comes from Cuculus canorus, assembly GCF_017976375.1. Lineage (NCBI taxonomy): Eukaryota > Metazoa > Chordata > Aves > Cuculiformes > Cuculidae > Cuculus > Cuculus canorus. Next base: position 26,813,769 of record NC_071441.1, on the reverse strand, counting down.
CACAGCACTGTAATAGAGACTGGGGAGAAATTAACTCTATCTGAGCCAAACCCAGGACACAGCCAAAATGTATTTGCTAAAACAGTGTCTCTTTTGTGATGGATTTGCATGATCCCTCTTTATGTGTCTGCCTCTATAGCTCTTCTGAATTTCTGTGAAGTATTTGTTATCAGATAAAATGCTACCTAAACAACAGTCAAAATAATAACAGGTCAATGGTTCAGTTCTCCCTTTATTGCGAGTAGTACATGTACTTTTTCTCTCTGGATGGAGTATTCCCATTTCAGGTACTGCCAGTTTGCTGCTGTTGCGACAGAAGTACCAGCAGGAGTACTTTGGATTATGCCTTGTCACTGTTTGTTTCTCTTCTAAATTCTGATATTGTGCTGCTTTTAGTATAAGCAGGTAGGAACACAGTTCCTGTTTTAAAGAAATTTCAGTCTAAGGCTCTATTTAATAAAGGTGGAAAAGCATCCGCTTAATTTAGAGAACAAATATATAATTATTCATAAATTCAAACACAACTGAAGAAGAGAAGAAACAAGAAAATGAAAGCAGTACAATAAAAATATACACTCCAGTCCTGTACCACTACAACAGAAAATCATTAAAAATAAAGAGTTCACTCTATGATCTCCTTAAGCCACAGCATGGGTAGTTAGAACTAAATATTTTTTTGAAGCTTAGCAATTGCTTTTAGCATACAAAACTTCAGACCAATGTTTTTTAACACTCTCTGATTGGTTAGGAGATCCTGCAATACTTGACCCTATGTCTGTGCGAACACAGCAGTATTATGTATTTTTCCCTGAAACAGCTAAGGAACTCTTACATTTCATTTTTCTTTGCAATGTGACACAGAACAAGTCTATTTCATGTTGTGCTGTCCTCATCATTAATCTGCAGAATATTTTGAAACAAGCAAAGATGTCAATATAAATTTTCAAAATGCCTGACGTTTCCAGATCAGAAAGAGTATTTAAAAAGCACAGTCAATAGATTTATTCCTTAGGCCTAACAGTCCAGTGGTTAGCACAGCTTTACTCTCATAAAGCATATACAGAAAATAAAGATTTTTCTCAGCAAGAAAATCAATGATATAAGAAGAGGCCCCAAATTATCTATCTATCTATCTATCTATCTATCTATCTATCTAATCTATCTATTTATGTTATTATAATTATAACTATTAAATATATTATCAAAGTGCAATCAACACCCATTGTCTACTGAAAACAATAGCTCTAAGCTAAAGGGCTCTATAATTTCAGACATATATGCAGCCCTTTCCAAGAGACGAGGGATCTAAAGACTGCATAAACTCAGAAATAAGCAGATGATCAGCCATTTGTTCACTGGGAATAACATTAAATGCATGTAAGGTTTTTTCAGAGTTGATGTCTAAATAAATGACTAAATTGAAAAACTAAATGACTAAGACTGTACCACTGACTTAAACTTTCAACTATGGAAAGTGAATAATGCTTTACAAAAAGGGATGCTCATATCACCCAATATGTAGCCAGAGAAGCTTCTTTCTGCAGTCAGTGGAGACACAGAACCACCTGCAGACAGAGGCCAAAGAGAAAGAACACCTGATCTATCTCCTGCTATGGATGGTTCTCTGGAGAAACTCTCTCTTGAACTCAATAAGCAGCCTTGTGAATACAGACAGCTAATTTAACTATCACAGATTGGTATCTAAAGTTTAGGGATGCAAATGGTCCCTTAAATACTGTATTAACAATTAAATTAAACTGTGTTATCAGAGTCTGCCATGAAGGCAGTGCACTGTAACCGTTTGTTTGCCTTTTTTTTTCTTTCCATGAGGTAAATATTTGTATTAAAAATACCATGAAAGATGTTTTAAAAAAATACTTTCTGTTTCAGTTGGCTTCTTATCTTTCTATTTATATATTTTTCACCCAAAAAGTAAGAGTGATGTATTTCTGCTTCCAGCTTGACCAAAAAGAAAAGATACTTGTAGATATTATTTTTTATCACCATAGTTCAACTTTCTCCTTCCAATGTTTCCTTCAAAGTATTTTTGTATTCTTCAGTCCAGCTCTATTCTCGTATATTTTCTTTTTCTTTCAAGCATATATTTTCATTACATTTGCAAAGTGTTTTCCATTTTGTCAGCCAAGCATTTTGTGAAAGACTTTTATCGACTATAGATAGAAGACTCCCTGTTCAGGTCAGATTTCACAAGATTGTATTTCCTGCTATCCCTAAAAATCAGAAATGATTTAGTGTTTTCTACGCATTTAATCTATCTGCATTCACTATTTTTCTCTTGTCAGTGTCCAGGGTGTTAACCATTTCAAGGCTTAATCATTTTTATTACTTTCACCAATCTATTTTTCAGTCATTGACATCACTGAGGTTGATTATCCTTTGAGGAGTCTCTTTCCCTTTTTTTTCTGCAAAGATAATTTTTTCAGGCTGTTTTGTATTTTGTTCTGCATTCACTATGTGAATAGTGAAAGACGCCTGAATTCACTGCCTAAAAACAGCCATGATATCACACGAAAGACAACAGGCCCTATAACAGTAACCACACATATTTTCACCCTTGCAAAGCCCAAGCGGTACCTCAGGCCAAGAGCAATAGGAAGGTTTCATTCTTTATGGTGTGACTATGGGCAAATTTCTTCAAGTATGTGTTAGGCTCAATGACAATATCACAGTCTTATCTCAAATTTAGTATGCTTTTTGGAGATAAATACAAACCTCCAGCACTTTTTTTACTGAAGATTCACTCCACCCTATATTTCCCACAGTTTCCATTCCATTGTATTCCAGTCAGGATCTATATGTTGAGCTTTTCCCCAGTCCAGACTTTGATTAGAAGTCCTGGAAAACCAGGGTGTTAGAAAAGGTGGAGGAAAACATGAATTTATTCAAGAAAACATTTATAGGTTGTGTTAGTTGGGATTCCCAAAGCACATGTATTTTACTCAACAAGCATACATACTGCTTTTTTTTTTTTTTTGTTATAGCTAAGTGTATGTGTGAGAAAGGGACAGATGTATTTTCCTCACATTCTTGAACAGATTTTAAATGAGCAAGTTTATCATTAGCCATACTCAGTCTGTTCTGAGACACATTTCTCCTACCAGCTACAGCTAGAAGATAATTCTTGAAGACTGCAATGCAATTTGCTTTTTAAATTTAAAATAGAAAGCATTCAGTAATGGAACTAGATTGTTCTTTTACAGGGGAAGAGTAGTGCAAGTAAAATAAAAAGATACTATCAGTAAAATATTAGATTCTAAATATTCCCCAGTCAAATCTCTTTTTCTTGCCAAACCTATATACTAAGGAAAAGTATACATATTAGTGAAAAGAATGTATGCATAGACTATTTACACTCAGGTTTGCTTCATATCTTTTTTTAATGTTCTATCTATCCAGCTATATTTTTATCCACTTATGAGGAGACAGGTGTAAGGATGGAAAGATCAGTGCTTTCTAAAACAGATAGAACAAGTGGCAACATGTACAGAATGAACTCTTCCTGGAACACTGCCAGTGTGGTGCTGTTTATACTAACACACATCATTTGTGTGTATACCTTCTTTGACTGGATAAAAAAATATTTCATTTGCATTTGAGGTTAAAATCATATTTACCAAATAGATCACTTACCTTTGAAAATGACATTGTAGTAGTACCATAGTAGCAGAATAATTCTTTGTGTATTCAAGCTTGATTAAACAGAGTTCAAGAGACAAGGATTAAATCAGACTATAAGTCAAAACTCTGGAAAACTATTAATTTCATAGCCATCCTTACATGTATTATGTCATTGGGTTTTAAAAACAGTAAGTTCCTTAAGATGAAGAAGAAAATTAGAAGAATGAAGTAGATTATTCAGTTATCTGTATATGCCTAAATTATTTCCCATACCAAAAAAAGCAGACATTTCAAAACTAACATAAATAATTGCCCCTCATTCACAGAAGTGATCTAATATCTCCAGCACAAAAGAATGTTTATCTCACGCGAAAAGAAAAACAGCATTACATTTAGCTCTGCTACAGTGTAACTCTTCAATGCTCACTTAAAATTCTGAGTGAAAATTACTATATACACTTTTTCCATGAACTGACTCCAACTTCATAACTAGCTTTAATTAAGGGATCGGCTTATCTTCAGACCGTATTGGCTACATTAATTATTATTTTGCACATTGTCCATCACCACTGAATTTTTAGCCTTATGCAATTTTGTTTGTGTTTGAAAACAAGTGTAACAAGAAGGTAAATGTATGTTAAAAAAATTCCTCTTATTTTTGTAACCTTCTTTATTGCTGATAATGCGTTTAAAATTTGAATTCAACCTCAATATCAGAAACACAAAATGTTCCAGCTTCCTGAGAAGAGTGAAGTTACTTAGCTAGAATATTATAACACGCCACCGAAAACAAAATTCTCCATTCGCTGTATCTCTGTATCTCTGAATTCCTGTACATTGACAGGAATACCAGAGAATGTTGCCTATCACAAAAACTTTTGCATTCCTCATCTTGAAATTATACTTTCTGATGCTTAAGATATGTATCCAAAAAACGTAGTCAATTTAAGTAATTTTGTATTTTTCTCTCAATATACAAGGTCATTAATTGCTATTGGGACCTTCGTAAACCCTAATCTGCTGATGAGGTGAGAACTCTGTTGTTAAATGTATTATGGCAGGGCTGTCTTCGGAGATTGCCTGCTTGATTGCTTTGTAAAGGCCCAATGGCACACAGCAATTAAAATCCATAGACCTTTATAACCTTACTGATGTTTTATGGGCCTTTTTGTGTCCTTCGGTGTGGTTTACCATTTGTGTGTCTCCCAACGGATCTTCTTTTCGGAACTCAAAGTGGGATTTTTTTTCCAGAATGATAAAGCTAGTTATACATCATGTGAAAGGTTAATGACTATTTTCAAAAAGAGCATATGTTTAATGTCATAGGGTGAAAGTTATAGTAAAGAACAATTAAGCACAATCACTTGCCATTTTATCATTCTCATAGTATTTAGATACTGCTACTACTTACATTCCGTCCATTAGGTTTTTAAGTAACTGGATGTTTTAAAACTATTCAATTCATTTTTACACACAGGTTTAAGCAGAAGTAAATCATTGGATAGTTTGTTTGTATGCATCCATATCCATACCGAATGAGAAAATGCCAGCCTCAGAGAATGATTCCCATTAACTATCATCACGAAAATGCCCCATTGGTGAGCACTGAGAGCATCACACTTAAAGCAGTACACAGAACAAATACACAGTGGTGAATCCTTGAAGAAGTTACATTCTCAGAAGGTACATTCTCAGAGACGGTGGTCTCTGTTAACAATCTATGCAAGTAACACAAATCAACTATCTGTTGAATGAGAACCATCTTTCTGGATGCCTGTAATCTCAGGGAGAGAAGGTCCTTTCAATAACACTGGAAATCTTTGTAACTATAATCAGTGAATCGTACAATCTTTACAACTACTGATTTTCACATTAAACAAACTATTTTTGAGACTTTTACAGCATGTTTTGAGGGAGAGGAGAATTAACTTGTAAAATTTAGTACAGAATAGCCATTAATTAAGATAACACCTGTGACTTAATGGAATTGAAAATATATGCCATTAAGGGGAAATAAATGAACATTCCCTAGAGATGTAAGTCTCTCTTTCTCTTAAAAACTGTTTTTTGTTTGTGACAGAACGGGAGCCTGTAGAGAATCGAATTACTAAACAATGCTTCAATTCTATAAAGGCATGTAGACAGATATTGATAGAATGGCAGAAAAAGAAGCAAAGGTGGAACAGGAAAGAAATCAGCCATTTATTTATTTTAAAGAAGCATTCTGAAAACCACATAATTCACAACTGCTATGAACTAGAAATGGCAAGTGTGTTTTAGAGCCTAACAAATGAGAAAAGTCTATTTATATACATTTTATCGAAAGGACTATTCAAATATGGGGTGCCTGTGACTTGTTGTTTTCTACATCCCTCATTTTCATTACAGATTTCATTTATAAATCTGAAGGTAGTTTTCATTTTGTTCCCAATGCCAGTCACCCCAGATCCAGCCACCATAGATCCCAGATTCTCAGAGCATCTTCATTCTGCATTATTGTAAGTTGGAGTGGATTTGGTGGCCAAAGTAGACTGTCAGAGATCCCCAGTATAATTGCTCAGACCTTGAGTTATAATAATTAAAGACACCGGGCTTTATAGGTATAGCTGAAATCCAAATCTGTCAAGCAAAATCTCTATTATCACCAATGGCAAGCAAGATACTGACTGTCAGAGGCTAGGGAGTGTGTAAACTGGTGATGGGGATGGAGGGAATATCCTTTTACTTAAACTAATTGTATTTCATATGGAAATCAGGAACACACAATGAATAAGGAAGTTCACAATGCTAAAGTAACAAAGCCACTTTGTGACTTGGTCATCACAGCTGAAGGTCCCCAGACAACTCAATAGTCAGTCATTTGGACCCAGGTTGTCTAAATAAGTATTTGATCTTCTCATGTCATGACCCACAGCATGCAGTCAAATATCACGGTCTCCTTGGCTTTTTAGCTGCTATTAGGCAGGGTTGTTTGATTATTAAGAGTGCTGACTGCCATAGAATATATTTTGTGGTCATGGATTACTCTCACTTTAGCAAAGAACAGCAGTATGCAGTGTCTACCCTCACAGCAGGAAATCTTTCTTTGCAGGATCCAGTTTCTACTCCTTGTTCAACTTACAATAATTGAGACCACATCTCAGAAGAGAATCTTTTGACCCTCAAAATAGAATTTGTTTTGGCCCTGGCAGTTTTCATTATTCAGGCTTTTTCTCTGAGGTTTGAGACAGAAATTAGAGTCCTTGGTGCAGGTTTTGATAAGGAAGATTAAGCCCAATATCCAACAGCATATTTCATTATAGCTGAGATCGTAATAGGTGTCTGAAATGAGAGGGTTGAGCATTATTATGCAGATGATTAACTGGATCTGGATCTGATTTCTTGCAAAAGAAACCTGTTCTGGCAAAAGAATGGATTTATTCTTTTTTGTTCTCCTCCCCCCTTCCTTTTTATAGAATGGTGCCTAGCAGCGTTTTTCCCATCATTTTGCTCATTTGTACATAAAAAAATGTCAAGATTTCATATATGCTGTGATGAGGAATATAAGATAAATTTAGAACATTGATATTTTTCATTTAATGAAAAAAACACCAGCTGTTCTTAGAAAATACTACAACTGCTTTACTAACAGATTAATATCTTTCTTGATTGTTGATTTTCTTGAGTGCTTTCTGTATTGCTCTTGAGCTGATTTTTTTCCTTTTTTTTTTAAATATAGTCAGCTTTTTATGTAATGTAAACTGCAAAGATAAATTGAAAGCAACAGCAGTCTAAAGATTTATTCTAGGTGAGATTATGATCCTCAGAAATGTACTCAATCCTTTCTCTATTTGTGAATAAAAGACCAAATAACAAACCAAAAGGAAATATCCATAATATTCGGCTTTCAGGTTGATTTAGGGAAGGTTTTGTCATTATATCATTCAGAATGTTTGTATAACAACAAAATAATTTGTGAATCATGCCTTCACACAAAAGGCACAAAATCAACTGCTCCTCTAATATTGTTACAGGTTAAAATACAGCTGATCAGAAGGGTTTTAAACTATGTGGTTTAGATCATATGAATTACATAAGTGAAAAGAGCAGGAAATGAGTTAATGACCTAGTGCACGAGGTACCTCTGAGTCATATCAACCTGGAGAACAACCATAAAACCAGATTTTCTATCTGTTGGATAGGCTGGGCATTGTAGTACTTAGGGTATGCCCCTATCCTCAATATACCATGGCAACTCTTAGATATAATATGAACGTATTGACTCAAAGCACTAAAGTACGTTTAGCCCTTCATTGATGGGACTACCAATTCAAGCAGAATGGAATAACTTTGCTTCAGGAAGGGTGAGAGCTCTGGGTGGTGGTTAAAATAATATGCCTTAATAAAGATCAAGCAGAACTCTCCTTAAAGTAATTTTCTAAGGTAAATCAAGGAGCTGAAACTTTTTAGCAGAACATTTCTTGAAGACCTCACTACCACAAAGATTGTTTTTGGAGAGATGTGATGTCTTTAGATACATAAGCAGTGTTCACTGAATTCAGAAACACATAGCCTGAATTTTAAACTCCTTTTACTCTTGTGCTACAGTGGTGACAGTGTTTAATTGGACCTCTGAGCTTCAATTCTGAAACTGTTGAAGGAAAGCAACTGAAGTACTTGTGGAGACGTTTCTTCCTGGTAATGAGAGGAACCTGGCTGGTCTAGTTTTAAGTAAAACAGCTGAATTAAAAGCTAAATTAAGGCTTTCTGACATGGATGATCAGTGGTTGCAATCCAAAGTCTTGAAATTAGTTGACATTTCATATGACAATCAAAATGGATTCAATGAAGCGACTGAGCTGTCCATTGAGGTCCTCTCCACCATGACATTCATTCAGGAGAAGTAACTCATCAGAGACACTTCGATTAAATCAGTTAAGACACTGTGGGAAAGTATCCTTTTGGGGAAAATGAATCCACTTTGAAAGATGTGAAGGTTGGTGTTGTTGAGAGATTCTGAAAGTACTGTGTACTGACACAAAAGAGACCTGTTTGGTAGCTAAAATCTAAGGGAAGATAATTTTCTGACCTGATAAACAGAAAATGATAGGTTTTATTTCACAGCTCTATTAGCCAAAGGCTGAAACCTCTGTCATATAAAATCCCATTAAGCTAGCTACAAGAAACATGAAGCAAGAGTGGAAATTCTTGCAACTGTGTCCAAGTAAGCATTTTGTAAGTTTTAAAGACTCTAATGATGAAAACTGCATAAAGTAGTGTTAAGCAGAGTCGTACATTAAATCCATATTTGCAAAATTTAAATGAATATATATATATATTTTACATTGCCCAGCAAGTTACCAGGTTTGTCTCCTGCATGCACATCTCTTCTCTGTGATCGCTCAGAACCCTTTTCACACAAGTGACCCCTGTGCTGCGAGTCATCAGTAAGCTCAATATGTTTCAAAACTAAGTAGTCTTTATTTATTTTTTAAACTTTTATTTACTTACAAGGACCTTCAGTGAGATAAGATCAGTAAAACAACTAAAGTGAGAGCCGTCTAAAATAATATTTAAAGATTTTTATATTTTATTTCAAATCAGTAATTCAGTTTAAAATGTTAAATTACATTTAAGCCATAAGTTAAAATGATGTGATATTTTAAGATAACATTCAATGTTGTTTTAAGACTAATTTGGTCTCTTTACAATGGTCTAAAAAAGAGGTTTTTTTCAGAGTTAGTATTTTTACAAATATACATTGATATACAGACATACACTTCCTCCTTTCTTGAAATACTAGTTGGCTGTGAAACTTCTCCATATTAATAATACTACTCCGTAAACCTACAGGTTGAATAGGAATTAAACTTATATTATAAACTATGTTCATCTTTTCAATTTCCATACTCTTGTAATAATATTAACTGTTCTTTCATACATTAATGTACACTGACGAATAAAGTGTTTTTCTTTCATATCTCTTTCACTTTTCCCTACAGTTTCCTGTTTTTCCTAAGCTATGGAAGACTTAAATTATATCACTTCACTAATCTCACAGTGCACCTATTAGAGAACCACTGTCCCACAACGTCTTCCTTCTTCTTTGCCATGAAACATCTGTTGACCCACTAAAAAACATCCCTCAGAGTTTGCCACTGGAAAGCCACCAGCATGGCTAAACAGCTGAACAGCAGAGGGCTCTACAGCATGGTAGTTGTCCACAGCAGGAAATATCAAGCCTATGCTCTACTTTCAGATATTGTTTTATGCAACTCTTCTGTCACATTATAACAGTAGGGAGATATACTTTTTAGGAATCATGATCATTTAAAATATAATATAGCTAGACCACTTTGGTCCTGAATGCATGATTTTTGCTAGCCTAACAAAGAGCATTTCCATTGCTGTGTTAAGAGAAGGTTATGGGGTTGCTTTTTGGATTTACAACATTTATAGTTGCATGGAAGAATGATGTGAAGACTTTTATTCCTCACAGATGTACACTCACAGATAACAATCTCTGATGGGCATTTAACTAGCTGGCCTGAAAAACAACTTCAACCAATTCATTCCTCTTTTTCTTCTATCATTGACTTATTCATCTTTCAAATGCAGCAAAAACTAAAAGAACTTCAGTGCATATTCCCAGCACCCACTTATGAATAATGAAAATTATATGTTCCTAAAAACAAAGACTTCAGAATGTTTAACACTTTTAAGTACCTCAGCAATGTGTACTGAGAACAGAAACTTGGTATCAACATTTCTTCTGAAAATGGCCTTTCAAATGAACCTCTCCAACAGGCATGTTTATGTATAACGACTACAGATAGAGGAGATCCTAGTAAGTCTTCCTATCCAGAAGCAGAAATAAGGAAAAGTTAGAGACGTCTCGTAGTAGTCTCACTTCAACAACAAAAATAGAAAAAAACCAAAAAAACAAAAAACCAAAAAACACAAACACAAACACCTGCTACTCTTTATTCAAGAGTTACATAATTCACTGCCAATTAGAAAGTGAAAATGTCTCTTTTAAAATTCAACTCTGCCTAAGGGATACTTTTGTTTTATGGAGCACTTTAAGAATAATTCAGGGTTGCAGTCCAGTGGACGAAAATGTAGAGAAGCTGAGTGCCTCAATCATGAGCACAAACAGTAAATATGGTTATCTAGAATATAAACAGAGGTATGCGCAAGGCCCCATTGTAAATGTGTAGTAAAACAATGTGACATATAAGCCCAGTTGCCTTATAGATTCCATTGCTGCAGTGATTTATACGGAAGTATACATTATTCACTGCTGACAACACTTTCAACATTAGGCACGTAATGAATAATAATATTATCAGAAAGGTTCAGGTCCTGTGATCCAGGTGCAGAATGGCAGCTGGATAGACTTTAGGAGATTCCAACACAGTGTTCATGGGTTTGTGGGTGCAGAAGAACCTACAGGTCCTATGAGTACACAAACACCCTATGCATGTATGCTTACGTTTGCACTACCACATAGATGACAAACCTTAAAGAAAGGAGAAGAAAAACACTGGAAACAATAGGAGTTAAATTTTAAGAGACCAATAAAATTTTGTCATTTTATGTGAGCTGAGGTGTCTGTCAATGACATATCAGCTATTGTTAGCAGGATATGTACAACTGTTACAGAAACAGTTGAGATTTGAAATCCTACCAATTGCCAGCATAAGATGTTGTCCCCTGTGCTCTCGCTGCTGATCAAACTGGTGAAAGCTCTTCATCTGCATGAGACAAAAATCAGCCTGTCTAGCCTAAACAACTACAGAATGTTATCTAAAATGAAATATCTCACTTCCTTGACTGAAAAGAGAAGCACTTACATGATCTTTCAGTTTTTGTTGAAAGTCAGAGACACAAACTCAGTAGAGATGCAAACAGGGTCTACAACTAAACTGGTATCAGTAATGTTTCTAACCACCATAGCCACCTCTGCAAGGATTGTCTGGCCATAACCTTAGCTGATGCTCCATCTAACATCATTCCAGATGCACTGGCATGGCCCTTGATTGGCACTTTAACAAAGTTAGAATTGTATTGAAACACTCCCTTTTAGTCCAGTACAGCCACAAAATGTGGGCATGTAGGATAACAGAATTACTGGCATTACAAGCAAATTAAGACGGTTGGATTTCTGTGTAAGATAAACTTCATGGAGCAATAAAACGCCCAATTTCAAGATGTGAGAATGGTCAGGCGATCACAAGAAACAGGAAATTTCTAAAAGGATTTAATTTGGCTGACACAGGGTTTGTGCTTGTTGCATGAAGCAAGATTATTTACATGTGTACAGACCAAACCCAGTGGGTCTAATTCACAGTTGTCTCTCTCAGCAATTTGAAAAGCCTTGTCAGAAGTGTGGATGAACTACTTATTTCAATAAAATATATACTTGTTATACTTGTTACTCAGCTCAAGGGCAGCCAAATGTCACTTGTTCCTAGTAGGACAAAAAAAAGAAAAAAGAAAAAGAAAAGACTACTGCAGCAGTCACAAATATGGGAAAATCAACAGAAAAGGAAAATATTTTAAAAGTTACAAGTGGTGAAACACAGAGGTTTTAAATGACATAACAGTTGTATGGTGTATTAATAAGCTATTCCTCATTGCAAGTAAAATGAAAATAGGGACTAGTTAAATGTGAATGACTTGGGACTTACAGTACCTCCAAGAAGGATGTAGGTCAGTAGAATATCACCTGTGCTGGGCTTTTTAGAAGGGGATTTTGTGGCTTTTGGTCACTTTGGTTTGATTGTTCAACTAGACAAATGGAACCTATTTCCATTTGTTCCTTTACTAGGGATGTAAGTGGAGTATTTCAGAGTTAATTTATTTCGAGGGAAATTTGACAGCAAAGTTTTCCAAAGGCTTTCTGAATGCTCTTTTCCCATCTCAATTCATATTTAACTGCATTCCACTGCTTTGAAAAGTCATAAAAATATAGCTGCACAAAGTTCGCAATTGAGAAAGTTTTACTTATTGAGAAAAGAAATATCGAATATATCTACATTGTAAAGTACTCTTTAGAAAGCATCAAGATTAAACCAGTCTGCCATTCAAGATTCTTCAGGAAAGTCTGTCCTTTTACACTGGAGTAGTTCTTACCTGATCGACACTTCTTAATAACTGGCATGCCTTGAACCCTGACTTGAACTTTTCATTATGAAGCCCGTGGTCTTATTTTTGTGGTGCACACTGTATTTCCATTTATTTAATCTTTTTAGGGGTATCACACATTTCTTTCTAATTTTAGCTTCCATTTGTACTGGTCATTGAGACTAAAACATGAATGGATTTTTTTTTGAAGGCAAGAAGAAAAATTCTTGAAAAGTAATTAAAAGAAAGAAACACAGGGTGAAGTTATAAAGCTTCAAGCATAGTTTTGTTGTTACTTGTTTGTTTGCTTCTTTGTTTGTTTTCCAGAAAATGGAGGGAGGTCCAGGGAAAATAATTTCCTGCTTCTTTTTATTTTCATGTAAGAGTTGTAGGTTGAACACTGTGTATGTCATGCTAAAACATCCTATATTTCCATGCAACATCTGTGAGAATCTCTCCTTAATCTCTTGAGATCTTAGAACCTTCAGATCTCTTCAAATCTTAAAAAAAAAATATATTTTTAACACATAACTTGCTAAGTGTAATCATAAAAGTGCAATGCTGAGCAACTTTTAGTTTCTATGAATATAAAGAGCCTTGTTAGGGATTCTGGGCTTCCTTTCTTTCAATTGCTGTCAGCTATAGCTCAGCAGGAAACTTACAGTGCTGTGAAGAGTTTCCAGTGATGAAGAAGTCTTCTCTCTGCTGTGGCAGGATGTTAAGTGGCTGATTGATATCTAGATCTGTCAGTAGCCCTGCATAAATGGATGTTACACGAATGGCCAAGTGTATTTCTAGAGAATCAAATCTCACCAGAATGAGTCACAAAACAAGAAAATATTTGTTACTCTGTGTTCTGCACTTTCTATAAGAGATTTCAGACCTAAATACTAGGATATAAACCCTTTGATTAAGTACATGAAGAATTATTGATTAAAACATGCAGTTTATTGAGGCTGTACCACAAAATGGATAATCTTTGGTAGATGTGAAAAAGGAAAAAAACACCTCTTGTGGACCACAAAAATTAGGCTGGTTTCCTTTGTGTCATTCAAATAGACTTTCCCAGCTTGGCTGATTTCCATACCAATCATCCTACTGGAAGTCAGGAAACTGCTTCAGTGATCACTTTGTAGTAGAGGAGCCATGCAGTTTTCCATTCTACATCTATATTTTGTTGCTGTGCCTACTGAGCAGCAACAATTTTAGTAGGGATAAGCACTGTGGTGTAATTCTTAAATATGCACTACCTCCTTTGTTCCTTCTTCCCCTTAAAATTTCTAGGGATAATTAAATATTTACAAAACAGGAAGTGCAAATATTTCTTCATTCTTACACGGAAGCAACACAACCAGAAACTGTACTATGTCATGTCAGCTTTCACAAGAGGGGTGACAGCTGGGAAGTGTTTATGAAAAAAATATTAATTCTAGATACAATCATCGGCATGCTTAGCATTAATAACATTGAGTATTAAGGATAAAGAAAAAATACTAGACACAGATGGAAACAGTTGAGCTGCCCTGTCCCAGAGGCTCTTCACCATTCATTAAATTCCTGTTGGGTGCAACAATCTCCAGCCAGACATTTCTGCTGAGGTGGGTATGGAAGATGAAACACAACTGTTTATTTTCCCATCCAGTCACTTATTGCTACACAGTTGCTTATTCTGTGCATGGAAAGAAGGTTCAAGAACAGTGTCTTTAAAGGAATTTTTTTGCTTGAAGGTTATTGTGGCTGCTATCAGTTCCACATCAGATGGTTTGTACAGATACGTATATGCTGCTGCCTCTGTGCCTTTCTCTACCTACCAAGTGCTGCCATTTTAACCAGAAGCTACTCCTGGGTCTACCCAGGTGTCTGCACAGCCAGTGGCACGTCACCTTCTTATCAGCGATGGTAATGCAGAGGCTAGAATTTTTTTGTTTGCTTTTTTAAACTCCTTGCAATAGCTTATATACCACTAGTTTCTAAAACCTGCTTCATTTAGACCAGAATTATCTGCAATTTTTTTTTGGCAAAGGAGGTGCATTTCTGACTTCCACATCTTTCTGCTCAATCTCTCTGGCCACTCAATGATCTACCGTATTGTGACTGATTTTACAAACACATATCAAAGACAATGCCCTTCTCTTAGAAATCTTGAGGCCAATTTTCAAAGAAACAGAATTTAGATAGTCAAGCAACTTTCATTGCTTTTCAGTGGTATGAGCATCTAACTGCATTTTATGCCTTTCTTTTTTGGATGTAACAGTCCTGCCTGGCAGTACAACTGACATCAAATAATTCCTTGGTAATACTTTAGGTCTTAAGCCACTGACACAGTATTGTTTCTCCCCTATAAATAAGTTCTTACGCTGTGACTATGAGTACAAGTTAAAAAAGGAAAGGATTAGTAATGTCTTTTTTTTTTTTTCCTGGGGACTGGTAGCCCTGACTACTGTTTTAACAAAGATAAAAAAGGAAATAAAAGAGGAGAGTGTGGAGGAGAGACAGTGAGACAGACAAAAGGATAAACAGATAAACCATGACAGTTGGTTTCCTAGAACATAGAAATTAAAACTGAAGGAAAAAGCTTAATTTTTTGTGAACAGTTTTTCAGAATTTACCATCTTAAATCTGGTACTGTGTTATTAAACTGAGGACTGCAGTTACTTTCCACTGAGGGCTGAAGCACTAACTGACATTGCCAACCAGGTATTGAATAATATCCCGTAGGATGAGCTTGTTGTGAAAACAGTGTTCTTGAGGTGGCATTTCAGAAAACTTTGTATCCTCATGTAACTGATTGTTTTCATTTGTCAGTTGTGGTAGTTTTATTCAAAGTGGGAGTTATCGATCTCCATGGCTAATGCCTTAATGCTAAGCTTGTCATAGCTTTTTTAAATATAAATATTACTCTATGTTTCAACACCAAATTTATACAAATCAAGAGTGTAAATAAAAAAAAAGCAATTACAAGGAAAGCTATTATTGAAAACATAGTAAGAGAAGACTGACCATCTCACGATCAAAGAGACCATCCATAGCTTTTAGAGATGTGCTTTGTGATTTATTTATACTATTAATTTAGAATATTAATAATTAAAACTGAAAAACCTTGTTAACAGATATAATTTATACAAATGTATGTCATGGTAGAGCAGAATAGGCAAAAAATGAACCGGTGAGCAGTGGTGCTGTTACTTGGATGCAAGGAGATCGAGGATACATTTGCATTATTGCACAACTAAAGCATTTTATAAGCATCATTTCACAGACCTGAAATAAAATACTGACCAGCAATACAATTTCCCTATCAATCTCACTAGGGATGTAAAGTATACTTGAGTGTTCGATATTGAAAAACCTTTTTGTCCTTGTATGCACAAAAAATAGAATAGCTCCCCATAACTTTGGCAGGGGCTGGAAAGATGGGACTGAAAGTATAGGAAAGAAACAAAGAAGACTGAAAGGCCAGGAGGACAGTAAATCGGTGTACATTTGAACTCTAAGATATGAAAATGTCTGCAGTAAGGTATGCAGTATTTAGTTCCCATTCATACGTCTGTTATTGCTCCCAAATTTGATGTAGAATAGCCTAAGCGGAAACAGGATCTCCGATCACTCTCATAACTCCAGGATGTAGGTGTGCTCCTAATATGCAGTCGTATTTTTTGCAAAAACCTGCATTTTGTTCAAAGCCTATCTTAGCACTATGTTAAAAGCATTTACCTGACCAGCCTCCCCTGGGTCCTCCTATCTCACTGTGCTCCATGTCCCCAGGGCACCGTCTCACCTCAGCCTGGGGCAGAGAATCCCTGACCAAGCTCCCTTTCAGGCTCCCTGAGGACTGCAGAGACTCTTCATGGGGCAGGCAAAGCAGTGTCCCTGAGACAGGGCAATTGAAGCATCCTGTGTAACTATGCGGTACTCTGTACTTCTCAGTGGACTGCTTGTTTGATGGCTGGATGATGTATATGTTCTCAAATAAAATAAAAAAGAAAAGATTTCTTTTCTTTATTTGAATTAAAATTTACAGGTGCATATTTTCTCATGCTCTTTTTTATGATAATAATTAATTTTCATTAGAAAACAGTTCACAGAGCTAAAATTCTCTGATGAAGAATTCTCATGTATATATGTCAATATAACTTCTAAAAATGTGCCAAGTGTTTCAAAAGGTGTATCACACCTTGAGGATACTCTAAAAGGAGGTTCAACTAATCACAGTCCAGTTTACTTTTTTCATACTTAACAGACATTCTGAAAACTGGAACCCCATATTAAAATTTCTGCTAAAAGAGGCTTGGTGAGAGAATCTATTGTTTGAAGTCTGCCTTGATTGTAGGCATTGCACATAGCAGAATTAAACACAAGTCTTTTAAAGTCAATTTTCTATGGTGTTGCATCTTCAGATGTATAACCTGGGGGTTATCTTCAAAAAAACCCGAAACAAACGCAATATGTCTCTGTCTCTCTCTCCACCTGTGTACATTAGAGTGCAAGTAATATGAAGTGAAGTCTACTTCAGGAGCTCTGCTTCCCAGAATTCCCCTGCTTGCTACTCCATAATACGTTTCCTCTCTGTCACCAGGTTCTACTTCCCCTGATCCCTACTCCTCTGCTCAGAAGTTATTGCCACATTTTGTGAAATCCTGATGATGCCTGTTCTAAATAAAAGGGGAAAGGACAGAATCTTCAGTATCACTGTCTTGTAGCTCTTAGGGAATACCAGGTCTCTAATGCTGACTAGGTCTCTTTTTCTTGTAAGTTTAATTACTGTCTGCAAATTAGCCTCTTTATATGTGTGGTGATTGTTTCTATATCTCTTTTTTGCACTTAATCTCTTACATCTCTTTTGTCTCTTGTCTCTTGCATGATAAGTACCCAGTGAAATTATAGTTTCACTTAAATTAGGATGAATGGGTGGGTCTACAAGATAGCAAAATTGGGCCTTTCTTATGGCTCAAAGTTAATGAGCAGATTCAGCAAGGCAGAGTATTGCCACCCTATGGAAAAATAGATGTATACAATTTCACCTGATCTTCTACAGCATTTTTTTTCCCTTGTCATTTTTCTCCATCTCAACACAAAACAGTAAGGAGGATTGCAGGGTCAAAATCTACATCTGCATCAATGTTCCCTCAATTTAAATCATTTCAAGAGTTCGCCTTTCATGCAATTTGCTTATGATGTAACACAAAAAGAAGTGAAGGTTTGGGGTTTTTTTGGTTTTCTCTGAAGATAGAGGATAAGTATGCATAGTCAGCAATCCCTATGTAATGCCCATCATCACAGCATTTGAGTGCTTCACAGGTCATCATATATATAATATTCATATCTTTTTTCCCCTGTCCAAAATTATACCTTGACATGTAGTGTAGTTTTCAATGTTTGTAGTGTTAACCATCAATTATTTCTACCTTATCCCTCTGATTACCTGAGGGATATAAACTTCAACACACTGTGTATTAATGTCCTGAACTTCTTTAGGCAGCCAACAGGTTGAATTGGAATGAAAAATATATTATACATGTTTAGCATTTTAGACATATGTTCATTTTATTAGCATTTAATGGGTAAAATTGGAGATTCATTTCACATGCAAAATACAAATGTGGCAGATAAATCATTACTTAGAGGCTGTAAATGCCAGGCGTCTTTCCTCTTCACAGATAACATTTAAGAAACCAAAAATACGATGTTTTCACTAGTGAAAGGAGAACTAGATAATTAGGAAAACAGGAATCATTGCCGTTTTCCATGCTGAAATTGTGGATTCTCTGTTTGAGCAATTGAATTCTGGATGCAAGTCAGAGAAAATTCAAGAAGCATTTGGACAATGCCCTCAGACACATGGTGTAAATTCTAAGGTTGTCCTATGCAGGGATAGGAGTTGGACTTGATGATCCTTGTGGGTCCCTTCCAACTCAGCTCATTCTGTGATTCTGTGACAGTTTTGGCTCACAGAAGAATGTTTCAACATTTCTAGTGCCAATTACTTTAATTTGCCTTCAGGTTTGGGGGAAGGAGAAGATGGGAGGGGAACAGAGCATGGGGGAAGAAAAAAAAAAAAGCCCGACAGCCATCTTCTCTCCATCCTAAAATGTTCTTTTTTTTCAGATCTGAATAAGGTTGTTCTGAGATTTCCACATTCATTTGTCAAGGCACAGATCCTGCTGTTGGGAATTCTAGTACTGAAATTGTTATTACCACTTTGCTAAAGGCAGCTATTACTCTAGTTATCTAAAGACAAGGAAAGAGGAGACCCTGCAAAAATTGGATTTTAATCACTTTTTTGTTTTATTCTGTACTGATTTTAATCATTCTCCACCACCCCAACCCCACCCGAGCCTTGTTTTTATTAAATTACAAAATACTAAAAGGACTGTGAGCCGTACTAGAGGTTTCTGATTTAAACTTCTGAAGTTGGATACTGTAGGAATAGATACCTGGAAGAACTTTGCACTGAAAACCTTAAAGCTCTTTTTCCACCCAAATTTTTTTCTGTCTTCATAGAAGTATAATTTTATTTACACAATAAACGATCCTACATGGCACTTAACACGAATATTACTTAAAGGCACGAAAGGCAGTTTTCAAGCTCCAAATTGAAAAGTAGGCAGGCATTTTGACTTGGCATGCTGTGTAACTACGCTTTTGATTGCAAACTGATAATGACTTTATAGGAGACATGTTTATATGTGTATGTGGTCTCTTTGAAACCATACACCTCTAATAAAATCCTTAATGTTCCATCTCGCATTTTTTATGATATTTTCTTTTAGCTGTATGCTGTCCTTTATTACCACAAGATTAAAACTGTAAGGAAGAACTGCCATTCGCAAAAAGGCTTTACCACAATAACCTAACCTCCCAATCTAATAAAATAACAAACACATTAAGCAACAATAAGGGAAATCCAACATTGTTTAGAAATTGAAGTCTGATCTGTATGGAAGGTAAAACTTCTCAGCTCAGGGAAACTTGAAGGGGAAGTTATATCAGCTTGAATTTGAGACAATATTTTAGAATAAGCTTGTTATGGAATGAACACTTATTTTTCCCAACCCGCATGAAAGCAATAAGCAAATCACCATTTACTATTACATGATGGACTATATATATTTTATCAGCGTAAACTCCCTGCTTTTCATTACTTCATGGTTTTTATGTGTTTGTTTATCTGTTGCCGGTCACATGATATGCATTACATCCCTAGACCTGATAAACATTGTTTTTCTTATCAATAGACTTCATCTGCATGATTTGCAGCATAGAAACTTGCTTACCTCGTCCTCTGAGATATTTCTCTGTCTATGTTTCAGTGTGGACAAAAATAGCAACACTGTAACAAAATATTCCATAATAGTAAAAAAATAGGATATGACAGATTCATCTGCTATTGTCTTTGACAAAGTTAGCTCATCTTCAGAATAATAACATTCATACAGATATTTGTGAAACATATTATATTGGTAAATACAGCAAAATTTACATAAAATGAAGGCAAGGACTGACATATCCCTCCCCCTCTTGAAGCTGCTGAAGAGGGCTGCTATCTTTCTGAGTTGCCGGGCAGAAAGGGGCCAGATGGAGGTCTGGTGGCCATTCCACATCAGCATTCATACCAAAGCCCACCTGTGCAGCAAGGATGAGTCGGGGAGAATGAGCCATTATGTCTCTGCCACTCATTTGCCTATCAGAATGACTAAACTGGCACCTGGTCATCCCCTTCCTTATCAGATTTACACCATAGGTTTCAGAACAAAGGCTCAGAGGTGATTCTCAAAACAAAAGTATTAATAAGATTTGTGAAAAGAAATCTGCATATGTTGCTCTTGGGTGATTTAGACTATGAGTTTTTGTGATGGAAACATCCTGATCTACGACCCTGGATTTTCTGGATTCCTACACCTTGACAGGGATTAAGCAATCCACTGTGTCCCATACCATCGGGTGCCACTGACCAAAGTAAAGGAAATGGGCCAACTGTTACCTGAGATGTTATCACTCCAGAAATGGACTATAAGAGAATGAGAGGAGCAAGCCTTAATCGGAGCTCCCTCTCAGCTGGTCTGAGATCCCCCACCAATGTCAACAATCTACGAACACCAAATACCAGAGCGTTTGCAGAAACTTCACTGGCAGCAACTTTTTTAGGGAAACATCTAAAGACTTTATCACCAAACTCCATACAGGTCATATGGTCCCTCACAAATCCTTATAGGATGTTAATATTGGTTACACTTAAGCTTAATGTTCTTGACTTAGAATTGTAACAGTATAGGAAATAAACTAAATGTTTAAATACAGTTCTGGGTCCTACTCTGTCTCCCTTGGGGTGCGACAAGGACTGGCAGCAAAACTGGAGGACATAAAAAACAGTCTGAAGAGGATGCAGAATGGGTAGATGGACAGGAGTTAAGACTTGAAGGCAGAAGTGTTAGGAGTTTACCTTGAGACTCATCTTATTTAAGATGCCAAATAATGGCTAAGGCGTGAAACATTGTCAGATGTTAGCAAATTCCTTGGTTAATATGCATTAGGGAAGATTTACAGATGTACTGAAGATCAGAACACCACCCAGTCTTGAAGATTAACAGAACAGATGATAACAGTGGGTGAAGCGTACTATGTAGGAGGTCTATCTATGTAGGAGGTATCTGAAAAACACCAAATCTAACCTAGTAGATATCCAGCTATCAAATATCCTCGGAGTTTTGCTAATACGACAGACAGCCTAAAATTTATGGATGGTTTGGGAATAAGTTTAACTTGGAGAGATAGAATGGTTATTTTGTGTCATTCTGTTAATTACTTTCCTTGCTAGCAGTTCATGTCCTTTTCCTGATTCGTGCTACTTTGTGATGTGTTTGTCACACTCAGTAAGTGTTAAAAGGCTGTGAGCTTCTAAGTACTATTTTTCCCCTTACAATTCTTCATGATTGCATTATATTCAATAAATGACTTACTACTCTTCACACCAGGACTGAATTCGGCCAGGAAGTTAGCATTTGAAAAGAACTAATTTTTTCAGTTCATCTGCTTGCAGGCATAGGTCCATTCCTCCTAAATATGGATGACACTACTTTGAAAACGCAGGGGCCGTGTATTCTATATGTTTTGTAAATCACTTGTGTAGAACATGTACATTTATTCTAATGTAAATCTATAGTGTGCTGCAAGAGGATTCTCTCTCATTGTGTGGGTCTATAATGTGTGTTGTATTTCTCGTTGTAGTTCATGCTGGCATACATGATGCAAATTCAAGATTTCTGTTGCTTGTATACCTTGTGAATTTGTTGTTCTTCTAGCAACTATCATGTTCTACCTTTAAGGCTCAAGAAACTACTTTTAGGCTCCTCTACATTATTTATATTCTGTTCTCCAAATAGTCAAAAGTTTTGGGTTACATCTCTTGAAATTCTTTAGATTCTCAATTTTAACCCTGCTCTTACAAACATTAAAACATTTTATATGTGCATTTTAGGTGAAAACGAAGTACGTAATTTACATGATCCATCATTTGTGGTCCCTACCTACATATTTTCCAAACTGATGATTAGTTTATCCGTACGTTTACCAAATCATCTGATGTAACAGCTATGTGCTCTGCAGTTCTGTGATTGTTTCCTTTTGAGCTGTGTATTGCCTTGTGGTTGGTTAGACTCAAACTGCTATTTTAAACTTGCAAGATAATCTAGCGATCTTACATTCTTAAGAAAGTCATTTAGAGTGCAGCCAAGTTTTGCTTTTGTCAATAAATAGCCTGACTATTTAGGTCCAACTTTGTAAGTAATATTTGCAACCTTCTTCATCCCTAAATTAGCATCACCTATAAAAAGTATTTCCTGCTAAACTGATTTGTTCACGAGAAAGTTCATTGTTTCAAAAGACTTATTGACTGCTGGCTAATCAGAGACCACCGTCCATCTCACTTATCATCGTTCTTTGGTTTATATTGACAATTTTTACTCTATCAGTAAAAGTCAAATGCTTTATTTATTAATTTGTTCACTGCTTTTTTTTTTGATGACGTGCTATCAGTCTCTTTCATATCAGAAATGCCATCCTATTACTATCCTAGATATTAAGATGCATTAAGCAGCAAAGATGAAACAAGGACATCTAGTAGTTTTAATTATAGTGCTGCCATTTGAAGGGAGTGAGATAAATGATCATAAATTCAATATTAGTTTAGGTTAATGGATATACTTTGAATATTTGGCTTTGCTACAAGATTTAGGTGAGATTACATTTGGAAGCAAGAGAAGTTAACAGGATCTGCTTTGGGGAACTACTTGTATTCTTTCAGAAACACTTCCATTAGTGTCTGTTTCCTTGTTTGAGAATGTACAAAAGCATACAACTCAGCAAAATCTTAAAGAGAGATACTGATGTGGTGTAAAAATCTTATTCAGCAATGTGCTCTTTCATAACGAGTTATTTTTTTTCAACTTGATCAGAGGAAAAAAAGTATAAACTAAATAGTGGGTATAAATTGGAGAGAGGCAGAATTAAGCTAGATATAAGGAAGAATTTCTTCACCATGAGAGTGATGAGGCATCGGAACTGGTTGCCTGGGGAGGTTGTGGATGCCCCATCCCTGGAGGTGTTCAAGGCCAGGTTGGATGGGACCTTGAGCAGCCTGATCTAGTGGAACATGTCCCTGCCCATGGCAGGGTGGTTGGAACTAGATGATCTTTAAGGTCCCTTCCAACCCCAAATATTCTATGATTCGATGATTCTATGATGTATTGCAATGTCTTTCAACAGCTATTCATTCATCTAATTCATTATTTTCAATTTATTTTCTCTTTTTTATTGTTTTCAAAATTTAATTACCCTGATGGTTTGCACCTAGTGATCAAAAAACAACTGGTACTTATCAGGTGTTTTTTCATGTTAAGCATGGGGTGGTTGAAGGTGTTATGGTCTTGCCTGCTGACTGCTGAATTGCTTTGCTGTAGTTTGTAACTCAGTGGGTCTACAGACTGACTGCATCTTGCTGAGTTTCTTGGGTCCCAAGTGTTTCAGGATGGACAGAGACTGCACAATGCCAATCTTCCCAGCTTTTGCAGGCACTGATGATGAAATGAGATTCACTGCCAAAGGCTATTCTTTTAATTTTGGGTCAAGGCATGATAAGCTGCTGTTGCCAGCCCTACTACTCTGGAAGGATGAAGGAAATAACATTTTTCCTCAGAAAGATGGGCTACGTGGTACATATAAACATTTACAAAGTTGGAGATCTTTGGAAATTACAACAGGCATGTCTGGTCAAATCATTTAAAAGTCAGGGTTACATAACATGCCAAGCCATTACTATTGTTCTACTAAGTAGCACTAGTTCTAATCAGAACTAATGAGTCTAATGAGTTAAGCGTTTGAATTTAAAGTTAGGTTAACCTTTCTGTAAATTTAAACTGCAAAAATATCTGAGATTTTTTTCTTAAGGAAGAAAAAGTGTGCAGGAAAGAAGTCTAAGTCTCTTCAGAAGACTTATCACTTACTGAAGGGATACCTGTGACTTTTTTTTTAAAAAAGAGACCATGAAAATACAAATGGGGGAAAAGGAGAGAAAAAGTTCTTCTTAATATTGAAGAACTACAGGAAAGAACTGCAAAAAGTAGAATTGATACATGTTTTGAAAATTGTATTCATGCAGAAATAAAACATTCCTCCAGCAGATGTACTGAGGATGTAGTAGAGATTAAATATATAGTCTCAAAAATCAAGGAAATATATAAAAAATGCTGCAGTTAATATAAATTAAAAATTTTCAAATAAAATATAACTATGCATATATGGAGGTCTTTTTTCTATTAACTAGGTAGAAAATTGCCTTACTTTTAAGTAAACACAACACATGGATAAGAACAAATAAAGGTGGGCTGGTAAGCAAAAATGATGTTTTAAATCTAGGAGTTACCATGTTTGAATTAGAAGAAAATCTCGCGGAATTTAATGCACTCAAATGAGAGGAAGTTTACAGCTACATCCCTGGATGCTGAATAAGTGCCATGGGACTGTCAAATAGCTTTTTTTTTTTTTTTAATTATGCTTAGCAGTCAGAATAATGCACAGGGAAATGTCCATATAATGCCTGTGGTTAAGACAAGAGAAAGAAAAGATGCAGAAAGATACAAGCCCTGATCTCAAGTGTCTTTAGAACTTTTTTTTTTTTTTTTTAGTCTTTTTTTAAAGACTAGAGGGGGTGGGAAGAGGTAAAATATTATATGAATTATGTAGCTAAATTGGACTATATTAACCTGATATTATTCTTTGACTCTTGTCTTATAGGCAATAAGATTCCAGCAGATATAAGTTATTTAAATTTGGTTAAGCATTTAAAATAGTGTCGCAAGCAAAATTGTTAATGAAATCGGAAAAATAAGCTTTATTTAGTAGATGACCTCCAGAGAAGTTACTTAAGTAATGATGCCAAAAGGGCAGATATTTGTTCAAAGAAGCTTCTTAGTAGTGGTTTTCCAGGTTGAACCTTGAAACAAAAATTTTAATATTTGCATCAATGACATTCGGGCAAAAGAAAAAAAAAAAGAAAAAGTGAAAATCTGCAAATTTTACAATATCTGCAGGAGACAGTGAGACTATAACACAAGAAAGTTTAGATTGTCTTAGACACTGGAGCCAAAAGGATAAACAGAATTAAAATCCACAGTAAGAAGTTCATATGTTCTGCTTCTATCTACCAATGTTACTACAATATATGGTGATCCAGTCAGCTGAAAATAACAGCTGTGAATATTGTAGAACTACGGTGAGCCTTTAGTATGTTGCTGTGAAGAATGTAAATGCAATCTTAGAATGATTTGTGTGACATAGTCTCTGTGAATATATGAACACTATTAACACAACACCAGTAGCTGGTGAGACTTGTCTAAAATATTAAGACCATGGATGCATTTCTGTACTATTAAATAATACCTTCACTTGAGGAAAATCACGGTAATTAATGAAGATCAAGTGAATGGAAATATACCACCCGAGACGAGCCTAATATAGCAGGGCTTAAGCGGCATAAGTGCAAGCTTGTGACTGGTGATGAATTTGTTCAGTACAGTAGACGATAGTTTCTATCATAAAATCTCAGAGCAGTAAGTTTTGAAATACTCTTATATTTAGAACAGCATAGAGACAAGACACAATCAGTTTTAGGTGAAGAACAGTTAATGAAAGAACTTAGAAAAAATGCGTTTGCAATAGCAGGAGACAGCGCTGGATGGTGCAGGAGGATCCTTCCAGTTCTGAGTCCTATAGAAGAGTTTTAGAAGGGCCATCCTTTTCAATGTTATTTAATTAGACCAAATTTCCTCAAGTAGAGGTTGTAGTCACAGGTAGCTGGTGCACTTCCAAGCTTCCCGAAATTAGTGGAACAGTTACTTCATTGAAAATATTCAAAAAACTTTATTTGATACAAAAATTGACTATTTATATGCAAACATCAATAACAATATCATCCAGAATAGAACAACCCTTTAGAAACCTCCTCTGGAAAATAAAACTATGTTTTGGATTTACTTTCCTCTTAAAGTCCTTCTTTCTAATACCAAGGACACTAGTGTAGGCACCACTCAGAACTACAGTGATGGGGTTTCAGCTGACGGAAAGTCCTTTCTTCTTTCCTATTTTGGCTATTAAATGATAAAGTATTCTGTAAGAGGTCTTCCTGTCAGAGGAGCTGTTAGAAACTGACTGCTGAGGCTGTGTTACAGGAATAGATGTTAAAGCTAAGGGGTAGCTTTGCGGTCTTTCTCTATGCAGGTCAGAACAGTGCCACAGAGATTAAATAGAATTTCACAGAAAAGCCAAAAAATCATTTTAATTGAGCCTGGACCTTGCAGCACAATATTCTTCCCTTAAAATAGAAAATTTCTTAAAGTAGACCGTTCTAAAAGAACTTGAAAAGTGACTTTTAATACTGACCTGAGTTAAAGAAAAACCTGTCCTGTCTTTAATTCTATTTAATCTTCATGGTTCGGAGCTGTGTCTCTGAAATCTTTCCCATTTTTTCCTTTCCACTTTTAAATTAGTTAACATTTTTTCCCTGATTAATATATGAAGATATACATTTAATTCCAATACTTACAAAATTAAAACAAAATAAATCAAAACACAAAAATAAAACAAAGAAAAAATCCCACCCCAAAAAAGTTTCAAAAGTAGGATTAGAGAATCAATGAGAAAATTTTTAGATCTTTATTTTAAAACTAAGTTTGGGACAAATGACATAGTTTACGTTTTAAAAGCATTTGGTTTGTATGAATTATCCTTGGTCAATTTACACCTGTAATCCTATTAAAATCACAGAGAATTTCAGGGAGCATGCAGCCCTAAGGACAAAATTGTGCTCTTGATTACCTCTGTGTAATAGGGTTTGAATTTCCCCTGATGTCAAACATTATCTCTATAGAACTCTTTTAAAATTTTGTTGGAGCTGGAACAACTGTCATAATTGCATCTTTTTTTCTTTAAATTGATTATATTTGCTTTTAAATCAAAGTGTTGCTTAGTGCATTTGTGTATTGCAGGCAAAAGTTAAAGCCTTTTCACTAAAACAAAAGATGGAAGACAGAAGACAATTGACTTGAAGTTAATCTAAAAGTCAGAACGGAATTGTACCGGGTAATGGAGCCTGAACATTGCAGCTACTAATTATAGTCCAAATTATGTCCATGGGAGTCTCTGTCTACAAAGCTGAAGGAGCATTTTTCCAACTCTTTCACTGCTAGAGCAAGATACTGTAACACATTGGGCCTCAAGGGATGTTGCAGCAAGTAAAAGGAGAAATGCCTTGTTCTTCAGCTGTTCCCTGCTGGCAGAAACCTCTTTGGGCCAAAAAAGAAATTCATAAGCAATCAACTTAGCCATCATTAGTCATGGATGGGGAATTCACAAGACAGCTAGGGAATTTAATTACAATAACTCTTGTTTACCAAAATTGTGCCATAAATAAATGATCTCCTACTTCATAATGAAGTTCACTCTCCTCCACAAAACATGCAAAACATAGTGGGAATTTTTCAGTATGATTCAGCTTTCAGAGTTCCAGAACCAGAAATAGACCCCAGGCTGTTCTATTTCAACTGTCAGTTCCATATATCTTAACCGTCAATTAAAATAAAATGCAACATGTCCTGCAAGATATATTTTAAATACAGAAGATACTCTGAGCTTTGAAGCTTACTGACAAATGTCTGACCACAGACACCACTGATGTTTAAGACAAAGAGTAAAAAGTTTGTGTTATGAAATTATAGTTAAATAAATTCAAATTGTGCCATTTTAAGACTGCATTTAGGGGTTGTGACATTTTGACTTCAAAACCAAAAACATAATGCAGAAGGAGAAAGAATGAGTTCTCTGCATGTAGTTGCTTCACAGTCTAAGTAATCAGAGCAGGACTTACAAATACAAATATTACTGCCACACCACTGAGCAACAGTGAGTGAACAGGTATATTGGATCCCCACTATGTTACCTCTCAACAGTTAGGTTGAAGATGTGTCTTTAGATTATGTCAGCAAAGGCAATGAAGATACCTAAATGCTGAAGATAAAGTCTAAAGATATCTAAATACTGTACAACAGCCTTTTCACTAGTGTTATCCCTTCTTCTAGTTAGATAACCTGACAAATCTACAAGTACTTTTCATTTTGCAGCAAGCATATTTTCAGGCAACTTACAAGATGAGGTAAGCAGTCAACCAGCCAGATTCCTGGACAATGTCTGTGCCTGAGGAAGGCACAGGTTCATAGAGTTGAAGAGTTTGGTGCTGAACTGTCATCATTTCTCAGGAGAGTTTATATTCTTTCTCTTTGTGTGCTGGCAAAAGCAGAACTGTATACTTCCTGCATTCTTCAACTTTGGAATTATTCCCTACCATATATTTGATACTAAGTTTAGTCATTTTTAAAGTCAGTAACATTTGAAGATGTGTACATCTTCTGTTCCTAGATTTAAATTAACTGCAATATCTGGAATTTAGAATTATGGTAATCTCCTTTTCATTTTCTTACTTTCAAATGCTGTGTATGTGCGTGTGTACGTGCTTGCGTGTGTGTGTGTGCAGACTTGTTTATGTGGGCATGTGCGTGAGTATTGTAACATTAAGTATTTGATTATCCTACTTTGTTGATGTCAGTTTCTCACATTTTCAACCATTTTAAAGTACTTCCAGATTATACATTGATGGGTGTGTAAATGACAGCAATAATAATGATAATAAGGGTAATTTCTGCATTTTGGAAGTAAATTTTTCTGAGTTCAGCTGTTCCCGTAGGATTTTGTTTGCATGCAAATTAGGTATGAAAAACAAGCTTATTCTGATTTTGAAAATGACCTGAAACACGAGTAGATAGAGCTTTGAAAATCTGATTTCAACCTTGTTTTTTCAAATATTACTAATATTTAATGCATAGCCTTTTGTATTGGGAAATCTTACATGTATTTTATCATAGATGAAATAAAGATGAGGTGAAAGAAAAAAGTGTATTTCTATGCAGTTAAGTGCACACACGTGCATAAAGATGCATATTCACATATATATGTATTATATCTTTTCTACAGTAAATATAATTATTATACCTTTTTTCACTCAAATATACATGCAAGAATGGAATTTTTTAGGATCTGAAAACTGGAAGTTTTCTAAGAACGCATTTGAGACCTGTTTTATCTCTGTATGTGTAGACTGACTTTAGAATGATCCTTAGACAGAGTATCTCATTATTGAATAATTATATTTTAAATCATCTTTGCAATCAATGATATCATTACTTCTAAAGAGGTAAAACTATATTTTTGGCTATATATACAGGCTTTGAGAAGGAAGACTCAGGGGAAGACAGGGTGGAAGAGAATGAGGCAGCCAGAGCCCAAAGCACTTGGGTAAAGTGTTCTGTATCTTCGTTGAGCAGTAATTCTCTCTTTTAAAGCTTTCAAGTTTAAATCATTATCTTATGGGATATGGCAAGAAATTGTTAAAAGGAAATTGCATACAATAATCACAAATGAAGCATATTGAATTTGAAAATGGAGTCTTACTACAAACTCCCTGTAAGACTTGAGGGAGAAGCAATTTTCTGACATCATTATTATTATTATTATTATTATTATTATTATTATTAATAATAACTTAAAGTATTGAAAAAAATGCTGCAGTTAAAAGATGCTTTAAAAGTTAGTATTGAGACACAATCCAAGTTCACTGAATGGGTGAATATATATGACAGAAATTTTCAAGATGTCCAGTGACACGTGTCAGGCTTTAAGGCTTACTCCAAGTCTCAGTGAGTCCAGGGAAGTGCATGTCATATTCAGTTCCCAACTCCTCCTAGTGTCCATCCCACCATATCTTCAGCAACTCCTTATATTGTCCAGGAAGCATGTGATTTATAACCAAGAAGTGTTTGAAACCATGACAAAGTACAAGTCAGCTCACAAATTTGTCCACAGATGAATGGACAAATTTTCTGTTTCTCTTATTTCAGCTATTTCAAAATACACTGTAATACTAAATCTCTGATGTTACTTTTGCAATTCATAAAAAATTAGTTCAATATCTTTCTTCAGCCATATTCTGCTCTTCTTTTAAAGTTTTGTTTTTTAATAAACTGAACTTCACCATGTCTCATTTATAGGGAGCCCAGACTCCATAGATAAACTTTGTGGTAGATCTCAGCTGATTGTATTGCTTCCTGATTGTCCATACTGGAGACTAGCCCATAGTGCCACATATCTTTCTTCCAGCTCATCTGCCAAGGTTTCTTCCTGAAAAAAATCAAGCCTGTCAAGAGAGACTGTACAAAATGCAGGTTTCATCCTGACAAAGTGCTAAAATTGACCCGGAGCACAAACTTGGACCAAGTGCTAAGAATCACTGTAAAGTTACAAAAGAGCCTGTGGGAGTACATAAATGGCCATGTACTATTTATTGAGGCCAGCAAACACTAAAGGAAGGGGTAAAATGGGGTAATTGAGTCTGGGTAGCAAAACCGATTTAAATTTCCTGGGAGACACTTCAAATATTCTAATTCTAATTTAGCAACTCCCTGCTACTTCAGAGTGATGTGGATACTTAGACAGAGAAAATAGCCCCATGAAAGCTATTAGCTAATTACCTTAATACATATAGATATAAAAATAGCTGTAATAACTGTTCTTGGTGACCAAATGTGGATGGGAGTGACCCACAACAGACTTTTAAGTCTTTCTGTGCTATGCCTCAAGTCACACATTTCATACAACTCCAATGCTAAATCCAGAGTTCCTGGTCAGAAATGTCAGTGGCTTCAACAATTATGTATCCTTATCGTTCATCACCGTGACTAGCGTGGTGTTTTTTCATTAGTCCAGTTTACAGTAAGAAAATTCACAAAGGAATAAAAGTTTCCAGTTCTGGGTCATGAACTTTGTACCTAGATAGAAGGGTTTGTTGTGTGGCATATTTTGAAGCAAGATAATAACATATATAAATAAGTTTTATTGTCTCTTTCGGATTCCCTTCAACATGGTAGGTGTAGCTGTGATGATCTAGCAACTCAAGGGCTTTTTGGGACTGGAGATGAGAGATGATTTTCAAAGTTTGAATAATCTAGAAAAAATAATTTTATTTGTCTTAGGCTCAGTTTCTAGGCAGCTTTCTTGATATTCATATGGGGACTTGGCCTCACAGCTTAAAGTTTTCTAGCATGGGACAATAATTCCATCTTGATCTAACTACCACTTGAAATAAAATGTGATAAGACGGAATAGAATTCTGCTTTTAGTACTGCAACTTGATTAAAATGTTCTAGAATGGAATTTCAGAAAACACGTGGGCTTATAATAATGGCTAATGAGTAATGAAGTCAGCCATGAGCTCCAATATACATGTTACTTTATCTTGTGAGAGCATACAGTGGTACCAATCTGGCCACCCTGCATGAGGTATGGAAAACACCAAAGTAACCTCACTGTAATTGAATTCAATGATAATATTTCTCAACCTGGGTCAAAGAGGCATCCCAGAAGAGGATGCTTTGCCTATGAAACATTCCTGCAGTGCTTTTCATATCTCACAGACTAGAGGCCCAAAAGCCATAGGCTTTTGCTAAAGTTGACTGCTTCTGGATTGTTCCCACTGATTTTCTCTCTGCAGATATATTCAAGAGTGTTGCTGTCTGTTGCTACTTGTTCACACAATGTCTCCATGATCTAGACTCTTGTAGTTCTCTTTCTCACTTTCACTCTAATTTACATTAATCAGATGTTAATTTAATTACATATCCTCTCCAGAATGAGATATATTGTAGGCATATCTGCGACGGGCGAGGGAAGCAAGCAGACGACTCGGTATGAGTGATAAAGCAAGCTTTGACTTTATTCAAAATCAACCCGGATTATATATCTTAACATTCAAAAGATGCTTTGTTATGGCCTCTACATGATTAGTTACTAAAACTATTTGTCCTGTTGATTTATTTTTGCTATGCTTGTTACTTTCGAGCTCTGTTTGTCTTCTTGCAGTTACATTGCAGTTACAGTTGGGCTCAGTGTTCCATCATGTTTCCTTGAGAAAGGTCCACTTGTCCCTTAGAAGTTCCTCCTTGCATACTTGCTGTTCTTCTTGCAATCTGTACCCACACTCAGAGTTTAACAAGGTTTCCATTTATACAATACGTGTTTCACAAAGCCTTTCCACTGAATCATGTCCTTGTTCACGTAACCATTCCTCAATCCATTTCTCAACATTCTCATGTCCTTGTTCACTTAACCATTTCCCAGCACATATCCATTGTGCAATAGAAATTTTAGCTATGCTGATATAGCTGTGGTTACGCAGAAAGCAGGATATAGCACTTGAAAGAGATAAGTCTTGTACAGACAGAGGCTATGTAAATAATTTACTTTAGGATAGTATGGTTAATTTATCTAATTTAATGGAAAAGTGAGACCACATTTGGAGTACTGGGTTAGAGTACTATTTAGAGTACTCAGCTTCCCAGTACAAGAAAGATATGCAGCTACTAGAGGGACACCAACGAAGGACCACTGTGACAACTAAGGGTTGGGAACTTCTCCTGTGTAAGGAAGAACTGAAGGAACTGGGACTGTTCAGCCTGGAGCAGAGGAAGCTCAGGGGAATCTCATGAATGTGTGCAAATATCTGAAGGAAAGGTGTAAAGAAGGCAGTGATAATCTCTTTTCAGTGGTTCGCAGTGACAGGAGAAAAGGCAATGTACACAAACTGAAACACCGAATGTTCCATTTGAACATCAGAAAACACTTTTTTTCAATGTGACAGTGACAGAGCACTGGCACAGGTTACCCAGAGAGGCTATGGAACCTCCATGCCTGGAGATATTCAAAAGCTGTCTGCACACAATTCCTCACAACTTACTCAAGGTAATCCTGCTTGAGCAGGCAGGGGTAGGACAAGATGACCTCCAGAGGTCCCTTTCCAGCCTTAACCATTCTATTTTTCTGTAATTCTGAGAAAAGTGAAGAATCATAATTTAACTGTACAAAAATCCTCAAAAAAAAAGGGGGGGGGGGAAATAATCCAATTAAAAGGGAGGTACAGATGACTGGGTTTGAATTAACTATTGAAAGGCTGAAAAGTGAATCAAACCTTGAATAGCATAGTGACCCCAAACAGAGCTGGAGAGGCAAACATTGACATCAGCAGACTGAATATATCTTGAGGCTGTCCGTCTCTATGTGTTCACATTGGAGCCTATGCCTTAACTCTCTGTGACTGCTTTGTGGCAGAGCAAAAGAGTAATTGACATTCTAGTTAACATAGGCTGAAAAATGACCTTGTTTCTTCACTTTGTCCCTTGCTTAGCAGGATATGAGGGTTAAAGAAGGTCACTTGATTCAAAATATGCCAATATTTCACCCTAACAAACACCAACAAAATGATTACAATACCTTAATTTTTGTGCTGTTTACTAGTGAATTCATTTAATTAAGCCAATTCATAGCACAGTGTTAAAAGAATTAGATTCTGTTTCCAGACATAAATGTGTTCTCTGTGTATTTTCCCTTTAGACTCTATTTAACATTATGTATTTTAAAACGTTTATTCTGGACAATATCCTGGCAAAGAGGACACAGTTTTGATGGCAAGATGCCTAGTTTTTCTGGAGTTGTGACAGACTGTCATTTCTCTGTCGGATATATAATATCTAAAAAGGATTGGGTTTGGGTCAAACATGGAAATTAAAAGATAGCTTCTGTGTAGTAGGCTTGCTTTTATTTTTGCTGTGCTTCAATTCAATTTGTTATGTGTTTCCCAGACTTTAGTATCCAGACAACATTTACACTGACCACGTGTAAACACTTAACTGAAGAGTTAGTTACTATTTGTTGTGTCGGCTGTTACTGAGACTTCAGACAACTGGGAAACCCACTCAGAAGTAGAAGTTGAATGCTTTTGTTAAAGCAGACACTATGCAAATAGTCAACACTATTGACCATTAAATTATCACAATCAGGAAATCTGTGCACAGTACAGTGTATAAGCTCCTATTTGTTCAACTTAATATAGATTTCCTTTCAACATTGAAAGGAAAAATCTGGGTTTTTTTTTTCAACAGAGGATGTTGTTCTAATACAAAAGATGTAATTCTAATACAAAATTTTGCAACAAGGAGCAGGATTTCTGGAAAAATCTTCTACAGATTTTTCAACAGTGTGTTGAAAATTTAAACAAATTAAAAGCTATCCAAGACAAAAACTTTAGAACTAATTTTTTTCCACTGATAACATTTTTTCGATGACATTTAAAATTTCACGAAATGCGGTAGTTTTTGAAATTAATTGATCATGGCATCTGCCATGAAAAACTCATAAGTTTACAAATATCCACTGTATTTAGAGGCGTCTTAAAGAGGTTTAACAGCACTGAATGACTAAAGAGAATACTTGTCTGCAAATCCCAGCTGTGAGTTAAAACAGACACACTTGAAAGACCCAAAGGTAAGAAGTGTATATGGAAAAGAATTGGCTGGAGGAATAGAAGAGGTGGATGGTTTATGCATTTGCTTCCTAGAGTGGATGATTAGCATAATTAATCTATACTTTGCACTAGCCCAGAGGGGGAGTGATTCCTTGATGCACCCGGTGAATAGAGTGATTGAGTAAACTAGAGGAGTGAATTACTAATTCAGTAATTCAGTGTTACAGTACAGGCTTTTTGAGTAGCAAGCAGGTGCTTCCAACTTATCATAGCTGCCTGTGTCGGGGAGAAGACAGGAATGTGATTTGACTGCTTTTGGCCTAACCCATGTCCTACAGAGCTCATAGATGTGAATGCAATGACTGCATAAAACAGAGATACACTGGCTGCCTGATAGGGAAGCTGGTTGAAATCAGGGGTTGATCAGAGTCTTTTTTGCTGAAGTATGTTATATCACTACTGGGCATGGAGGAATCTGTCAGTTCAGCCTTTCCTTTTCTCCCACAACTCCCATGTCCTTCCTTTTTAAAAGCAAGCTCTCTAAAGAGCTGCAGATGGCATGTCATTTAAACTCAAGAATTAATTTCAACAGAAATGTCCCAGAAAAAAAAAAAAAAAAGAAGATGTGCTAGTCAGTAGTATTAGAACCTCCTAAAGAAGCTGTATCATCTCTGCCACTTCTTTGCATTTTTTTTAGAAGTCCTTCATCCAAGTTAAGGACGTAAAAATCCTGGCTGCTGTACAACTTCAGGAAAACCTCAGATTTAAGATTACCTAAAAAATAAGCAGAGGATGACAAAAACACCTACATGAGATCCTACACCACGATGCAGCTTATGAGGTGCGAGATATTTTGATTGGGCTGTTCTTTTGATTTATTTGTTTTTTCTTTGAGATATTTTGTTGTTGTGAACCTCAAAAAAACTTCTTGGATTTCCTTTGTAGAACTTTTAAATCTGGAAATAACAATAAGAAAGATGAAGATAAAATCCCAAATGAAATGAGCTATTATTTTACTTCCTCAAACTTGAAGTTTATATACATGTGGAAAGAAAGGCTGTGGAAGATCAACAGAGCCAAGAAAATAATATATAACCCCCCAAGACATTCCTTCAAAATCTTTATTCAAAGACATGATATATAGGTCTAATTTATGGAGAATAAAGTTAGTTCCTGAAGTGATATGTAATCCCAGATTGTAATTGATTTTGACTGATTGATTTGTAATTGGTTTTGATGACTTGCACATTTACTTTAGTGGTGTTCGTATGCTGCTGCACTGTGAACAGATTTAGAGGACCAACCCGTTAAAAAAATAAGGGAATTTTAACATAATATGAATCGTAAGACTCAGAAAATACTACTAATTTGGGCATAAAATATTCACTTTCATGTATGCAGTTTCACTCATTTATGCTTTTGTTTTCCACACTATCTTGCTGCCTTTTTAACAGTAGGACAGCAAACCTATTTACTGTGCATTAGTAAGAAGAGAGATTTCATAAGAATTAGAACTTTGATATGGCACTAACACAGATTACAACAGGAAATAACTGCAAAAAGGAAGGTAATGGATATTATGCAGAACAATGAAAAAGAAATATCAGCAGATAATCAGAAAAGAAAGACAAGGATAACTGATGTTAAGAAAGCCAGTGTGCCAGTATTCAATACCTTGGAAAATGTGTTGTTGAACACATGATTTCTCTTGAAAAGCCTCTTGCCTGTGTCATTAAGAAGTTAATGCCCAGTGGCGTCTATGGTTGTTTTTTTGCTATAATAGTCAGGACACCACTACCGAAAAAAATTATTGTGTAATTGTAACTAGTCGACTTACTTTAGCTTTCTTCACTATGTAGATAGAAAAACTGCAAATGACTGTTGTGATTAACTTAGAATCTATTTTGAAGTGACACATTTTTTGACAAAGTTTGGCAAAGTAGTCAGAGAAATGAATAGTCAAATTCTCAGTGCCTAACTTCAAGGTGAATACCAGAGCATAAGTTAAATTTATTCCTCATTAAGTGATTCAGTTGAAAGTCTGTTCTAAATGATCTTTGCAGCATGGTTACCAAATGGTCCCTAAAGATATGCTTACCACTATGTCTAGTTCCGCTGCAGTAATAAACCTATTCATACAAACATTCTTAAAGTCCTCACCTCCTTCCCTCAGTTCACTCCCTTTTTAAATGCATCTGAATTGCTTCATGCAACTGAGCTGCATTGAGAAGTTGAGTTATAGAGTGTTTCCCTTAAGCATTCAGAAGTCTGGTTTTCAAAAGCATAGAATATTCAAACATAAACCAAGTCAGTAGGTGTGGCAGATATACAGCTCCACAACTTTAAATCTCAGTTTTGTGTAATGATAGAAAATGTCACTTTCCCCTTCAGCTAAAGAAAGAATTAAATATGATTTGAGACAATTCTACTAGGAAGCAAAAACATCTGTTAAACCTAGCAACAACCACTCAATTACACACTTTCCATTAGTTATGCTGGTCATGGCACAACTGGAAGGATATGTGACTTCTTTAACTATGTGGTGGGCATTCTCTCATTTCATTGGGATC
Source organism: Cuculus canorus (assembly GCF_017976375.1). NCBI lineage: Eukaryota > Metazoa > Chordata > Aves > Cuculiformes > Cuculidae > Cuculus > Cuculus canorus. Next base: position 26,776,500 of record NC_071441.1, on the reverse strand, counting down.
TTTTTCTATTTTTCATAATCTCCGATTTCTCTTGAAGGCTTATGGAAAAATGTATTTGTGAGTCTGAGTTAGATGTATAGCTTTCATGTATAGCAAAGATATTTCCATTCTGAGCTCTCAAGGAAGTTGGTGGAGGAGATAAAGAGACCATAAATAAGGAAAGCTCATCTGACTTAAAGAAGGATAAAGCTTATCTATTTAACTTCCAGCCAGAGACTGATCTTGAGTTTGGGAGGGGACAAAGATTTGTACTATCACGGCTTTTATTATTTCATAGATATAACACAGTTTGTCTTGATAGATATTTATTTTCAATCCTACTGGCTATCTCCCATAGAGAATGTAGTGTCTTCTGATGGAAAACTGTATGCTATTCATGTGTTCATGCTATTTTGCCTTTTCTTCCTTTGTTTTAAAGGATTATGTTTCCCAAGGAAGCGAGAGATTGATAAGAATGAAAGGGTTCTGTTCTGGTATGAGTACTTGCCAAACACAGTAATTTCTGCACCTCTCTTACATTACAAAAAATATTATGGGCATGTTAATTATATAGTTAAAACTCACACTAGAGCTTATGTCCTATGAATACTGTTGGTACACTCTCACAATATTGTGACATTATTGATCAAAGTAATGCTTACGGTCCTCTCACTATGGGTTAATTTTGTATTCATCATACCATTTGGTATTCAGAGATATCTAAAGTTTCTCCACAGGTGTTTGTGGACACTTAAAGTAAATTGCTTCTTTCCTCTCTTGAACTCCTTGACGACATGATAATGTAAAATAGACTTATACTAACAGAGTTTTTCCCAGCCCATTTGGCACAATGAGGCAGATAACCTTCTATAGCAAAACAAATATTTTACCCTCCTGAAAAAAATTAAAGATTATACATTTTTAAAAGCATTCAAAAATGTGCACAATATAAGAATCCTTTTTATTTTCTATTTAAATAGTGAAGTTGTGAAAGAATTTTGAATTTTAATAGAGATATAGAAAATGCTAACTTTCCAGTACTGTCTTTGAGAAAAAAATTATTTGTCAGAGGAGACTTACAGTTAAGAAGACATACAGGAATACTCTCAGTTGGGAATTAAAAAAAAAACCAAAACACCACAAACCAACAAACAAAAATACCCAAAAGTGTTCAGAATTTGGGAGGTTAGACGATCTTTGACTTCAGCAAAAACCTGTTGCTTTTTGTAGTTTGCTTCCATTTACACAAGCTAAAAGACTTCTAACTGACATGAAGTGAACTTCAATATTTATATACACCTTCCTGCTTCTCCTTCTCATGGATTCATGTAGATCCAAGGTAGAGTAAGCAGAGCTTGAACATTATTCATAGGATGGCCTGTTAGGAACGGTGATTTCTGCACCAGAAGGCTGCATATTGCTGTCAGTATTGTCCTGCCATTGCTGAAATTAAACATTCATTGCTGGATACATGAGAATAGGCTGACATTTTGTTCTTGTTGGTTCTGGTCTGGGAAACTAAACAAAGACTCCTCATTGCTTCTAATTTGTGAGTAAGAATGGAAAAGGATCAGCTACGCTCAATATTTTCATCTTGTTCTGTTCAGCAAAGTTACCGGGAATTGCTGTACATTTACAAGAAAATATGGAAGTTGCCTCCAGAAAGACTGAGGATTGTGTGTCTCTAATGAGTCTATTGTGGTCATGGTTCCCAGTGTCTAAAAGCAGTTGGACAAGGAAAGTCTTCCTTCAGGTAGACTGAGCATTCAACAGCATTAAAAGTCTCCAGACTATAGGTTCTTCAGCATATAAAAGCTGAATTCACTTTCATTCTCACAGTTTAATCTTAAAAATAAAGCAATGTCTTTACTGTCAATGATACAAATTGGAACAAAAATCTCAGGAGGTAAATGCTTACAAGCCAAAAGAAAACAGCATTGTAAAGCTACATTATTTTGCTTGAACTTCCAAGTTCCTCTCTCTGCTCTTTTACAAGTGCCTCATGTGTCTTGAACACAGATCCAGGCTACACCTTTCTGTTTCTTAAATCACTGACCCTTTAAAAACAGAGATATTAATGGGTAGTTCAGCCTGGACTTCATAACATTTCTGTTCCTCTAGCATTACAATTTAAAAAAATAACAAAGGTAAAATATAGAAAATATGCTTTCCCTTCAGTGAAGATTTTTGCAATTTCTTATATGTTCGTGAAGAAATCATTCTTAGATTGTAAGGCACAATAATAACTCCAAAGATGCACTTTCAAATTTAGTTATTAAAGACTGCTGAAGTAAAGGTTCTCACAGGAAAATCCTTTATGAATCCACAAAATTTCAGCAGATCTTACTTTTTTTCTGCCATGACTCACTGAATAAACTTTCTATCTTTTTTTCTCTTTCCCCAAATAAATGCCTTAAGTTAGACTAAGTCCATGTTCAAATGACTAAAATGACTTTATTATTAAAAGAGTTGAGTTGAATGTGGAGTACTAATATTAATATAGATCTATTTATCATGTTTTATTTTAAATCTTAGGAAATTTCATAGGCGTTCTAAACAATCTAGCTGTCCATTAAGGAAGCACCTCCAGTATTATGTTTTGACTTGGACCTGAGTGCTGACTTTTCTTGGAAGTTAAACCACTTAACTTACTAAACAGAGTTATGGTCACTGCTTCTCAAAATGGTAGTGGTTTGGGCACTTCAAACCTAAACCAGGCAATAGACAATAATTCTATTTTATTAAAGTTTTTCACCTGTTAATGATTCAGCCTGTTAATTCTAGATAACCTAGCCAGCTAAGTGACAGGATAGCCCTAGCTCTTGGCAAACCTTGCCTGTAACTTTCAAAAGAAATAAGTGGCTTGACAAGAAGACTTTGTTAAAAAAAAATAGAATGTCATTACACTGTTCACATTATCTAAAACAATTGCTGCCTAGACTTATCCTAGGGTACTAGGAAAAAAACCCTTGCAAAGAGTCTGCTTTTGTTTATTAGGTTACTGTTGAGTACAGCTATTATCTAGGTGGTTACCTGCAGGCGCTTTATTTTTTGTGCAACCTTAAAGGGAACCAGTTTAGATTTACAAAGAGCCAGTACTGGCATTAAGCACTGTCAACTATATGTGCTGCTATGAAAGATCTAAAATCATCTGTTTAATATATCTGAAGATAAGTTCTGACTCTGGAGGGTTGAAGCAATTTATATAGTACTGTTTTCTGACTTTCCATTACACTTTTGAATCCTCACATATCTTTGTGTTTCAATCTGCTTGAATCTGTACAGTTTAAATTGTCTTTGACCTTTAAGCAACCTATCAAAGCAAATGAATTCCAATGTGAACACCAAATCTGACCATGGGATTTGCTGATTCTCTGGGAAACTCCAAACTCAGAGCCGTAAAGATCATGTACCCTCACAGAGCTTAATAGTTGTGGTGGCTTGGAGAATACGATGAAAAAAAGCCTGTGGAATTAAGTGGGTTTATGTGGTCCCGGAAGAATAATGTTAAATTCAGATACTTCTAATTGTTCCCCAGAAGAAGAAGGCCATAAAAAAGTTATGTTGGAAGGGACCTCTGGAGGTCATTTTGTATAATCTCCCATTCAGATAAAGGCTAGCTGAGATCTGACTGTTCAAGTTTACCTAATTGATAATGAAATAACCAGAAAGAACCTCATGAACACACAGGGCTTAAGGGAGTGCATTTGTCTACCTCTGTCCTAAAATAAAGCTGTGATTTTTTTTGAATGATAAAAAACTCTGCAAGATTATGGGTCCTTCTAGTAGCACTCATACAGTTTAACACCTGAAATAGACAACATATTGCAAAAGTGTATCACCACTAACTCAAAGATGTCAAATAGTGCTGGAGACTGTTCAGAGGCAGTCCATTTAAGACAAATAATTACACGTAGGATTTTTGTCATTACTGTTAAGATTACCTTCCTCTCTCCCTTCCCACAAAATATGTGGTGTATTTTTATTTGGACAGTAGAGCTAGAATAAGGCTATTTGTACAATTCTTTGCCTTGGCATCTGAAAATTTGCCCTTCATTAATTTTTTATTTTAGAGAAAGCTTAGAATTTTATAGATGTTTTAGAAAAGTATTTTCCTTAATTCTTGTGTAGTAATATTTCATGTAAAATGGACAATTCCTCTCTCTAGAATATTGAACTAACAGGAAGCCTTTAAGGCATTTCTGCAATCCTGATCCCTAATATTGAATATTTGAACCAGAATGATAAATAAAATCTCTAAAAAATTGTTGTAATTGCAAATTTTTCTCAGAGTCTTTAGGAGTGTTTTTGACTTCTTTTTTTCTTATTTCATCTTGTCCAAAATAGTAAATTTTGAGTCACATGTAACATAAAGGTGTCTTTATTGCTGTTAATCTGAAGATTCTTAGAAGCAATTCTGATGAAGAGTCACTATACCTGTTTACTGGTGTTTACTACAGGTTTGCCGTCTGCATCCTGGTGAATATTGTCTAAAACCATACTTGTGGGAGAGAAAAATTCTCTATGGGATTTACGTTCTCTCCCCAGAGGCATACCTTACATAAGTCAGGAACCCCACGAAAACATTTTCTTTTAATAAGAGAGGGAGAGGTAGAAATAGAGAGAGTCCGATGGTAATGACTAACTTGATATCACATTTCCTTTTCTTACCGAGGAGGACGAACAGGGCTGAAAGAGGATGTAAGTTAGCAGCCAGATCTGAAGAATAGCACAAGTCTGAGGTTGAACTTGGATCTGAATTACTATCAGTGATGGTTTTTCATCTCTGATACTTCAGCCAGATCATCCTAGTTGTACAGAGTAATTAATTTTTCCCATTTTGCCTCTCTTTACCAAGTTTCTTGGAGATAATCATAAAGTTAAAATCGAAGGGTTGCATTTACATGAAAAGTATTCCTTAATCCTCCTACTTGATGCTTACATAACCCACATTAGCAATAGCTACTGGGACAACAATGTGACCACAAGGCCTACTGGTGAGCAAGGTTCAATTTTGAACAAGGTTCAATGAACTGTGTTCCACTTAACTTTGCTCATTCTTTCTTCCTGTTATGAGTCCAAGAACAACAGGCCACCATGTATGTCTTCATACAGCAGTAAGCACAATCCCTCTGATAATTACAGATGATAAATTTACTCTCTTTTTTCTCTCATACCATGGGACTTCATTCTGCAAAAACACATGGAAGTTCTGGTGTTGTTGATTGTTCAACATCACCTAAAATTTTTTGTACTTCTATGGAAATCAATTCTTATATCCCTTGAAGAGAGGTGAACACTTAAGCATGTTGCAAGACGGTGCAGAGGGATTTAACATTTCCTTAACTGAAGTCCTGCCAGGTGACCACTGCCACTCAATGCTATAATTTCCTGGTGGAAAGAAACTAAACACCTAATTGAATGTGATAATTGCTAAATATTGATGTCAAAAATTGCACTTCGGTCTTTGTGGTGAGAGTCAATCCGAACTTGTATTTGACTCAGAATACAACCATTTTTAGTTTACATCTTTCTACATAGCATGTGCATGTTGATCCACCAAGAATTACTAAAGAAGGTGTAGGTGGTGGTTATACTTCATATTCTTCTATGTCTGTGGAGTTCTATTTAGAACGATATTAAAAAGAGTTGCATATGTAAATACAGACATCCACCTGCAGTGCTGCCACCTGTCCAACCAGCCTCTGAAATACCCACCGACAGAATATTAATGCTAATAAACCAGTAGGGTCAAAGCATTCTAGGCTTCAGGATAAACATAAAGCTTTTTCTGTCAGAGCATATATTAGGATACATTAGCAGCCTGCTTGTTTAATAAGAGATATAAGCATATTTGACCAATTTCTGCCATTACTTATAGGAGAGTTCATAGTTTCTAATAGCCATTGTCACAAAAGCAAGACAATACATGTACTCTGGTCTAAGCAGGAGATGGTTATCAGCTGAAGGTCTTTTTATCCCAGAGATGCAGTCAGGCACTTATTTTGCCTGTTTTTAACTTGTGTGCCTACGTCATCAGAAATATCTTTACATGATATTTTTTAAAAAAATCATTAGGACAATGAAAATAGTTTGCTGTAGCAAAATATCGTTTTAGAGTTAAATGTCTGGTCAGTCACCTAGAAACAGAGGTCTTTATGTGAACATCCAACAGCATATAAGATGACGTCTGGAAAATTCAAATTCTTCCCAAACAATGAAATTAATAACTAACTATCTTTGGCTGAGATATTGCCTTCTCTTAGTACTCCATGCTAGTTTGCTGGCATTATCTATAGTGGGTGATCAAATCTGTGTCTTTCCACATTTGCCTTTTTAGCCTTGTAACTAACTAAACCACTACAGACTCAAGGGGAAAAGAAAGCAGGAAGCCCCAGACTGCTACAAGGTCAGGGATCAAGTAAGCAAAAGCAGCTTGTTAATAGAGTTCTCAAAGGGATACAAGTCGCTAAGAAATTGTTTGCGGACCAGTGAATTAGAGACACATGGTTTGTATCCATCTGTTTGTCAAAGGCCCTAGAAACTGCCTCTGTAACATTGATATTGTTAGAGGCTGTAAAAGAATAGACATTTTGACAAAGGTTAGGAACAGCTTATGGACAGCTTTGGCATATCATTCCTTTGAAGCAGCTTTTCTCTCTCAAAATAATGAGTTGTTGCTATGACCCCAAAACACCAGAAAGTGGCAAACTGAATGAATGAGTATCAGTGTCATCTTCAATCATAAATCAGAACCAAGTTCTGTTTCCTTGAATTGTACTATCATGGTCAAATCCACATGTACCGTGGAAATAGTCCTTCTCCAGTTCATTCCAGAAATGGATCTAGGAACAGACAAAGCTACAACATACAAAGCTTTTCCAGTGCTTTCTAAGTTGTAGGGACTGCTCTCAGGCAGAGAGGATCTGTGCTTTATAGATCCACAGACCTTGTAAGCACATACCTGATGCTTTGTATCTGTAAAAATGTTGAATTTCAGGCAGGTATAGTGCATATATATTCTCTGTTCTTAGCAAATTAGCAACTTTTAACAGTGGCTGGAACTAAGAGTAGACAAAATTCAACTAACTTTTTTTTCTCCATCCTCTGTGGGCCTGCTTTCTAGGATGGTATTGCATGGTTTTGTCTAAAGCACACTTGTACTTTCAACATGTATTTACTATCTGAAATATGTCTGAGGGTTTAGTTGCACTGTTAGCACTGTACTGCAGCTGTGGTATTTTAAATCATTGCAGGGTTGGTCAAACAGATGAAGATCTACACATATAAAACAGAAAATGCTCTTTTTTTTTTTTTTTGATGGATGATAAAACAGAAAGACAGGCATACTGTTCCTGTCCATGCCAACTTTTACTAGCCCATTCATTACTGTACTAATACAAAATGATCACACAGTAATTAACAAAAAAATGTTCCCAGCCTGGCTTTCCTTTCAATTTGGTGGGTTGTCTCTTCTTCTTGATTCATAGATAACTATTGCGACCAACTCATCTGTAACTTTTTAGGATAAAGCTTATTAAAAATACTTACATTTTCTTTCCTTATAAAGAAATAATACCAATCTTATATTAATGAGCTGATATTAGGCTAATACCGAACCATTTTCCAGTAATGTTTCCATATTGCTCAATAATACATTTTAATAAAGGTTTTATGAAAATGTACAACCTCAAAAATAGGATATCAAAAAGAGGGAAATTATTTGCACAGCAAATCATGGAAATTCCCTCTTGCTTTCACTCTAAAATCCAAATTTGACTGTGTATAAATTTTCCCAAGGTAATTATTCACTTAGGGACTTTCATACACTGAACGGGGATTGAACTGGCAAACCCAAGCCTTTCTCTAAGATTAGTGAGCATTTTGCTATTTTCCTTTAAACTTTCATGCTGTTGTCTCTGAAATACTTAACAGGTATTCAACTGTTTTAGCAAACACAATGCAAAATCATTTTTGACATGTATGTATGTGTGTCAATGTAGGTGTAAGCTTTTGTGCGCCAGATTCAGCTGTGCCAGATTCAACTGCGATAAGAGGTTTCTAGATCTCTTGCTGTGCTAGACACACTGACCCATGGCAACACGAAACATGGACATACGGAGCCTTCCTCAGCTGATTTCCTTAAATACATTTTGAATTCTTAAAACACACGTTGTCTTTTCTCCAGTTGGGATGGAACAACACTTATATGAAACTGGGTATTCAGGAGAGTGAACCTAAAGTGTTGAGTATAATCCAAACCAAGATAATTGCCTTTAGAACAGCTAATAAATTGAGACATAGGAATATGGAAACATTTGTGTTTGGAGATAATATTCGCATCTTATCATGCCTTTTACCACTGATGTTACTGAAGGTTCATGTGATCATGATCTACTCTATGGACAGGAATAAATAAGACAAATTTGCTTCAGAGCATTTCCTAGAAGTTTTGGGTCCAGGGAGTCCATCGGTTCATGTTCTTCAAACTACTGTCTAAGCTGTTTGGAAGGATATAGCCCAAAAATCATGTGGTTCAAAGAGAGCCTTTTTGATCCTGAATATCCCTAGGCAACAAGGTAAGAAATGAGTGGTCAGCATTTCTGTCTTCAGAAGAAAACCCTATCTTTCTGTAAGTAGATTCTTTCTTTCCTTCAGCTCTTCTCCACTAGCAGAGATCCAAGAAACAAAGCAAGAATAAGTGATGTCTGTACTCACTGCAGGGTGGTTGGACAAGGTGCCCTTCATGGTCCCTTCCAATCCAAACCATTCTATAATTCCATGATAAGAAAGTTTTAAGTTAAAGACAGAACAGAAAATAATTTTCCCATCCTGAAAAACATGCAGGCTTTGGAGGGAAAAAAGGAAACTGACCAACAAAATATGCTTGCATTTAACCCTAGATAAGATTATTATTATTATTATTGTGAGGATCTTTTAGTGGGGGTTTGGTGTTTGTTTTTTTTTGAAATAAAGACTAAGATACTGCAATGCATCAGAATGCACAAGATTTATTAGCATTGTGTAATTTTGTAATTTTGTTCAGGGAGTTGCTCTGCTGAAGCTGGTACATTTTCAGGGAACTCCTTGTGGACTTACTGGTAGGGTTGCTCCATGTTTACTTTAATGATGCTTTCATGCTTTTGCATAAAAGGTGAATAGTTTGATAATGGAAGATGATTTGCCTATGGTGTGAAAGACAATCTTATTCTAATTGGGTAGAGCACTACTGCTGACTTGGTAGTCTCATAGATCCCAGGGCAGCTCTTAAGCTGTTTCAGGAAAAACGTGGACTGGCCACTCCTTTGGATTAAAATTCCCACTGCTTACTTGATCAACTTATCACAGCAACTATCATGTCATTACAAAATATAATCCTAATGTGTATCAAATTTTTCTGATGAAGTTACATCACAAAAAAATTTCAAACTTCATACAAGATAAATTGTGTTGCTGAAAGCTCTAGGCAATTCTCCAGTGACAATGAACACTTGCACAAAGTAATGCATTGTCTGTGAATGTAGTATTGATAAACTAAATCCAATAAGGGATTTTGATAATTATTGGAAAATTGCAAAGAATATTCCTCATATGTTCTTATTGCTCATTCATTTATATCTTCTTTTGACTCATTTTCCATTGATAGAATATTCCATATTTTCGGCAATCCATTTGTCTTTGAGATTACTATATTTTTAAAGTACTTACAACATTTTTTTTGAGAAATAGAAGGTTATATTTGCAGACTTGCAGACTTTGCTACAAGTACAAACATGCCACAAGTCCCTGACCCTAAGCCCAGCCATAATTAAGGCTGAGGCATTATATATATATGAAAAGTACTCACATGAGCACAAACATCAATAACGGTTTCATCCTATCCGTCTCTCTGGATGAGGAGGATGGAGGTTCACTGATGAAAATGTATATATGGCCCTATATATGTGCCGTGGAGACCCTATCAGCAGAGGTGCTTAAACACTTGGTATGTCCAGTACCTACCAGTGGACCTCAGTATCTCTGTTACTGGCACCTGGGCTTACCAGCATCCGAGGCCATAGCTCTGCTTCCAAGAGGATCTTCCCTTGCATCTAATAGGGTGTCCCCTAGCTTCAGACTTTGGCAATTGTGGTACAAATATTTGGACTTTGAGAGTGGCTTGCAAAGTTATGAGGAGTAAATTGTAGGAATGGTTACATTTCACAGAAAAATGAGATTAGAGTTTTACTTCTCAGAATATAGGCAACAAAGCCTTGCAATACATTAGTTGCTTGGATTATAATGTTGGTCAGCAAGATGCACACAAACCAATAGAAAATATTTTAAACAGACTTCTGAGGCTGGACTTGATTTCAGTAAAATATTTTGTGGTAGGTCTACTTGTATGGGGCCACATTTAGCTCTGAACTATTGGGAGAATAATGACATCTACATAGAGATAATGTAAATGAACTACTCTTTATTCAGCATCACCCAGGTAACTTCACATAATTTTACACAGTTAAATAATTAGGGCTTTAAATAAGCATTTTTGAGTAACAGATTTTACTCTCAAGTAGTACTTCAGGAAAATCTTGGTCATGTATTCCAGCAGATCTTCAACACTCAATTGTAGCTGAAGTAGACGTGAAAAATTTAGTATGATTGGTTGGAAGGTATTTTGGCAATGTTAACAAGGATAGAAAAGTTTATTATTGACTAGGTGACCTATTTGATTTACAGCAGCTGAATTTATATTGTTTGAGATATTTCTAAGTCTTGGTTTAAGCTACTGATTTTACAAAGCTGCCTATAAATGGGACTTAGATTTCACCATGGTTAAACTAATGAAAGTATGGAAAGAATCAGGTGTCTTGTTTGCAAAAATTCTTTAAACTTCTGAATGGCAATTAATGATGATGACAAAAGATGACCATACTAGTGCCATTTGTCTTTAATAGGTGTTGCAGACTTAAATAATAAGCTCTAATAAAACCACATTTTGCAGATGTCAAAGCTTCACCAAAGGGAAAGTAGATAAAATTGATTTATTATGCTGGCTACTTCTAGTCTGAACATTTTGAAAGGATTAATTTTAAAAAATCCCCATAGAGACCTGTTTGTTTCAAATCCTTTTAATAACAAACTTTTATTATTTATGTTGATTAATATTCAGAATGCACTCTTCAGAGCTGATTTTCAAGTCAGTTGAAATTGCAGTCAGCAGAAGAATGTAATAAAATTATTATAACTTAGCTGTGATCATGACTAGGACTCTTTTATAAGCAATAAAAAGTTTTTCATAGCATAAGTGATAGAGTTGAATTTGAATACGGAGCATCTGTATGCTGAATTAGTGAATTTTATAGCTTTAATAATCTAACTACTATATCTTATCTAAACAGGTTTCTCAATGAGAAGTCAACTCCGAATGAGACACCAACAGAAGTATGAATCACAGTCTAATAGCAACAGCTAAAATTCCTATTTAATTAGAATACAAAAAAAATAATCATATGCTTTGTTTTTTATTTTATTTTTTTACCACCATGTCAGAGGTTACTAAAAAGGTCATTAACCTTTTTCTCATAGAGTTTAAAACAGTTCAGTGCTCTTTTGATCTGAGAATCTTGAAACAAATGATGTTTTGTACTTCCATCCTGGCATTTGTTGTGCTCATTTATTAAAGACTGTTGATTATACAAGAGAAGAAGGGGAAAAAAATGAAGCCTGACACATCTATCATAGGTCAATGAAAGTTAATCAATCAGACAGTTTACAAAAACTGTGTTGATTTTTGCCATGTTGTCTAGCATAAAGCCTTAATTTTGCACCAATTTAGGTAATCTAAGGCACAAACTTTACCCAGAAAGGCCTTAAATAAAAAAAACTTTTTGGGCAAAAGGCTGCAGTACAGTTATAAATATCAATTTCGCCTATGTCTGTACATATATGAGGCAAATGAGTAATTTTTTAAATGCAGTGCGTAACTACAAGCTTCAATATAAAGATTTAGCATATTTCACACTTCATGGAAAATTTGAATTTAAAATATATGTTATTTTTACCCCATTTTATGAAAGTGTAATAGGCTAGTCTATGTCATATGCAACACAACTGTGTTCTTTTGGTCAGTCAAAGGGCTATGCAGGAATGAGGACTGACATATCCATAGTAACTGATAAAATATTTACAAGTAGGACCAATCTCACAAGGATGACTGTGAGGAAGGTCTCTGATTAAATATGAAGGGATTTTAGTTTTTAAACACTTAGAGTTTTACTTTACTTCTCACAGAAACTGCTAGGGTTTGGATTTGGATTGTTTGGGTTTTTTTCTCTCCCTCCTCCACTAAAAGCATCCACATCCAAAACGCAGCATTTCCAAAAGTCAGTTCTGCATCCTTCTGTATCTAAGACTTACTACCTTACAGTTTCCCAAGGCAATTATTTGTCTATATGTCATAGCTGATACTACCAAGCAGTTTGACATTTTCTCTATTGAAATGACTGTAGTGTGTGTCTCTCTAAGCAAGATGAAAGCCTTTCATCTTACTAATGCAAGAGCACCATGTCATTTTGGCAAATCAGATATATCCTGTTGTGAAAAGAGCTAACTTTTGCACTGTGTACCTTATGATTCCACGAAGGACGTCATGTATAAGAGGGTATGAGTGAATTGTAGTAAAAGAAGCTACATAAGCTACCTACAAATCATGTTTCGGAAATCTCAAATCTTTTCAATTGAATTTTTTTGTATACAAAATGAACAGTTAGAGACACAAATATGGCTCAAATTATGGGAGTGATTCATCCCCTTCAGTATCAGAACTACCGTTCTATTTGGTGAAAATAAAAACAGGGTATGGGGCATTTATTTAGATGGCATTTCACTCATAGAATCTTACTGATAAAAGCAAAGAAATAGCCGAGGGTGCCACTATGGTATTGCAGGGCTATTGTTTGGAGGCATTTGTGAGCTATTTCATGCTCTCTAAATTTCAAAACAAATGAATTTCACAAAATGATTTAACAGGTGCCTAAATGTCTGGGCACTTGTTACTTTTGACAATAAAGAATGTTTGTCACAATAATAAGCATATTCCGTCCTCCAAGGAAAACTCCTTAAAAATCACAGTGGACCTATAACTTCAAGGCAACATTGAAAGACTATGAAAATAGAGTGTGAAATCAGTAAGGAAAGAAAAGATTTGTGTATTGCTTTTTGCATGATATAGAATTAAAGCAGTGAAGTTAAAAAGTAGTCAAGGCAGAAATATTAGAGTTCATGCAAGGATATGTCAAAAGTCTTAAACATTCTATAAAACTGTGATGTCTCTTATGTCTGGGAATGAGGATATGTCATTGACTAGAATGGAGTACTCAACTTTTATTTCAATGTATGAAAGATCACAGGTCTCCCAAGTCCTCCCTAAAAGCTTATAAAAGAATGTCTGACAGGCAGGTGTAAGTCCAAATTTTAAACCTATGTTCTTTCTTGTTTAATTTAGCTGTACAGGGACCTCAAAATACACTTGATATTTTCTGCCTTGCGTCTTTGGAAAAACAGAGGAAATCTGTTACAAAACTCAACATTTCAGTGTCTGATCCAGACTATGTCTGGATGCCTCGTCTGTGGAAAAGGCAGTTGTCATTCGTGTCATGGAGAGATGAAGTGAAGAAACTGTTACCACCAAACATTACTCCCTAAAGAACTTTATGTTTATAATGTGTAATTCTTTGTCTAGATCTGCCAAAATCATTCCTTGTTTTATTCTTGTGTTGACCAAACAGGTTTTTTTTCCTATTTCAGTGTCATCACATTGATTGTTTAACAGGGAATATTTAGCCATAAATTGGAATGACCTGAGACTGAGTCAGCTGGGTTTTGTTGTTGATTTACTTTAGTTTTTGGCTTGGATGTGTACATAGTTCTAGTTTTCTTTCCTTAATGTCAGAAGAACAGCAGTTAACATGGTTTTAGCTGCATAGCATCCCATGCTTTCCCCAGTGTAACATATGTTCCTGATGGGGAAATAAAGATGCATCAGAACTTTGGAGTGTTCCTTTGGAATAATGTAGATAACTACAAATGGACAAGATTCAAACAGGTATTAAGACCTCCATATTGTTCAGTTAAAAACACACCCGCTTGTTCAGCTGTGGGCAAAACCAGTACTTCCAGCCTTCCGATATCTAGTATATTTTCAATCTATTGCTGACTGTTGTCATTGTTTTATGAGATAAATAGATTTTGAGAGGGTAATTACAAGAGAAAGACTGTATAATATAATCAAACAGGAATTTGTTTAGATCTTTGAGCACAGTTGTGACAGTGGCAAAGGAAGAGGAGAAACTGGCACAGAAAAATTTTTGAGAATATAGGAGGAGATGGAGGCAGAATCAATGCTTTGAAAATGAGAAGGTGGTTATTCTACAGAGGAGACTGATCAGGAGAAGTAAAAATTGAAAAAGCATGATATAAAAGGGAGGAGGATTTTGACAACATAGTTTAGGACTGGCTACGCAACAAAAGGAAAATCTGACAAGGAACCAGACCAGAGAGCATGACATGCTGGAGAAGAGATGTAAGAATTAAAAAAAGATATATACTAGAAGGCAGATAAAAACAACAGAAGAAGCAGCAATTAATATTTACTTATTTTTGTTTTCAGAGTGCCAAGGTCAGAGCTGTACATGTCCTAACTCATCTTAGTTGTGGTTTTGTATCTCCTAGTATGAAAAGAATCATTTCAGATAACAGTAAGCCGCCTGCTACCTACCAACAAATATATTTTATCCCTTTGTCATCAGATATGTAAAAAGCAGCAGAACCAGTAGACCAGTAGACCAGTAGAATGAAAAAGTGTCTCAGAGAAGAAGGATATAGAGCTAAATTTAACCCAACATACTTCTGTTTTAGTGACATCCAAGATGAAAATTGGGGAAAATTATTTAAAGACCATCCGGCTCCTTATGTATTTTGAGCTTTTCTGTTTTCACAGATTTCAACTGGAAATCCACAGAAGAAAAATGATTTTTTACAGCCTCCTTATTGTTAGACTGTCGTCTTGGCACGCAAAGTGTGTGTGATAGGAAATCCATTACAGAGAATGAAGCATGTTAACCAGCATACGCAAGTGGGATTCATCGTGCCTCAGCAAAATGAATTCATGTCAGCAGTGCAGTAAACACACATAGCAAAATTATTCCATGTAGGTAACAACATCTCACCTAAGAAATATCTATGTGTGAGCAATGGATATCTAGCAGACACAAGAGTCTTGAAGTAAAATGTCTGACAGATGATTCTCTATAAAACAGGGGTCTCAACTATTTAGAGGACACCTAAGGAGCTTTCCTTAATTTCAGATACGGGCTGTGGAGTCTATTAAGGCTACTGAGAGGTTCATATTGTGGTAACAAGTACTGCAAATCCTGACACCGGTGCTGGAGCAAGCACTGGACTGCACACTGCTATTTTTTACTTTCTTTGCTCATAATGACAGGGAAGAAAAGACACATTTTTTAATTTTACCCAGGTACATAACTTCTATTTAAATTAGCTCTTAACACCTTCAAGAAGGTGAACTTCTCTGTGAATAGATAATAACTTGCACCTTTTGTCACTCCTGGAGCACATATCGTGTTACTCTTAAAACTAAGCGAGGAAGATTTTAATTTACATAACAGTATTAATAGCTCATACTTTATGGTATGTTGTAGCAGTGTTGCAAAGGCACATTTCTAGGCATTTCTGATGACATGACTTCCCTGTGCCTGTAAGAACTATAGCATGTTTGCAAGCAAGATAGATCCACTGACAATATTGTTTGCTTCTAACTTCAGAGACCTGCCTTCCCTACTCTGATTTCCATTTTCTTGGGTTCCTTCAGGTGAATGGAGACAAACGCACCTCTTGAGGAGTTTAAATGAACATTAAAATAAAACAGGATAAATATTTTCCAATAGCCCTTACTGATCAGAAATGGAATGTACAAGTTTCCAGTTTGGGGTAGAGCATGAGAAATGGAGGAACCTGGATTAGGAACTGTCACTTAGTGGAGGGAATAATAGATTAAATGATGTGTCAGTTATCAAGATGAGGCTGGAGATACTGCTGTTTTTCCTTTTTAAGGACTATAATGAGTATGCACCACAATGAGGTAGGAGTAGGAGGAGAGCTGGAAGTTTGAGAAGGAGTAGTATACATAACTTAGGCTGGCAATGCATTTTACTAATGTAAGTGCAATTTAGATAATTTCCACTACTTGATGGCTATTTGCAGCTGAATCCCTGTGCTAATATCTAAGTTAAAAAAATTATGTTTGTTTTATTTGTTTTGTGTCTTTGAGGCTGACTTGTTCCCTTTGGGTCTGAGTTTTTTTAAAATCTGATTGTACTCGGAGATTTAGCATGGTTTTGAACAAAAAAATACCTTTTGTCCCTTTCTTTTTGTTATTAATCACAGAAATCCTGGCAATGAAATCTGAAGATGATCCTTTCTGGCATTTGATTCTAGTAGATTCCTTGGGCCTTTTTTTTTTTCTTTGGTCAGCTTCATGTTTGCCTCTAGCTGTGACAAATTGGGATGCTGCTTCTGTTTTTCTGCTGGCTTCCCTTCCCTTTGGTTCTGCTGAAGTTTTGAGAATGTTGGTGGATCTTAGATTTTTCAAGGATTATTATATCAACCCCTTGATTACTGGAGAGCTAGCTTTCCTTGCTTGTGAATCTATTCCTTCAAAGGTGCATTGGTAGTAACATTTTTATTTTGTACATGTCTGTCCTTGGGGAGTAGGAGACAGTGGATTTCAGTTTTATCTCATGCAAACATTGTGTTTGGAAAACATAGTAAGCAAACAAAAAGCAGCTCACAAAGTTTGGACTCAGGTTATGTTTCAAGATATCTGCAACTCTAGGGCTGTTAAAACTCTGCCTTTGGTTTGAAATAATCCTTGAATCTAAAGCTGACAAATCAGTTTAACTGAACTTTTTGACACCCATCTTCGTCCTGAAGGTAGTGCTCTGCTAAGCAAAATCTTATTTTAAGATATAGTAAGGAATCCTTCAAATCTGGGTCAGCACAAAGGGATATATAAGAAAATCCATATAAACTAGCCTCACCCATGTATTAAATTTTTGCATTTTACATTTCGGAGTCATGCAAGGCTTTCAGAAAGCACCTTTCAAGCTCTTATTTGTGAGAGTGATATGCTTATATGATGCAAATGCAAATGGAAAGATTATTTCTCACAATGAGCTCAAGTAACTCATCATCGTCAGTCACACACTGGTAATAAAAGTCAAATAAACATGTGTAAGAGAGAAAATAGAGTGCTTGTAGGCTTTGTACTCTAGACCACTTATATCTACATTGACTGACGTATTCTCAATGCATTTAAGTGGTGTATTGCTCTCTATCAACTTGCTCAGCTCTACAACTTGTCATTTTGGGCTCATCACACTCAGTCTTCAATTTTAGTATTGCTTACAGCACTTCTTTCAATTAATTCTAGAGATATTTTTGCGCCTGTATTTGCACTAACTCTTCAGAATTACCAATAGTTCACACGATGTTACAACCAATATCTACTAGCTTCGTTAATTTGCCATGGTTTCACATTAGCTCATGATGACTATTTAGAAGCTAGAAATTCATGCATAATAAATGAACAATGAACCCTTCTATGGCTGCAATTTTGTTGTAATTTATTTTGTAACAAGGTAATTAGTTGATATAATTAATGAAATATGTACATATTGTGTATTTACTAGCTTACTACATGACAAATGAAGAAGAGCTTGCTTTGGGATTTTATAATGCTCTTATATAATTTAAATGCACTTGTATTGATACCCCAAAGTGTAATCACAGTATTTAACAAGTGAAATATGGCAAATCATCCAGCTAATTCAAGCACAGATAAATGGAAATTACTGACAGTTCAGGGTATATTTTCAGTGCTAGGAGCAGGTATAGCCTCCAAGATTCCCAGTTACTTTAATGGAAGTTGTACAGTGCTGTCCCTGTGCACCACTTCTTTGAAAGATTTCCTCTCAGTCTACTGCATCACTATTAAATCTATCAAGGAAAAATAACAGGACGTAGCAGCTCCTCCATTTTTCAGACACATTTCTCTATGGAAAAAGCTGGGACTGGAAGGGAAAAACCCAGAAACAACAAAATAACTTTTTCACTCTACTGTTTCTTCTCTTCTAAAATGAGAGATCCATGTTTATTTATTACTGTATAGCATACTAATTTTTGATGTCTGCCCTATTATTTGGGGTTACAGTAATTGCAATCAGTTTGTTGGTATCTAATGAGATGTTCTTAAAGTCCCTGAGTCCTAACTCTATATTCAAAATGTGCAACAGATGGTAGGAAGTTTCTTTACTGAACAAGAATGCCAGATATGTTAAATTAAAGTTTATCAGTGGGTACTTCAAACAGAAGCCAAAGTTGCTGACAGAAAACTGTCCAGATACCTTCCTGCTTTGAGCTTTGGGTTTCTGGGACTCCAGCATTACCCCTAGCAAGCATGAGATCACTGACTGCTTGGTAGCTTTTAGCTCCTGGGGTTTTGAGACTCAGTTGCTCCATGAAAACCTATTTGGTCCCAAAACCAGTGTTCAAAACCACTGAATCTGGGTTCTGAAGGTCCCCAAACTTCCTACCTACCTGCAAATAGTGAAAATATTTTGAAAGAGAAAACTCATATGCAAAGAATTATTCACAAACAATTTTCTGATTAAATTAATTATTTTTAATTCCAGAATTTCCAGCAAAATGCAATGTCAGATAACAGGAATGATGATAATGATAGATAATGATAGATTGAATTTGTTAGACTGGGAAAAAAAGTACTTTTTAATTACCCCAAATTAGAATTGCAGAGCCACAAAGTATTCTAAAATAATTAGATACTCATCCAAATGTGTTGAAATAGCAAAAAGTTGTTTCTGAGATTAAGAAAAATTATTCTGTGCCTGAAAAATAAACAAAATGTTGCTAATGTGCAGACCAGTCCAAGACCGGATTCTGTGAAAGGTTGCAAGACCTTAGATGTTTATGTCAGGGATGCCATCAGCTACAGCAAGTCACTTCCTTGAAGGCCCATAACCTGAGAGGAGATCAGAGAGAGCTGGGTTGTCAGCTGGCTACCCAAGAAGCACTGAAAAAAGCATCAAAATTAAACAGCTGATTCACATCTCTCACTCTCTTCCAGCCTGTAAGAGAATGCCTGTGGAGATACTAGAATAATACTAAGTTATCATTCCATGTAGAACTGCAGTGAAAACTGAAACTGGTTATGAATTTGCCACTGAGATGGACAGTTTACAAAACTGCATGTCTAATTTCAGTAAATTCACGGAGAGCACAACTTTCTATTTCCACGGTCATTTTTTTTCCTATGGGCCCTAATTATGAAGTTTTGAGTTACAAACTATCAAGATACAATTAATAAATATTATTTAGGCTTCATTCAGAAATAATGTATTCGTTTCAAAAGCACACAACTGAAAATATACTTCAAAAGAGGATAATTGATACCATGACATCCATTGTTTAACTCCAGCTGATTTCATTTACAACTAAACAAAACTTGACTTAACTTATACCTGTGTCTTCCATAACTCTATGATGTTTGCTCTTCAGCTCTTACTACACAGCCTTTTCTTCTCTGCCATCCCTTTTTTGCATCTCTCATCTTTTCGCTTTCTACTGAGAAACATGCAGATCTCTTTAAAACTTACATATCCAAGCTTTTCTCAGCTCTTTTTAACCTTTTTAATGTTTTCCTAATTCCTTTTCTCTTGTACTCCAAGCCAAAGGCCCCTAGCTCTACATAATTATTTTAATCATTTATATTAAAATAAATATTTCTAGAAACAGTCTTGTATGTCTTTTCATTTAGCTCAAATTGTAGTTTGAGGATTGAAAATTGCTGAGATACGTGATTTTGAAAAATGGGTTGATAGAATCTAGAAATCAGATAAAGTACATTGTACCTAAATGCTCAGTCCCTGTGTTTTCATATTGCATTCTTCTTCCTCCCTTTTGGTTCAACTTCATAAACTTATTATTGATTCTCAGTGCATTATGGGAATATGTCTTTCCTACTTCCATGACAGATAAAGATAAATTAACCACTGTTGGTCACAATTTCTCTCTCTTCTTTGTCAGGATGTAGACTTCAACCTGTAGAGGCAGTTCTTGTGACCAGAGAACCACAAGGTTCATGGGTGGGGGACAGAAATATAGACTTAAGGAACAGAGACGGACAGTCTCAGCACAGTTTACATTCAGTTGTTATCACACTATAATCTCTTATTTGAATGTTTATGCTGCCTAATATTCCACACACAAGAAGTCTTTCTTATCTTTGTTTAGAGATTATTTATGTCCAGCCTAACCATATACCTTGTATTGTAAAATTTACACCTATCTGTGACTTTTACATGTGTCAGTATGGCATTTTCACACCTTTTGAGGGAATAAAATTGTCACACTTCAGATGTAAGACCAATCACACTCTAGACATAGTTTTGGAAGGTCCAGCATCTGAAAGTAATAAGCTTGTCATCATCAAGACTCCAAGACTTTAAACAGGACTCTGCAGTATGCAGCAACTTGCTGTAAGACAAGTTCTCTGTCCTGGTTGCCTGCCATTCATCAGAGACTTACTCCATACAATTTTCAAAAATTATAAAAGAGAAAGCATCTAATTTGGTTTGCTTTTATAGGAGGTTATCATTTAGTGACTATCTCCTAGAAGGTACAAACCGGCTGAGAAAGAGCAGGGTGTGTGACTAAGGAAGGCAGAGTTTGATTCCACTATCTCCATAGGTACTAGCTAGGAGTGAAATGCTGCATATTTTACTAAGGCAAATTAGTTGTTATCCCTGATAGCATTTCCAATTAAATTAACTCTGTCCGAAACTGACTTTTTTCCCATGAATTTTCCATATAGCATCCTCTTTCAGACCCATTCTAATCTTCTCTTTACAAGTGCTTCTAAAGGGAACTTCTGTCCTCAGGCATCTCTAAATCATCTTTCGGATAAAAGGAACTCTGTCACAAAGTTAATGACATTGAAGAACATGCTGTATTGGTATAATAGGATAGCAATTTTCTTTTGCTTGTTTATTACACTGACGTAGGTACACAGATGTCTGAAAAACCCTATAAAAATTTTTGAGCATCCCAATTATGTATTTGTTTCATTAGACTGCATGGGAACTGCATTAATTGCATCAAAACAAAACCAACAAAAAGCATTATAGAACCATCTATTCAATTAATTAACTTTGCATTTTCAAATTAAGTAATAAATATCTTTTTCTCTCAGAACTATAGAGCTAAATGCTGTGGCATTCATCTAGCAGAGGGAAGGAACAATAAAACAGAGCAATGAAAAGGAAAAATATAATTTCAGTTGATACTTGTAGGAAACTTCTATTTCTGATCAGTTCTCTTAGATAGGAAAACTAAAATCATACGTCTCATGAGAATGGATTTTGACCTAAGATTTGTCGTAGTTCTCTGTCTACCCAGGCTGGAAGTCCTGGGTAGCTCAGATCCTACTAGTTATGGTATACTGACCCTTACGAGACTAATGAGATGGTCAGCAGCATAGTAAAAATAGAGTTGATATTTCTAAACTAAAGAAGATAACTAAATTTTCTTAAGCATCAGAAATTTTGGGAACTCCTCTTTGATCTCATATTCTATTTAGTTTGGTGGTAGACTTCTATTGACTGGTGATTCTAACAAGGAAGGAAAGAAATGACTTTTAACAAGTGAGGAAAACATCATAATCTTCACAAATAGAGTGTAAACTCATTTCCTCCTTTACTTGGATTACTGGAAATTTTGAAAGCAAAACACATTTGTGATGAGAGATGAACAAGGCTGGACAACTTCAGGGAGAATAATGCCATTAAAGTCATGCGAACTTGATGATCTAGAGGTCAGTCTCCAAACTACTGCTGAATTAAAGGTGGCATATAGCAGAGAAAAGATTGACTAGACATGAGTTTGTCTCTTTCCTAAGTGTCTACCACAAGCCATTATCAGAGGCAGGATATGTTTCCAGAGGCATATTTCATCTGATTCTGCAGAGCAGCTCTTCTGTAAATTGGCCAGTAGTTAAATACATAGAGCTTTATTGCTCTCTTATGTTATTAACAATAAAGACTATCTTTATTAAAATCTGTGTTAGAAAAGGCTCAGACCTAAAATTTATCTGCTAATGAGATCTGCTGTACTTTCCATTTGCCTTTGAGATGTTTAGAAACATATTCTAAAGCAAACATGACCAGAATACTAGATGTAAACAGTTTCCTGAATCTGTATGTATTCCTATACTAAATAAAGCAGTATGTTGGTAGTTATCACCTTAGGGCTTTTGACCCACAGACATCATACCCTGAGAAAACACAGCAATTTTCTCCTTTTCACAGCACGTTTGCTTCTTTCATCTTTGGCCCCAAATTCAGCCAAATGAACCATTAAGTCGAACAGACAGAGCAATTGAGCTGATGAACAATGGACTGTAATGTGCCTAAGGCAACAAACAATTTTTTAATTGCTTAACGTTTATTTCTCTAATGTCTAGCTCTCTAGGTGATAGTGTGACAAGAGTTTTCACTATGGCCTTTAGGTTGAATGAGTTTTTTGTTGTTATCCTACCAATGTACTGTGTCGAGATCTCAAAAGTAACATCTTTGATCATCTCTTCCTGTGCTCCTCTCCTTCCCAAATTTGGATGCCATTTTTCAACTTAGGATTGTAATTTATTAGACATCTCCCTCCACCAAGGATTTTGGATACTGTTATCAGTTTGTTGTGAATATCTCTGACAGAAGCACTTTTTACAGACTATCAGCATCTAAACAGACAGTAAAAATAAAATAATAATGAAACTTAGAAGGATAATGTAGGAAGTTAGCTCATGCACTGAAGAAAATGCAGGTGACCTCTACTGACTTATTCTGGCCCTATAGATGAACATTGATGTCCTCTAGCAGAGTTTGTATCAATACAGCAAGAAAGGTGGAGTGAATGCCACTAGTATCCTGCTTGGCTGAACCTGCAGTGGAGAGCAACTGCCACCATAAGTTTTGGGGAATAGAGCAGATACGAGTGAAGGCAACTGACAGTTAATTTTTCAGGCAATACTCTGGTGAAGGCTGTGTACAAGTCCTGTACAGAGTTCGTAACTGCAGAAAAGAGGAATCTCTTACTCTTTCTGTCTTCCCATTTTGCCTTTCACTTTTTCTGAAGTGCATGATCAAACAGGAACAACCATTTCACTTGTTTTACAGGGATCGCATTTTTTGGTACTTAATTTTTATTTGCTCCTCTCATCACTTCAACTGTTTCCTTTTCTTGTCTTGACTGATTATTTCAAAAAAGTCTCACATGTTGAAACAAATGACATTCTACTTAGACTTGTTGCTTCCCTGAACTGCTTTACGTACTCTTTATTCACTGCTGCAAGACAGTAATTTCTTGTCAGGCCTCTTCCCCTTTCTCAGAATTTACTGACCTACATCAGCCCATTGCCTGGTGAAAAATGGTATTTGTAGATCAAAACCTAATAGGACTTTGGATACATCAACCTAACTCATAAAATTCATATACCATTATGATATGTCAAGATTCTATTTCATTTCAGGTATCTTAAGTTTTGTGTATCCCTCTGTAATATTTTCTGAAGTTCATATGTCCAGATTTCAATAGTTCAATCTCAGGAACTTTCCTTGATTAAATAAATTAGCTCACTGATCAAGCTCCTGCCTCGTGTTAGAACTCAGGTTGCCAGCAATTATTCCTCCCGACAAAGAAAAGTTTATTTATCAATGCCTGCTACTTACACTGTTCAAATAAATCTGTTTCTAAGTGAAGTGTCTGATGTACTGCCTGCGACTCTCTGACAAACATGACCATTCAACCCAATCTCAGATTTACACCTCAGTTCAAAATACACTCAAGTGGGTAATGCTGCCTTTAGCCTTGACTGATAATGAACTGATGTGTGATTTGACATTAAACTCAATTATTGGGAAAGAAGAAAAAATGGCACCTTTCACATCCATTAGCAAAATTGTCACTGTATTTTATCTGCTATTACATCAAAGAGACTTCAGGATTGCTTTTCTCAGGTTTTATTTTAAAACATTTTAATTAAAAAAATCTGCAATTTATTTTCTGAATTGTTGATGGGAACAAGGCACAAAAGCTCAGATTTGCATATGAAAGCAACAACTCCATGATATCTAGCTGTCAGCATTTTTTTCAAAAGGGATGTAAACCTACCAAAGACTCTTTAATGTTGTAGCACATGCTAGGGTCTTACTTCAGACTAAAGTAAAAAGAAAACATAGATTCTCTGTCCTAGTTGCCTTCCAAGAACTTAGGATAAAACTTGTACAGCTTGGCTTATTTTGGCTTGAACGTGGTAATACTGCAAGTGCTCAAGGTAAGCAGTATAAATGCAATCGATTTATTTCACCATATTTAAACAGCTTTTCCTTTCATTGTGCTCTAAAGTACTTGTGATTATAATGATTCCTCATGTCTCTGTCTAGGATCAGGCCTCATCCCTGCAGGCACATTTGGCCATATTCATTCAGGCACACATGACTTGTTGTGGTACATGTATTGCTGGACAGTAGAACGGACTCTCATTGACATGAGAAAGAGACTTACTTTCCTGTTCATCACCACTGACTTATTTGGAAGTATGGCAAGTCACATTGGTTCAATATTTATTCGTAAGTGCTCATCTACACAGCATGTGTATGAAGATTACAGGATTTTGGGGGGTTTTCCCCTATAGCAGCTTTTTGCTAGCACCAGTGTGTATACATAAGAACAACCATCTTACATTCAAGTTTCTTTTCCAATATTGTGATTGAATAAAGGTGTGCATGTATTTCCTGATACTGTATTTCCCGATGGCTTCAGACATGCACAACAATTCCCTCTCCATCTCCCATTGTGGTTTTGCCCTCTGTCTCTAATTGCTTCTGACATTTGCTGAATGTTGCATACCACTAACCACTGCCTGACCCTGCTCTACCTGGACACCGAACCAGAGAAGCTGGGGCAGATGCCTCTCCTTTTCTTCTCCCTGAAGAAACAAACATGAAATAGACGCTTCTTCCTTACTGAAGTGCTGAGGGTGTAGATAATAATAGCTATATGAGTAAATAAAAAACATAATTCAAGCATTATTGTTGTCAATTTTGACTGGTTTTGAGAGTTTAACAGATATCCTCATTATAATGTCTTATCTTTCTGAGCAATAGTGACTCTAGCTTTTCTGAAACTGTCTAATGAGTAAAAGGCTCTAGGACACTTAAAACCATATCAGCCAAGAGAATAACTTTGATTTAGTATTTTGAGGTTAAAACTTTCACTTACCTTCCCACTATATTAATGTCTTTTGTTTTTTTCCTTCGATGGCTTTCAATGTCAGCAAGTGTGTTGCCTATTTTAAGTTAACTAGTAACAGATGTACTCTATTGAGTACATCTTACTTCCCCCCCTGAAATCTGAAAACTCAAAACAGCTTTAACATTTCTAAATATAATACCCATTTTATCGCTCCTAATTTGCTGCGTTTCACAACAGGGTAGTTTTTTCATTAATTCTTTGCCTCAAGCCATTCTTCAACTATAATTCTGTTTTACTTAACAGTGTTTAAAAGACTCTCCACATTGGCACAGACTTTACACAAACTGAATCTCAGCTATTTCAAGTACCTATTCTTTTTTAATGGTGATCATGAGTTGTTTTTTTTTTTCCACTGGTAATTGTTTATTTTTTATCTCTAAAATACTTTTTACTGACTCTGAATCTCAACCCATGTAACTTTCACCATGGTTAATTCACTCCTCTACATAAAAATATGTTTCATGGGAAGGATACCAACAGGAATGGCATAAATTCATTATAACAGGGAAAACTCCAGAGCAAGTAAACAGATCTACTAGGTCTCAAGGACTCTGAGGAAAGAGGACCCAGGAATATTAAAAAGTATGCTTACCATAGTGCCTGTAACCAAAAGCCCTGATGTAGTTTTTAGGTATTACACTAAAGTGCACCACTGAGCTCTTGAGTCTGAGGAGTGAGATTAGAATGTGTGACTTCTCACACAGCCACAGTAAAAGAGACCATACGAAGTTTATCCTCTCACATAAAAAGAGAAGTTCTCATTCATTTCAGGAAGCAATTAATCAAATCTAATCAGTAGAAATATAAATTTCTAATGAAAAAAAGAAAAATAGAATCATAGAATCATTAGGTTGGAAAAGACCTTTGAGATCATTGACTCCAGCTGTACCGCCCTACTTCTAAATCACATCCCCAAGCACCTCATCCACCTAATTTTTAAACACCTCCAGGGATGGTGACTCAATCAACTGTCTGGGCAGCCTCTGCCAGGACTTGATAACTGTTTCTGAGAAGAAATTTTTCCTAATGTCCAATCTAAACTTCCCCTGACAGAGCTGGATGCCATTCCCTCTTGTCATATCACCTATCACTTGGGAGAAGAGAGCAACACCCACATCTATGCAGCCTCCTTTTAGGTAGTTGTACAGACCAATAAAGTCTCTCTTCAGCCTCCTCTTCTCCAGGCTAAACAACCCCAGTTCCTTCAGCCATTCCTAGTAAGAATTGTTTTCCAGACCCTTCACCAGTTTCGTCACTCTTCTCTGGACATACTCCAGGACCTCAATGTCTTTCTTATAGTGAGGGGCCCAAAACTGAACACAATATTTGAGGTGCAGCCTTACCAGTCCAGAGTACAGGGGGAGAATCATTTTTTATGTTCCTGAACTGGATTTTCCTGCACCTGTTATCCCTACTTACAATGGAACAACAGGAGTAACAAAGAGTCATTAAGTATGGTTACAATGCCCGTTTTTCCATGTGTACAGTAATTTTATTTTAGATTCTGATATAAGCCAAGATGCTATTGGCCTTCTTGGCCACCTGAGCACACTGCTGGCTCGTGTTCATTTGGCTGCTGACCAACACCTCCAGGTCTTTCTCTACCAGGCAGCTTTCAAGCCATTTTTCCCCAAGCCCGTAATGCTGCACGGGGTTGTTGCACCCCAAGTGCAGGACTCCATACTTGGCTTTGTTAAACTTCACCCTGTTGGCCTCAGCCCATTAATTCAGCCTGTTCAGATCCCTCTGTAGAACCTCCCTACCCTCCAGCAGATCACCACTTCCTCCCAGTGTAGTGTCATCTTCAAACTCGCTAAGGGTGCACTCAATCACCTCATCCAGGTTATTGATAAAAATATTGAACAGGACAGGACCCAGCACTGAGCCCAGGGGGACACCACTTGTGACTGGCCTCCAACCAGATTTAACTCCATTTACCATAACTCTTTGGGCCCGGAGGACATCCAGCCAATTTTTAACCCAGCAGAGAGTACACCTGTCCAGGCCAGTGGCAGCCAGTTTCTCAAGTAGGATACTGTAAGAAACGGTGTCAAAGGCTTCACTAAAATCCAGATAGACTACATCCACAGCCTTTCCCTCATCCATCAAGCAGGTCACCTTGTCATAAAAGGCAATTACGTTAGTTTAGCAAGACCTACCTTTCATGAACCTGTGCTGAGTGGACCTGGTCATCCAGTTGTCCCGTATGTGCTGTGAGATGGCACCCAAGATGACCTGCCTCATGACCTTCCCTGGCAATGAGGTCAGACTGGCAGGTCTGTGGTTTCCTGAATCCTCTCTCCAGCCCATCTTGTAAATAGGTGTAATATCCCATTTACAAGAAGGGTTGCAGGGAGGATCCAGGGAACTACAGGCCTGTCAGTCTGACCTCAGTGCTGGGGAAAGTCATGGAACAGGTAATCTTGAGTGCTATCATGAAGCACATGCAAGAGAACCGGGTGATCAGGCCCAGTCAACATGGGTTTACAAAAGGCAGATCTTGCCAAACTAACCTGATCACCTTCTATGACAAAATGACTCGACTACTGGATGGGGGAAAGGCTGTGGATGTAGTCTTCTTGGACTTTGGTAAAGCCTTTGACACAGTTTCTCACAGCATTCTGCTTCAGAAACTGTCAGCCTCTGGCCTGGACAGGCGCACACTCTTCTGGGTTGAAAACTGGTTGGATGGCCGGGCCCAGAGAGTGGTGGTCAATGGAGTTAACTCCAGCTGGAGACCAGTCACAAGTGGGGTTCCCCAGGGCTCGGTACTGGGTCCTGCTCTGTTCAATGTCTTTATCAATGACCTGGATGAAGGTATTGAGTGCACCCTCAGCAAGTTTGCGGATGACACTAAGCTGGGTGCAAGTGTGGATCTGCTGGAAGGTAGGGAGGCTCTGCAAAGGGATCTGAACAGGCTGGACCGCTGGGCTGAGGCCAATGGCATGAGGTTCAACAAGGCCAAATGCCGGGTCCTGCATTTGAGGCACAACAACCCTATGCAGTGCTACAGACTGGGGGAAGAGTGGCTGGAGAGCTGCACGGAAGAGAAGGGCCTGGGGGTAATGGTTGACAGTCGACTGAACATGAGCCAGCAGTGTACCCAGGTGGCCAAGAAGGCCAATGGCATCTTGGCTTAAATCAGAAACGGTGTGACCAGCAGGTCCAGGGAGGATAATCTCCCTCTGTACTCGGCACTGGTGAGACCGCACCTTGAGTACTGTGTTCAGTTCTGGGTCCCTCACCACAAGAAGGATGTTGAGGCTCTGGAGCGTGTCCAGAGAAGAGCAACAAAGCTGGTGAGGGAGCTGGAGAACAAGTCTTATGAGGAGCGGCTGAGAGAGCTGGGGTTGTTTAGCCTGGAGAAGAGGAGGCTGAGGGCAGACCTTATTACTCTCTACAACTATCTGAAAGGAGGTTGTGGAGAGGAGGGAGCTGCCCTCTTCTCCCGAGTGACTGAGGACAGGACAAGGGGGAATGGCCTGAAGCTCTGCCAGGGGAGGTTCAGGCTGGATATCAGAAAAAATTCTTCACAGAAAGAGTCATTGGGTACTGGAATAGGCTGCCCAGGAAGGTGGTTGAGTCACCTTCCCTGGAGGTGTTTAAGGAACGGGTTGATGAAGTGCTTAGGGACATGGTTTAAGGGAGTGTTAGGAATGGTTAGACTCGATGATCCAGTGGGTTCTTTCCGACCTGGTGATTCTATGATTCTATGATCTTCCAGTCTCCAGTCCAATGGAACTTCCTCAGTCAGCAAGGACTGCTGGCAGACGATGGAAAGAGATCTGACCTCTGCCAGCTCTCTTAATACCCTCAAGCGAGTCCCATCCAGCCCCATAGACGTATGAATATCTAATCTGCCTAGCAGGTGTCTAACCATTTCCTCTTGGATCAAGGAAGCTTTGTTCTGCTTTTCCTCCCTGTCTACTGGCTTGTGAGGTTGAGTATCCAGGGAACATCTCACCTTACTATTAAAGACTGCGGCATAGAAGACATTAAGCACTTCAGTCTTATCTTCATCCCTTGTTACTATTGTTCCCTCTGCATTCAGTAAAGGATGAAGATTCTCCTTGGTCCTCCTTTGGCTATTGATATATTTCTAGAATGATTTTTTTATTATCTTTCACAGAATGAGCCAATATAAATTCTAGTTTGTCTTTAGCCCTTCTGATTTTCTCTCTACAAGATCTCATTTCATCTGTATAATCCTCAGGATCTGTCTGCCCCTTCTTCGTATATTTTCCTCTTTTTCCTGATTTCCATAGAGAAGCTCTTTATTCAGCCAGGCCGGGTTTCTTCCCTGATGGCTCACTTTCCAGCACACAGGGATGGCCTGCTCTTGTGAAGCTAGGAATTCCTTCTTAAAGAGTATTCAGCTCTCGTGAGCTCCTTTGCCCTTAAGGACTATCTCCCATGGAACTTGATTGAGCAGCTTTCTGAACAGACCAAAGTCAGCTCTCTGAAAGTCCGAGGTGGCTATTCTACTGATCCCTCACCTTAATTCTCCTAGAACTGACAATTCTGTCGTCTTGTGATCACAGTACCACAGACGTCCTCCAAGTGTCACATCTCCTACAAGTACTTCTCTGTTAACAGAGAGCAGCTCCACAGGGACATCTTCCCTATCCGGCTCACTCACCAACTGTGTTAGGAAGTTGTCTTCTACACACTTCAGAAACCTTCTAGAGTGTTTCCTCTCTGCTGTATTATACTTCCAGAAGACATCTTGTAAGTTAAAGTCTCTCACAAGGGCTAGTGATTGTGAGACTTCTCCCAGTTACTTACAGAATAACTCATCAGCCTCCTCATCCTGGCTGGGTGGTCTTTAGCAGACTCCCACCACAATATCTGTCTTATTGGGTGAACCTCCAATTTTCACCCATAGACATTCAACCCTATCATCACCATCAATGAGTTCGAGGCTGTCAAAACTCTCTCTAATATGGCTACCCCACTGCCTCTCTCCTTCCTTGCCTATCCCTCCTGAAGAGTCTTGAAATATTATGTCAGCAGTCATTTTGTTGTCTCAGAAATCAGTATAAACACAAAGACTTCATGGCTCCAATATCAAATTGTTAGATCCTTCTCAAGAGATTTGTAAAATGTTTCTGCTCTTTCTTGAACATAATCCAGATTTGACTGGAGGTGTCTCCTGTGACAGCAGAGACCTTTTCTTTTCCCTTTTTTTACAAGCATACTAATTAAGTTGCAATGCTAAGCTTAGCTTGGCACACTGATCCTCCTCCAAAAATTAGGTCCAAGCACTTAACCACTGACTCTCCTTAAATAAAATCTGTTGTAAGAACACTTATGTCCTTCTATCTAGCTTATTTTTATCTGCACAGCCGAAATGTTCACATTTCTTTTACCTGTATTACAAAAATACAGGTGGCTTCTGCTTGTTTGCTTATATTTACAATAACGTCTGTAGTGATTCAAAAGTGTTCTCAATTGTGATCTCAGATGAAGAACAGTCATCTTTCATAAGCCGTATGCATAAGCTTTTTTTTCTGATATTACCTATTGCTAAGGAGCAGAGAGAAAGATAATCATAGAATCACAGAATGGTTTGGTTTGGAGGGCACCTCAAATATTACTCAGTTCCAGTTCCCCTACTACGGGCAGGGACATCATACAACTAAATAAACCCCAAGTAATTCAGAAGAAATTCATAGAATCGTAGAACTGTGTAGGTTGAAAAGGACCTTTAAGATTGTTGAGTCCAACCTTAAACCTAACACTGTCAAGTCCACCACTAAATCATGTCCATAAACAAGACATATGCACATCCTTTAAATGTCCACTTCCCTATACATCCTATTCTAGCACCTAGCAACCCTTTCAGTGATGAAATTTTTACTAATATCAAACCTAAACCTCCTCTGGCACAACTGGAGCCCATTTCCTCTTGTAGTTTTGCTTATTACTTGGAAAAAAGAGACCAATACCCAGCTGACTCTGTTCAGATAGATGCAGAGAATGATAAAGTACTGTTGGAGCTGATGATGTCTAAGGTCTTTTCCAACCTAACGATTCTATGATTCAAAAGATCATCTAATTCCATGCCTCCTATCATAAGCAGAGACAACTTCCACTAAATCAGGTTGCCCAAGGCTCCATCCAGCCTGGCCTTGAACACCTCCAGGACTGGGGCAACCATAACTTCCCTGGGCAAACTCTTCCAGTGTCTCACCACCCTCATTGTGAAGAAATTTCTCCTTATGTCTAGTCTAAATCTGCCTGTCTCCAATTTATAGCCATTCTCCCTAGTCCTGTCACTACATGCCTTCATAAAAAGTCTCTCCCCAGCTTTCTTGTAGCACTTTCAGGTACTGGAAGGTCACTATAAGTTCTCCTCAGAGCCTTCTGTTTGCCAGGCTGAACAACCCCAACTCTCTCAGCCTGTCCTCATGCGGGAGATGCTCCAGCCCTCTGATCATGCTTGTAGCCTTCCTCTGGGCCCGTTCCAACAGTTCAATATCCTTCTCATGTTGAGGATTTCAGAACTGAACACAATACTGCAGGTGAGGTCTCACAACAGAGGAATAGAGGGTCAGAATCACCTCCCTTGACCTGCTGGCCACGCTTCTTTTGATGCAGCCCAGGTTGGGCTTCTGGGCTGTGAGTGCACATTGCTGGCTCATGCTGAGCTTCTCATCAATCACCAAACCCAAGTCCTTCTCCTCAGGGCTGCTCTCAATCACATCATCCCACATCCTGCACTGAAAACTTGGATAGCCATGACCGAGGTGTTGGACCTTGCATTTTGCCTTGTTGAATGTCATGAGACTCACACAGGCCCACTTCTCCAGCTTGCCCAGGTCCCTCTGGATGACATCGTGTCCTTTCGGTGTGGCAACTGCACCACTCATCTTGGTGTTGTCTGCATACTTGCTGAGGTCGCACCAGATCTCACTGTCCATATCATTGATGAAGATATTTAACAGCACTGGTCCCAATACAGACCCCTGAGGGACACCACTTGTCATGGACCTCTGTCTGGACATCAAGCCGTTGACCACTACTCTCTGAATACGACCATCCAACCCATTTCTTATCCAATAGTCCATGCAACAAATCCACCTCTCTACAATTTAGAGAGAAGGGTGCTGTGGGGAACCATGTCAAAGGCTTTACGGAAATCCAGATGGATTGCATTGGTTGGTTTTCCCATATCTGCCGCTGCATTACTGCATCAGAGAGAGCCACTAGTTTGGTCATACAGGACTTGCCCTTAGTGAAGACATGCTGGCTACTCAGGCTGATCCAGCTATCCAGCCAATATTTTTACTCAGCAAAGAGTATGTGTGTCCATGCCATGAGTAGCCAGTTTCTCTAGGAGAATACTGTGGGAAACAGTGTCAAAGCCTTTACTTAAAATTGAGGTTGATAGCATCCACCTCCTTTCACTCATCCACTAAGTGGGTCTCCTTCGCATAGAAGGAGATCAAGTTAGTCAAGACCTGCCTCTCATAAACCCGTGCTGACTGGGTCTGATCACCTTGTAAGTGCCACTTGATAGGTCTAAAGGTAATCTGTTCCACAACCTTCCTCAGCACAAAGGTCAAGCTGACAGGTCTTTAGTTCCCTAGAACCTTCTCCTGACCCTTGTTGTAACTGTTACATTTGCTAACCTCCAGTTGACTGGTAACTCACAAGTTAGCCAGGACTGCTGATAAATGATTGAAAATGGCTTGGTGACCATTTCTGCCAGTGCCCTCAGTACCCTTCAGTGGATATTATGGAGTTAGACTTATGCATGTGTAGGTACTGAAGGTCACTAACCACTTAATTTTGCATTACGGAGGCTTTATTCTCTTCCCTGTCTCTGTCTTCCAGGTAAAGGGTCTAGGTGCCTAGACAACAACTGGTCTTACTATTACAGACTGAGGCAAACAAGGTGTTAAGTACCTCAGCCTTTTCCTCATTTTTTGCCACAATGTTTCCTGCCCCCCAATAAAGGATGGAGATTCTCTTCAGCATTCCTTTGATAATATATTTATAGAAATAATGTATTTATAGAAACATCTTTTAATTGTCTTTCATAGCAGTAGCCAGACTAAGTTCTAGTTGAGCTTTGACTCTTCTAATTTTCTCTCTCCACAATCTCAAAACATCCTTGTAGTTCTCCTGAGTTTCTCAGTTCTTGGCCTGGTATATTCTTGCAGAAAAGAACAGTAATGTTATCTCAGCTTCTGGGACAAGAAAGTGATATTGGAAGTGAAAAGAAGTGACTGCAGCGTCAGTCACTGCATGAGTTATGCAATCAATTTTTAAAGAAATTATACTTAGTTTTTAAGATCTTACCTTTTATGCCAAACATGTTACTGTTACTCAGCCTATCATTTACTCGGTTGTGGCTAGCAAGGGATCATATGCTACTGCTATTGATATAATCGGTTTGGAACAACACCAAGCTTTCGTGCTTCGCGTGAATGTCTATTGTTTTTCAAAGATGCTTACAAGAACCCTAGTTCTTAGCTGGTTCAGTATCAGAGGCCAGGGCCATTTAAACTCTCATTGTGTCTTGCCCTGTCATTAGCAGATAAGGAATATAAAAAAATCACATCTCAAAGATCAGTACACTGTGTCCTCAGTGCCATAATGCATTGGTCTACAAAGCACCACTTATTTCTTCAATCTATGTCCTCTTCCAAAAAAAGAGCACTGATTATATGAATTTTCCAAAGAAAAATTGTTGCATCAAACATGAAGTCTACTACTGCATAACAGATACTGGTTCTTAATAATCTCTGATTAATTGTAATTAACAGCTACAACAAGTAAGGTGGAAAAACATTGTGACACTTGTATCTGCGAGTTCCTGATCCAAACACAACAAGAGGTGTTTCACAAAAAAGGTCACCAATACTAAAATTATTATTCTTCTTGTCATTTGAACATAAGTACTCATCATAAAGTAATTTCCTTAATAATAAATGAAGTGGCGAGTCATAACAAAAGCTGACTCCTCCTCAGAGCCTGATATCACTGCAGCTGACATGAGTGGAAGGAGATATTGACTTTTGGGGAATCTTGACACAGCTCTGAGAGGACTCAGCTCTTGATTCTCCATTGTGATGGGCTACAGTAGCTGAAAATGAAATGGTTATTAAGAAATGTGATGGTAAAAGAAAAAGGAGTAAGAGGCTCAGGGGTAAAAGTAATGTCACAGCCTATCTTATTAGTCCCTCAAGGAAATTATGGATGGGTTATAAGAGAAACATATAGATGTTTGAAATGCAGAATGAGTGCCATCAACACTTTCCTAGGTGATACTAGTGTACACTGGTGGCTAACCTGGGATCTTTTCTATACCCTCCCCTTTCAATCACACACAGGGACAATGCAAATGTACACAATATTGCCATTTTAAAACCAGTTAAAACCTTGAGTTTGAGGAATGAGACAGTAATTACACAAAAACATGAGGAAAAACCTCAGAAATTTTATTAAATGCATATTTAATCTTTATGGAACAACAACATCCCCCTTTGGAGAGATTTTAGGAGAACAATTGGATGGTCATTTTTAAGGCATTTTCTTACTTCCTTGATTATGCTTGCAACTGTAATTCACAATCCAGGAAGAGTTTATAAAACAGCGCATTGGTTTTAATTTTGGCAGCTCATGTTACTTGTTGAAAGGAGGGGGATGTTATATGGATGACTCATCCTATGTTCAAATACATGTGCAATCATTTTTGATAGGAATGAAAGAAAATTAGTCTGTTTGATATTATTATAGGTTATCATTGGCTTTCTTACTTATTATTCATTTTGCTATACAACTGCTTGTTTTCGGAGTCTAAATTATTGACCATTAAATTATATGCTGCAATCAAAGTCTATGGCAATTATAGGAGATCCAAAGGAGGATTTGAGATCAAATAACTGAAACATGTTCTTCATAGGTATTATAGAAGTTACAGCAGTGCTGTCAATACGCAATTGTTCCCTAAAGTGTGTTTTCCAATGCTTTCTGTAGTAGAATTGTAAACATTCCTAGAGATGGAGCTTTCTTTCCTCCATTTCCCAAGGCAGATTATTTAATAACTGAATAGTGCTTACACTCAAGTTTGCAATTTTTGTTCCGTTAAATAGTCAAAATGTATATTTGCACAGATTTATTTATCTGTTTAGCAGACCATAACAACAACAGTATTTCAATATGTATTTTAAGTAACAATATGAGAAATAGTGTATATTTGTTTTCTAAACTTAAAAGCAATACGTCAATTACTTGCCTGGCAGCACTGATGTGTCTTTTCTCTGCCTCTACTCGTAATGAGAAAATAGTCAATAAAAGTAAAGAAGAGTTTGAACTTGTTCTGACCTTACATAGGCATTGGTCATCTCCAAAATTTCATATTCCTTCTGAAAAATAAATAGTTATTGCAGGATAATATAATAATTTAAAAAAAAACCTATACAAGATATTGCAGGATTTATACTGTAGTCTGTGGCAAGGTTATTTGATTTTTAAGTGAGTGAATGTATTGTTAATTTAAAGGAATATAAAATGCAGTCTTCTGTGAAATTAATATTCATAACACTTTTTTTCAGATATTAACTATTTTTATTGTTAGTTTTGAATGTCCAACATTGTGATTTGTACTGATGTTGGTGACAATAAAAATACAAGGTGAGTGGGGAACCTAAACATGACATCTGAAGTTCTCGGGTTGGAGATTGTTTGGCTAGGGTTTTTCTTTGTAGTAAACACGTTAACTCTAAAACAGAAAAGAATCATTAAGATTGGAAAAGACTTTTAAGATCATCAGTTCCAAACATAAACCTACCACCGCCATGCTTACTAAACCATATCCCTAAGCACTACATCTACAGCTCCAGAGATCGTGACTCCACCACTTCCCTGGGCATACTGTTCCAATGCTTCACCACTCTTTCAGTAAAGAATTTTTTCCTAATATCCAATCTAAATATCCTCTGGCCCAACTTGAAGCCATTTCCTCTCATCATGTCACTTGTTACTTGGAAGAAGAGACCGACATCCCTCTCGCTCCTTTCAAGCAGATGTAGAGGGTGATAAGGTCTCCCCTCAGCCTCCTCTTCTCCAGACTAAATGGCCCTAATCCCCTCACAAGACCAGACCTGTCACCAGATTCATTGTTCTCCTCTAGATACATTACAGCAATTCCACCTCCTTCTTTCAGTGAGGGGCCCAAACTTGAACACAGTATTTAAGGTCTAGCCTCACCAGTGCCAGCTACAGGGCCACAATCACTTCCCTGGTCCTGCTGGCCACACTATTTCTGATACAAGCCAGGATTCTCTTGGTGTTTGGGGCCACCTGGGCACACTCACAGCTCATATTCAGCCATTTGTTGACCAGTATCCCAGGGACCCTTTCCTCTAGGCAACTTTCCAGCCATTCTTTCCCAAGCCTGTAGGACTGCATGGGGTTGTTCTGACTGAACTGCAGGACCCAGCACTTAGCCTTGTTAAACCTCATACAACTGGCCGTCGTCCAACAATCCAACCTGTATAGATCCTTCTGTGGAGGATAAGCGTCACACTGGGAACTTCCAGTCATCTGGGACCTCCCCTGTTAACCAGGGCAGCTGATAAATAATGGAGAGTGGCTTGGCAAGATTTTACACCAGCTCCCTTAGTACTCTTGGGTGGGTCCCATCTAGCCCCATAGACTTGTGAGTCCAGTGGCATATCAGTTTGTTAACTGCTTCTTCCTGGATTATGAGAGATTTATTCTGCTTTTCGTCCTGTCTTCCAGATGTCTGGATATATCTGTTCTAACTATTGAAGACTGAGTCAAAGAAACCAAGCACCTCAGCCTTTTCCTCATGCTTGGTGGCAACGTTCCACCTCACATCCAATAAAGGAAGGATACCATATTTGCACTCAAATGATCTGTATTACTTAGAAGATCCTTAACAAGGAGGAGTTCAGATGAAGGTAGAGGGAGGAGACTTGATTTTGTTTCATATGACTTCTCATTTCCCTTAGAGAGAATATAAAACAGAAGACAAAGTGTAGTGTCTTCAAATAACAGCCACACTTACCTTCATTGAGAGGCACAGAACTGTTAAGATCCACTCTGTAAATAAGAGGAATTTCCATATGTTTTAAATCAGTCTTTACAGGTCTTTTTTTTCAGTTGTCATGTTTGTCTGTATAATTAGGACTTTTCTCCTTATAACAGCTGAAAGTCCATAGTTAAGCCCATGAACTTTTGACAGTGTGGAAGCATTTGAGGAATTTTGCATTAGAATCCTACCCTTAAACTGAAATATCATAGCTTTTGCCCTTGTCTACACTTTGCTGGACATACTTGATGCTCAGGACTACCTCGGTCATTCAGCACAAAAACTGAAAGTCTTGTCCCTGCCTTATGCCCACTTTGGCATGGAAATAGCCATAAATATGAGAAAATTTGGCTATGGCTACTTTCTTGCCTGCTGAAGGACGTGTACGCATAATCTAATTTCTATGAGTTTCTGATGTTTATAGAAATAGTAGAAAATAGTAACTATAGAAAATAGAAAACTATAGAAAATAGTAACATAGAAAATAGTAACTATATTCTCATCAATAAATTTGATTTAACACAAAAAAGTATGTTCGAACTGCTCAGGTTTCTGCCACTGGGGATACTGGCCAACATGGACAGCAAAAAGGATTCATATCTGTCAATTCTAAGCTGAAATTTTCTCCAGAGCAAACTCTTACGGGGGACTGAGAGACTGTAGCATCTTGCATGAGTGAGCTGGTGCATAGAACGCTACTGGGCTCATACTGCAAAAAAAAAAAAAACGCAGACAGAAACATATATGTATGTTTTTAATTTCCATAAAGTAATCGACTAGTAAGAGTGAGTTAAACTATATTTATATCTATGCCAGCCAGTATGTTGTACCGATTTGCTTAGTTTCACCAACTATAACACACTTATTATCAAATACACAAAATCAATACACAAAAAGCCTAGCAATATAAACAAAAACTTTACCAGGAACAGCTATATGAAACCAGAACACCTACTTGTTCCTGTGTAGGGAAACTTTCCTTTCTTATGCAACACATATATGTGTGCATATATCTGTCTTATTCTGCAAAGGTTGTTGGGTAGTTGGCTCTTCTGTTGAAGTATTGCAGATACCGCAGCTGAAAAAGTATGCATACAGTAACATACTTTTACTCTAAAGCAGAAGTGTGCCGGTAAACTTTACAGGTAAATATTTCAGTCATGCCACATTCTTTGCTCTCCTGGGCAACACATCAAGATGGATATGTAGTTAGCTATGTCACAGCACTGAAGTCTGAGCATAAATGCAGCAGGAGAAAACACTGAATTATTCACAAACCTGCAACTTTCAATGAGATAGAGTCAAAGGTGGTCTGTAGCAAGGTATTGTGGAATCTGTGTGAAAGATGAAGCAAGATCAGATTGTGTGTTCAAGTGAAGTGTTAATAAGTAAGCAAGAAAGAGAAAACCGATGACTAAGACATAGAATAAGAGCTCATGATAAGCATCAAGTGGGACAAAACAAAAGCTGCTGGTGGGATTGCATTCATCAGATAGAGCAAGTCCCTGCCTACTTTTGAGCTTTAGCTCAGCAGGTTTATCAAGTTCCCTGTTCCCCAAGAAACTTCTGTGGCCAGGCTACCCTACTTGCAATTTGGTTTGAACCTTCAGCAGTGAACCTAAGCACAACACAGTCCTTGTTTCCCTCGGTACACATTAGGAAAGATGCCTGAACCAGGGTTTACTACTTGTCCTGAGGACAAATTGCAGTATATCTGTATAGACTAAGCTTTAGATAAGCATAATCTAAAAGTGTATTTTGGGGAATTAAAAAAGACTGAGGCTCCAGAAGAGCAGTTGTGAAGAATCTCCCATTTATCTGAACATTAACAACAACAGTAGTTTATACAGTTATTTTGTGACTTGGTTCTAAGATCAGCTAATACTGGATTTCAAAAGCAATTGCAGTAAATAGAATTGTAGAATATCCCCATGGGTAGGCTGAAGATACTTTTGCAAGATG
The DNA here is from genome assembly GCF_017976375.1 of Cuculus canorus. Classification (NCBI taxonomy): domain Eukaryota; kingdom Metazoa; phylum Chordata; class Aves; order Cuculiformes; family Cuculidae; genus Cuculus; species Cuculus canorus. Next base: position 26,737,046 of record NC_071441.1, on the reverse strand, counting down.
CTTGTCTTTTTTTTTCCTTTTTTTTTTTTTTTTTTTTTTAATTCCTACTAACCCTAGAGCTGCTACATCTAGCAGCTGCTTTCTTTTTGACAATTTGTCACTCTTGAAAAATGTTTGCAAGCATTTTGGATAATTTCCAATTCATTCTTGCAGGAAATGAGGATTTGCTTCCTCACTTGGGATACCTGCTGCTAGGTTTATTCACTAATAAGCATGATAAATGTTTTAGCCTTTGATCAGTGCTAAATTAACCAGTAAGCTCCATATAAAAGAAGTCTTTGAGGCTCAGGGGCTCAAGACGGTACATGAGTTGGAGAAATGATTGATTGTGTTGCTATGAGAAATTTCCATAAAAAAACTTTTATCATGCTGTTATGTTCTGAACAATTAAATCAAAAGTGAAAGATATCTAGCCTACAAAGAAGACAAGAGGAAGGTTGAAGGAAACCAAACTTCACAGGACTTTGTTTCAACCTATATAGGCTGAATCTCCCCAAATATCTTTAGGTTTTTTTGGTTTTTAATTTTTTTCCTGACAATTAATTGGAGAATTATTTTGCCACACTGGTGATTTTTACCGGAAACTTACAGATTTTCTTTCTTTCACCATTGTACTTGCGCTGACTGGGATGGGGTTAATTTTTCTCATAGTATCCCATACAGTGCTTTGGCTTAGATTTGTGACCAAAACAGCACTGAAAACTCACCAATATTTTAACAATTACTGAAGCCTCCTTGCTCACTAGCAAGGCATATGTTTTTCACTCTGTTTCTCCCACAGTATAGGATGGAGGTGGGTCAGAGGTGGTCAAGAGAAATTTGGTAACTAACTTATTTGCTCAAATTTCTTACTATTTTGACTGCAGTATCAGAATCACTTGCACAGGAAAGCTTTAGCATGTCTAGCTTTGGTACTGATAACTATCTGTTAATCACAGCAGGAGATCTGATGTGAATTGAAAAACAATTCTTAAAAAGCCAAAAAAAAACCCCAAAAGGCAATCTCAGGCTAACATTTTCAGAAAGCATCATGTGCTTCTATAGCCGGTTCAGCAACGTCCTCAGAGGACACTGAATTAATCTTTGTGGAAGACAACGCCTTTCCAATCAAATATATATACAGAAATACTCTTGTGAAATAGTAACCTTCAGCTTCTTACATCAAAGATGTGTCTCTGGTCTTCTTTTTTCCTATAGATACACAATGCACAAGTAACGTTGCCATCAGTGCAAATGTTCTTAAATTCTCCTTTTCTTCAAACAAGCAGCTGGCAACTAACGTCTCTTGCTTCACTGGTGCCCTTCATTAAGTTAACAGTGCAAGGTATGAGGTACAGGCTGGTTCCGCAGCCTTATGACTGGATGCTTCCATTATTTTCATACTGTCTCACTACCTCCCTGCACTTGCTGGACTGGCTTTAATAAAGGAACTAGCCTAAAACCATACATTATAATAAATAGACCTTCCCTTGAGGCCAGCTGTCAGAGGCTATCATAGGAGGCACCTTGAAGCAGGAAAACCTGTGCACCTCTCTGCTCGTAGTTTTCACACAGAATTTAAGATCATCCCAGGAATGAAGACACTTATTTAGCTTTCTTCAAGTCTTTGCAAACACTTGTCTATTGTTTCAGGTCTTAGGTTTCTCATTTGTCATCAAAAAGTAGCTTTTATTGACTTTGGCGGCAAGCATAAGAGATTTCTAGTGTCAGTGTTTAGTTTCAGACTGGTGTGAATCTGTTTTATCCATACTTTTTTCCTTTCTTTTTTTATCCTATAAACAACACGATATTTCCCTGAAAAATTAAATTTTTTCTGTAATATCTTTCTTAGGATAAAGTAAATATGCTTTTGCACAGAATCTGACATTTTATCCTGTTCTTTCTATAGCACTCTCTGGAACTCAAAATATGGAATGGTTCATTCTCTGTACCAAGTCAGATTTGTCTGTTATCTTTGATAAAGTGATAGATTATACATGGATATGTGTGATAAGCATGGGGATAAGTCTGAGGAATTATTTTTTTTTTAAAGCCTCATTGGCATTTTGTGCAAGAGGTACTATTACTTTACACAAGTTTTATTTGCTAAAATACGTAAAGATAGGTGAAAAATCATAAGAAACTACTCTTGCTCTCACTCTATGAAAATCTATGTCCTAAGAATAATCTCGCAGAACTGAACTGGAATTTTGCAGTGGAAGATAAGTCCAAGTTTTACAAGAATTAACCACAGTAATAGTACTTTAAAGTGAGGCCTGTCTAATCAGCTGCACTACTGACTCAGTATTGAAATACTCTGCCAGAAATCTGAAGTGGATATGAAGAGAGAGGTAGGGTGGGGGGAAAGCAGAGACCTTACCCACCATCATGCGTGCAGTTCTGCACCATAGGTCAGATATCCAACAGGTTAGGTCAACGTAGTTTCAGTGACACGAAAGCAAAGGCACATAGTGAAGCTGAAGGAAGATCTGACTGCATTTCTCCAATGGGACAGAAAAGTATCAGGTGTTAAGTTATATAACAGAGTTCAGAGTTTAATAATCTGTCACATTTTTGTGTCCTCAGAAGCTCGTTATTATACCCGGGAAAATGCAGCTTCAGATTTTCTTCCTTCTGTAACAATTTACAAAATAATATAGACACACTTCAGAAAACTTGTCAGTTCAGCAAGCTGTGCACCTGGCCAAGATGCAGCCTCTAGTCAATCATCTGTAGGCTTCCTTTTCCCCTGCATACCAAAAAGCCCATTTCTATTGCATTTGCCACACACTTGCCACTCGAGTCACTTTGGTCGTGCATATTTTTTCTTTAATTTTGCCAAAGTCATTGAGATTGCATATGTGCATTTGGATACTGTACTAAACACATATGAAAATATACTTCAGCTTCTTTTCATTTCCTAGAATTACATGAATGAATCTCATTACTTTGTTGCTGGCAGTCTTTTAAGTTAGCATCATAAAACTTCAAAAATATCTCTGGAAGCTTTTAAAAAAAACAACAGTATCAGATCTGACAAGACATTTTAAATATATCAAGTCGTGTTGTTTGGTATGCAGGAAACTTATACAGCATTCAGAATCCAAAATATTCAAAACCAAATTAAAAACAATGAAAGTTTTGTTTTGTTTTCAGCAGAGACTACAGATTCTTGGAAGAAGGCACCTAAGCTAAGCAATAAGACTAATTTATGACTGTTAACAAGGACTTCATACCTGTGCTATTCATTCACCCAGTTTGTCCCTTTGAAAATTCATTTTCACCAACTTGTTGTTCTTGCGATGATAAGGATGAAGCCTTCTCAGACTCATCAAAAAAAAAAAAAAAATAGTTCCACAACACCCGCTGATGTATTTTTCAGGGGCACCCTTTGTGATACATGTTTCAGCGATGAGTTGTTAGAAATGGAACAAACAACCCGATTTCTCCTTTGTTTGGTAACATTTACTGCAGGGTAGAACGTTCAACAGAATCTCAATTTCTTTCAAATCAGTTGTCAAAACCACACTGACTTCAGGGTGTTTAGGATTCCTCAAGGAGTTGATGTATTATCACATAAGATTATGTTATAGTATTTAATAATGAAATTACTAAGTGTTCTTTGGAGTTTATAGCACTGAGCCATTGAATCTAATGAATAATCTATAGAATAGATTCCTTCGCTTCCACGGTCCAAATAAATTTTTCATTTTCTAATGCTGAAACAGTTTAACCATAGAGCACTTAATTGTTCTCCTTATAAGGTGTTACAATTATGTGTCCAGCTCCTTTCAGAGAGAACTATACCCAGATTTCATAGGAACAGAGTAAGTGCTCTGTTCAATGAATTTTGTTATATAAAGGAGAAGGAGGCATGGTCACAGTCTCTTCTGCATTTTTTTAATGATGAAGTGCTGGCTGAGATTCGTAATTCGAGGCAAGGGTGTCAGGTTGTGCCTCCAAATTCAGACTGGGAATATCATGAGGATGATGCTGAAATCCAAGAGATGGGCTCATTTTAGTTTAAATTTCCCTTCATCTGTTTTTAATGGTGCATTCAGCTTATTACTGTGCAGACTGCTTTTATTGAGTTGATTGTTTCATGTGAATCCCGCATTTTACTTAGAAAACAGACACAGGAAAAAATAATGTGCAAAAATTTGCATTCCTCTTTGGTCAGCCTGTTAATGTTTCAGGATTCTGTGGCTCTAAATTCATCTTATGCACCAATGCAAATTTGGGAGGTGAGAGGCAGCATCTTACACTTCACAGCTTAATGCGCGGAGGTCAAGTTCTGACAAATCTACCAACCAAGCTCTATTGCACCTCTGCCAAATGTACAAAACCGAATTTTTCAGAGGCTAAAAGTTAGAGAAAACTTTGGTGGTATTTTTCATAGAAATGGCAAATATTGCTTTCCTTGAACAAAGAGCATCTGTTACTCAAATCCAGGATCTCCAACATATTCTTTTAGTTATTTTATTACCTTTTTTATTATTTTTACCATGGGATAGTTAGTAGTAGATAGATAGATAGTTAATAGTCAAATTAGCCATCCCAATCTTAGAATGCATGCAGCAATATTTTACTCTTGGTGGTTAATGACGATTTGGGCTCTGAAGAGACAAAGGTAACTTATTGCGTGTGGAAAGTTGCAAGATAGCTTTCCATGGACAGCAATACCAACTGGATATATAACGATGCCTGGATAAATCTTCACCTCAGGTGTAACTTTTCTCTGAGTACATTAGCAGCACTCAATTTTGAAGACAGCTGTGTTGTCCAAAGATTTTGGCTTTATGACATGAATGAATAAAGTTAGGTAGTAAAAACAAGTGACAGCGTGTGTCAAATCACTGCCATTTGATTTTTCCTTGCTATCAGAAGACTGGTAGTGTAACATTGTACATGGATACATTCAGAAGTAAATGAGATTGTTCAGGTTTAAAAAGGTTTTGTGAGCATACTTGAAGAAGAAAGGGAGAAAATAACATCCATCAATGTTGAACTAATTTGATAAATAACATTAGTAGATTTTATGAGATCAGAAGGTTCTCTGCAAAATAGACTTAGAAGTGTCAAAGTGACATTTTTATTGCTTATTTCTGCTTTCACCTTGAGACCGAGGTGTTTCTGACAATAGCAGTAGAATCTGTCACCAACAATGTTTACAATGTACAGTTTGAAAGGACAATGTTAACAAATTATAAATGTTAAAGCTTATTTATTCTTTTTCATAACACAGTGTGTGTTGCAGGGCATAGCTATTTTACACTACAAAGTTAGAAGTATCTTTTTGAACTATTTGGAGTAGCTTGGCTTTGCTGAATAGCAAGTACTGAAAAATATTAAAGAGAAAATGAACCTTGTACAGCACCAAGTATCTTTAGTCACAGCTGATAAATTCTTTAAGTGGAAACAGAATTTTTTTTCAGTAAATAGATTTTTTAAATTTATTTACCACACTCCGTTCTTGTGGTAAGTCATTGGTCCAGCATTAATAATTGTATGACATTAATATGACAGAGTCATACCAGTCTGTCAGAGATTTGTATATGTATGTGTGAGGAAGGAACACCATTTCCCATTGCAGATGTGTTAGTGGGCAACTAGATTGTGATGATTAATTCTTCCTGATTTGGATTTATGAAGTGACAGTGAATATAATCTTAAGATTTACGCACTGTCCATGCATTATCTCTTGTGAACAGTTTTATAATGAGATAATTGGCCAATAACTCAGCATTCTGATAGCCCAAGGAGATTAACTTTCATTGTGAAAAATCATGTTAAAAACCACAGAAAATAATCTGTCTTTTATTTAAAAGCCTATAGGATATGGGTATATTTGTATAAATGTGTGATTATATTTCCCATGAGAGTAATATATTCTTTTCTTTTCCACAATAAAAAATGCCAAACAATGGAAAGCTGAGAGATTGTGGAAACATCAAGCTACAGAGAATCACATAAGTTCTATATTCTTCTGACTACTATTTGGATCACTTCTTCCCTCAGTAAGGGTAGTTAGATTTGCTTCTTTGTAAATAAACTACAGGACTGACAGCACACAATAAATCATGTCTAACAACATGCTGAAAAACTGGCAAGAGACAGCTTGTAGAGTGACAAATACAGCTGACAAAGAGTATATACATCTGGTTTTGTAGGGTTTATGAGAGAAGAATACAAACAAAGAGGTAGGACTTAGTTTTACAACAGATATTCGAACAATGGATTATTTCCTACTAGTAAAAAAAAGCGTAAGGAATATAAAAAGAAATCAGGCAAAGAAATAACTTTTTGTCATTTTAAGCACAACTAGATTATGAAGGGAAGTGTAGATTAACATTTTGATTATCGGCTTCTATTTCAAACTCCAGATGAACTAATAAGAGAGTTTTTCTAAAGCACACTGATTAAAAGATCATCTAATGCAGCTATTTTTAACACATACATTCAGGTATAAAGCAGTATTGAATCCTACTTTCAAAGCTTGAAGTAAAAGAGTAACAAAAGTTCATCCATTATTCTTTGACATAAAGTGAATTATCAGACCATTATTTCACTAAAAAAAGAGTTTTACTGTAATAAATGACTTTACAGGAAAGGTCATCAGGTTCAAACTCTTTCATAATTAACTACTCTGTTATCTGAGTGAAATAATCAGAGTGCTGGCGTAAAAATTATCATGAATGAATCCTACTGAAATTATTAAGACTTACTTGATATCATGTGTGTTACAAAGCAGAAACTGGTTAGTTAAAGATAAACATCTGTGTAAGTTCATTCTATTTTTTGCCAGAGTGAACGTGTTAGGTGAAATTCAATTTTATTGTTTAGATTATAAAAATTCTCACTGAAACTACTAGAAGTGTGGATGCATTACCTTTCTGAAGAGCTAAAGTATATTGCAAAAGAAGTGGAAAGGAACTGAAAAAAAATACCAAAAAAAAGCCATCAATAAGATTCCCCAGATAAAGAAACATGGGGGTTTAAATTTTTTTGAGAGAAATCAAATTAAAAATAAATATTCTTATATTAACATTTTATTAAACTGCATCTCATAGCTGCAAGACTTAACTGAGGAGGACAGTTCTGATAGATAAATACAAATGTTTAGGGATTACAGTGAAAAAATAAAAATTTTCATAGCACAATTAGAACAGGTGAAGCATGCAGAAGTGATAAAAACCACTATTTCTGCCAGTTTTAAATTAATATTCCCTTAAGAACTTGGTGCTGAACACATCTTCAAGGATTTTTGCAGTTATTTTTGGAAAAAAGCGTTCTGTACGTGAATTAGCCCACTACTCTCTACAGCTATAAAACCTCTTGTTTTATAACTCCTAAGCAAAAACTCATTCAGGGATGGCGATCTAATACATCCCTGCAAAAGAATAGTCTCTTCAAGATCAGCGTATGCTTTGGGGCTAGCATAGATTGGCTTACTGTGAAAGCTTCTGCTAAGCAAGTATACATGTGGGAAGACGGTATTCCCCTGTTCTAGTTTGTCACCTTTAAAGAACACCATTTACTCAAAAACTCCTTATATATTTGAATTTTTCAGGAACTTCTGAAAGAAAACATTATCAAAGATACTGATGGTGTACTACAACGGAATAAAAATCAGTAATTCTTCACTGATGGTTTAGAAACACCAGTTTTGTCATCCACAAAAGGAAGACCATATGAATGCTGAAAGCATCAGAGCCAAGCTCATCATAATGAGAAGTTTATTAAAGGTGATTTAAAAGACCAGAATAAAATGAGACACCTTATGTATAGTCTGCAGAGGCCTCACTCTGTGGAGACAGGTGAGAATTGTGACTGAGTTGTCACCGGTTGTAAGTCTTCTTTCAACTTTGCCATTCTTTACAATACTTTCATTGTGATTCCCCCGGGTGTTTTCAATGTCATTAAATTAGTCAAATGTTAGAATCATAGAATCACTAAGGTCAGAAAAGATCTCTAACATCATTAAGCCCTACCATCAACATGCAACCAACTGTGCCCACGAAGCCATGTCCCAAACTGTCACATTTACAGATTTTTTTAACACCTCCAAGGATGGTGACTCCACCTCATCCCTGGGCATCCTGTTCCAATGCTTTACCACTCTTTCAGTAAAGATTTTGTTGCTAATACCCAATCTAAATATCCTCTGGCACAACTTGAGGCAATTTCCTCTCATCCTGTCACTTGTAACTTTGGACAAGTATTGCTATGTAAAGTTAATTATGTGTAAATGGTAAACTAATCTAACCACATTATTAACATGTGTAATTATCTTGGTAAATCCCTTTACAAATTTTGTGAAGGAAAATATTGATAAAATGCCTGTGCAAATATTCATATTCATAACAGCAGCCCTTTTTTATTATTTTTAATGACATATTAAACCAACTTAATATTCGACATTTGCAGCTAATTTGAGAATAAAAATTTAATGTATGTATCATAAATCTCAAAAGAAAGTGAAAAACAATGTACACCTTTCTGATTGCTTTCAAATTTCATATAACTCACTGAAAAGACTTCTTTGGACATTACACAATGCAATGTGATTATGGTTTTCACAGAAACTCTTCTACTTAAATAAAAATATTTTTATTTCTAGCCTTGTAAAATCAAATAAAGAGGTCTTCATCCTTCCAGATATTCAAAATGCAACCAGGCAAGGCCCTGAGCAGCTTGATCTAAGTTTCTCCTGCCCTGAGCAAAGGACTGGACCAGATGACAAACTTTAAGACTCTCCAAATTATTCACGATTCTAGGTTTCTTATGGGCTGTTACTTAAACATGCATGACTCATTCACATTATGTCACATTCTAGCACTATGTTCCCGTGCTTTAGGCTAAAATAACTTTTTGTTTTGTTTTCTTTTGATTAGGATCCGTTTGTGTGGAATATGTTACAGTTGCTCACAACATTCCTTGGATTAAATTTTTCATTCAGAATGATCTAAAATTGTAACTTCTGAGATCTTTTTGGCAATCATTAAAATATTAATCCAGCAGTTCATAAGTACAGGCTTTCACAAATAAAAGGAGCTATTAATAGGACATGTCTGTGGTTCAAAGTAGCATATAAGAAACAAATATTTGTTGAGCTGTTTTAATGGATGAAGACCCATCTTTAACTTTTGAGATTAAAAGTGCTTTGTTTAATACACATTGTTATTTGTAATATAGGACAAAGCAACAAATGTCTAGACATATTATTATTATTATTCCTTACTGTAACGTTCTGTTAAAGTGATATTGTTTCCCAGACCAACAATCAAGGCCAGTACTATGCCTTGCAATCCTGACTGCAGAAGTCCTCAGTGAGAAGCTGGAACTAAATTAACTTCAGTACTCTTTTAATGAAGCAAGTCACAGTCTGTGGGAACGATTTTTTTTGTATTGTTGCAATCTGATCCTATTGGCTTTTTCTCCAACTGACTAGAAATAGAATGTCAGCTTCCAGCCATATTAAGTAATAATCAAAAAGATGCATTGAGAAATTTCCCCTGTAGTGTGGATTAAGAACTCCATGTAAATTCATCTGGTGTCAGCACATATCACAATGAGAAACAAATTCCCAGACTTCTGTTCAGACACTATTGCTTAGTGGTAGCAAAAGCAGCACACCAACAATGCTAATTACACGAATAATCCCACTAAGTAGGATAATATATATACACTTTAATGAAGCTCTAACATACATCAAAACTCTGAGGGTAGCATACTATGACACAGTGGAAAATACAGCTGAAAGGATAGAACATGTCTTGATATGTCTTAGGAAATTCTTAGGTATTTAGAGAATTAGCTAAAAATGTCTTAGTATCAAATTTTACTAGGTAGAGGTTGTGCTTATTTGTGGATAATTCATACGCTGAATTTATTGAATAAAGGCAGAGGTAACTTTGATTCCTACCAGCCTAAGGAATATCTTTAGTTTTCTGATAGCAAAATGAAAGCAGATTTTAAAACCCGCCACTATAGCACACAAAAGCTTAGAGGCATAATGTATGAATTTAAAGATGGCAATACATAGGAGTGATAATAAAATCTTGGGTTTCAAGCAGCATTATTAATTTTAGTGTTCTCAACTGATTTCAGGATTTGGATGCCCATATTATTTACAAATTAAATCTATAAATGTATCATTTTTTGTTACATAGCTAGATTTTGAAACTTGAAGATATGTAGCCAATGTGCATATAAGATCCACTGTAATTCAGAAAATTCAAAAAGGAAGCTTCTCTGGAGCAGCAGCTCCACTCCAGCAGCCAACGCAGTTATTTGTAACATTTTCCCTTGGTCATCCCTATCTCACCACAGCATTTCACTCTATTTGTGTTACATGGTTCTCTGGCATTGCTTGGCACTTAAAAGCCGGTAAGCTCTCTAAGGAGTCTAGAAACAATTTTGTATCACCAAACTGGGGGTTATGTCTTCATCTTAGCTGGCAACAAAACAGTAGTTTCCACATGAAGAATAGCAGCAAGCACAGGGATTTGTTTAAAGGAACAGGAAAAAAAAATCCCTTCTTTTACTGATATCTCCAGTGACCATCTTTTTCAGTATTAAATACAGCAAATATTATACAGGAAAAGTCCATGGTAATCTGCCCCTTCTCCACCACTGCTCAGAAAGTACCTGACCTGGCTTTCTCTAGCCTTTGGAGAACCAACAGCTGCAGTCAGGATTTTTTTTTCACAGAAGTGTTGTATCACTTCTGGAAGTGAGATATAGTAAAATAACTTCAAAACTAAACCAGTGAAATTGTTGAGAAAAATACAGACAGTATAACCATACTAACTTTCTGTCTGCTTATTTTGACTTCTTCTCTTATTTTACTTGTCCTAACTTCATCTCTTCCCTTATTTATATTTTGAATTTTCAGAAAATAAGCTTTCAATGGATGGATGTAATCAGTGCAGGAGTCCTTTCTGTAGATCATTTAACCTTTTCTTGGTCATTTCTGTTTGTGGGTACACGGGTATATTAACTAGGCAGATGTATTCAGTAGCAAATATGTGAAAACACCATGATTACTGAATTTTGAGAGTAAAGACCCCAAAAATCCAATATGTATTTCCCTAAATTGTTGTGTGACAACGTAATGAGGAAAATCTCCAGAAGAATTTCCTCAATTTCTTACAATTTACTGCTAGCTGAGCACCTGTCCGAAGACCTGAAATAACATTACTTTTAGCTTATCTTCCTCTTCCTACAAGATTATTTAATTTCTTCTCTTCAATTGTAGTGTGTAGTTGCAACTGGTCTCATACGGGGATTTGTAGAAGTAGTAAATGCAGGTAAATATTCCAGTGTTTGCTGACTCTGCTTTCTCTTTGGAAGACTTCACTACAGGGAAATCAGAAAGAAATGGCCCTGGCATTTGTATCCAAAATATGAATTTGGAAATGTTGCAAACACCAAATGTCAATAATCATTACCTCAGCAACAAAGCCAAGACAGAGCGATAAGAATGGTTTGGGGGTAGGAGAAGAGGACATCACCGAAGAGCAGAGAGCAGTCTATAAAACAGTGAACGTTAATACACTTAGGAATTATTATGTGTGTACCTCTGACCATTTTTCACTAGAGTTGTAAATAACAGAATGATCAAACTTTAGAAATAATTTTCTATGACATTTGGGGGTGGGGAACACAAAACATCTACTGTTTTGAAACCAAGTATGGCTTTAAAATTATACTTTACATAAAATCAAATGCTGGGCTTGGAAGTGCATTTAAAGTAGGTCACTTTTTTTTTTTTTTAAAAAAAAAGAATTATCTAAGGCCAAATTTTATATTCTTTAGAATACAAAGATTTGAAAACATTTTCTGTCTTCAAAAGAAGGAACTTTCCTATGATACATTTCCATAATTGAGGAATCTCAGAAAAGTTGTTATTGAATGGTATGTTGTGGCATGCTTTTTACTGAAGCTCTTACAGTGGAAATCACAATTTTCTTTTTTCTCCAGTGGGATTAATCTGGGGATTCCCAAAGGAAAACAATCATTAGCATTTTTCTATATTCATATAAAGAAAGAGTTCTGAAAATTTACTCCCCATTATTACAATTAGTATCTTTTTTGAGAAATTTTTATGTGTGTATCTCTATTGAAAATAAAATAAGTGGAAACGAAAGATGTAAAAAAATTCTAATGGTCTCATCAATCATCTGAAGGCCAGATCATCTGCAACAGCAACTGAGCACTTTTTAACTGCCATCATTTCTCCAAAGGCAGCATGTATCTTACTGGCCCCTTGAGGATCAACAGGTTGGACTGTGCAGTGGGTCTTGGCATGGCTTATGGGTTTCACAGATGTTTTCAAAAAATAAAGGCTGGTTTTTGTTAACTCTTTCAAGCTTTCAGCAGTAGTTGTTTAAAACATACTCCTTTGTAGAGGCAGAGCTAAATTCCCAGATTAAAATGAGAAATGTGTTTAGCTATTCAAGTTTAGCTTGTTCCTTGTTATTCACTGGAAGAAATTCCTGTATGATGTCACTGTTTATAGTTCATCTTTTAATGAATACTTTCATCATGTTAGACAACTAAAAACATTCTGTTCAACAGGAAAGGGTCTTTAAATCCCTTTTGAGCTCTTTTCCTAGCTTTTGTTTTCTAATCCAGTTTTTGACCTTCCATTCTTCTTCCAGTTCAAACTCCATTACAGGAGTATCTGGCCAAACAGCATGAAACAGAAACAGGAACTAGTCTTGATCGCTGGAGCAATCAATTTTGAAAGATGCACCTACAAGAAAAAAACTGTTTATCATATATTTAATCTCATTTGCAGTAAATTTTGAATACCAAAAAAATAGTTGTCCTTGAACACTGGAAAGCCTTAAAACCTATAAAACTACATCTGAATTTATATTGACTGAGTTCATACCATTGAAGCCAAGTTATGCAGGATTCAAACCTAATTTAGTATTTTGGGGCCAATCCTTGAACAGTTTGTGACTGTAGATGGCTTGGAAATAGAAATCCTTGAAATCAGGGAAGACTTTTAATTCAGTAGACTTCTGCTACCTCCTTTAAGCTCTATGTCTGTCTTTGGTCTGCTGAAATATACAAAACCACAAACTGGCCCTCTGTATTAAATCTATGACCTTGAGCATGCAAAGAGATATCTTATAACTGTGCCAATGTATTTTTTTGTTGTAATTCGGAGGCAGCCTGGCCCACAGAGATCACACACAGGTGGACTTCAAGGTGTTGAGGGACATGGGGCAAGTAAGGAGTACAGCCAGGACCTTAAATTTTAGGAAAGCAAAATTCTAGCTCTTCAAGTTGTTAGGCAGTAGCATGCCCTGGCAAGCAGCCCTCAGGGACAAGGGAGCAGAGCTGGAAAATATCTAAGGAAGCTTTCCATAGAGCACAAGAGCACTCAGTCCCCAAATGTAGGAAATCAGGCAGGGAAGGAAAGAGGCCAGTGTGGCTGAGTTGAGTCCTGCTTGTCAAACTGAAGAGTAAGAGGAAACCGCGTAGGCAGTGCAAGCAGGGACAGGGAACCTGGGAAGAGCAAAGAAATGCTGCCCGGTTGTGTAGGGATGGGGTCGGGAAGGCCAAGGTGCAGATGGAGCTGAAATTGGCAAGGAAAGTGAAGACTAACAAGAAGGGCTTTCAATTGGAAAAGGAAGGTTAAAGAGAGAGTACCCCTCACTGATGAATGAAAATGGCAACCTTGTATCAACAGATGAGGAGGAGGAGGCTGATGTACTCAACAACTTTTGCCTCGGTCTTCGCTGGCAAGCGCTTTCCTCACCCCTCCTGGGTTAATGGACAACAAGATGGGGGGTAAAGCCCCTCCCACTGTAGGGGAAAATCAGGTTTGTGAACACCTGAGGAACCTGTACATATATAAGTCTTTGGGGCCTGATGAGATACATCCCAGAGTTCTGAGGGAATTGGCTGATGCAGTTGCCAAGCCTCTCTCAATGATATTTGAAAAGTCATGGCAGTCACAGGAAGTGACTGGAAGAAGGGCAACATTGTGCTCATCTTTAGAAAGGGTAGAAAAGACTACCCTGGGAACTAACAGCTTGTGAGTCTCACTCTGTGCCTGGGAAGATTATGGAACACATCCTTCGAGAAGCTATTCTAAAGCACATGTAGGACAGGGAGGTGATTCATGACAACAAGCATGCCTTCTCTGAGGGCAAGTCCTGCCTGACCAACCTAGTGGCTTTCTGTGATCAGTGGATATGGGAACAGCAATAGATGTAATCTATACAGATTTCTGTAAACTCTTTGACACGCTCCCCTCAAGCATCCTTCCCTCTAAATTGGAGAGATATGGATTTGATGAGTGGATTGTTCAGTGGTTAAGGAATTGGTTGAATGTTCACATTCAGAAAGTTGTGGTCAGAAGTTCAATGTCTGGACTGAGATCTGTGACATGCGGTGTTCCTCAGGGGTTCATAATGGGACAAGCATATTTTAATATTTTCATTGACGATATAGGCAGTGAGATGGAGTGCACCCTCAGCAAGTTTGCAGATGACACCAAGCTGAGTGGTGCCGTTGTCATGCCAGAAGGATGGCTTCCTTACTTGCTTCAAGTAGAAGGAAATTTGGCACAGACTACATAGATTGATTTTACTTGTCACAGTCTCTTTTTGGAAAAAATAATGAAGTAAAGGTGTTTGCAATGATTACAGACCAGGAAATAGCAGATTAGCAATTAGTAAGGGTGTTCCTTGTCAGGTCTACTTACAAAGAAGTGTCAATTGGGTTATTTCAATGAAGCTGTAGATTTTCTGCCATAATGTGTCTTGTGTAAGTGGGTGTGAGTGTTAAGGCTTTAATTTTTAACTGAAAAGAGAAAGAGACTCTGACTTTATCTAGACTTCATGCTAGAGTGTGTTCTGATCTTTCATTTGCACAGAATGAAAAGTTATTGGAGTATGTTCAAGTTCACAGGTAGTAAAACACCAGCATTTCTTCTCCAGAGAAAGCAGGATGAGAAAGACTGTTGCTTATTCCTAAAATGTAGTTGCTAAAGTCATCACTACCAAAGCTCAGAAAGCTTTCTATATGGAACAAAGGGTTATCTATGGAAGAGATGGAAGCAAAAATGTAGCTTCCGTGGAAGAGAACCTGAATATTCATTGGCTTTCCACTCTAGCAGGTGCTAGAGTTAGCTTAAGAGTACCTTTCTGTGAGGCTAAGAAAAAAAAATAAAAACCAACAACAACAAAAAAACCCAAGCAACTGTGATGGGAAATAAGTTTGTTCCAGCTTTGTGTAGTGCCAAATATCCTCTGAATAAAAAAAACTAACAAGTCAAAGTGAAAAAGTTAAGTCAAAGAAGAAAGACAACACAGAACACACACTGTCAGTCTGAGCCAAGGTAGAAATTTTCAGTCTTCTACTAGCTTCTTCCCTATCTCCTTCATTTAAAATATTCCTTTGATTTAAGAACCTCTGTAAAGTTCTAGGCTGAAGTGATGGGTACAAAAGTCAGCAAACAGCGATAAAGTGGTGCTTTCAGCATCGTGCACAGAGATATTTCCCTAATGGACTGTCCCTAAAGAGTGTAGATAACTGGGCCCAATCAGTGAATATTAAAAAAGTAGTAATTAGGTCTGTTCATGTTAGGAACAGCACCTTAAGAGATAAGCCATAACACTTAGATTAGAAAAATAATCCAAGATGAAAGAGCAGGAGAAAACATGGTTAAAAATCCTGTATGCCTTCACCGCTGTATTTGGTGCAATGTATAATTTGAAAGCTTATTCCTTATATATTCTCTCCAAATCAGACTTGGGGCACTGGACCTCCCTTGACAGGTTCTTACGAAAGGTTCTTCTACACATCAGATAGTTTAGACTGTAAAATATGCCGTAAAATGATAGAATGCAGAAATCTTGCTGTCTGATGAGGTGGTTTATATTGGAAATTACACTATCGCAAACGTACCCTGTGGTACTGGAGTAGTTTGTCCTCAGTGAGTGTGGAATACCGTTAGGCATTCATTCTTATCTTGGAATTTATTTTCCTATTTAAAATTTGATTTCTTACAAACAGGACCAACTTTATATTCTGCAGTGCCTGTGACAACCCCAGAAAAGTTCAGGTGTTGATGCAGATGCCTCCACTGCAGCAGAACAAACAAAGTGGGCACCAGGACTCCCTTATCTGCCAAGTTCACACACTGGTCACTGTAGGAAGTACTGTGCACAGGAAAAAGAAGAAAACTGAACACAGTGAAGTGGAAGAGAGAAAGAGACAATAATGAAGAATCTGGCAAAGAAAAGGAAAAATGGGTCTGTCAGGGAATGCAGAACAAAATGCCACCTGAGTCCTTCAGCCTCCAAGCGTGTCTCACAGTTCATGCAGCAACAGTTCCCACAGAGGATCGGAGGAAGGGTATAAGGTCAAGGGAGCCATGTGCTCTGCAAGCAGCAGCATCAGTGTTGCAGAGTACCAAATGAGTGCATCACATCTGATGGAGAAATGCACAGCCATATTTTAGATGTATATGTCATCTCTTTAAAAGCCTAAATCTGCTTTCAGATGCACATCGTTAAATGGCTTGAAAACAAGAGAAAAATACAGTCAGCTTAGGGCTGCGTGTGTCATTTGACATTGAGAGAGGAAGGTTAGGAAAGTAGAACCTCTTCCTACATATACATATGCATATATATATAAATATATATACATATACGTATACATATACATGTACATTTCTGGGAATCAAAGAAGTTGCATCCCTTTCAGCGAATATTCCAGACTGTAATATATACTCCCTACTGCTGCATATTGATTGTGGACAAAAAAACGCCTAGCCTCTCAGGGCAAACTCACTGTCCATGGCTAGTACAGAATTAAGCAGAACTAAGGAGAGGAGTCTTAACAGATTTCAAATAACTCTTTCTCAAACCAGAGCTTACTCTCTTCTATTTATGGCATTCCTGTGCTCATTTGCATCAATGATATGTCATCCTTTCCGTAGGTCCTGAATTGCTAAAGTGATTTTAAGTGCTTCCAGCCACAGTCTGTAAATAACTTCATCTCTATGACAATATTTAGTCACTAGGTTTTGTATCCTGTATTTAAAAGCATAAACCTGAATGTTGATATCTACTTCAGTCTGACATTTTTGTTTGTCTTTGATAACTTGATTTATTAACATGCTTTATGAAAGTCTGTTGAGGTAGGAAGTAACTTTACCTATTCACTGTCTGCTTCCCTAATGAAATATTTATGAGACAAGAAAATAAGGAGGGAAATATCTGTATTCTTTTTCACAAAACAGCTGTAGTGAAAAAATGAATAAATAAAGTTAGAAGAATTATGAACATGTTGTAATATTCAATTTGAGCTATTAATTTTAAAATATTCTTATTGCTAGGAATTCCATTATTGTTGTTATGACTACATTATGATCAGCAATGCAGCAGAATTAAAAAATATTGTTTCACATATGCTTTGAAAAGGGCGTTATTAGCCATTAATGAATTAAGGCTCTGCTTGGCAGCTTGCAGACAAGTAGGAGGGTATGAAATGCATGCATTTATGTCACCCTGTATTAAGCACAATTTGTCTTTGTGTTAACAATTGCTTAATGCCTATGTTCCATGTCATCTTTTTTTGTTGCTTTTTTGTTTGTTTATTTTATTGACATTTGATTATATTTCTTTTTAAACCTGATTATTTTGAAAATGTATAAGAGATAAGCATTTTTGGGAAACCTTTTAGTAGGCACTGGAGGGAAGAAGAACATGCTACTCACTAATCTCTCTGTAGGACACTATCTCAACTACAGGTTCTGCTGACTTTGATCTTCCTAGGTATGGCAGCTCTAAATGCTCTGCACTGACACCTAACCTCACTGACAACCTTCAACAATAAGCCCTGGATGTTGAACCGTGTGGTTTGAAGTATGAGCAAATCTAGAAGGCATGCGTTACTTTCCTCTGGTGCTTTTGCCTGCCTACCCTGAAAAGAAGGAAAGATAAAGGGAAGGGCATAGGCGGGGAAAGGAAACATCCATTTGTTTTGTTTATTATTCTTCATAATAGTCTTCCTTCTGATCCCTCCAGTGGTTGTAAGGTCATATTGTTTTGCACTCCTATAGTATCAGTAATCAAAGCATGTCAAAGTCTTGGAAGTACAAGACAGTTAAATCACCCAACATAGAGATCAGAGAATCTGTGAAGGTGTTGAGGGCCTTTCTGACACTCGTTTTCTTACTGAAAAGGCAAATCTTCTAAAAAGTTTGTTTTGCTAGTGACCGGTTTTCTACATTCCTGGAAATGTGGCTAGTTTTACATGAGACTGGATTCACTTTAAGGATTTGGCCTGACTAATCCTCTGCAATGATCTGTTTCAATCTATAGGATCTATGAGCAGGTGAAGTAGCTCTTGATCCAAACATGAATGCGTTCTCTATATTTTAGCTCTACTATGTTGAAGCTGCTTGCCTCAGCGACTCTGCAACAAAATTATGGAAATTTATTTCAGACCTGTTGTATTTTTCCCCCACTTCAAGAGTTCTTCTTCTTGTAATCTTCAAATTAGACATTTACAAGGTACTCTGTGCCCAGACTCCATTTCTTTGCACCTTGCAATAAATATTTATGTCCCATAGATTGCAGGGTGCAGGGTAAGATCATGCTTTTACCATCTTTATTCTTTCTAAAACAAGATAGAAATTCTGTGCATTGGTTTAAAACAAAGCTGAAGTAATTTACATGTGCAGACATAACATATTTTCATAACTCTATTTTTCACATTTATTCGTTATACCTGATTTTCTAATACAAAACAATCCTAGTCAGAAAGAGCTACTTGTTTCTAAAGCAAAAGTGGCAACGCATAGTATGTACATGATCCATTTATTTTGCTTACAGGTAACTGATGATTTGCTTATTTAACAAAGCTAGTGTAACTAAAATGGAATACGCTGTACCCTCGGGGCTTTAATACTGTACTACGAAGAAATATCAAAGAAATTTAAATGTGTTCTCATTAAAAACAAGGGCCGGATTCTGGTAGTAGGCTGAATCCTTCTGATCAAGTTCCATTAGGGTGACCTGGCCATGAGTTTGGGTTTCCTAACAGGGAAAACATTTCCAAGAAGAACCCTGCTAAAAGTAGCATGCAGGGAATCGCTGTTTGTTCTTGGCTGACCACTGTAATTGCTGAAGCGCAGAAGAGTCTCTGAAGGATAGCTTCTTTCTTGACAAGGGCTGAGGAGGCAAAAATATGTTCAGAAGCAAAGGCAAAGGTTCGGTAAATCACTGAATATGCACATGCTCTTTAATGGCAAAGGTGCATGAAGCAGGAGAGACTGGTCCTCAGCATCTCTGCACATCTCACTGCTCCGGCATTGTATCTGTCTTGAGCACATTGCACTGCCATATGCTCCTCCACCCACTGTTTTTCAAAGCATGTCCAGCACAAGGTGGCATCCAGTCCCAAAACAACAGTAAGTGTGAAAAGAAGGTGACAATTTTTTGCCCTCTTGACTGATAGCACATTGATACAGAACACAGGAAGTGTTCAGGGCCATTGCTGTATAGTCTGGACCAGTCTGATCAATCTCAGTCAATGCTGGATTCATAGGTAAAGGCCATGTGTACATATTGTATGTATTTATAAATTTGTAGAGGCCTTACTGCTTAAATTGGGTAAGGTGTGCACTATGGAAGAGTTTAGTTGACCTTTCAACTCCCTGCCTCCAAAAGAGGGAAGTCATACTTTTTGCCTTGCTCAGGACACTCATTGTTCCTGATATGCTTTTGACCTCACTGAAAACAGATACAATTCATCAAACTGGAGTAAAAATAAACCAATGAAAAAGGGAGAGTAAAGGGAATTCACACAAAGATCTGGTGAGAAGCTGAAATGCAGATATCTGCATCCATTTGAACATCATGGTTCTAAAATTCAGGCTGGAAAACTTTTCTACAATGTTTTCAAAGTGTATAGTGCCAGTCTTAAAAATACCTTTCCATATTTCTTTCTTGCATCTAATTTTGATCTGTGCCATATTCAAAAGAAACATGTGTAACTGAAGTAAATATGCAGCTAGATGCTAAGCTGGTACTGTAATTTAGTATCTGATGTACATTGCAATCACCCACTGCAAGGTGGTTCTGAAAGCAAAAGAATTCAAAGGACTAGATCCATAGACAGTTGTCTACTGACATATTTGCAAGCCTGGCCTAAAGATTTCTCTCATCTCTTAAACTACAGGCTGATTTCCCCCCCCAATTTAAAGCTTTCCATGATAAATGGCAGACAGAAGGAAATACTTTCAGAAGTATTTGAGTGACTGTCATTGCTAAGGGTGTGTATGCACCACTGAAATTTTCATCTAACCTGAAAGCCAAGAAGCTGGAATTGACTGGTTTGTGTAATGGAGCTGTGCTTGGGGACTGCACTGCGAAGACACCTTCAGACACATCCACAAACCTGTCCTGTGCTTACTAAAGTGTTACCTTCTCTCTTCAGTTTATTTCCATGTTGAAACTAAGATTTGCTTCAGGAAAAAGAAAAATGGTGAATGGTACGCATACTTTGGTGAAAATCTGTTGAGGAAGATTCCAATTAATCATTTTGGATATTATACAACAGTAAAAGAATCAGTATTTATTTTCATGCTTCTTTAGTCAGTCCAAGTAGATTTTGACACAATAAGCAGCCAAAGGTAACACTTTCCATATCAAAACTTATGTGTTTTCCAGTCTCCTTTGACATAAAACTGCTCAACCACTTTCTGATTGCATTTTTCCAAAACTTTCTTCATAAGCTGCAGGGGTAGTCAGCAAATGAATTTTGAGATATATGCAGCTGATGAATGGTTTGAACAAGGTTCCCGGGCCAGGGCTGTGTGATCTGCCTGGTGAAAGCTCTGTAGTGTCAACCTGATGGCTGAGCAAGCTGTAGGAGTGAAAAGGATTTTTAGAGACTGACATTGCTGGATTTGCCTGGGAATCACCTATATATCCAGCTTTGTTCCACCGCACAGATGAGCTTACCTCTACTAATAACAATTTAAGACTTTCTTTCCCAGTGATTTTTGCACAAAAGTGCATCTTTTGCCTGAATAACGGTCAGATGTTTCAGTACAGTGTACTGCCTGTGAACACTAAAATCAGTGAGCGTTCAATGAGTGTTAGATCAGACATCATATCATGTTACCCCATTGCAGCAATAAAAAAGCTAATTTTAGTACCAATAACAGCAGATAAAAATGTTGTCATGCATATCCTAATCTTGTCACTTGCGACATCAACATGTTTTGCCTGTGGATACTATAACTGAGGACTCTGAAAAAGAGTGCCAAAAAACATTACATTAGATTAAGCCTACGCCAAGTTTCAGTCAGCTAATAAGAATTGGTCACCCATCTGAGTTTCTGTTATATCTACCATCTACATAAGTTATATTAAATGGATCTGGGAATAACATCACAGAGTGGTCAAGACTTGAAGGCACCTCTGGAGGTAATTTTCCGAACCATACGCTCAAGCAGGACAACCTGGAAACAGTTGCAAAAAACCATGTTCAGGCAGCTTTTGAACATTTCCAAGGATGAAGACTACACAACAGCCCTGGGCAACCTGTGTTCCAGCAGTTGGTCACCTTCACTGTGAAAAAATGTTACCTGATATTCAGAGATACTTCTAGGTATACCCATATCTATTTCGTGGTGGAAAGGGAAGAATTTAACACAGTACTCTAGGTCTGATCTCACCAGTTCTGAGGAGAGGGGAAGTACTACCTCCTCCAACCTGCTGGCAGTAGTCCCCCTTATGTAGCCCAGGATACTGTTTGCATTCTTTTCCACGAGAGCACATTACTGATTCATGCTTAACTTGTTGTGCACCAAAACCTCCAAGTACTTTTCTTCAAAGCTGCTTTCCAGACAGCCGGACCCCAACATAGGTTGGTGCATAAGGTTATAATTCCCCAGAAGCAGGGGACATTGAAGTCCCCCTTGACGATCAGGTCTTGTGAATATGAGGCTTCTTTAAGCCATGTGTAGA
The DNA here is from genome assembly GCF_017976375.1 of Cuculus canorus. Classification (NCBI taxonomy): domain Eukaryota; kingdom Metazoa; phylum Chordata; class Aves; order Cuculiformes; family Cuculidae; genus Cuculus; species Cuculus canorus. Next base: position 26,715,054 of record NC_071441.1, on the reverse strand, counting down.
ACGTCTCATCCACTACCTCTTCCTAGACAGGCGGCCTACAGCCACCCACTACCATGTTGGTCTGGTTTTTAGTCGTTACCCATCAGCTTTCAGTTGGGTCAACTAGCCATCTCCAAGCAGAGCTCCATGCACTTTAGCTGCTGTCACACAGAGGGCAACTCCTCCTCATCTTTCCACCTCATCCTTCCTAAAGAACTTGTGTGTCTCCACTGCAGCATTCCAGTAGTGTGAGCCATCCCACTTCACCTCACCGGTATCAACATCACAGCTCACAATAGCACACAGATCTCTAATACCTTCTGTTTGTTTCCCATGACATCCTTGATAACCAGCTAGCATGGGATGTCCCATTCCTGCTCCCCTGCAACGTCTAATGCAGAATAGCTGTATGCATACTCCTTAACACTAATGGTCCTTGCAGTGCTCTAAATCCAGAGCAATGTTCTGCAGCAGCAGGGAGTACTTGTATGCACAAGCAAAGCATGGTACTAACTCTTCAGACAGCCCGGTTAACGTATTCCTGGGCACTGTCTTAACTTACCAACGTCAACATAACCTTAGACTAATTTTAATCTGAATGAGGCAAAAGGGAAATTATTATTATTATTTTTAATTGTTACTTTAGAACGTAATCAAGAGCACATGAGGTCTTATTGCTTTGAAGACCAATGGTAAAACAACATTGCCTTTCAAATGCTTTTGTGTATCCACATCCTCAGACTATGTGCTGTCTAACCTTGAAGATAACAAAGTTTCTTGTTTTGCATAGAGGCAATTATTGTTCTGGCATGACATTAATTTTAAAGACTAAAATGTTTCTTTTAAAGTAGATAGTGAAATTAAAACTGTGGGGAAGTAAAAGTATTAGCAGTTCTGTAGACTTATACTTGTTTATCTATTTTTCTTTTTTATTAATATATATAACTTTTATTTTTTTATATAACTTTTCATTTCCTGTCTAATCAGATTATAGACTTAGAATTGTCTCTGTGTTCATCTGTTGAAAATAATACTAACAGATGAGTTTAGAGGATACCTTTATGGTTACAGTCCTAATCAAATCCCACTATTTAAGGCACAGAGGAAGCAGTAGGGCTCAAAGCTGCAAGGATGGCCACACTTGCTTTCATCTGTGTCAAAGCCTTGGTCGCAAGTTAAGATTTAGAGGGCTTTAACTGAGGTCTCTGTCCTAAGTTACCCTCTCCTCTTCTGTGTTTCTTCCTTCTCACACCTGGATACTCAAGCTCTCAAAATATAATTTTCTCTATCCTGCTGAGAGGCTTTGAATGGCTCTGTCAGTTGTTATTAGTTTATAAACCAAGCAAGGGAATCTAAACTGTTATTCTGCCACCTGTGGACATAGTCCAATACAGATTATGAAAAATATCAGAAAAAAAATTAATTACTATGTCATTATACATCTGTAGATCCATATTTTTTCAGTGATGTAAATGTAGGATGAACTTAGCACAGTTTTCATTTAACAGCCTAGAGACCTGAGAGCATGATGTTCAGCTACTAGATATGAGCACCTTGCTAGAATGTTATATGCACTAGACCACTTTTTTTTTCTTTTATTCTTCCTGATTTTACAGTCTCCATGTGGTTGCAAAGTAGCTCAGCTTCAATGGAAAGGATGAAGACACTTCCACCTAAATTGTTCCATTCCATGGTTTGTTCCAAGTAATGATTTGCAACAACCCTTGAAATTTTACTAGTACAGAACATATTTTAATCCTATTCTTGTAATTTATGACCACTAGGGTATGGTACAGAAAACCTGGCAGAACAAGTACTCGTGAATATTTTCATGGTAGTTCTGTTTCGTGCCAAGTTTAGTGGTCCTTTGCACTGAGGCCTTGTGTCTAAACACACTCAGAAGATTTACCCTCAAGGGGATTTTGGTGTAGCAAGAGACATAGTTTCTGAATAAAACGTGGGATGAACTGGTAATAAATCCACATCCCCTCAGGATGATGAAGAAGCATATACATGTGGCCAATAACAAACATGTGAGCAGCCATCCATATTTTGTGGCTGAAATGGTCACAGACGCTCTTCTATTTACCTAAGGTCTTAGGTGGATCATTGGCATGGGCCAAGGGCTGGACTGAACTCTAGACCCCATATTCTGCTAATAGGCTATGTTAGACAACAGAGCATATTCTACACTTCTCTGCCTCATCACATATAAAGAGACGATAGCTTCTTATAGAAGGAGTAGAACTGCCTAATCCATCCCTAGGTTTAAACGCAAGAAGCAAGTGACAAGAAATTGCTTGCAAGAAGACCTACTGCACTGGAATGTACTTTTTCAACTGTTGTGATACAACCAATGTTAATTTTCATTCACAGAGTAGTCCATTCAACTCTAGCATTTATTAGAGACCTTACAGCACAGAGAAAAACATTATAGATAATTTGGTTGCATAAGAAAAGTTGTTCTTTCATTCCTGAAAATAATCTTTGCTGTTATACGTACTTCTATCTGACTAAATAACATACACATTATGATCTATTGAAAGGATCATATATCAGTCTACGTATGCAACACAGTAATTTTTAATTGAAATTTTTATATATGATTTATTTTTCCCAAGTAAACTGCTAACATCAAAAGACTAGGATCTCATCTCAACCCTATTGTTTGGTTTGGGTTTGTTTTTTTTCTGTATTGCAAACATTAACATTGAAATTGTAAGCACCTGAATCTGCCTAACAGAAAGTGAAATTCTTGTAACAGTTACACATCCAAAAGAATTTTTTTTTACATTTATTTCTTTTTGTTAACATCACATTTTTATTGTCTTTTCTTCCTACCTGCTACCTTCCACTGTTTCTAAAAAAACAGTCAGGAAGATGACAGGAGTGCCACAGCTTCCTACAGTGCATGACTGTTTAACCTTAAGTCACCTCAGCTGTGAGGGCTGTGGATGCAATGTTGGAAAAACGTTCTGAATGTGACAGCAAAATTACTTTGTGATGTTTATACATTTTTCATAACACTGTTCCCAGTAGAACTGATTCCTGTATTTCTTACAGCAACGGTATGAAGAAGCAGACTTTTAAAAGGATGGGGTTTTGCTGATGTTGCTTCCCCTGTCTAGTTAGCTAAGAGATTATGCTGTAGCTTAATGCAACAGAGTAATAACAGTGATGTTTTAGGGAGTCTCAAGAAGCAGAGATGCATCTCCTTGTACATGACTGCTCTTGGGAAGGAGGGCATGTGTGCGTGTGTGAGGGAGCACGAGAGCGCTACAGCAGATGGAAATGGAGTAAGACAGCTGAGCAGAGGACTTAGACAATGTGCCACAGAGCTCAATAAATCTATACAGTTTCTTTATGCTCTGCAAGGTCATAGATGACGCTGACACTGGTCTCCTAGCAACCCACTCTACTAACCTACTTTTGTCCCAATCACTGGAGAATGGGTTTAATGCTCTGAGCTGTGTTTCAACATGTGGAGGAAAGAATCAAATTGATACTGGGTAACTGCTGATGTGCAAAATGCTAAACAGCATTTTTCTGGTCTGTCTCCCTTCTATATTAGTTGCACGCTGAAGCCTTCTTTAATAAAGAACAACAGCATTAAAGAATTCCTAAATTTATCAGGAATGATAATTTCATTAGAAAGTGTAGAAATATAATGCTCAAAGTCATACATGAATTCGTATAGGTAGGCGTCTAAGACAAGCTCCCAGTTAAGAAGGCTCTACTGCAAAAAAAAATAAAATTAAAAAGTGGACACTAAGAAATATGAGATAAAGGTTACCTAAATAAAACATTGTTTTATTAAGTTATAGATCATGTATTCAGTTAGTTTTTAGACAGCCATAGTAATGATTAAAAAAATTCATTTGGAATACCTACTGTATAAAACTTTCTTTAATATGTAGAAAACAAAGCAGAGTGTTTAGGCAATAGTAACTCATAACCATAACAATATTTAACGAACTGTCCTATAGCTCATGATTAATACGTGTGTGGTGAACAGAACAAAGCTACATCTTCAGAAAGTAAGCATGCACTTGTTTTTAGTTCTTCAAAAATTGTCCTATCCCAAGACACAAGTAAAATGATCCAGTAGAGTAAATCCTGCAAATCAAGTAAATAATTTGATGAATCCAGCCTTTTTGTGCTTGAGAAATGTTCCAAATTCCAGCTAATCATAAGGTGGATCTATATGTCCATTCTTTAGTATTCTATTCATCAAATTTCCTACCTCTTTTGCATAGGATTTATTCTTTGCTATTTAGCTGCAGGTATGTACGGGAATCACATGAAACTGCTTTTCTGTGCTTTGATAATAGATGTTCGCAGCCAGCTGTAAGACATAAGATTTGAAAAAGGACCCAATCTCCCTGTTTTACAAGTAGCAAGTGAATATTTTCGCAACGTGTGTATAATCCTCAGCTTTGCTCTGCATTCAGTCAGACTTTCATTTCAGACAGATATAGTAATAGGGATATGGGGGATATGCCATTGCTTCCCCACATTCAACAGAACTCACAAGCTTTTGTGTCTAAAAAAAACCCATGCTAAAATTTTCTCTGCCCACTGCCAGAAAAACATCACTGTTCTGTTGAATGTGTCATTGGATCAGAGACTAACAAATATTATGGTGATATTCCTGAGCCATGATGAAGGTTTTCAATTGTGCAGCCACAGACCTCTTCTACCTTTCCCTGGCCTCTATGAAAAGCACTGTCATTAGCGTTTGAGAACCAGTTTCTTACTGCTAAATACAGTAACTGTCAAGCCCTGGGCTGTCAGTTACACGCATCAGACTGGGGCATGCAAGGGGGAGGAATTAAAAGATTACCAGATCATAAACCATGTATGTACTGCCCTGACTTCTGAGCATTCTCCTAAAGTGTTTTGACTGCCAGTGGCATTGAGAGGCCACAACAAAAGCAAGGGTCACCAGCCTAGTAGGAAAATTCATTCATAGCTCTTTCCCATACAGGATTCAGAGAGTGAAGAACTGTGCAGATTGCCAGTACAGGAACACCCTCACAGTGGATATGGCCCCTCTCGATATTTTTGTCTGAGCAACACAGAGCCCTTCATCGCAGGAAGACTCTAAGGCAACATAAAAACCCCCATCCCTTCCATTTTTACCCTGGAGTACATTTATAGTAGTGTTTGTTGATGTTGTTTGAGATGTATTTTTCTAGTTTGCCTGGCTGCCAATCATAACCACAGAATGATGGCATTGTGTAGATTGGAAGTGAGATTTTCAAGTCGCTAGCCCAGTCTTCTGCTCAGAGTAGGAGAATTGAAGAACAGATTTTTCAGGGTCAGTCCAGTTAAATTCTGAGTCTCCCAAAGGCCAGGCATCTCACAGCCCCTCTGGGAGCCAGTTCCAGTGTTTGACCAAGCTTATGGTGATTTTTTTTTTTTTTTTTCCTTACAGGAAATAGAAGTTTCCTACATTACAACTTAATGAGAAAGTCTCAGACCAACTTTGTGGCCCTACTCTGGGCACTCTCCGGTAGCTTGATATCTTTTTTATACTGTGGTTCCCCAAACTGCACACAATACTCGAGGCGGGGCTGCATTAGCATGGAGTAGGGCAGGACAATCACCTATCACCTCCCCCAACCAGCTAGTAATGCTGCACTTGATGCACCTCAGGAGATGGTTGGCCTTCTTGGCTGCCAGGGCACACTGTTAGGTCATGTTCGACTTGCCACTGACCAGAACCCCCAGATTGTTTTCTTCAGGGCTGCTCTCCAGCCTCTCGCTCTCCAGACTGTATGTTTATCCAGCCGTGTCCTGGGTGCAAAACCCAACTCTTGACCTTTTTAAACTTCATGTGGTTGGTGATTGCCTAGCTTTCCAATTTGTCTAGGTACCTCTGCAGGGCTTCTTTGCCCTCAAGAGTGCAACAGCTACCCCTCAGTTTCGTGTCATAAGTGAATTTGGTTAGTAAACATTTAAGCACTGCACCCAGGTGATTTATGAATATATTAAGGAGTCCTGGTCCTAAAATGGGTCCCTGCAGAACCCTGCTTGTGACTGGTCAACAGCCCAGTGTAACCTCATTCACTATGACCCCTTGAGCCTGGCCCATCAGCCAACTGTTCACCCACTGCACTGTTTATCCAGCTGAATGCTGGACATTTTGTTTAGAAGGACACTGCGAGCAACAGTATCAAAGGTCTTACTGAAATCCAGAAATATTATATCAACTGGCTTTCCTTGGTCAACTAGGTGTGTGACCTGGTCACAGAAGGAAATTAAGCTTGCCAGGGAGGAATCTTCCCTTTATAAACCGATGCTGGCTGGGACTAATGACTATGTTGCCTTTCAGGTGTTTTTCAGTGGCTCCCAGAATAATTTCTCCATAATCTTAATAGGCACTGAAGTGATACTGACACACCTGGGGTCATCCCTGCTGCCCTTCTTGAAGAATAGGACAACATTTGCCACCTTCCAGTTAACTGGTACCTCTCCAGATTCCTAAGAGCATTGAAAAAATCATTGAGAGAAGCCTCACTCTGACATCAGCTAGCTCTTTAAGTACTCTTGAAGGGTACTAAGGGAACTAAACAGTTCCCTGAGCAATCTGAAGTCTGCGTTCCTCATATCCAGAGCTGAGATCTTGCTTTCAGTTTTCCTCCTCTTACCATAGGTATTAAACTTGACCGCTTCATGGTCACTGTGACCAAGGCAGCCTCCAAACACCATCCAGAAGACCCTCTCTGTTGACTAGCAACAAATAAAGAAAGACAGCTTTCCTCGTCATCCCCCTAGGGACCCATGCCATGAAATTATAATCCAGACAATATAGGAATCTTCTGGAGATATATGTACCAGCTGTCTGGTACTCCCAATTGATATCTGGAAAATCAAAGTCCCCCATGAGGACAAGAGCAGATGACTTGGAGGCATCTCTTAGTTCCTTAAAGAATAATTGAGTGCTGTCCTCCTGATTGGGTGGCCTATAACAGACTCCCACAACAACATCTGTTTTAATTGTCTGTTCCTTAATCCTTACTCAGAGGCTCTCAACTATGTCATTGCAATCTGTAATCTCCATGAATTCCAGCCCTTCTGCCACATACAGTGCTACCTTCCTGCCCTGTCTATACCTATCAAAGGACCTGTAACCATCTACAGGATTCATCCCACCAGGTTTCACTACTGCCAATAATATATCTTTGGGACCGGGCCAAGGTTTCCAACTCCTCCTGCTTATTCTTTACACTGAATGCATTTGTATAAAAACACTCCAAGTGCAGTTCATCATGCCCATCTCCTCATGGAACAGTTTGAATCTCCCTAGGACGCAGCTCCTCAAGCTTTGGTGTGCCTTTCTGTTGCTCATTCCTGACCAGCCTGCTTCTGTCCCTTTCCCCCTCCAAATCTATTTTAAAGCCCCATCAATCAGCCCTGCCAGCTATCATGCAAAAACTCTTTTCTGCTTGTGTGAGAGGTGCATGCCATCAGACGACAGTAGTCTCCATGAAGAAAAGACCATGATATGGCCAAAAAACCCAAAGTTCTGCTGATGACACCAACCTTGGAGCGACTTATTGACCAGCTGTGTCTGCCTGCACAATCCTACATTCTTGCCTACTACTGAGAGGATTGAAGAAAATGTCACCTGTGTACCTGACCCTTTAACCAACTGTCTCGGGGCTCAGAAATCCCTTTTGATTGCCTTAGGAATTCTCCTTGCTAAATCTTCGCTGTCTGAATGAAAAAAACACTAGTGGGTCATAGTCTGAGGGCATTACCAGACTAGAGATTTTTTCTGATTATATCTCTTTCCCTAGCCCTATTTTATGCTTCCAAAAATCAGGCTTTCACTCTTACAGGTATTTGACTAGGCTTCCTTAGATTTATTTTCAATCAATACAATTATTTGCACTAATAATATTTACAATTATCTAATTGTGCATTACTAAGTGCATGCAGGAATACAGATATCTTTTGAAACATAAGGACTGAAAGAAAGGCAGTTTAATTTACTTTCACATTAGTTACTCTGCAATTTTATGTTGGTAAGCTCCAGCTGCACTCTGTGGCAATACAAAGTTCTTGACTCCTCTCACGCAGCAGCCCCTTTCTGTACTGCTGTGGATGAGAAGTGGGCACAACTGTAAATACTTAAGCATGAGAAGATGAGAGTTATTCTGAAATTTCCTATGGTGAAGTCTGTTTCCACATGATGCTCTCCTTGTAGACTGAAATAATGTTTTAAACAACCTGTAGAATTTGTTGCCTAACCTACAACCCTACCTACAGATTTTTCAACACTCATTATGTCCATTTGCATACATTGATTTAATATAAATTCATTATGGCACTGTGAATATGATTTTGATTCCAGTTAAACTGAAGCACATGCAGAGTAACTAAGTCATTAGCCTTCACTAGCGCAATTAAGATCATAAACTATATGTATGTTAAAAAATATTAATGTTCTCTGCTTGTACAGTCAATCCCTACATAATTAATAAGCAATATACTAGAGCTGAAACAATCTTACCTAGATCAAGCTGTGAAAGAAATTTTTTTAATAGTGTGCCTGCTATACATTTACTTCAGGTAAGTGTATTTCTGTGTGTATACATATGTACATGTGTATATAAATAAACAGGCATGGGAGTGTATCCCATTTCTCTGTGTAGACCAAGTGGCAGACAGGCAAAGAGATTTCTCAGTGAAAATAAGCTAAATTATCCTCATTCATCTTTATATTTGTAGTAAGCAAAGAACATACATAGACTTAAACAACCACAGGTCAACTTGCTTGCAATTACTTCTGTGGTAACTTGTTCCACCTAAATCAGATACAGGTATACAGACACTCACAAGAAAAGGCAAAAGAAACTTGTTTTGTGTGTTATTGAGCAGGACAGATATATTCTGCAAAACAATAAGTAAAACATTACATATGCCAGACATGCATTTCCTTTAGACACACGTACAGTAGAGGCTAAAAAGAGACAAAGGTGCTACCATCACTTATAAAACTCTGATACCTTTTTTGATTCTCAAGGAAGACAATAAGTTAATAGTCAGATTTTGACCTCTTAGGCTGAGAAGAGGAAGCCAGTTTCCAGTATTTAAAGGAATTAAGTGGCTGGTGCAAGAGATAAGCAATCCTTACAAAAGCACTGCCAGTCATTTATTATGCCATTTCTAGCTGTGAAAGGGACCCTCCTTAGAAACATAGGACAAGGATCCTTTAGCTAGCCTTGTTGACAACTTGCGTGTTTGCCTCACACTTGCTATTACTTTCCTTTTCTCTTCTTATCACCTTAGCTCTGGTGTTTTAGGAAGACAGCACTGTCCACACGTCACTTTGTCTCTGATTGGAAGTCTAATTAGGACAAAATAGGAATTCAAATATATCTACAATTGTTTTTGTAATCCAAAGCTTTCCTGTACAGGTGAGTATCTCTGAAAATGTTCTGTAAATATAAGATAAAATTAAAACAAACTTTCAGCTGTCTTAATACTTATTTCTTGGTTTCTGCAAATGTTAGAGAAAGGAAGTTCTTTGTTAAGAAAAACCAACTTTTAGCAGATTTTCCACATTTTTTCTTAAATTAGTTAGCTGACTTTTTTTTAAATTACAGTGCCTATATTAAATGATAAGCTTAAAAATTTCTGTTCCTTTTTACTGGCGCTGTGATGGAGAACTTCATGTAAGCACCTCAATCATGTTGACAAACAGTAATTAATTTAACCTTGCCATACAGTCAATAGTCCCTGTCACAGAGTTCAATAGTAAGTGAATCCAGGGCATGAGTTAGTTTAACTCTGTGAGTACTTTCTGTAAAACAAAACATGTTCCTAGTGAACCAAAGCCAGAAGTCAATCCTTCCAAGGAGCAATGCTGAACTTCACTTGGCAGTCTCAGAGAATATGCCATCATATAGCAGTTAAAAATTACTAAAATATTTTACAATTTTCAGGTAAATCCTATGGAGAGCATCTTTCCCAATAATTCTAACTATAACAGCAGCAGATTATGGATCAAACCTCCTTTTGGCCAATTATTCATTTTATATTTGACCAAGAACAACACACATTTGTGAACATACACATAGCTACCTACAAATGCAGGTGACTTCATAAACACACACATTATCTACTATATTTATATATGGAAAGCATGTTCCTGTACCCAGCTGTGCGTATATATACCAGTAAGAATCTTTACTCGGTAAGGAATTCACATATATGGAAAAATGTTTCTGTAAATTCTGCTACATCAGATATATTATAATTTTTCCAATTCATATATGTAATCCATTAACAAATACAGTGATATAATTGTATGGGTTCTTTACAGGAATGTTATATTAATAGCTGACTGAAAACTGAGTATACTTGCATTCCTTTAATGTGCTTGTACTTAGAACACAAATATTCTAAGCATTATGAGCTGCAGAATTAGGGAGGTGGGAGAGGCAGAGTTCATCTCTGTAAGAAAATCACAATGACATTGGCATTGTGCACAGTGTGTATGCTTTTATAAGATGGGAGTATCTCAAGATAACATTTTGTATAATGTAATAGCTTGGGAAAGGTGACTGAGATCCCAGTGGCTACTATGGCTTTATATCCTCGATACACTCACAGCATTATCTAACTCATTCAGAAAAGGAAAGGCAAAGATGTGTGTAGCATGCTAAACTTGAGATTTATCTATAACCCAAATTAAGTTCAGTGTGCATTATTTTTTTTTAAACTGAAGGTTTACTTAATTGAACTGCATTCATATAAACCAGGGTTATAGGTGAATTATGTACACTCATTTTGTTTCTTAGAGTTGGTGTAACCAAGATGATTTGAAACTACATCCTTAGTCAAGTCAAAACACTAATAAAACCTGAGTTCATAATGTGTTGACTGTCTGCTTTCTATGTAACTACTGACAAATATTTTTACTTTTAGTGTGCTGCTAAATCATTATTTTCTTTGAAGAAAGAAAAAAATTACCAATAAACCTAGAAAAATACTGAACCAAAGAAATTTAACTTTAGGATGACCTTTAGGATGACCATTGCAATTGTGAACATTGCACCTAGATATCCATCTTAAATATTCAGAGAAATTTAGACAGCACCCCACACATGATCTTCCATCTCTAAACTGCCTGTAGATGGTATTTTGGCAGCTGAGTAAAACACAAGATTTTTGTATAGTTATGTTGGACTTACATTTCACTTTTGGCCACTCTGATGTCAAATATAAGAAATTAATCTGTGTAAGTATCATCTCCACAGATGTTGAATAGTGTATGGTTGCTCCAGAGCTCGTCTCATACCAGTCATTATCTTATACTAGACTGCAAAATATTTCAAACTATACAAAAACCAGATTTTTAGAATGAAAATTGCTGGAAAATTCTTGTCTCACAAAATTCTGGTTTTGGCTAATATATTGTCAATTTTCCTACTGCAGAAGTCTCATTTTCCTGAAACAGCCATGAAGCTTGTGTAAAGATGTGAGGGATAATACCAAATGAGGAGAGTAGTACAGTATGGTCCTCCACGTGGTCCGCAACCTGATTCCCCATTCTGGTGCATAAAAGTTGCTTCTAGCCTGTGGGTAAGAATGTTACCCATCATACTGGGATGGGCTTTAGAAAAGTGTGCCCCTCTAGAGCAGGCTTTTGTATTTCTGACACATCACACACGGCAGGCACATATTATGTTACTAGCTAATTTCCAGTCTGAAAGAATTAAATGCAAAATTAAATGCAAAATTATATTTTAAGTAGGAGTCATCTGTCTGCTGAATTCAAGAAGGCATCACTGATGGCATTCAGTTAAGCTAAATATCTAGCAATTCGTATACAAATGATTTCTGCAGCATAAGCCTCTGCTGAATACCATGCTAAGTCACATCAAAATCAGTCTTTTCTTGATGGTATCAAGCATGATGAACTGATAATACATAGGCATTAAAATATGCAATTTAACAATATATGCAGTAGAAAATGTCACATCTTACTGCGATTTGGAACATATCCTCAAAATGTCCCTGGCAACTGAATGCATAAAACACCCATGTAGTTTCATGCCAAGTCAGTCACAATTTTGGCTGTGTATTCTACTTTCAATGACTCACTGATGTTGGTGTGCTCAGACACTTCAAAACAATCATGAATTAAATGTTCAACTATGTTATATTTGATATCAGTGTATAGAAATTATTTTTTAGATGTGGACAATCAAAATGGTCAAATAGGTTACTAGAAGTATTGGAATACCATGTTTGATAGATTTTTTTTTTAATTGCTGGCAAATTCAAATAAATTTTGCTATTATATCTGGCTCCACACTGGGAAAAATAAAATTATCAAAAAATGTATCATTCTGAATTTATCACTTTTGTTCCATTCAGAAATTTGAATTGGTTTTGTCTTAAGTGTAAAAACATCTCAAAACTAGACAAAAGCTTTTGTATAACATGATGTTATTTTTTCACTTGTGTGCTAACCAAGATGGGCAAGAGGAGGGTATAATTTCCAGTTGGCACAATATTACTTTTTTCTGATATTTCTGGTTCAAGTCAAAACCCTTAATTACTTCTGGCTGATATTCTCTTTTACTCATATATTTATTCATATATAAGCAAAAATATGACTGGTTTTTGTGGTTTCACTTTGGATGTAGAAGTAAGGAAATTTACAGCTGGGAAAGAGAACATCTGAAGGACAGAAGTTTCAAAACAATTATGGTACCTTTACTTGCATATTTAAAATTTGAACTATTTCTGCTTACATGTAGTATAGTTTACTTCTGTGACCATCCTCTCCACTGAGCAACTGATGAAGCCACAGCAGCTCATTTTGACTTTGTTTATGTTTATTAAATAAGAATCTAGTGTGACTAAGTATTGTGTTGTGAAATATACGTGTTCTTCTCCAGCCACTCACAGAACTTTTGGAATAAGTTGTGAGGCTTCATAAATTCATCAGTAAAATGCTTAGGTGATTCTGGATATAACTTAGATTACCGGAAAACAAAATGACATTGCTCTGAAAGTGATATTTCCACTTCCTTTCTGAAATTGGAGAGGTCATTATTTTCTGAGCTCGAAGAAGGATGTTTGCTTGGTCACTGGTTTCCTTTTACTTTGATCCTCTTCAGATCCTTTTGTAAGCAAGATCAACAGTTGAGGAATCTACAGACATTTAAAGTTACTACTTTCAATTTCTCATTCTTACCCTGGTTTGTTTTCAGTGATTTGTTTTCAAGAAAGGTCCCAATTCAGTGGTAGTAATAGTGCTAGAATTATCCCCTCTTATCTGTGATTCTCTTAGTTCGCAACATGCACAAAAAAAATTGCCCGAGAAGAAACAGGATTTTCTAGCTTTTTGCTATTTCAGTGATTTTTCAGGATAACAGCAAAAATCAGAGACTACTGTAGGAAAATGAACAGAAATCAGGTTCATAACCAGAGCAAGGCAGTTCTCAGCCTACACTCTTCTCAGTAAAACATCAGTAATGACTTCAGGGTTGATCAAAACCCCTGGGAAAAATATATAACATCAAAGCAGGTGGTAGTTCAGTCTTTAAAGAATTGACTGCCTTTGGTGATTTTGAAGAATACTTTGATGATGATAAATATCCAGCATACATGAAGACTTATGAAGTGTTGAATACAGTTTAACTTATTAAAAAAAAAAAGAATCTTTCTGAATATCTTAGAGAAATGGATTTTTATTAATGGAAAACCTTTGTTGTTACCACATGCTTTAAACTTCTCTTGAAGAATGAACCAAAAGGTAACAGAGTTGAGAATTAAAAATAAGAACAGATTTTAGAAATAAATATCTACTTAGCATTATATAAGGAGAAAAGCTAATTTTCTATTAAGTTCTGTCTGTGTAGACTTATTTTAACTGATTTTACATGAATTAACACCCATGCCAATAACTTCGATGTCCATTTAAATGTGCTTTTTCAAGTTTAAAATCATTAGGAGTTTGTCTTGATTAGACATAGGATTGATTTTAATCAAATTAAGATATTCTTGAGGCAAAAGAAATCTGATCATAAAAGAATTTGATTAAGTTGGTTTAAAAAGAGATTTAAAGCCATCCAAAACCAGGCAGAAGTTACAGACAAATTTAAAGCCACTATGTAACAGACTTGTAAACAAAGAAGTTCCCAAATAGGTTAATCATAGAATCATAGAATCACCAGGTTGGAAAGGACCCACTGGATCATCGAGTCCAACCATTCCTAACACTCCCTTAAACCATGTCCCTAAGCACTTCATCAACCCGTTTCTTAAACACCTCCAGGGAAGGTGACTCAACCACCTTCCTGGGCACCCTGTTCCAGTGCCCAATGACTCTTTCTGTGAAGAATTTTTTTCTGATATCCAGCCTGAACCTTCCCTGGTGGAGCTTCAGGCCACTCCCTCTTGTCCTGTCCTCTGTCACTTGGTAGAAGAGGCCAGCTCCCTCCTCTCCACAACCTCCTTTCAGATAGTTGTAGAGAGTAATAAAGTCTCCCCTCAGCCTCCTCTTCTCCAGGCTAAACAACCCCAGCTCTCTCAGCTGCTCCTCATAAGACTTGTTCTCCAGCCCCCTCACCAGCTTCGTTGCTCTTCTCTGGACACGCTCCAGAGCCTCAACATCCTTCTTGTGGTGAGGGACCCAGAACTGAACACAGTACTCAAGGTGCAGTCTCACCAGTGCCGAGTACAGAGGGAGAATAACCTCCCTGGACCTGCTGGTCACATCGTTTCTGATTTAAGCCAAGATGCCATTGGCCTTCTTGGCCACCTGGGCACACTGCTGGCTCATGTTCAGTCGGCTGTCAACCAGCACCCCCAGGCCCTTCTCTTCTGTGCAGCTCTCCAGACACTCTTCCCCCAGTCTGTAGCACTGCATAGGGTTGTTGTGCCCCAAGTGCAGGACCCGGCATTTGGCCTTGTTAAACCTCATGCCATTGGCCTCAGCCCAGCGGTCCAGCCTGTTCAGATCAATTGTGGAGTCTCCCTACCCTCCAGTAGATCCACGCTTCCACCCAGCTTAGTGTCATCCGCAAACTTGCTGAGGGTGCACTCAATGCCTTCATCCAGGTCATTGATAAAGACATTGAACAGGGCTGGACCCAGTACTGAGCCCTGAGGAACCCCACTTGTGACTGGCCTCCAGCTGGAGTTAACTTCATTTACTACCATAATGCTACCATTTGGGAAGAAATGTGTTCCCAAATATTCCAGGAGAAATGTCATACCCCAAGAATTTCAAAACACATTTCTCCTGTTTGCACTGTTTATGAACAGTGGTTTCACATTTTAAGTGCAAGTACCGTATTTCATTTGTGTAACAGAGCACTTGTACTTTATCTGCCTGTTTCATCTAAAGTCTGCTATAATCAGTTGAAGCTTATCCTCACACTCGCAGGATCTTGTGGCTCAGACCTTCAACTGCAGGCAAAAGGAAAAGTATTCTTTTTCTCGAGTAATAATGAGATATAAAATTAATTTGGTCAGGTTTTTGTGTCCTAAATCTTTAAAAAATAACCCTAAATTGAATCAAAACCCAATTTAATAAAATCTTCAAAACCCTTCGGCAAGTCTTTATATAAAACACAATGTATTTTAATACATCACTGAGAGAGAAAACTTCTCTGTGCAAGTTTTTTTTCGCTTCTGTCATGTCACAAACCTTTTTAGTACACTTTGTTTGGCAAAATGGATGTTCTATACAGAAATGAACTTTTAGGACATTCTACATCTCTACTAACCATTGACAGTACCTAAAAGTAGATGCAGGCCAACTGTGTGAAATATTTGAACTGAGTACAGAGATGGATTTTGAGTTCAAATGGAAGTTCCTAGCAAGTCATTGGGTTTAATCTAGATACATGTTTGTTGGCTAATACCTTGGTTGTTCATACAAACGAGGAGAATAAACTCCAATATAATATAAAATTTTGGATATATTTTCTACAAAATGAGGATCAGGAGAACTGCATCTGATATTGTGAATAGCAGCAAATAAAATGGTTGATTCTGAGTCACTAACATAATTCAAATGATGTCTTTTCAAACGTGGTCCTCTGATCCTGGGATTATGTGTATGCGTCGTTGCATCAAGAGAAAAATCCCCAGAAAGTGTGAAAAGTGGTGAAAGCGCAAACCACAAATCCAGTTTGCATCTAGTCTGCAACTACTGTACATCAGTACTATCTCAACCAGATGAATTTTCCTCAAAAAACTGGTAACTGTTTTTAGAGTACTTTGTTCAGTCACTCAGCTTCTGTGACAGTAGCAAGGTTTCTGTCAAGACTTGTGGTTCTCCAAAATACAGGTCA
This sequence comes from Cuculus canorus, assembly GCF_017976375.1. Classification (NCBI taxonomy): domain Eukaryota; kingdom Metazoa; phylum Chordata; class Aves; order Cuculiformes; family Cuculidae; genus Cuculus; species Cuculus canorus. The sequence goes on along the minus strand of NC_071441.1, from coordinate 26,698,744 downwards.
TGCATTTGTTGGCACAGAAGTCAGTGTACACTGAAACCGATCCTCTGTGGGACATTTGCCGAGAAGCTGTGTTCCTGCTTTGAAAGACCTAGTTCAGCCTATAGCAATTTGTTTTATGTCCAGAGCCTTCTGACTTCTAAGGTCATCTTTTACATCTATAGCAATTTATTGCATGGGGAATCTGATGATATTTAAGCTCATCTGTTTAAAGTCTATATTTAAGACACCATGCCATCAACCCTCAGTTTAAAGTAAGTTCCTTTAGTAGTAGATTTGGCATATGAAGCACCAGGCTTATGCCACAAATATCTGCAGGCCAAGAGGTAGCCTGGAGCTCCTTGTTGAATAGGAAACAAGTCCAAGTGAGAGAACCAGAGACCACAAAGCCATAAGACAGAAGTAAAATATTATGATAACAATGTTTCATGGGTGCCAATAGAGGTTAAAAAAGTTGAGCTATGAATTTGTAGCTACCTCATAAGCTCACACTTATCTCCCATAGGACTGGTAATCTTGCTGCAAGGTACTAATGGTCTCTTCTAGTACTTATTTACCAATTAAATTAAGCCTGACATTAATCACTTTGTGAAGATTTGTGAAAAACTAGTTGATTAAGCTATCCGAGTGGGTTTGGATTTTCAGTTGCTTAGTTTCTTCTCAGAATCACAATTTACGAAAAGGGGGAAAGAAGAACAATTATCCAGAATCTGAAGCAGGTTTAACAGACATTTCTTTTTATAGATGAATGTATAGCCAAACTTATCTCAACCTAACCTTGCAAGTGTTCTCAGTAAATACCTCTGTGCATTGGGACCTCTGAACACCTAACTAAATCTCTTCATATCAATACAATTCATTCAGCAAACAGCAAACTCAAGAACTTGAGGAGACAAAGGTACATTTAGGAGCCTAATTGCTTTTGTTTCTAAGATACTTGTATAAAGTGCTTGGTCTCTTAGCTCTTGCTTAGCTCTTGTCATTTATCCTGTCTTGTCTCTTTTTCCCCCTGAAATTTGTTCCACAGTAATTTGTTGCAAAAGCCAGATACCTCAGTGACTGTTGAAAGTGTTGTTAAGTAAAGAAATAATTCCTAACTAAATCATAAAACATTCCCTACTTTCCCACAGAAGAATAAAATGTAAATGCTGATCCTAGCTTGTCTTTGTTGAATATGGAAATAATTCAAAATAAAGTATATTCAGTTTGAGATTTATGATGAGCCCAAGTTCATTAGCTCATTAGCAGGGGAAATAAGTTTTCAGAGGGTTCATGAATTTATAACAAACAGAAATTATGACACCTAATTTACCTTGTCCTGAATAGCATTACAGGTTAAATTGACTTAATTAGGATGCACCACTGAGCATTCAGGTGTTGTCTTTAGTGGCATTACAGTATAAACCTAGGCTAATTTTAATTTCATTTAAAGGAATACAAATTGGTGGAAAATAATAGCATTCCTAATTAGTTTTAAGGCTAATTTTACTTTGCAGATGTAGGCTCACTATAAAAAAATTGTTTTCTAAAGCAGCTTAAGTAGAGGTATGTAACATTTTGAAAAGTAATAATTCTTGAACACCTAACTCCTCAGCTAAAATAGAAAGAGTAGAAATGTTTCATCATTTCTATAATTGTGAAAAAGTTATCACTAAAAATATCATTTAAATATTAAACTTGGCTGCCATGAGACAGTCAATTTGTACAGCTTAGTCTGCCTGTATGTGTTTGTAAAGACTGAGGAGATCTGGAAGGCACCTAGTTAAGGGCTAGTCTAATGCACATATGAAGTAAAAAGAACAATCATTCTCCCTTCAGTCAGCTACTATCTGTTCAATCCACATGTGGACTCCTTTTTACAAAGGTGCCTGAAGTCTTCAGTCACAAAACCACGCTGTAACAACCAGCCCATTAGTGTACAATATCTAACATAAGTGACTCTGTTCCTGGTTTTACAAAGATTAATACATCAATATTACGAAAAGGAATCTGAATACACATATTGGAATGTTTTGAATAATATCTCTGACATATATGGGAACTACGAAGACAGTAAAATCAAAAGGACTCACACCTGTGTTTGCATATGCAAACATAGTTTCAGTGTGTATATTTCAGTAAAGATAAAGTGATATTGAGAATGATAAGCTTGTTAAGGGTCACCGGGTTTTGTTTTGTTTTGTTTTTTCAAGGCAAGATTTCAATACAGAATCATGCCTCTTTCATGTCACCCCACAGTTAGTTTTTATAGGTCTTCATACTCATTTGTGTATATAACTGATTGGACTGAAGCTCTGAAGCTGGAGAAACTGTGCAGAATTTTTTTTTAGGAGTAGGATTTGAATATTTCTTTTCCCTCACATTTATTTTCTTTGTGTACCTGTACATGTCTAACATGAAATCCTGAATTGGTTTATCAAATAATAAATGCTGTTAGGTTTCAGTACAACTGAAAACTCTGGTGCTAAATTCATCAAGATCTATTAAGGGACTGATATAACCCTTACCTTGAAGAATTAAATCTACAAAGAAATGGCAGGTCAAGGCAAAATAGGAGAGTTTTTGTTAATTGTCAGGTAACATGAACCTGGAACTATCATGCAAAAGCAAAGCAGTACTCTCTTTGCTCCTGTTTAACTTTGATTAGAGCTAATAGCAAACAGCGATAGGTGTAGCTAGGAGACTTCGGTTCTATGTGTAATACTGTCACTCCTAAGGCTTTCTACTCCATGAAACCTTTCTGTGGTATTTTTTAATCTTTAATAATCCTAATTTGGTGGACTGTTTGGAAACTTTAATTGGGTATGTTCATATGAAACCTGATTATTTTATTGCAAGTGGAGCTGGTATGTACTGCAATGTTCAGGTTGCCTAGATCCACCTATCACTGAAGAAAAGAAAATATCTTTCTGCTTTCATGATTTAGAACATGCTTTATGAATTAGAGACAAGGCTTTCTTCCTAACAAAACTCTTTCTTGTCCCATGTAATTCCATTCAATTTCAGCAGAAACACAATCTGTCAAAAAGTAATAGGAAAACGTGCTATGCTGTCAGAAAAACATCAGGAGCACTCCAAGATAACTTAAGCAACTTTCTTAGTTTAGGACTCAGCCTGAAACACTATAAAAGTAAATCAGGTGATATTGTACAGATATTGTGTAAGGTTGCATTCTTGACTCCCTTTTATGTCTTTTTTAGTGTCCTTTCCTCTCTTCAGGTGGGCAAACGCAGAACTGTGGGTGTTTCTTCAGCTCTTACAACAAAAAAAGTACTCCTGCTTTTCTGAATTCACTAAGTCTCTAAGTTTCTGAAGAATTTTAATGTTTCTTTCTCTACCAGTGCAATGGGCAGATTGAAAGAGAAAGCTAGTATTACCGTTCTCTGACTTCTTTAAATTTGAGAGACAAAATTAAATTTGAGAGGCAAGCCCCTGGGAAACACAGGGATTGGGTGTTGTATATAGTAGTATCAAAGCTTAAAAAAAAACCCAACAAAACAAACACATGAAAGAGTGAAAAAATAAAACAAGTGAAATGATGTTTTTAGGTCAGCAGAATTCTCTTTTAGTTTTAAATATGACATAATAGGAGCAAAAATAGAACCCTAAGAATTTATTTGCAAGAGCTTTTTTGCATGACAGAGTAATTTTTTAATTGTTCAAATTTATTTCCTCTTTAAATGCTCAGTTCATTTCAAAAGGTCTGTGTATATTTTTGATTGGATGGCTGGCTATAGATCTTGAAAACCTGCACTCCAGCACAAGGAGTAAAGTGTTAGTGTAAACACATGTAAAGTGTTGATTATTTCCAGGTTAAAAACAAGGAGACAACAGAAAATAAATGTAGTACTTAATTTTACAGAAGTTGAACATCACTATTTTGCTAGGTCTATTCTTATTTTCTTTAATTGTCATCAATAAGAAAGCATGAAAATGCCTTCCTTCTGCTTTTTTAGAAGACTGACTTTTCAAACTAGGAATGATAACAAATACCTTGAATATAATATTTATTATATTTATTAAGATACTAAGTAGTTAGTAAATTTTTATGATTTATGGAAAATTATTGGAACTTATCCCTCATTCCAGAGAGTTAAATCTATACACAAACTAAATAATGACCTACTAATAATCAATAAACTTCTGCCACAATAGGTATTTAGAGAAAAAGAACTATTTTACGAAGGAACACAGGAGAGGTAAATAAGATCAATAAAAATCCTGGGGAGAAGGAGCAGGAAATATGACTTGCATGTCAAAAAGCACTATTTTTTATTTTTCTAAAATGAAAAAATGTAGGACTATAATACGTATCAACAAAATCTATTTACACATCAGTTTCTTTGAATGAGATGGGGATGGTAAACAGACCTTTCGGATCACGCATCTTTTATGTATACATATGTATTTTAATTGGAGCCAGAAGGTGTGCAGTATCTGGGACTGCCAGTTTGTCTATGAAAATACTTTTCTGATTCCTAACAAATATTGCTTCTTTCCAAAAATACACACCAATATTTTAGTATTTCTCTTTCCACTCAGTCATTACATTTTGCTCATTGAAATACAGTGAAAGGAATAGTTTGTTCAAGAAGAGACGACAGTCTCTTCCAGTGCCTTAAAAAGAAAACTTTGGCCATGTGTGTGACTTAAAAAGCATGTTGTTGTTGTGAATAACATCAGAAAGTTTCCTTGAATTGATTATTGGATCAGTGTTTGGGTTTTTTTTTTTCCATCAGAAGTGTGATTAAAGATAGGATGAAAGATTGTTTTATGTGAAGCAGTTGTGAATATGAAAAATATTTCTATTTTTAACATATATTTCATAGAATTATAGAACTATAGAATAGCCTATGTTGGGAGGGACCTTGAAATATCATCTGGTCCAAAATTTCACAGAAAAGGAAGCCTAGATGAGAGTATATGACACCCTGTCCAATTGCATTTTGAAAACCAGTGACGGGGACTCCACTACATCCGTGGGAGGTTGTTCCACTGATTTATTTTTTGGAGTGTAAAAAATCTATTTCTGACATCAAGATGAAACCTTTTCTGGTGCAAGCTGTAGCCATTACCCTTTATTTGCTCCATGTGGCTCCTTGTGAGTATAGAACCTCTGTCCTGTTTGTAGCTGTCCTTTAAATATTGGAATACTGTGGCAAGGTTCCCTTGAGCCTTCCCCTTCGGTAGGTTCTCTGGCCCTTTGATCATCTTCCTGCTCCTCCTCTGATCCTTTCCAGTGCATTCATATCTTTTTTTGATAATTGTGAGGTGCAGAGCTGGACACAATACTTCACGTACAGCCTGACAAATGCTAAGAAGAGTGGGATGATCACATCTCTGTCTCTGTTAGCAATGCCCCTGAAGATGCAGCTCAGGATCAAATTTGTATTGGTTGCTGTAGCAGTGTACTCTTGAGTCATGTCCAACTTATTGCCCACCAGGACCTTCAGGTCCTTTCGGTCCTTTCCTTCTCCAGGCATATAGATCCCAGCCTGTTCAGGGCTGTTTTGTTATGTCCTCCCAGGTGCAAGATTTTGCACTTGTCTTTGTTAAACTTCATACAGTTCTTGCTAGCCCAGTCTTTCAACTTTCCCAGGACTCTGAAAGGTCCCTTCTGATGTATTGTGATGATGTGTTTCCCTCCCTGTTCCAACATGACCTTTTACTGTAACTCTGATGAAGCCATAACCACCGGTGGCAGTCATGATGGATGTATCTGGTTTGATGGCTGCATCCAGCTAAAGGTAAATTCAGGAGAGACAGATAACAACACAAAAGACAAGGGCTAATCTATGGTAATACGCCCACCTTGCCACAGTGCTGATGAGTGTTTAACTCAAGCCAAATTTGGGAGAAAGTGGCATCTGCAGGCAGTATGCAAATATGACTACAAGTCAGTAAACTTAGTCCATAAATAGTGAGCAGCCTCCTGAACTCACAAACTTCACTGCAGTAGGTGACAAAATACATATGACTTACCCACTTGGCATCTTTTTTCAAAATAACGGTAACCAATGCTTTCTAGAACATTATGTACAGCAATGAAAGAGATAAGAACTATGTTTCTGCTTCTAACAATTTTGTTCTGGGACTTTGCAAGTGTGCTAGAATTTCTCTCTCATTGCTAAAGAAAATTCTCCCTCTGGCTGACATAGTCGTCCGCTTAAATTATATTCCTTCTTGGTTTATACTGCTTCACATACACCTGGTTCCTGAAGATGCCTTCATGGCATTTCTCCCCATGCAGTGTTGTTTAATTCCTGCACATCTCTGAGAAATAGGAATTCCAAAGTGTTGTGGGGCACTGAGGTTTTGGACATAGCCACAGCTAAGTTCCTTGATGAAGCTGACATTTCTGACAACAGCTTAATTTTATGTACCAACAGGACTTCAGTATTAATCTCCAATGTGCAGGCTGTATTTTCCCCTTGAAAATTTTTTATGATATATAGAGGGGCTGGAATTTGTGATTTTGTTTGCTTGTCCTCTCCCTCTTGCAGTAGACCTGTGCATGTAAGAATAGCGTTTACTCAGCAAAAATGTCTTCTGCACACGATGGCATGTTTTTCTCTGGTAATTGCCTGCTGAAGCCAGTTTAGGTGAAAATAGAATTGTTATACCTGTTTAAAATGGTAATCTATTGATGTTCTTTCTACTTCGTAGAAAACAAGGTAAAATTAGTGAAAATAACGCACATGGACATGTATACACTGCTTTGTCCTGCTATCATAAGAGTCTTTTTATAGATTATTATGCTTTCACTCAATATAAATAAGGCAGGTTTGGAGTACTTTGCCTTGGCTATTTGAGAATTATTTCTTTTTTTGCTTGAAAGTTTAGGAAAAGGGACTGTGTGTGTCATATGTATGTACTCACTCTGAATGTGCATGGAAAAGTGTGTTTTGTTTATGTGAACATTTTTTTCTCCTTATGTTTTGGGCCTATTAGGCAAAACTTGGGAAACAAAACTTCCTCTGCAATTGCTCAAGATATTTGAGCCTTATAATGCAGTTGAAGAAATTTGATAGTGTAATATCAGGATAAATAATTGAGAATAAGACTATAAGGTAGGGGGTCCTGTTAAGATGAACAGCAAAGGTGGTACACAAAACACTTGGAGAAACACCAAACTCTTTTCCTTAATAATTGTAATCTCAGTAAGTAAATACAGGAGGAGAAATTGGAAGAAAACCTCCAAGGTGTTGAGTGTGTCTACAATTGTGTTTGTTGGAAACTCTCTGGTCTTAGCAAGCACCTGTGTTCATAGAAAGCAAAGGATATTGTGGTTGTTTAACTGTGGCTGGCTCTTAAGTGCCAGCTCAGCTGCTTTCTCACTCCCTCTCTTTAACAGACTAGGTGAGAAAAAGAGATGAAAAAACTTGTAGTTCAAGATTAAAAAAGGAAGATCATATGTCTATTGCCATCATGAGCAGAACAAAATTAATAAAAAAAATAATTTAGTTTATAGTCAATGAAAAAAAGAATAGGATACTGAGAAATAAAGACAAAACTGAAAGCACCTTCCTCCTATCCCTACCTTAGGCTCAACTTCATTTTTTCATTTCCAGCTCTTCTGCATTTCTTCTCTTCCAGCATTTTTCTGTCTCCAAGTGGCATACGGCAGATGAGGAATGGGTGTTGCAGTCAGTCTGTAACCATTCCTCTCTCCTCTCTTCTGCTTCTCCCTCCCTCTTCTGTACACCCCGCACCCCCCTAAATCCTGGGCACTGATACCTGATACACCTATGTTCACATGTGATGCAATGGAAGAAAAATTATTTGTCAGCATACAAATGGAAAGCAAACAAATGGATGGAAGCCTCCAGAACTATAGTTAGACATTGGACTCTTTTTCTTTTTGGCATTACATGTGATTTATCTGCTGGTTTAGACTGTGAAAACATATTTCACTGCGTGTCCCACAGAACCTAGTTTCACTACATACCACCCTAAATGTTTTGTTACATTTATTAAACCTAACACTAATGGTTTTCCTGTGTTTTTCTAGCCAGAATATCAGTGTGCTGAATATTTGCCATTTCTGGGAGAGTTTACTGCAGGAAATTACACTAGTTATTAAATTGTGAATATGTAGCAATTACGTTTGTGCTTCATATCAGCAAGGTGGTAGTTTGAACAAACAGTTTTCAGCAGTGGAGTTTTGTCATTAATACTTCTTTCTCTAAAGGCCAAGGTGACATGATGAACCAGGGTCAACCTGAGCTTCATACTTTCTGTGCCACTTAAAGCTAGCCCAGACCGATGATGATTGCAAATGAGTTTGAATGTCCAACAACAGAGATCCTTTAGGCAATGAATTTTGATTGTTCTGCTCATAGGAGACTGGAAACTATATGAAAAGAGGAACTTTAACTGTCCCTTGATCCTATTAGAGGGTCATTATTCCAGGTCAGGAATGTATTGCACTGGTGATGTAGTATAATAAGTGCTGACAACTATAAAGTACCAATTATGAAGAGAGTCAAGAAAGATTCATTTACAAAGCAGTGCAGGAAAAATTACAGTAATTTAAACTTTGCATATACATAAAGAAAAGCATATCCTTTTGTTCACATCTTGTGTCCTTCATGCAAAAGAAAGAACCTTCTGAAGAATTTTGCTTATGTATTAACTTGTTCTTGAATGTTGTTTGGAGGAGGAGCTGCCATAAGCAGCATAGAGACCAAGACCTGTCAGCTGTTTTAAAGAAATATCTGTGACTTCTATTCCAATGTTATTACTTTAGAAAAAGAAGTATTTTTCCTTTTATTATACTAATGTCCCACTGTAATTTACGTTTAAAAACAAATGGCTTTAGGCAAAGGGGCTCAAAGTAGAGCTTAGATGGGGTTCCAGTGATGCCTGTACTTTCAGCTGGCATTTGGCCTAAGGAGTAAGCAAAAAACCCTACCTAAATATCTTTATTATTATGAATAAATATTAGATAATATTTTTTCCGCAGATCAGCACCAACAGCATAGCTTATGTGGGAATCTCTAAGTCAAGTTTTGCAGAGAACATAGATTTATCTTTTTCTTTATCTTGCTGCATCACACTTTATTTTGTACATCCTACCGGGGTATGGCTTCATTCTATCATTTAGTTCAACATCAAAGGTCCTCCAATTCCAGTCTCACGTACCACATATGTTTGCTTAAAAGATTTTCTTGAGACAGCTTGATAAAGAAGTTTCTAAAGTGTTAGTCTGGAAGAAAATTAATAGCATCATGATGCTTACCTTGCACAAAACCATCCAGAAAATCTGCTTTCAGGATCAAGTCTAATAAGTGATAAGAAGCACACTTTCAGGGCTTATAGGACACACAACAAGATTGCTAGGTGTCATCAAAAAAATAATACGTGCAAGTGGGACAATCACTGTCCTAAGAGAAAATCTTAGCAAATGTTGTTATCTGAGATGTGGACAAAATTGTGGTGTCTATTGAACTGGAGAGAGAAAAAAGATGAGTATCTGTTTAGAAGAAACATACATGTTCTCCTTGAAGATGACAAGAAAATGTTCATAGAATTTATATTCCCAAAATAGATTTAGCCTTAAACAGAAATTCTTTCTTGGTATCTGAGGATGTCACAGATGTTGACGAATGTGTGAGTTACCTGGATAGGCAGAAAAGAGCTATGCAGAGGAACAGTCAGCTGCAGGGATATATGCATGTTACATTTTGGCTGTGAGCAGAAACACCAAGGTAAGTAAGGAAAGCACAGCAAACTTCCAGATGTGATTTAATTCTGATCTATTTTTAAAGCAAGGCACTCATTTTGGAAAGTCTTTCTTTCTTTATTTGTCTTTCTTTCTTTCTTTCTTTCTTTCTTTCTTTCTTTCTTTCTTCCTTCCTTCCTTCCTTCCTTCCTTCCTTCCTTCCTTCCTTCCTTCCTTCCTTCCTTCCTTCCTTCCTTTTTATCGACAGTGAGGGAGAAGCAGTGGCAAAATCCATTTAAATTTCCTACTTAAACTCATATGTGCAGATACCAAAGGGTAATCAGAAATCAGGTGAGAGAGAGAACTGTATAGATAGCATATGCTCTTTCTCCCACCTGCCTCACTTTTTGCTTCTTCCCCACAGATGTTTTATTTTGTTTTCAACTAACCTCTATGGTAAAATTAACATTACAAAATTGCTCATTTTCCCCTTCCTGTGATTCAAGCACTGCAAAAATATGTGGGATGACATTCAAAAAGTAAAGTCAAATATGGACCTGGATTGGAATGTAATCAATATTTCCGTCTGGTTTATGACAACTAGAGGCTTAATCACTTAGAATGAAAAAAAAACCCAAAACCAACCAAAATGGAAATAGACAGGAGTGGAACAATTACTCAGCAGTTGAGAAGTCATATCCTTATATTGCTGAGCACTTTTTATTTTTAAGTTTGCTATGCGTTTCTTAGAAAGAATTTCATCTTTGTTCTTCTGTGCAGCAATAAAAATTTTATACTAAAGAAAACTTGAACAAGAGCACTGGAGAGCATTAGCTGCATGGTTCCAATAACATCCATATCCACAAAGAATGTATTGAGATAATTTAAGGAACCATTTTGGCAACCTCTTCCCAATTGTCTCCTTGAAACCTCTCATTTTCATTCAGGAAATTCTGGACAGGAACATCCAGTGCAGGCACAATCAGTTCAGTGCATCCATAATACATCAGTCTTACTGTTTATGGGACATATTGTTGAGGTGCGCAGGTACAGTAAATCCAATCGATTCAGAATGTGTGACATTTACTGCTAACTTGCTGGCATTTGTGTCTTCTCGGAGTTTGAAAGGGATTTCTGCTTCAGATGGTGATTGGATCTAATATTTCCAGCTGAAAAAGATGTGGTCAGTTTCTACAGAGTAATCAACCAAAACTTTAAGACAGAAAATCCCTTTTGTTCTGTACAACAAAAGTCCATGGTGAGGTGGTCTTTATAATGTAGTGCTCAACAGAGAAGAGGTCCTTTTAAATTAAACTCCAGCCACACCTTCTGTGGAACTGGCAGTTCAACTAGTACAATTGACCTCAGAGTGCTTTACGTAAATGCACAGAAGTAAAGATTGTTTCACTTCAATTCTGTCTTTAGTCTGAGATTTTGTTTAGTAACTGTGCTCCAGAGTGTAAGGAGTAGAATGCCAAAGCTGTCTCTCAGTGACCTATGTTGCCGTTAAATCACAATATTCCTGACCGGCACTGAGACTGTAGCTACCTGTTGCAATCTAACCTTATTTCTTTTGGGGTTTTGTGCTAGAAGGTAGCAAGCATAACTGACAATAAGAATGAAATGGAGCAGGGATCCCTATATCTAGTCACATAACTCACACATTCAACTGTCTTTTTCCTTGCCTTGTAACTTTTTGCTGTTCAGTTGCAATAAATGTCAGCCTACAATATCATGCAACCTACATTCTCCTTTTCATTAGTGCACTGTTTCTATGAAGCATGTTAGCTTAGGAGACAGCATAGAAAGCACACATCAGAATGGACAGCTTTTGAAAAGTATGTCACTCACTTTGACTTCCACTATTCAACGTCCACAGATGTTCAGCTAGTGCAAATGGTCTCTGGCTACTGAACATGAAGGCAATGATACCCTTTTGGCCTTCTTTCTCTGCCAAAAAGATGCCAAAGTTTGTAAGATCATATCAATACTAATGTGTCATTGCAATTCATCACTTATCCTTGTCCTATCTTGGTGATGTTTGCTTTCTCTATTTCTGTTTCTTGGAGGAAAAAAAAGCCTCTCTCAAGCACAATAAAAGAGGTAACCACTCAAAAAGAGCCTGCTAATGGCCAAGAATCTCTGTCAGTCCACTTCCCAAAGGCTGATCTGCTGGGTTTGAAATACGAAGAGAGCTAACAGAGATGTGCAAGCTAACACTGATGCTGTGGTTATTGCTTTGCCTAGTATCTCCAGAATGACTGCCTAAAGGTCAGCACAATAGTTGCCAACCTGCAAACTCCAAACCCATAACAGGCATTCTGCTTCCTTTCTCTAATTTCATTGGCATTGTTGAAGAACACAGCACAGGTAGACATACAGCATATTGACTGTTGTGACTGTCTTCAAGCAATCTCTGTTTCTGGTCTTAAGAATTAATTTACTAGTGAGCTAAATAAACTATAAGGGCACAAAATTCAGGGTATCCAGTGATACAGGCAGCAAAACTGTTGAGGAGGAATACGTTTCTTTCCTTGGCATCAAAGGTATATTCCCACTGTTCTCTATCATTACTCAATCAGTGTACTATATAAGAATACCTAGTAATAATAATCCTCTATTTAAAACCTAGCATCTTTGCACTAGCCACTCAGGTGCACATGACACAGCTGATCTATCTGTAGTTCAGAGTATGACCACAGGGCATGTAAACTATGAAGAATTTGTAGCAGGATCCATTAGAGTCTAAAGCAATACTTCAAATTAGTTACGTTATTATTTCTTCTCTCCTCTGCTTTTATCTTCTCTCCAACCAATCCTCATGCCTCAGGGCATGTGTTGATTATCAGCTGGGCAAGGTGGGGAAAAAAAGATTCCCAGTTGTGTACATTTATATAATTAGATGGATTGTGAAATTGTGCATTTCCTCTGAAATAGCCAGCAGAATGACGAAAAGGATGCAAGATTAGATGACCTGTTGATCTAGTTTTGCAGAACCCCTGGAATGGGTTCTAATACTGAGAATAATTTGCTTCTAGTATTAAGAGCAACTTGTCTGAATCTATCTAATAGAAACAACTGGAAGTTTCCCTCTGGGTTTTGTTGTTAGTGTCTGGGGTTTTTGGGGGGTGGTGGTGTTGTTTTTTGTGAATTAGGCATTTGCCTCTTGACTCTCTCCAAGTTATTCAGATAGGGTAGGCAGTATGATGATTTCCATCATAACTCTTTAGTTTTTGCTCTTTCCCCAACAGAGAAAAGCTGGAGGACACAGTAGTGGTGGCCTGAATCTATTCATTGATTTTAGAGGGCTTAGGATCTGCTCGGTGGGTCTGGATGTGTCAGGATCCTAATTTAAGTGATATGTGCCATTATAAAAAGCTTCATCACTGCAGGGCAGTGGATGAACCCCCAGCTTAGTACACTGGACAGTGAATAAGATACAGATTTGATATTTCTCCATGCAAGCAGTGGTTACAAGACCTTACACAGAACTTCCTTGAGGTTCAATGAAAAGTAGGACAAAAACTCCCCCATACTTTTACTCTTCTCCTATTTTTATGAAAAATCAGCAACATTGATGAGGAAGACAAAAATATTGTGTGTATTTGTTTGAGAGAACATGAAAGAAATAAATGTCTGTCAATTTATCTCCTCTACTATGCCCCTTCACATTCCATTAGTGGCAAATCCTTTCCACGTCAGCTGCCTGCCTATTAAACTTTTTCATATGGGATATGTTTAGAGAATGGAGAATTTTCCACTACACTGCTTTTCAGGCAATTTTTTCATGTGCCATTGCCAGTTAGATTATTTCCTAATGAGACATGCTAGCACTGGTACTGTTTCCAAAAAACTTTCAAATTGAATTTTTGTGGATAAACCTGCCAACAGTAAATCACTTTTTGGTACCTTCAGGTGCAAACAAGCTGTAATATTTCAGCTCTGGAACATTTTTTTTTTAGCCCATGTGGGCCTGAGTGAGATGCTTGCTGAGTAATGCTTTTTTTCCAGTGAAGTACGTGCTGTTCCTTCAAACATAAATTCTTCTGGCAGCGCAACAATGGAAGTTTTTTAAGCAACTGATCTGTTATCAACAGCAATGCAGACCACTTGTTTGGAGTCAATATACGCAGATAGTTAAGTGTAATGTTTAAGTAAATAATTAAGCATGTATATATTTATGTTTCCATAACGTGGATGTAATAATTATACTTCTGTAAGCACGCAATATTTAGTAGGATTTCCTGTCTCTAGTGAGTCTCATATATTACTCATTTGGCCGTGTTCCATTTCCATCAAAGTAGAACCCTTTCCTCCACCACATTTAAGCCAAAATTTAACCTGCCTGATGACAAGAGGAACCAGTGGTCATATTCTACTCAAGCTTTGCCTACTGTGCTCTAGGCAAAATCATATGACCAAAGACAGGGTGCTGCAGAGAGAAAGGCATGCTTAGTCTTTGCCAGTGGCTCCAGGGTAATTCAGCTGCTTGAAAACACCTTTGGGATGCTCTGGTTCAACTCCCTGAGCACACCTCAGCAAGCACTGTCAACTTTTAACTCTGTCTTAGTTCTTTTTAGTTCCCAGTGGATGAAAGAATATAAAGGACCATTGCAGTTCTGCCTCTCAGATTTTGACATCATCCAAAGATGGTGATGCATTTGGTTAACACTCTACAGCAAATACTCTGGCAGAGTAAGTACATCTTTTCCCCAAAGGCCTTTTTCCTATGACAGTCATAGCTGTGGTAGAAATGTGCATTCAGAAAGTAATAGATTTAAAAAAAACATAGTTGCCTTATAAGAAGAAGAAGAAATTGTGGTGTGAAGTAAGCCTGTATTTAAGGCTTTATTGGATGACTTACCATCCAGATACAAAGCCATGATGGCTGTGTATAGACTCAATAAAGCTGTTTGGCATAGTATTTCTGTAACAGCAAGAGGTGCATTATGCATTACAACAAAGCTACTGGTGGACAAAAGATGCAAAGACTCCAAAGATGTAGGAGACTGCCATGCTACTGACTCAAATATTTTCTTGGGGTTATCTTGTTTCCGTATTGCTTACCAAGATTGTAGGATAAATGAGACAAATTGGCTGTGGAATTATGTTTATGGTTTCCTTGTGTCTTTTGGTGATCACATCCCTTGAAGCAAGAAAACAGTCTGGAAGGCCGACCAATAATCTTTTCTATTTGGTTTACAATAGAAACATATTTTTTGCAAAAGAACCTCTTTCCTCAAGTTCCACATGTATCTCTGTGTAAAAATACTCAATGTAACAATACTACTGCTGTTGTTAGGAGCAATATTTTTTGATTTGTTGGTGCTTTAGATATTCATATATTTGCATAGCTGAGAAGAAACAAGAAGAAATTTTATTGTGGGAATATCAAAAATAGACTTGAACTTTCTGAATTTCTATATATCAGATAACCGGATTATTTTATACTTAGTATCACCTACCATCACAATATGACACCTGCTCTAAAATTTGGCTTTAAAAGTAAATTATTACTAAATGCAACCAAAATAAATCACAGGAACAAATTTCCCTTTTTTTTGAGAAAATAAGAAAAATACTTAGGGAATTAAAGTAACGGAAATTACTCAAATTCTAGACACACTTCTTCCACATTCACTTTCTAATTATGTTCCAATTTATAGGCTTTAAGAATTATTTCTATTTTTAATGTTTCCTATTCAACATTTCATACTATTAGCTCCTCTGGCTACATTTTTTCAGAAGATAGGCAATAGATGTGCTTTTACTTTATATTTTATTGGTGCTGATCTGGCCTATTGATATAGTTTCACTGGTTAATAAAAATTTTAACTGTACACCTAATCTGATGTAGCTTCATTAGAAATATGTGCCCGATGAGGTACCATCATTGACTTTTTTCTCTGGAAATACCTGAGGGTCTACTGACATCTTAGAACAGATGGTTAGTTTTGATGCCTTAATTCAGCATATTTTCAGTAGCGTTGAATGCTTAATACAAATATCAGCTCTTTCTCTCAAAAAGCTAACTAATTTTTGTGAGCTGCACTGGTGCTAAAGAAAGTATATTGAGGAAGGGGAAAATAAAGAAAAATACTTTGACTAAAACCTCTCTTCCTGCCTATTCAGTTTATATAAATCTCTCGGGATATTATTTTATTAATCTTCTAGTAATCACAAGACTAACTAGCCTAAGTATGTTTTGAACTTTTAATTTCTTTAGAATGTAAACAATAATGTCAACAAGGAGACAATAAAAACAATTTATCAAGTGGATATTTTCTTACATCACAATATAACATATTTGTCTGTCTTTCTTTTGGGGTTACCTATATGGACCCTCCAGCAAGTGAAAAGGAAAACCAATGTTTAACTCACAAATATGTCTGCCTTAAAATTCTCGTGCTTTTTCACCCATTCTCTCTTAGAACATAAACAGCACCTACTGACAGAAAAGTAACAAACACAGCTTCAATACTGAATAAACCAGGAATGGTAACAAACCATCTATCAAGAATATCTGTTGTAAAATCTGCACTCTGTTTCTCTTTGGTGTCATAATACAAAAGTTTCAAGTAGCATTTAAGTAAACCTAGAAGTTCTCAAACAGAAATGGAGAGAGGCATAAATCATGAGGTATTTGCCAAGCTCCACTACAAAGCCAGGTTGGAAAATTGCTATAATTTGCAGTCGAGCAAGGCCAGACTTGACATACATCTATTAAAGATTAATTAAGAATAATTAAATCATATGGATGGCAGAGTAGATTATCTCTTCCATCAGGTGATAATACCATCATTTCCCCTTTAGCCCACACAGCCAATATTGTGGCTCTGTTTCCATTAAGAAAGCAAATTGATTACATGAACCTGGAATACTGTTTAGTGTAGTTGTGTTTACTTTAAAAAGTGCACCCAGTCTTCATGGTTTGAATAAAGTAAAATTAAACGATGATAGGCAGTTTTCTTGCAGGTAAATCTGCAAGCCTTCTTTTCCATAAAGCATGAATGCACTCTTTTCTTTGGCTTGTTGCCATGAGCAGACCCAGTTACCATTTGGCTTCGGAATATCTTTGAACATATTCAGATAAACACACCGTCTTTCCTGCATGCAGAATTTGTCAGCTATTCCCCACCATGCAACTCTAGACTGCAGAATAGCCTTACACTGAGCAGCAGACTACTGTGCAGGGTCATTTAGGCTGGTGAGTGATCATGATGTTAACATGCTAAGTATGTCAACATGATGTTATCATGTTCAAGGATGTGCTGACAGCATGGTCATGTTTCATTAAACCTTCCAGAAATTGTAAGTGGGGTCTGAATTCAGTGCTTCAGCTACTGGGACTGGCTCATGCAGATCTAATTCAGAAACACTCACTTTTATGGTACCTTTCTAATATTCTGTAAGCATTGGTCTACACCTGTGAAATATGCCTGGCTTTTTGGACACATTTTGTAAAGGGATTCACCTTCCTTCCACTTCCTTGAAACAGAGAGTATGCATGTGAATTTTAACATGTTCAGCTGCTGTTCACAAAGACCAAAAATCTAATTATGGTATATATTAATGCCTTGCATAGTTATATTTAAGAGATGATAGAGAACTGCATTGTTAAACAAAAGTACTGAACCTTAAGCATTGCTTGGGGAGTGGGGAGTAGTCTGCAATTCAGTAGTTGAAGGTTCTGGTTTAGGCTTCAGAACAGACTCTTGCATGGTGACAAATGAATTAGTTTAATGTCTCTGAGCCTTAACACCCATAGGTCAAACAATTTGAACAATAAAATACCTTTTAGAGGCTGAAGCTGTGGCTGGCCTTATTTTGTATGCATCTGATTCAAGACTTAAGGAAGTCAGTCAAAAGATTTCCATTGACTTTCCCAACAGACTAATCACAATTTTATGCACCAAGTAATTTTTTTTTTTTTTTATGAAGGTTAGGGCGGAAAGGGTGCACTTTCTGCCCAATTGGCCTAAGGTGATACACGCTATATAGAACTGGGGACAGGGAGGTGGAGGGAGAGGGAATGGGATTAAATATATTAATTGGAAAAATCACCTTTTCTAATTAGACAAATTTTCCAAATCTCCACATGATGAACTGTGTGTGCTGGGAGGAGAATTGATGAAGGAAAGCTGAATAGGTACGTTATTTGTTACGAAGTCTGAGCTAGTGAATAGGTAAACTTTGGGCAAAGAACACCCTTTCCCTGTCTTTCTCCCCATGCCTTTTTAAAGTACAATGCATAATACAGCTCTATTTTCTACATTATGAACAATATTCTAACTTTCATACAGATACATAAAATGCACAGAGGGATCGTCACATGATATAAAGCTGGGTCTTGTGAATACTATATAAATTGCAAAAAGAGCACACTGTAAAAATCTTAAATTCTATTACCTGCAGTATTGCATAATGGTCATTATAAATTAACCCTATTTTTTTTTTTGTTAAAAGTAACATTTGAAATTATTTATCTGAACTCCTTTTACGGTACACGCAGCCTATCAAAATTCAGGTGAAACGTATGCAAACTCCTCTGCATTTGAATAATTCTGTTGAGCAGGATTCAATGTACAACCTCACTTTCATGCACAATTGTTTTCCAAATCAGAGCAGCAGACATGCAAAATACCCTTCTCATATATAAAACATAGTCTAACCAATGGTGGACAGTTCCTGATCATCAGCTTTCTTCAAAAGCTTGGAAGTACTTCTTTGTGCTTTAAAAGGTATGCAATACGTGTTCTGTTTGAGTTTGAGCTTAATGAACTATTATTGTTCTGCAAAACAGACAAAAACTAAGAAGGTGAAGAAAAATTATGCAGGCAACAGTGACTTGAAATGAAAGAGAAACAAGAATTGCTACCCACATGCTGGAGGGCTGTGGATATTATTGAGTGTCCCAGTGATTCAGTCACTTATCTTTTTGCATCGATTAAGTAACTAGTAGTTAAATTGCACAGGTCAGGAAGATAAAGCAAAGTTGCATGAATTTGTTCACAATTGTAGAATAAATTTGAAGCTGAGGAACATGCTACCCATCAATGCTAAAAGATAAAGGCTTCCGTTAGGAACGAGCAACACTGCAGTAACTAAATTGCTTTAATATTGTTTTCCTTAGGGTAGTAGGTTGTGGCTAGAGGAGATATAATTCTCTGAATATATTCTCCTTTGATTTAAACAGGAGAAGGCATGCCTGTTCTGATTGGCAGGGAATATGTGTATTAAAGGGTAAGGGAGGTGAGGAGTATTTTTTCCTGATTGTTAGATTTTCATAAACACTGAACCCATATACAAAGTGCAGGTCTATACACTATTAACTTTTTTTCTTTCTTTTTAAATCTGCAAAATCTTTCTCATTAAGGTATACATTGTGCTAGAGCCTTGTTGAAATTGCAGTGCCCTACTTTGTGCTGAAGACCCTAGATAAGTGAACTTCTATTATAATCTATGGAGAAGTGGAAGACTGTTAAGCACCTTTCTAAAAATGCTTAACTTGTTTCTGTCTCAGATATTAATTTCAGTAGCAATACGGCTAAGTACTATTCTGCAGCCTTTCTGTTAGTAAAGTAGAAAGTAAAAGTAAACAGAACACAATTATTTCTGCTGGAGAGAGCTTGTCTTCTGCTGAAGATAAGCAGAAAGAAAAGAACAGTCACATGCAGAAGATGAATATTACACATAGATATCCCACTGGAATGGGTATCTTATCCAACCTGGATTTTGAATAAGATACATAAAAGTACAGAGTGATAGATAAAATTTGTTTCTGCAAGTCATAACCACTTTGCTCTCTTAACCCTATTGTGTTTAAAATCACTCCATTGCTCATGAATATATGTTTTAATTTCTATAAAGCTTCCTGTCAGATTGAACCCTTTTAGAACACTGCTACATCTTCTGCTTCTATGTTTTTTTAATTTTTTTTTTTCAAATTGAGAAGTAGACTGAATGAGAGATCTGCATGCACGCATTGCTTTTTAATTGTGAAGTCCAAGAGTCAGAGAGAACATAGTGATCGTGCTGTAAGAAAAGAAAAATTAGTCTGTGGCTCATTTTGACTACATTGATGTGATCAGTAATAGTCATGCCTGTCTGCAAAATGTATGCGTATAAGTACTGTATAAACGTTGTTAAATAAAAGACTGCTGCATTAAATAATATGACCTTGCTACCTTTTAGTTGCAGTCTTGGAGTGAAAACTTGTTTTAATTAGCAGTCAGCAAGCAGACTGTAACTTCACTGAAGGAGCATTGAAGAATCACTGCCTATTAACAACCCAGCGGTAAGTAAGCCAGTACAAATACTTATAACCAAATAGTGTGCATTTCAGGAGTGGAGAGGATTAGCTATTGGGCACACAACACAGTGGAGGAAATTGCTTTATTCCCAGTACTGCTGGGTACCAGGAGGCAATCACTGTGCCTCTAGCCCATTAACAACATTCAGAGTGTTGCTTCTCATAGAAGGGGTTATTGGCTAACCACTGGGTGACCAATTAAGTGCTATGAATAAGTCCCAAACCAAACAGCATGGGGCCTGTTTGTGGCACAGTAGTATCATTACTAAAGTGAAAAACTTGATGAGAAAGGAACATATTTAATTATAGAACTATACAAATGGCTAATTAGGACCATAAAGTGAAATGAATGACTTTCCAGTGGATTTTTGAATGTTACTGATAACTGCTCAGCTTCTTTGGAGACCATGAAAGTGATCTACAGTGCTAGCCTGCATGTTATGGTAATGGATGGATCTTCATTACCAGGGATATGTTTGACCTGGTTGCTCAGGCAGCATGGGCAGTCCTCGATTCCTCTCCCGGCAAGGGCTCTCCCAGTGCGGCTCCTGGTCTGCTGTGGGTTCTGCTTGCATTCACCCCCCTTCTTGCAGGTTTAGAGGCAAAGCATTACCTACGATAGAAATTCCCTCTCACTTTGAAATCAAGTGTCTTACTAATTTTGCAGCAGCTCAGACCCGCACTTTGATTTGGCCTTTTAAATCACTAATGGGTTTGAAAGAAATCTTTCCCCTTCCTATCGCTCCCCAGGATCTTACAAACTCCTGCACCTGTACCAGTTATTCTAATCTTTACTACACAAAGTAGAGATTCCTTTAAATTGCTTAGTCTGGTTTCCAAAAGAGACCCCAGAGCTCAATGATTTCTTAATGAGTAGCGATCTTTTCATTTCTTCATTACAAGTATCCTCAAAATGAGGAGAGGAATGTTTCCACTTCATGAAAATAGAGGGACCTGATTTCTAACCGAGCTTCTTTTTCCAGCTGCATAGGCATTTTGATGCCTAGAGAGGATGCTTATCTTTGAAAAAGGACTCGTTCCACTATTTATTGACTTGATTGGTGTAAACAGTGAAAGGAGAGCTTGAATGTCAGCTAGTATAGTGAGTACACTGTACTGCAGGATAAACATTATGTGTTCTGTTGTATCTGCACTAACACAAAGTAGTAGAGAGAGAAAAGCCAAATTGTTGGACCCCCTTAATTCTGACAAAGCCCTTGCAAGTCAGTGCTACCAGCACCACTAGCCAGAAATAGAATTATTTACACTTCGGTTGTTTTACTTTTGGTGAGATTTGTCTGCATTTTGCAGTCTCCAGAATAAAACTGTCCCTCCTCCCTAATATCCATGCATTTTTACTCTAAATTATCAGTACTTGGGACTTGAAAGATTTAATAATGTCAGTGTTTTATGGCCTCACCTTCCATAGGATCCATCATCATATAAACACACATTAAATCTTCCATCCCAACATGCAGGAAGTAATGTAGCTCGTTGTTGACAAATGCAAAATCAAATAACGTATTCCAATAAAGAGGATTCTCAAGTAGATCAACTTGCTTAAGATGCCTTTCTACTCTAATTAGTTGATGTGACCCTGCAGGCCCTATTTTTGATCTGAATTATGCACCATGGAGATGGTAAAATACTACACTGAAGCTTAATTTTGAGTTTGGCTTACTCATACTATCAATCTATTTCAAAGTGATATTGATTACTTTCTTAGCTTTAACACCTCGTCAAATATAAGACAAGTGCCTGGGCTATAGAATTATAGAGTCGCTAGATTGGAGAAGACCTTTGAGATCATCGAGTCCAGCCATACCTGTCCACTACTAAATCATATCCCTAAGCACTTTATCTACCCGTCTTTTAAATACCTCCATGGATGGTGACACAACCACCTCCCTAGGCAGCCTTTTCCAGTGCCTGATGACCCTTTCTGTGAAGAAAGTTTTCCTAATGTCTATTCTGAACCTCCCCTGGCACAACCTGAGGCCATTCCCTCTTGTCCTTGTGCCTATCACATGGGAGAAGAGACAAACACCCACTTCTCTACAACCTCCTTTCAGGTAGCTGGATAGCTGTGATAAGGTCTCCTCTTGGACTCCTTCATTGGTTGGATTTGGGGTTTGATTTTATGCTTGTCTTGGTTTGGGGTTTCTTTTGTTGTCTGGTTTTGTGGGTTTTTTCATCAATGATAGGCTTTCAAACAGCTATTTGTGGATCTGTTGTTTTATGACCCTATAAAAACAGAAATGTCAGTAACTGGAGACTTACTGACTTTACCCGCAGTGTCCGAACCCTCGGTACAAAAATTAAAATACTATTCAGAAGCAGCAGAAAACAATCAGGAGAACCCATATGGTTCACGTTCTTTACAAACAGTAACTTTCACGATATTTCAGATTCTGAACGAACAAGATTTTTCCCTGAAACACCTACCATGTTGCCATTTGGCAAAAGATATAGGTAATCATTATCTCCTTGTACAGGGTGAAGAATATAATTTTGTAATTTTATGTATAGTAAATAAAGAAACTGGTGTGTTAGTGACTAGTACATGATAATATTCGACAGGGAAGCACCAGAAAGAAGCTAATTTATCATGACTCTTTCTACGGGTTAGAAGCAATACTCTCCTGAAACTGAAGTCTGTGCACAGATGTTTATATTGTTTGATGAAAATCTTCTCTTCATTGAATCAAATTATTTTCTCCATGTTTTCTTTCTGAAGACAGAATAATGCTGAAAAATAGTTTTGCACGCTAACCATGACTGCTATTTTTCTCTAGATGATACTGTGCCATAGCAATTATGGTGTAAGTTTTTCATCATGGACCTAAAACTGGCAAAAGTTCCATATTTAGAACTAAATTTTATAGAAATTGTGGAAACGTTTCACTTTAGTATTAACATAGGAAATACTACTCTTGTTGTGTTATTGTGAGGGAGGGAAGATGTACAAAATTGTCACTGATCAACTACTCAAAAATTCAGATTCAAGTTATAACATGGAGAATACTTCTGTTTATATCTACTTTGAGAAGAGATCAAAACCAGTGAGTTTTTCTGATTCTTCCCATAAACCTTTCATTGTTAATATGTTATACATGAGGAATAAGACTGGCAGTCTTTTGATATTATCCTTATGGAGAGGCTTCTTCTGCCCTTTCACAGAAAATTAGTATGAGCTTATTCTGAAATGGACTGTACTGATGCCATTTCAGATTATCAGAAATATTTCATTTTTATTATAAGACAAGAAAGGGCTCCTTTTTATGTCGAACAACTGTAGTATCAGAACGAATTACATACAGTACAAATTCCTAAAAGAAAACAATGTCAAGAAAATATGATCTGGCATTCTACATTAATCTGTATATATAGACAAAATTTATCGGTGTGGTATTGCACACATGCTAATGCATTACAAAACTACAGCATACTACTTCAAGTGTCCTAGCTAACATGAGATTATTAACATTTTCAGACACTTTAGAATTGTTTTCATGACTAACACAGCCTCACAATATTTTGTTCCTTGAAATACTAGGAGCACATTTTGCATCTGTATGTTTATTTACAATGTGCCCCAAACTAACAGTGCCTAAAGCCAGACAAGTCACCTGACATTTATGGCTGGGAGTTCTTGTTTAGTTTTTGTAATCTATGAATGGTATGGAAGGAGTCATAGGAAATAGACAGAAATGCTCTAATTTGCTTTATCCCCATGTGAAACTGCCTATGTACTTAAAACTGATAAGGTAATTTTCTTCAGGCTCGAATTTCTGGTTAAATCCACTGATCAAATTCAGATATTAATTATTTAATTTCCACTATTTTTAAGACATGGCAACTTTAAAGTGACATTTTTTTCATACTTATACCATTTAACCACACTTCAGTGACCTTTTTGTAAGTCAACAGGGAAAAAAATGAGGTTGCCTTTGAGTTGAGAACGAAATGGAAAAGCTTCAGGACAGAGAAACATTGTTTGACAAATGAGAGGCAACTTTGAAAGATCAGAATTGAAACTAATGTTCAATATTACACAATTGGCCTGTGGAGTAACATTTAATTAGTAGACAAGAGAGGAATTCTATCAGGTCTTTGTGAGAAAAAAGTGAGTCTTGTGACTTCAGCTTTGGTATTGGAGACGTTAACATTTTGCTGAGGACCTTAAGTGGTTGCAGTATCCCCTCTTGCCAGTGGTTTTTCAAAGCTTCATGTGATTTTCTATTTATTGTGCCAGTATTTCTCAGAAGGGGAATCACTGAGTTGGAGTCAAGGTAGCATCAGATTTTGACAGCTTTTTTCTGCTTCGTCACAGTAGCATGCTTTTGCCTTACATAATGATGAAGTAATTCGTCATTTGCAGCATTATACTGTATTTATAGGCATTAAATATCTACTCATGGGACTACAGATTTCAACCTTTTCTCTTAAAAAGTTTCTGTGTTTATAGGAAGGCAAGAGATGTTTTTCTTGTGCTGATCTATGGAAAAATCAAAATGAGTCCTCACTATACAAACACTTATCTCAGTGGAGGCATTAGCAGTAGGGAACAGCTAAACAAAGTGTTGCATCCAGGATATTACATCCACGGCCAGTGAGGAGATTGACTTTTCTTCTTTGAGTCTCTGTGGGGGTTTTATCTTTGGACAGAGATATGGGATGCTGATTCATTTGATTCCTGCCAGCTTTGTGAGTGGTGCAATCAAGAAAGTGGCATAAGGAGGTTTACACAAGCAAAACTCATTCTTGTAATCAGCTTCTTTTCCTTCTTGTGAGTTTGCGGATTCTCACAGTTCTTCCATAGGATCTTTGGCAAAAGGAGAAATTACACATGCAAGGGGAAGGATTGTCCTCATCGTCTTGTTATCTCTAGGTAAATGGATTTTTAACCTTTTTCCCACATAGGGACCAGAGAGAAAATGAGGTTTTATTACGTGGCCTCATCAGGATGAATCATGCAAATGCAGCTATGCTAATCCTTCCTTGCCTGTGCAGAGACTGTGGGGGCTGCTGTACAAACCTGTGCTTCTCTTGAGCCAGGCAGAAGTTTTGGAAGAACAGCCAGGTTCCATGTGCATGCATTAAGTCAGTGAGAGGGTCTCTTGGTCTTGTGTAGGCGAAGAGCTAGGCGTCTGTTCTTTAGTAAAAATAAAGAGCTGGGTGTTTTAATCTACGTGCTGTGATACTGTTAAATCTTGATGTCTGGCTCTAGTTAGAGCACTGCAATCGTGTTAAAGGATTGATGACAAGCATGAAGTAACTAAATGCTCAAAGTGTGCTGTTAGCAGATATCAATAAAAGGAGCCTTGAATTAAATCTCTGCCTCTAGACTCTAGCTGATCTCTCATTTCTCATCAAGGAAGCTTCTCTGCTCTTCTTTATACTTGTCCTTTTCAACACAGATTTTATAAAAATCTAGAGGAAGATGAAGCAAGAAGGGGCGGGAAAGGAAGGATGAGCTAACTTGCTGCCAGCCACTCCATCTCTCTCCAGCTATTGTTCTAATAAGTTCCTTCCCATTATGTCATAGAGCCTCCATAAATATCAAACTCTGAGCCGTTTATTAGAAGCCAAACAGCTGACTATACACTTCTGTATGTTTCATATGACATCTGGCATATTTTGAATATGATGAATGATAACAGAAAAAGGGTGCTTCCCTGTCTGTCTCTTCAAAGAGACATCAAACAACAGCATTTAGGATGCACTGGAAATGTGATGGTATTTTTCTACTTGGCTGCATGTTTCAGGAAAAAGTCACTAAAATTCAGATGTTGTAGGAGAAGAAGGGGATACCAAAAGCAAAAAAAAATGCTGAATTAGCCAGTTGAATAAAACCTTTGAGAGGACAGTGATTCTTTAAAGAACCATGCTTTAGTATTCAGAATGGAATTGCAAGCAGTCATTGCCATTTCTTGGCAGAGTTTGATGAAAATATAACCTGGTTTGAAATCCTCACCAGGACTCAGCTTTCACAGAGCTTTCTTTCTAAAGGCAGATCTAAGTCACATGTGCACAGAAGGTTGATATCTAGTTCAAATCCCAACACTCCCTCTGTCAGTTTAAATATTAAGAAATTGGTAATGCGAGGTCAGTGGGGGCACTTCATATAAAGCATAAAACTGTGCTGTGTTTCAGATGATTTCCAGAAGGAAAATGCAAGGGAAGAATTGGAGTTCATAACTAAAAAGTTGTCAGATTTTGTCTGATGAGGCTATTCCACAGTCCGCTAAGGTTTATTGAGAGTTTGTTTTGTTAAATCTACTCTGCGGTCTTAGTATTTTCCTTAGGATACTGAAATATTAAAGATAATAGCAGAGTTACTTACTACTTACTACTCTGCCGTATATTCAAGCAAAACCCTAAATTTTATAAACCTTTGCCTGAAGAAAGCCTGAAGAAATGCTGATTGATCAAATTTTGTCTTTAGTGGAAAGTAGATTGCCAAAAATCTTATTTACAATTGGTTTTGCCTTTATTAGTGAATACTTCCCATATCAGACTCCTTATGACTGTTCCTCCTGCTTCATATAATGAAGATAAAATATTTTCTGTCATTGTCCTATTCAGCTGAATAACCCAAAAACTATACTATTCTTTACCTTTAACATGTCCACAGTTTTCCTGCTCTTAAATCAGAATACAAGGATGACAAGTGCATGTCGCCCCCCCCAAATACTTTCCTTGGAACATTCATATAAACTGAGTCTCCGCTGCAGAAACAAAGATGTGGATGCACTGTTACATAGCATTGAAATTTCTTTTCACCCAAAACACAGTGTGGTGGGTTGAGTTTGGCCTGCCAATAGATGTCCATCATGTTGCCCTAGAGCTCCCCTCCTCAACTGGACAGCAGGAAAAATAGTATGAAGAGGGGCTCATGGGTCAAGGTAAGGAAAGGAGGATGGCTTAACAATTACCATCATGGGCAAAGCAGACTTGGTTTGGGGGAATTAATTTAATGTATTGTCTATCAAATCAGAATAGGGTAATAAGAAATAAGAATAAATCTAGAGACACCTTTTCTCCACCCCTCCCTTCCTCCTCCTGGGCTCAGCTTCGCTCCAAATTTCTCTCTCTCTTCCCTCGTAGCAGCATAGTGGGATGGGGCACATTGTCTCTGCCACTCCTTCCTCATCATGCTCCTTGCCTGCTCTAATGTGGAGTTCTACCCATGCGAAATAGTACTCCACGATCTTCTCCAATCCCTCCCATGGGCTACAGTTCTTTACAAATCGGATCAGCCTAGGTCCTTTCCACCATATTCAGTCCTTCAGAAATGCATTGCTTCAGCATGATTCTCCTGTGGGGCTACAGGTCCTAACAGAAAATGTGCTCCAGTGTGGTAATTTCTTCACAGGGTCACAGGTCCTACCAGAAGCCAACTCCCATGAGGGCTCTCCATGAGGTCACAGATCACAGCCTCCTTTGGTGGGCATCCACCAGCTCTGGTGTGGGTTCATACATAGACTGCAGGGTGGGTATCTGCTCCACCATGTACATCCATGGGCTGGAAGGGAACAGCCTGTCTCATCATGGTCTTCTCCTAAGGTTGCAGGAAAATCTGCTCTGGCACTTGGAGCATCTCATTGCCCTCCTTCTTCACTGACTTTGGTGTCTGCATAATTGTTTTTCTCACGTATTCACACTCCTCTCTCTCAGATGCTGCTGCACAGCAGTTTATTCAACTTAAATATTTTATACTTCATGATATTTTGTTCTTTAAAACTCTGCTTGCACAATGTCGTGTGATTTCCTGTGTGGGCATTTGCCACTGATCAGATGTAACTTAATAATGCTCACTAAAGCACTAGACTATGACATTTGGGCTGTGTTGAGAAATTAGAAGTGTTAGCTCAGACACAGTTAACATGGTAATGCAGCTAGATGTCTTCTAGACAGAAACCTGAGTAAATATATCCTCCTTGGTGTAATGGTTAATAAACTCACAACTTTCATTTGCACCAAAACACTTCAGATTTTTGAGATGTTTAAAAGTGTGAAGTCAAGGATTTGTGTGATGAAATCAGCTCTTTCAGAGTGTGTTTCTTAGCTCAATGGCTGTATACCTATGACTTTTGTAGTTGGGTCTCTGACCACATTTTTTTTTTCATGAGCTACAATATCCCCAGATTACTATAATGAAGCCTTTTAGTAACAATTTTCTGACCATAACTGAGCTGCTAATACCAGATATTTGTAGAATAATTCATACTTTTGATTTGACTAGATGTAGGAATGTGCTTTCTTCTACACTTTAGACTATTTTAAAAATAAACACCATGCACATTGTCTTCATATCTGAGATCTTGTCTGTTCTTAATATACAGAAAAATGAATCATTTTTATATTTCCAATGACATGTTCTTTACACTTAAAGATAGGCACCAAAAGTTGAGACTTGGGGCAAAACTGGAAAATAAAGCACACTTCCATGCCAAGTTTTGTTGGGTTTACTGATGGTACTGCTACATCGAGACATGTTAGTCAAAAGATCTTCTGTCAACTAAATTCAAATGACAGTCGTTAATTTCCACTAGAGTCTTCAAGATTTTCAGTGTCTTTTTCTGATGGTTTTCTTTGGAGGCGGCAGTCTTCTTAGATAGTTCATTTTCTGTTACCAGTCAGAGGTAATCTTCAGTACTCTGAGAGAGAAGGAGTCTTCAAAGAGGTGTACAACAACCATCCTGCCCTTTATATACACAAACTCCTCCAAACGACACTGAGTGATTGACATCTTCCTTTGCATACTATGGTATCTTGTCAAAAGTGATGGAAACATCCTGTGTGTTTTTCTGCGTTCCCTTTTAAAATCTAATTTTGACTTTAAGCTCTAAGTACCTCAATAAAACTATGATATCCCATCCAATACTGTTAAAATTCAGCCTGACAGTAATCACAGTGACTCTTACGATGAGTTGAATAGCAAGGGTGGTAAAAATCAGATCTTCCATCTGTTTACCATTGTCTCAATTTTCACAATGATTATTTAAGAAATGTGAGGGGAGTTGGCCTTTACAAATCTATGAATCAGTGCATATCGTTCATAGAGAAATATGAAATAGTTTTCATATTTAATATATTTTAAAAATATTTTTATATAATTTCAAGTCATGCAGATTTTCTCTCTAATGTGGATACAATTTATTTTCATGGCAAAGCAATATTGAGTGTTTGTATTATAATATATAAGTAGAAATAATAAGAGTGTTTGTATTGAAAGTTAAGGCACTGATAACTTAAAAGGTAATTATTGTTGTGCCCAATACTTCAGAGTCTGCATGCTTTAGCCAGATTTCTGCATGAGGAAAGTTTTGGAATTTCCATCAAAATATTTGGCATTTGACAATCAGAACAAAAAATAAAGTATCTTATTGCTTCCTTAAATTTTCACTGAAGTACTATTACTTCATCTTAAATCTTTATTATAAACAGCATATTTGTAGCTTACAGTCTGGGATCCTTTGAGTACCTAGCCACGAAATAGTGTAAAATTGTATTTTTTAATGCAGCTTCAGGGAATGTGGCAGTCTAAAACAAAGGAAAATTTACCTCTGAACAAGGGAAAACACAGGCACTCTAAAACCATTATGACTGCTAAGGGAAGCTTAACAGCAGTCCATAACATTTACATTTCACAAAGAATATCTTAAATAATTTAGTGTGCTGTATACTCAAATCAAGGCCAGAAGTAGAGCTTCTGGCCTGAAAACCCGAGTTTTTTCTAATTGTGGAAAAACACCTTATCTATTACAGTGGGACTTTCAGTTGCTTTCAAAAAAGTAGTTACCTTCAATTCAATGCAGCAGCAGTATGGTCAGAAACCTTCCTATTAGAGGTAACTAGACAGATCCCACAGGGTAGCACTCATGAATTCTGGTTCTTTCGGGCAATGTGAGATTTGTCATTGTCCGGCATTGCAAGGAATATGGGTGATTAATTCAGGACATTTATTCAGATTTCACAAATTTCCTGTTTCTGGCTCCTGGAGGAAGAAGGAAGAAACCATAAGCTTTGTATCTTTATTACTTTAAATGAGATCGAAGGGCACAGCTGTAGGGCAAGAATAGGAAAGCAGGGAGCAACCGTATTGTACTGGAAGTCCTTCTATTTTCACAGGGAACTCAGAGATTTCATGCTTCTGCTGAAAAACCTTTGGTGTAAAGCATGCTGGGATTCTTTGCACTAAATACTCTGGTGCAGCTGTACAAACTGCTCTGTAAAATGAGTTTTAGTAACGGGTTCCTCAGGGATCTTTAAAAAGTGTCAGTGAAGGTGCTGCACTCATTTGAACCCACACATTTGGGGATTACACTGGCTATTAACATCTTATGATGTACTATGGACGATGTCAAATGTAGCAGATGGACATATAACACTTCTTTTAGCCTGAACTGAGGAACAGAGCTTTAATTGGCCTCACCTATCAGTCAAGACTGGTTAAACTCATAGTCAGTGTGCTCTACTGGTCTGGCAGCAGCAATAAGATAAAGGCACAAAGCTCGCTGGGCAAGGCACAATACTCTCAGCAATGCCACACTTGGAAAATTTGTCAAGGAAAATGTGTCAATGGTCATTTTCCTCTGTGCTTATGACAAAACGACCTTGCACAAAATTAATAAAAGCTATGCAACAAAGAAAAACTAATGGACCAGTTTCAACACATGCCAGTCTTCAGGACTGCAATATTGGATGACTACTACAGAGAGAAGTGATGAAAATAACACTTGAAGAGTTATTTCCTCAAGAAGACAATGCATTTAAGTTAGAATGCAAGCATTTAGTTACATTTGCAGTTAGAGCAGTTAATCACAGCAAATTTGGCACAAGTAATCTCTGAAAGGTTTTGTCCTCTGAAAACAGACATTAGACAAAGGTCTGGAGTAGTACAACTATATTAAAGTCTTCAGGTATATCCTTGCAAGTAAGTTCTGGCTAAAGAGAAAGTTATATTGCTAGTAGCTGAAAGACTGCATCACCATTTGTTACTATTCCTGTTCGTGCTCACGTTCTTTTCACCTGGATGCAAATGAAAAAGGATATACAAAACAATTAAAGTCTAAAGCATATCAAGGCCAACAAAATGTATAGACATAAACAAAATGCAGATACCGGGAGAGGCTATGTTCTATATCAAAATAAGGAAATATATTACTGCTTAAATGCAGTAGAAAGCATAAGAGATACTGTCATAAATGTGGAATACATAAGGAAATTTGCATACATTATCACCTGCAAATTAGCATGTATAAAAGTAAAATGAACTTGATTTCGAAAGTTGCGATTTTCATATTAAGAACTGGCATTCTAGTTCTGCACTGAAAATGTCATTGCAACAGCAGATTCAAAACAAGAAAGGAGAGTGAAAGCTGTAGTCCAAAGAAATGGAGTCAGGCCGAAAGATACAGATATTTTTACAGTGCTACTAAGGATGTTCTCTTATTTTTATAAACTGCCTTACCCCTAAGTTAGATGTGTTCTTGAACATAAGAATTTTGATATACCAACAAGTAGTGAATGCTTGTTCTACCACTCTACCAGGTTAACAAATTACAGTCTTGCTGTAGCCTTAATTTGCATTTTGCCTGGGAAAAACTGATTACTATGTGGGGCGTGACTATTTTTACATGTTGTATGGCAAGTTTCCAGATGATAATTATGTCATTGCTGCTGGGGTTGTTTAGCCTGGAGAAGAGGAGGCTGAGGGGAGACCTTATTACTCTCTACAACTACCTGAAAGGAGGTTGTGGAGAGGAGGGAGCTGGCCTCTTCTCCCAAGTGACAGAGGACAGGACAAGAGGGAATGGCCTGAAGCTCCGTCAGGGGAGGTTCAGGTTGGATATCAGAAAAAAATTCTTCACAGTAAGAGTCATTGGGCACTGGAACAGGCTGCCCAGGGAGGTGGTCGAGTCACCTTCCCTGGAGGTGTTTAAGGAACGGGTTGATGAAGTGCTTAGGGACATGGTTTAGGGAGTGTTAGGAATGGTTGGACTCGATGATCCAATGGGTCCTTTCCAACCTTGTGATTCTGTGATTCTGTGATAATCTATGCTTTGTGTTACAAATTGTGTTACAAATATTTGACACTTTAACAAAGTAGTCACTTCTCCTACTTTCTTTCCTTTCCTACTCTTCTCTCCTGTCTTCCTGTATTTGCCTTTTTCATTTTCAGGTGAGACAGAAATGAAATTCGGAAAACACTACCTGAGGAAGAAATAATCTTTTCCCAAGTCAATAATTCACCCAAGAAAAAGCAGATAATGTGCAACTAAAAATCCTTGCCAAAAATTATAATTTCTGACTTTGTATAATTTTTTTGTATTTCTTTGCCTTACCAAGGGTAAGTCAGAAGAAATCATCTCATTCATCGAACATCAGAAAAGCTGCATACTTCAGCATTCAATTTGTTGCTGATGCTTTCAGACCTGTCATATGACATCTATGTTACAGCATTCAGTCATCTCTTTTATTAGCTATCTTGCTTTAAAACCTCCCAGTGAGGTTGTGTGAGAGAGGGAGAAACCGAAAGCAAAGTTAATTGTAATTACAGTCATTTTGTACTATTATGTTGTAGTAATAAATCTAGAATAGCAATGTAACTCTTCAGAGTAGAGCTGAGTCTTAAAGCATATAGGAATTAATAGCTGTACTTTGTCAGTGCACCAACTCGCATACACGGAAACAGCAAATTTCAGAGAATAAGTGATAATATTACTTTATTCCAAGTCTAGAAGCCTGTCTTGACTACTTTAGTTCCTTTGAGGTTCATACAATTTACCTTGAATTTTTTAGAATCCTGCCACTGTCATCCTTTGAACACTCTTCAAAACATTGTATATTTTTAAGAAGATATATGCATAAATGGACTAAAAATGTTCAATATACAATGGTATGTGTAAGCAAGAGACAGGGAGGTGTAACAAGACAAGAAAATGGAAAGTTAGTATGTTTCAGGACTGTTGCTACAGAATGTTTTTAAAGGGTTAATTAAGTTCCATAAATGTTTACCAGCCTGTTTCCTGTTTTGAGTGATAAAAATAAAATGCTGTATGACTTAAATGAAAATTAATCTTTTGTGTATAAAGAAGGACTTGGTGGAAAACTGTACATTTCCAAACACTGCTATTTTGCTGCTTAGCCCAACTGAAGGTGAATCAAGCATAAATTGGCACTGTTGTTTCTTTGTTTACTTGCTTTTAGCACATACTTTGGGCTAATTAATCATACAGAGTATCCTTTTCTATTCTCCACCCCAAATAAATTACCGATTTGTTTTGCTGGAAATGAAATACCATAATTTTCTCTGGATCAATTGAGTGAATGAAGCAAAATCAAACAGAAAATTTGAAGATAGGCTTTATTGTTCTTTACTCAAACAAACAAATACAAAAATTGAAGGACCAATGCTTCATGCTTCTCTTAACTACTGGGTCTCAAGGCAGGGAGCACAACTCAGCAGCAGACTGCTTGTGCTCAGTCTAGTTCGTACATGTATTGGCCAGAGGTAGAGAACAATTCTGGGCAAAATAAGGATCTCTACTTAAAGAAAGCAGGAAAAAAAGTAAGTTTCAGAATGAGACAATCTTTTTGAGCATTAAAAAGAAAAAAAATCGGTGAATAATATGAAGAGTCTATGCAGCCAGGTTCCTCTTCTCATTAAAAAATTGGTGTCTGTATAAATTGAAGCTACAATGCAAATATCTGCAGAAAACTGAGAGCTTTATTTACAACTTAGTTAAGTTGTAAGAATAAAATTAAACTAGTAGGCAAAATGTAATGTCAGAACAATGGTTCTAAATACTTGCGCTAACAAAAATATTAAAGTAAAAACAATTACACAAGCTAGACATCTCATGTCCGTGGACTGTGTTCTGCCTTTAACAATGGATCTCATTACAACCGAATGTGGCTTTAATCCTCTTGTCTGCTGCTGCACTGATTTTGAAGATTAGCATTCTGGGAGACTGAGTCATCAGGTTATTCTGAACAAGTTTTGCAATCATTGACTTCGAGCAGAGTTCTGATCAGTGTAGTACAAGGTTAAGATAATCCTTGCTCTTCTTGACATTTTACCTCTCATTTTCTGTTAGGGAGACAATCAGCTGGCTGTGAAAGATTTAACAAGTGAAGGTGTTTTAAAGTATTCTCTAAAACCAAGTTAATGGTACAAAATAATGGGGAACCAACCTATTATAAGGCCTAATTTAAACACACTTTGCCAAATTAAAGTGTAGCCTTTCACCTGTATTGCTGAGCACCCTATCCACATTTGTCTTTTCGTTTAACTTCTGCAGGACAACTCAGTTTGAGATGTCCTACTACCCGAAGATGAAGGCATTTAAGCTGATACGAGATCATATTTTTCATCCCAGTAACATGCTACCCTGTGTGAAGGAAGTTCATGTGGTTCTAGATTTCCAATTGCAAGGGACTGGTACAGTTAGGATTTATGTAATAATTCCTCGATTTACCAAGATTTGTTTTCCAAATTGAAAGCCATTCTTCATGCTGGTGTTTTAAAGTGGAATCTACTTTTGCTCAAATGCCTCTACACCAATGAACACAGAATGGACAACAAACAGGAGGAGATTGAAGTCATTGTGCAGCAGAATAGCTATGACTTAGTCACCATCACAGATACATGGTGGGATGACTCTTATGACTGGAGTACTGAAACAGATGGCTATAAGCTCCTCAGAAGGGATAAGAAGGGAAAGAGAAGTGGTAGCATGTCTCTGTACATTAGAGAGAATTTCAATTGTACAAAGCTCAGCGACTGTGATGATAAGGTCAAGTGCTTACAGGAAAATGATGATGAGGAAGGCCAACAAGACAGATATCCCGCTGGGAGTCTGTTATAGACCACCTAACCAAGATAAAGAACTTGGTGAAGAATTCTGCAAGTGGCTGGCAAAAGTCTCCCAATCACTACCCGTTGTTCTTGTCGAGGACTTCAACTTACTGGACAGCTGCTGGAAATACAACATAGCAGAGACAACAGAACCTAGGACGTTCCCCGGGGTGTGCTGAAGATAAGTGAGCCTCCCAGGGGAAGCGCCTTGCTTGATCCACTGTTTACAAACAGAAAAGGACTGGGAGAAGATGTGGTGGTCAGAGGTCGTCTTGGGCTTGGTGACCATGAAATGAGTTCTCAGTTCTTGCTGAAGTAATGTGGGTGGCCAGCAAAACCACTACCATGGACTTCTGAAAGAATGACTTTGGCCTCTTCAGGTCAATGCTTGAGATAGTTTCTTGAGAAACAGTCCTGGAGGGCAAAGGCTGGACGTTCTTCATGAAGGAAATCTTAAAGGCACAGGAGCAGGCTGTCCCCATACATCACAAGACAAACCAGTGGAGAAGTTGTTCAGCCTGGCTAAACAGGAACTCTTGCTGGGACACCAGAAGAAAAAGAGTTTATTTCTAATGGAAAAAAATGGGTGGGGAACTCAAGGAGAATACAGGGATCTCTTTACCTGGTGTTTGTTAGCTGATATTCCAACCTAAGTTGGGTGGGAATATCAATCTGCTCAAGGGCGGGGAGGCTCTGCAGAGGTACCTGGACAGGCTGAATCAAAGGGCCAAGGTCAATTGTGTGGGGTTTAAATAGGCCAAGTTCCAAGTCCTGCACTTCAGTCACAACAATCCCATGCAGCACTACAGGCTTCAGGAAGAGTGGCTGGAAATCTGCCCAGGAGAAAAGGACTTGGGAGTGCTGGTTGATAGCCAAGCAGATAAGAGCCAGCAGTATGGCCGCATGACCAAGAAGGCCAAGAGCATCTTGACTTGTATCAGAAATGGTGCAGCCAGTAGCACTGGGAAAGTGATCATGCCCCTGTACTCGGCGCTGGTGAAGCCACACCTCACTGTTCTCAGTTTTGGATCCCTCACTACAAGAAATATTGCCAGAGTGTGTCTAGAGGAGGGAAGTGAAGTTGGTGAAGGATCTGGAGGATAGGTCTTATGAGGATTAGCTGGGGCAACTGGGATTTTTTAGTCTGCAGAGAAGGAGGCTGAGGCATTATCACTCTCTACACCTACCTGAAAGGAGGTCGCAGTGAGGTGGGTGTTGGTCTCTTCTCCCAAGTAACAAGTGATACGATGAGAGGAAATGGCCTCAAATTGCAGCAGGAGAGGTTTAAATTGAATATTAGAAAAAAATCCTTTACCGAAAGAGAGGTCATGCTGCCCGGGGAAATGGTGGAGTCACCGTCCCTGGAGCTATTTGAAATGTGTGTGGATGTGGTGTTTAGGGACATTTTTTAGTAGGCATGATGGTGTTGGGCTAACAATTAGATGTGATGATCTTGGAGGTCTTTTTCAACCTTAATTATTCTATGATTCTATGATTGCTGCATTTTCATCGTGATACTTTGCTAGAGAGATTTTTCTTGGAGGTGGGTCAGTTTTCTTTGTTATATTCTTTGGCTTGAATAAAAGAATTCTCTTTTTCAAATAAGTATCAGTAACTCCACTAGTTATATGCTGTTTATGGATAATCGTCTATTTAAATTAGTTCCTTGTACTCATATAACACTCATCATGATAAGGTTGACAAAAGGATGTGTAATATTCATACTCTTCGTTCTTGCATTCAAGTTACCAGATATTATTCTAAAAAACTCATGAGAGTTAGAACTGGTTTAATGACATATTCCATATAGGAATATGCAGCTACAGAACTGTATAATTAAACAACAACATCATTACATATAAATGTAGATTAAAGAATACGCTTTGACATATGAGTATGTTTTGCAAAATCAAGAATAGATACGTTATTTAGAAAAAAAAAACATCAAAGACAAGTTTGAATCAAAACATCCTTTTCCTGCAAATTAACCTCTTCAAAGCTTCAATTATTTTTTGGTTCTTCCTATTCTTGTGTTATTTTTTCTAGTCTAATATCCAGTGTTAGAAACCTGGACATCTAGAGAAGAATTATATGCTGACAATCCATTATTATTTTGCATATTTTTCTTCTCCAGAAATTACCTTATTAGTAATACTGTTTAAAAAGTCATTGAAAGAGATGCAAATAATATTTAGGATAAAATTTTAAGGAGGAGTATGATTTCCACAAGAAAAACTCAACAGAAAACCATTAAGTGCAGTGTACTAGCTACTCGTATGCTCTAACTCAGAGGGACTTCTTATTAATAAAATCTTTTCATTAATGAAAATAATTTGCAAGTTCTTCAGTCAAAAATATTGTTTTAGACATATTTTAGTAAGGTGTTGAAAAATCTTTAAAAAATTTAAAATCCTTGGGCTTCACATTTTCATGAAAGTTTTGTGTTTTGTTAAAAAGGATTTCCCATTTTAGAAGTATATATTAAGTACATTCAAAGAGTGCTGAACAGAATTATTATCTACTCAAAAAAAATAAAGTCTTCAAAAATCAAACAAAGTACTTCATTTACTTTTTTGGTCAGTCTCAGCTTTCAAGTGTTCATGTGTTCAACAGAACTGGAAATAGTATTTTTTTAGGAAAATCCTACTAAGCAGAAATACTTACTTCCATATATCATACATCCTTCCTTTCACTGAGAGGATGTTCATAACGTCAAACTCATGGCCATTGCCTCTCTGTTGTGATTGATCCGCTATCTGTAATTGATTCAATTATCATTGTCAACTCTGACAGTTTTAACTGAAGGTGGGATTCATCAGACTTTTAAATGCAAAATCTTGATACCTAATACCATTTCCTTGTCCAGGGTTTAGGATGGTTTTGTATATGATGCAAACCAATATCTGCATGATAAAAATCCACATGACTTTCTTTTTCTTTTGAATGAATAGGATAGCACATCTGTAGGGAAAAGCTCTACATGGTTTGGTGAGGGAGGTGGGTATATTTAATGAGTTTACACATATGCTATACTACTTTTCTTTGATTGACTCATACAGAATTTTCTACATCCTGAGACATAAACTGTACTGACATTAGAAAATTTAATTAGAAATCAAAGAATATAACCAAGACAAATATTAAATCCATATAACTATGATATGTATTAACCTTTATATCTCTTTTCTGCTGTTCTGTACTCATTTTCCACTTCTTGATATCTTGTTCTCTGTGTGGTTAGTTGATCAAATAGTATATAATAAATATTTCTAAATTGAATATGCAATGTAAAAACAATTATTTAACAGTTGTTTCCCTGATTTCTGTAGTTTATGTTAGGAAACTATCTGTAAATGTCAGGATTACAAATACCATTTTTATTGCATTAATTGTAATCTTTCAATTATTTTTGTGCACAGAGTCATGGCTTTTGCTACACTACTATTCTCAATATCCACAAACAAATATTTTAAACAACTTAGAGGAAGTAGCAGAGACTGTCTCATTGTATTTTGAATGTTAACTTTGCATCTGACATAGATTACTTCAACTCCACCACTGAAATCCCAGCAATGTTTACTGGAAACACTGACCAATCAGCCTCACATGGAACAGATCTTCCTGTCAATGCATATGGAAAACTGCCAAGTGGTTAGAGATAGCCAGGATGGCTTCACCAGGGGCAAATCAGGCCTAACTAATCTAGTGGCCTTCTGCATTGGGTTAACTGCATTGGTGGGCGAGGAAAGGGCTACGGATGTTATCTACCTGGAATTCTGTAATGTCGTTGACATGGTCCTCGTGAATATTTTTACCTCTAAATCGGTATGACATGGTTGTGATGCGTGAATTATTAGGTGGGAAAGAAATTGGCTGGATGGCCACATCCAAAGACTTATAGTCAATGCCTCAATACCTCTAAGTGGAAGCCAGTAAGGAGTGGTGTCTCTCATGGGTCAGTACCGGGACAAGTATTTTTCCATATCTTCATCAGAGACATAGACAGTAGGATTGAGTGCACCCTTAGTTACCGGATTATATCAAGCTGAGTAATGCAGTTGATATGCTTGAAGAAGGGCATGTCATCCAGAAGGACCTGGAGAGTTTTGAGGAGTGGGCCCACGTGACTCTCAGGAAATTCAACAGAGCCAAGTGTATGGTCCTGTACCTGAGTCAGGGCAATCTCCAATATCAGCATAGGCTGTCTGATGAATGGATTGAGAGCAGCCCTGAAGAGAAGGACATTGGGGATAGGGATAGATGAAAAATTACATATTAGCTGGTAATTTGTGCTTACAGCCCAAAAAGCCAACTGTGTTCTGTGCTGAGAAAATTAAGTGGGGCCAGCAGGTTAAGGGAAGTGACTCTCCCCCTCTACTCCACTCCTATGAGACCCCAGCTGGAGTACTGCATCCAGTTCTAGGGTTCAAGGTACCAGAAAGACATGGACCTGTTAGAACATGTCCAGATCAGGGCCACGAAGATGGTAGGAGAGCTGAAATGTCTCTTCCATGAAGAAAGGCAGAGATAGTTGGCAATGTTTAGTCTGGCAAGTCTTGGAGACCTTATTGCATCCTTTCAGTACTTCAAAAGGTCTTAAAAAAAGATGGAGAAAGACATTGTACCACAGCCTGCAGTGACAGGACAAGGGACAACAATTTTAAACTGTAAGAGGGTAGATTTAGAATGCAAATATTTATGGTGAGAGTGGTAAGACATTGGAATAGGTAGCTCAGAGAAGTTGTGGAGGCTGCGTCCCTGGAAGTGTTTAAGATCAGGTCATATGGGTCTTTGAGCAACATGATCTAGTGGCAGGCAGAGTGGATTAGTGAGTTTTAAAGGTGTCTTCGAAGCCAATCATCCTATGATTGTGTGTTGCTGTTGGTCTATAAGCCACCAAGCGCTGTGGGTTTACATGAGCCCCACTGACTACAAATAGGGGTAAGGAAAAATCCCAGATTTGTGGCCTCTGCCATGTAATGCCATTTGGCAGGTGCCAGAGTCAATTCCTCTACCGGATGGGCTGCAGATTCACAGAGGAGAGGGAAGGCCATACCGTAAGTAAGGAAATCAACTGCTGGCTTATGATCATGAGGCAAAACGCAAACCCATTGCTCTTATACAGAAAAATGTCAGAATTGTCCAAGTGGAATTAGGAAGAACTAACACATATTTTTCTTTGTCCTCGATCACACACCACAGAGTTTACAGAGTTTTAGTTTTTACTTTTACTTTCCTGACTCTTAACTTTCTTTTTCTCATTTATTGTACTATTTTTGTTTTCCCAATATTGTCTTGTACTTTAAAGTAATGAACTCTTGGCTTGCCATGTTATGCCTTCAGCCTCCTTTAAGTTTCAGTACTCAGCTTAAATAGAGATATTTTGTAATCATTTTGGTTTTCAGGATAACAAAAACATGGGGAAATTAGTTGGAATCTTCCAAAACAGAAATATTTATGGAAAGACTCAGGCTTTGCCTTCTGGCTAAATTCACATCACTGAACATTTCTTTTCACAAGATTATTAAAAAGGCTTTGTCCAAAATTTGAATGCAACTATTACGATTCATAAGGATATTTGCAATGACTGCCTTCACAGGGATTATGATAATAATAAAAAATATCTCTACCTCAATGTTCTTGTAACATCTTATACCTGAGGACTTGATAGCGTGCAATGAGCACTCAAAGCTCCAAGGAAGAAAATAGGTGAGTTATTGACTTGGCAAAAGAAATGTAGATGGCAAGTCTATATTAGTGTTTTAGTTCAGAGCGAAATAAATTTTGAAGAGGATTTTCCAAAGTCCTTATTTAAAATTTCTGGGTTCACATAGAATAGTCTTGCTGAATACCGACAGGGTATCTTTCCAATGTATCTATACCAACAGATACACTTTAAAACACATTTGATAGTTTCCAAACAATAATGGGCACTTAGCCCATGGGACCAAAAATCTGAAATATAAAAAGCCTGAAACACATTTAGCATTGATACCAGACACTCAGCTCCAACTCTTTCCTCTGTAGACCTACTAACATAGTTACAATCTTATTATACTATTATTTTATCAATAATTATATACAATATGTCTTATATATATTTATGCAAATATAATCAATAAAGCGTATCACTCT
This sequence comes from Cuculus canorus, assembly GCF_017976375.1. Classification (NCBI taxonomy): domain Eukaryota; kingdom Metazoa; phylum Chordata; class Aves; order Cuculiformes; family Cuculidae; genus Cuculus; species Cuculus canorus. The sequence goes on along the minus strand of NC_071441.1, from coordinate 26,657,767 downwards.
GTGAACACTGCAGTTATTTCTATTTCTTGCAATGAAATAACTAGTATATTGCCTAGTATATTGCCATCAATAACTTCAGTATCCCAGATAGCCTTATAATTTTCATCATCAATTACAGATATTATATTTTTGAACCTTGAAATAAACCGGAACTTTTTAGAGTTGACATTTGGATCTCTAATTCTTTTACTTAATCCATGCCTTTCCAGTGTGAAAACAGAGGTTTTACAGAGTTTGCATCAGTGTACAACATTGTTATGGAACATATTCAATGATTGGTAAAGAGACGGCTGTTTTACATTTAAAAACAAAAGGAGAAAATTGTAGTCCTCATTAGCAGCAACAGCCTATAAATCTTAACTGGGTCATGGGAATATAAAATGTATGCAAAACAGAGAAATGTCTTATTTATTGGAAACCATGGGTTTTAAAAATAGATGCATGGATTGTAAACATAATCATCCAAGGTTGGGAATTTAAGTTCCAAGAGTAAGTTTTTTTAAAAACTTTGGCAGTGTTCACAAGAGTGATTCTAATTTACTTGTGTTTCCACATAGTGTGTTAGGAAAGGTAGAAAACTTCATTTTCATTGAACGGAGGGAGATAAAAGACACTCCAAAGCCCTAGGTGTTGTTTTTATACTTTGCAAGAAAATATGGTCTTTGCCACAATGGTTGGTAATCAGAGCTTTAAATCCCATGCAGAAATTTGCACCTTCACTGTAGATTTCAGAAAGGTGTTTTGGTTCCAGAGAGAGATTAAGTTTAAAGAAAAATCTCTGTCATTCTTACCTGATGTCCATTTAGATATTTCATCCTTACACTTGCAGGTCTGTGCATATCTGTTCTTCAATCACTATATTTTTCGTCATCACATAGGTAGTTGAAATATCAGCTTGGTAAGAAGAGGCCATACATTACCTGTTAGTACAAAGTCATCTACCATTTCATGAATAGTCTTTTTAATTTTACTCACAGGTGAAAAAGACCTAGAAAGAAGAAAGATTCCAGATTACTGTTCAAGTTACAGTAGGATCTGCTTCATACTACTTACCTGCATACTTACAATAAATGACGGAATTAATAACACTGTAGCTGATTGATAAATCACTCATAACTATAGAAGTGGCAAACTCCAAGACTTTAAAATGGGTCTTAAAGCAAAAATGCTTATAAAAAATTTAACAATATTTTTATGAAGCTTGAATGCCTGGAAATCCACAAGAAATCTAACGAGACTAACGTTTTCCTCCTACATGAACCAACAACTGCATATTTCATTCTACCTCATTGTGAACCTGAAGGTCCACCCATTTCAACAAGAATTTTATTATTTTTTTTAATCTATCTCTAAGGACTTAATCTTGCTATGCCTGCAGCCAGAGGGCTTTCATTTTAATGTATGTTAGACCATGGTCTGCCTAACCTATGATGTGTTTCAGAGTAAATTTTTTACCGTCTGCTGTCGATATAATCATGATCAAAGCCAAGTTTACATTTGACTTAGGAACTCTGAACATGTGAAAATTCAGTTGAAAAACACATGGTTCATTTTGGTATTTTCTCAGAGTAAAATGTAACTTCTAAATAATTTCAAGTTTTCTGTCATTCCTTGTTTATCCTTCAGTACCATCTCTGCATTGACATGGTAGAAATTCCTTTTTAAGGATACTTCGGAGAATGGTGAGCACTTTTGAGGGTCATGCCAGTGCAAATAGGGACAGCTGGACTCCAGATCTGAGGAAAGACAAAACTGTTTCTTTACCTGGCCATTTGAGTGTTGATGGTCTTCATTTTAAATGACACATATTAAATACAGGCTTAGACATGCCTGATGTCAGATATTTTATTGTCAGTTTCTCAATCTACAGCCACCATGTGAATCTTTTTGCTGACAGTAGCAGAGGGTAAAAGGTGATAACTGAAGCATAGTGTTCCAATTAAAATGAATGAAAACTAGATGGCTAAACACCCTAAGTAGCTTTCTGCATTTCCAAACCCCTTTGCATTTGCATGTAACACAAGAAACATTGATTTACCTCATTTCTCGCACAAACATTGCAAGTAATATTGTACAGGATCAGGAAAACTGGAGAGCTGTGAATGACATGATGCTAAGTAAAACCAAGACAGCTGAATTGATCAACCACAAACATTGCAAAATATTCAGGACAGAGAAAAGGAAATGAAATCTGTAAGATAAACAGCATTTTATTTTTCCTTTCTTTTTTTAACGTACACTGTCTTCTCTTTCAGAACTACATTATAAGACAAAATTCTGGTCAGTTTGTAAGAAGTAGCCTTATCCTTGAATGGGAACTAAGGACTACCTTTACACAGACGCTTAGGGGTTTTTTTTTCAAATATTAGTAGAGTATTTAGTTATTCATATTTTCCTTTCTAGATGTCCTTAACAAAATTCAAATGTGTGGATGAAAAGGTATACAGAACTCATATACAACTGGAGACAAATGATGATTTTAAGCTACTTTTTATGTTAGAAAGTAATCACTGTAAATTTGATCTAGATTTGAAGCTTTGTCACCATTCTAGAACACACTCTGGGCTGAAGTTCACTGCTTTTCACAAACACTCTGTCTCTTTATCTCCATTTTCATAGCACTCCTATTACAGTTTCTACTCAAGTGTTCCAAAATTTTTGGCAAACACCCAAGACTGTAAATAGTGACATATTTGATTAATGTAAATAACAAGCCTAATATTTGACATTGCCACTCTTTGTTTTTTTACCTCTAATAGATTGTTCCTCTTCCATCAACAAGATTTTCTTCTGACCAAGTTGTGTACTCAGAAGGCTAACAGAGTCTTGTTTAGGTAAAGTTGATTAACAGCAAGTCCCGCGAAAACAAAACAGCTTCTCCGATCTCATAGTAAGTCCACAGGGCCTTGTTTACTTGGCTTAAAGTGCCAATAATTTCTTATTGGCACTCCTGGTATAAAAGAGATCTGGAATACAGGTAGCCACCAGTACACACCAGCAATCATTGTTCACTATAAGATGCCACTTCCTTACCTAAATTCTTCCAGTAATTCTTCTCAAGGTGGTCATCAGTATTCTCTAAAGGTGCAGCTAAGCGGAAAGTCATAGAACAGCCAACAGTTTTTTCAGGGATTTGAAAATGTCAGCTTCAAGAACTAGGACAGATGTGAGGCATCAATAGTGATATAGAATAGAGGAATCAGACACTTCATATTTCACCAAATAAAAAGTAAACCCCCCAAAAGTTACATTTTCTCACCTACAAGTTAGTCTTTAGTAAAACAAGAAGACAGTGTTGAGATTATATTGACTTCAGCAATATGATTGTTTGAAAACCTTTGTTGAAATACATCCCTCCTGAGGAAGGAGATATTAAGATGTTTCTCTTGCAAAAGTAATGAAGGTGTATTGAAGTATAAATATTTCTGTCAAATACGTACTACAGTTATGACTGTTAAAGATAAGTTACTCTTTCCTCCCCTCTTCTATAACTCCTTCCAAATATTGCCGTCAGTGCTCTGTCTCTGAAATTTCATGTGGAGAATGTTTCTTATGGAAGCAAAAGATTTCTTCCATCTTTTAATAGCACATTTTTGTGACTGACTTATTGATAGTCATAATCAGTGTTATAATTATAGCAAACCAGCAATTAGAGAAACTAGGAAAGCTGTGTTACTGTTTTTCTTAACCACAAAATGCAATGACATTCTTGCAGCAAGCATTGTAGACAAGGACTGGTGATAAATGAAAAGATTTGAGACAGCTGCATTCTGCCTATCTCTTCTAGTGTGACAAAATAAATCTTCTGTATGTGTTGGCAGGAAGAAAACAGATTCAATTTTTCCCTTAGACTACAATCTTGTATGTAAAACTGGAACCGAAATTTCCAGGGGTGCTGATACTGTAAGAAGATGAATAACTAAACTCGTGCACTGAAATTTCTATAAGCTGATTTTTCTCACTCCACATGGTTACTGACTTGGCGTACAGCAAGGTGTTCAAAGCATATAGGGATGGAATGTATCAAAATTATTAGAAGTGGATCCGAGTGGAAAAGCTGAGAAATTAGCTCCTTGTGTTTGGAACATGTCATGTTCAACAATCTACAAAATGTCTCTCTCAACTACTGTAATGCACAATACAAACTAAAACTCTTACCAAAGGAGCTGCTTTCAGTATATGCCTTTGGCATTAGAAAAGCTGCTGATTTGATACATAAACAAGAATACAGAGTTTTACAAACAGCACTTTTGCCAACAGAATAATGCTTGAGAACTTTATTCTCGTGCAATGAATCTGTACTATGTGTAGATAAAACTGATGTGGTACTGACACACATAAGACAAGAAGTGAGATTTTTTTTTTTCCCTTCTCTCTGTGAACTGGCTCTTAAAGTTTGTAAGTCCTTTTTAAACCTCAGGTTACATTTTGTCCCCTGTTTTCCTTCTGGATTATTTTGTCCATCTTCTTTGTGGGATCCAATGAGTTGTTCTTGTTTTTCCAAACTCTTGAGAGGCTAGGAAGCCCGACCTGATCTTCTGGATATTGCCAGGCACTCAGTCATGTCTATTTTCCACATCTCGTAGTTCTATCCCTCAGATCATAGATTATGTCCCATCTTCATCATATCAGAAGTTATGAGAGTTGGATAGAGATAACATAACTCACTGGTGTCACATAGAAGTTCCCTTGATGGAGCTTAAAGTTCTGTGATTGTACATCTGAAAGAAGAAGAGGGAAATTTCCATATTGTACAGTTCTGGTGGTGAATTTGAGCTGTTACTGCTCTTAAATGCACAGTGCGTTCAGCACAGGCTCGGGCTAATGGAGCAAAGTTCAGCATTACTCTAGTAGAGTTTCATTCCTCCAGCAAGGGAGCGTATAAAGCACCCGCACAGAGTGATGTTGAGGCATCTAGCTGTGGGAAAACCTCATCTGGAACACACCGAAAAAGTATTGCTGCCTGTGCTTTCCCTGCCCTGTAAAGCACTTGATTGGAATTTTTCTACAGGCTTCACAGGGTGCTCTGATCCATCCTTACAACAGGAGGGTTTGTTTTATCCCCTGAAAGACAGAGGCATGTCTTTTGCTGTTCTGAACTTCTGAGGTTCTTGTTTTTCTTGAACCTAAGCCTCTTTGAGAGATTTGCAGTCAGTGTCACAACCACTGCAATGATATTGGGTGACAGGAGGCAATGTCTGCTCTTTTACACAAATGTACATTTCGTATTAATAACACTTCTCATTTTTTATGGGAGTGATTCCAAAGATCTTAAATCAAGATAAATAGAAAATGTTCAGAGGCAAACAAAAAGAATTGTGTCTCAGATTTGGTGATAATCCAGATAGGAATTTTGAAATGTATGAGTTAAAATGTCAAGTTATTATGGCACTATAGAAATAGACACTATTTTTCAGTGGAATATAAGGTAGAAATAAGAAAATATCTAGCTGTTTTTATAAAATCCACAGTATTTCAGGATTGAAGCACAGTATTTGCTTTAATAGAGAAAATTCTCAGTGGACACAAAATGGTTCATTAAACTACAATTTCACTGCAAGTATATTCCTATAAATTAAGTTTACCAATTTTGATTTCTGGATTTGGCTGTAAAATGAGACAGACATCAGCAATATACATCAGCAACCTCTAAGTAGAGCATCAGCCTGAATACAGACTAGGAATTTGAATGCAACTCTAAAGTTTTGACCAAAAGAGTAAACAAAGTCTGGGAACACAAGTAATATTGTGGCCTACAAAACATACAGAGGGAAAACTGAGTGTATGATATAGAAATCTGAGACAGACATTTCAGAGAGGAATTTTCACCTTCAGAAGTCATTACAGGTGTTTTCCATTGCAGGAAAAGAAAAAGTACTCTTTTTATTTTTATTCCAGGAAAAAGCAGAAGTCAGTCTTCCATGGGATAAAGACGTTGCTTTCTCTGAGAAAGAATGCACCTAAAATCAACTGGGAATGGAAATATCCTAATAATTGCAAGGCTCCAAGAAATTCAAATCTGTGGTATTTGAAAGGATAACCGTAACAGCTGTATAGCCGTGTGCTCCTAAAAAGGAGATAGTCCTAAAGAGGAAGGGAACAATGCAGAATCAAAGTAAAAAAAAATTAGAAAAAATTAGATACAATCTGCTAGGGGAAAAAAAAAAGAAGCCTAACACCTAGTAAATGCTTTCCTAAGTATAGCAATTAAGATGACAGAATTAAAATTAAACAATTATATAATTAAAATCTCTGTACGCTGTAAATCAAAAACACATTAGGGAAAATTTTAACTTATCTTCCACAAACCACAACCTATAAGTTGTACACTGTAAAGATAACTAGACAGTCATGAAATGGAAGATGACTTGGATTTAATGGAGGCAAGTATGTACTCAAAGGCAATGGTGATGTGGATAAGAAAATCTTTCAGAAGGTCAGAGTACAATCTGCTTTTATCTCTCCAAAGATAGTGACAAATTTCTCACTGACATGAAGATTCTGACAGTCTGTTTTGGGAAACTAGTGGTTGGTTTTCAATTCTTTTTTTGCCACCAGATTAAAACAATGTGCATTTCAAAGATCCTTCTTTGACTCACCTATACGTATGTCCAGCCTTTTTTCCCTGAAATCAAGGGATTCATTTTATTTCTCGACTTCAAGAGCAATCAGGAAAGCTGAGTTAGACATCAGTGTAGACGTTGGTCAGGCTGACTTTCTTCAGTGACCCTGACAAACATCAATCATGCTGCTTCTGTATGACAGAGACATGAAGACACATGTGAAACAAGAAAATCAGGTTCTTCTATTTTGGTACATATAAAATACACTAATACAGAAAAGTTCCAGGAAGAGATCAATTTAGTTATGCTTCAGAGTGGAGAAGCTTTTCCAAGTATTTTTCTCTGGCGTGTTCTCTCATCTGCTTTTGATAAGAAATTCATCTTGGCCCTACTTTTTCTGAACTGTGTGTATTCCTTTGCATGTATGTCAGAGTTATAGGTGTGACTGAGGAATCCTAAGGATTTACTGCAAGAGTTCTTGTCCTTTGTTTTGTAACAGGGTTAATAAAATTATGCATACACATCTTGCTTAGACATATCTCAAATATCTTTTTTTTAATCCATTTCATAATGAAGTGTTTTCAAAGGCTAAAGGGAATTTGTTCCCACCAAGACAAAAAAAAAAATAAAATAATCCAAACCCAAAACATTTGAGGAATGTTTCATTATGCTTCAGTTACATTTTTTTGTGCTACATGTAACACAGTGTCTCATACCCTCTGGCTCATAACCATCCCCAGTGGCTGGGAATGTAAAGGCTATAGACAACCTTGCTTACAGTGACTGATATCCTGAGAAGAGGGAACAGGACCAAAAATGGAAGATCACAGTCCTGGGATTCAGTAGAGAAAAATTTAGCCTCTTCATGGATCTACTTAAAAGAGTCCTGTAGTGTGAGGCCCGGGACATAATTGGAGTCCAAGAAAGCTAGTTGATATTGAAGGATCACCTGATCCGAGCTCAGGAGTAGCCCACCCCATGAACAGGTTGTCAGGCAGAAATACCAGGAGGCTGACATCTATGAACGAGGAGATCCTGTCAAAACTCAAGCACAAGGGTACACAGAAGGGGAAGTAAGTATGGTGATACTGAGATGAAAACAGAGAAACCATCCAAGAGTGAAGAGGCGTGGTTAGAAATGCCGAAGCCACCTGAAGTTGGATCTGGCAAAGGGTGTTAAGGGCAACAAAACAGGCTTTTACAATGTAAAATGTGAGGGGCCCTGCTGGTGCAGGGTGTGGAAAAGGCTGAGGTACTGAATGCCTGCCTCACCTCTGTTTTCACCAGCAATACTGTACTCTAGGAATTCAAGTTCCTGGAAAATAAATGGAAGTCTGGAGCAAGGAAGGCTTACTCTTAGAATCATAGAATTATGGAATCATAGAATAATAGAATCAAAGAACCATAGAATAAATAATAGAATCATAAAATAGTTTGAGTTGGAAGGGACCTTAAAAATCATCTAGTTCCAACCCCCCTGCCATGGGCAGGGACCCCTCCCCCTAGATCAGGCTGCCCAAGGCCCCATCCTACCTGGCCTTGAACACCTCCAGGGATGAGGCATCCACAGCTTCCCTGGGCAACTTGTACCAATGCCTCACAGCTCTCATGGTGGAGAAATTCCTCCTTATGTCTAGTCTAATTCTGCCCCTCTCCAGTTTATACTCATCATCCCTGGCCCTATCTCTACAAGCCTTTGTGAACAGTCCCTCCCCAGCTTTCTTGTAGCCCCCTTCAGGTACTAGAAGGTTACTATAAGGTCTTCTCAGAGCCTTCTCTTCTCCAGGCTGAACAATGCCAACTCTCTCAGCCCGTACTTGTTTAGGGGGTGCTACAGCCCTTCGATCATCTTTGTAGCCCTCCTCTGGACCCATTCCAACAGCTTCATATCCTTCTTATGTTGAGGATTCCAGAACTGGACACAATATGCCAGATGAGGTCTCACAAGAGAGGAATAGAAGGGCAGAATCACCTCCCTCGCCCTGCTGGCCACGCTTCTTTTGATGCAGCCCAAGATACCGTTGGCCTTCCGGGCTGTCAGTGCACACCGCCTGCTCATGTCAAGCTTCTCATCAGGCAGCATCCCCAAGTCTTTCTCCTCAGGGCTGCTCACAGTCGCATAATCCTTCATCTTGTATTGAAACCAGCGATTGCCCCAACTCGGGTGTGGGACCTTGCGCTTGTTTTTGTTAAACCTCATGAGGTTCACACAGGCCCACTTCTCCAGCATGTTCAGGTCCCTCTGGATTGCATCCCATCCTTCTGGTGTGGCAACTACACCACTCAGCATGGTGTCACCTCTTGGTGAAATCTCTTGGTGAAAGGGAATCAGTTCAGGAAATACTTAAGCAAACTGGACGTATGTAATTCCATGAGCCCTGATGGGATGCATCCATGTGTGCCAAAGGAGCTCTCCAACACTATTACAAGGTCATTCTTGGTAATCTTTTAATGACTATGGCAACTGGAAGAGGTGCTTAAAGGACTGGAGGAAAGAAAATGTCACTTCTATTTTCAAAAAGGGCAAGAAGGAGGACCCAGGACCTACAGGCTGGTCGGCCTCACTTCAGTTCATGGGAAGGTGATGAGACAGCTAATTCTGGAAACCATTTCTAGACTTTTGAAGGACACAGAGATGGTTAGGAATAGTCAACATGGATTCAGAGAGGAGAAATCATATTTCACAAATGTGATAATGTTCCATAGTAAGTGGTTGAGTGGAGGAGGGGACAGCAGTTGATATTTCCTGTCTTGAAATTAGCAGGGCTTTTGACACTGTCTCCCAGAAGACCCATGTTGAGAAGCTGATGAAATTGGATCAGCAGACAGTGATGTGGATTGAAATCCCGTTGAATGGTGAAGCCCAGAGAGTGATGAACAGTGGTAGGAATTCTAGTTGGAGGTTAGTAATTAAAGTTGTACCCCAGGGGTCAAGACTGATTTGGATGTTGGCGCAGAGTGATTTGTACTCTCAGGAATTTTGCTGATAACATAGAACAGTGCCCAACAGGCACCTACACATGGCACTGCAGCTTATTTCCATCTAATGTTGTAGACAATGTGTAGTCAGGTTCTGTCCACGTGGAACTACTACTTCTTGATCCTTTATTATTTTAATCTTCTCCAGATTATATCACTTGGACTGTCTAAGTAAACCATGTGCAACAGAATTATACCTACCTAAATTATACTACATTAAGAATTTGTTTATTCATATTCATATGCAGCCCTTGTTTCTTCTTCCTGTATAGCTTTGATTTCTTTTTTTTTTTAATTTCTTTTTTTAATTTCATGTGAATTACAGGCTTCCATTTTTACTTTAGTCTGCCTCAGTTACTTTATGTCCTCTAATATAAGGCCTTCTAAACCTGCTGGTTGTGTTTCAGCCTTCTTCAAAACTCTTATCTCAGATTATTTTCTGGTCAGAAGATGTTAAGTATTTGCAGAGGGCAGTTGTCTATTAATGTTTGAAATTTAGATGGTAATATTTTGATAAATAACTATAAGAGAGCTTTTATACTGGAATTCGATATACAATGTTTACTTCAGAGGGTAACATTTGTTTTTCTTTGGATTACGTAGGGTTGTGAACACATCTATTTTTCTTTTTCAGACATAACTTTTTGTTTGCTTAGCTGATTTATATGAAGTTCTGCCCCTCATCTGTGTCAGTCCATGTTATTTTTTAACGACGTTCCTGCCTGACTCTTCATTCGCAGGGTTTTGGTTTATGTCATTGCTTTAGATGATTTTTAGTCCCATAACTACAAATTAGTTTGTTTTGGTCTGCCTTTCTCTATAAGATAAGAGGTCAAGGTCACCTGTAAAGTCTATATGGAAGCGCAACATATTCCTCATAGTTATCCAATTTATCTCTTTGCCTCATCTAAGTCGTTATGTGTAACAAGAGCGTACTCAGGATAAGACACACATTTCTGCAATTACCTGAAATAGGGAAAAATACAACCAATATTACTCAATACGTCTTCAACAGTCTGAGAAAGAGAAAATGTATGACAAAACGTAAGATTGGCCCCAAATCATAACTTATGAAGTGACATTAAAAGTCAGAGTGTTAGCTTTCATTAATTTGAAAATCTTAATTTCAGTGAAAAGTGTTGTAGGTAAAATCTGTAACCACATAGAAGCAGGCATGCTTTATTTTGCTCTTGCCCCTCAAGGCAAATTGTCAGCACCTTTCAGAATTAAGTTATCTAGACCACATGGTCTAAAAGAACAACAACAAAAGAAGTCTAGAAATAGGACACAGTAAAAAGAGTGGGCTGGACAGGTTTGGGACATAAGTTACCTAGTAATTTACTAAGCAGAAGACTTATAATACAGAAAGTTAGAGAAAGTTCCTTCTAGCGACAAAAGTGATTCTTCCTGCTTTAACTTGTTGCACCTGGGATGATAGATTTTACATCAGTGTACTGTATAGTCCTGTGCCTCCACCACTTAAACCATCTAAGATCTTACACCTGGTAGACCTAGGCACAATGCAAAAATTTATGTCTGGGTTAAAGAACAAAGGTAAATCAGGCCTGAAATGACCCAAAAGCATTACCAGACAGTGCTGGCTTTCTGCTTGAAGGTAAACTGCTCCCAGTGTATGTCTTAGAGTGCAGTTCATGAACCAAAGGACCGAAGCATAAGCAGAAGTTCTTCAGTATATACAGCTCGGTAACATACATGACCTGCATATTTGTGTACATATATTAAGTCATAGGTGTGTGTATATATATATGCATATTTATATATGAGGAGTATATATGTAAATCTCAGATATTTAAATGGTGAACTAAGATAGTAGAAAGAAGATTCCTTAAAACTTAAAACATAGAAAGCATTAGTCAAACCAGTATTCTATCATGGAGATTTTTTTTAATTAAGTCAGTTTATGTGCTGATTTCTGAGCCAGTGGGAAATACCATAGAGTCAAATCATTCTTGTATTGTTGTTGTTGTTGGTGGTGGTATTATTATTACTACTTGAGCTTGCAAGAGACTTAATTTGCCCCTTGTCAATCCATACATTGACCTCTATCTTCAGAGGAAGCTGGCCAAGGTATATCTTCATGGTCTGACATCACTTTGGTTTATCTAGGTGCTCACTCACATCAAGGAACCAAAGAGAGGTCAAGAAATTCTGCCCTCTATTGCAAGTGAGGTGAGCCACCCTCCACTACAGAAAGCAGAGTTAAATATAAGCATCTATTTAAATATAAGCAAAATGCAATTACACATCTGGTAATCAGTGTTGGTGCAGGTGTTTCTGGAATAAGATTCAGGCAGATTAATTATTTACACAGATTATGTCTATGATTTGCAGTGAACTTAAGGGAGGCTCCTGGCAGGGATTGGAAGAGGATTGTTTGTGATTAACTTAAAGCAAGGATAAAGCAATGCCATTATTAAGTAAATACTGCAGTCTGAATCAACATTTACTAACTGCTTGACAAAGTCTTGTATACTGATTGGCTTCAGCAGGCAGGCTGGAAAGGATGCAGAAAGAATATGGGGAGCAGAAAGGGATGAGGGAGGAACATCTCAGCTGAGTATGCTCAAATACAGTGTTTGTGGTTTTGTACACCCTGTCTAAGAATGACTGCCTTGCAGCAAGAGAGTGGGAATGAATTAGAATTCTCTAAGCAGTGAGATTCTGTTGCCATAATGTGCTTATAGACATTATAGTGGAAATGAATATCTGAAGGCAGACTGGAAGACTTGATCTAATGCCCTTATCTCTCAGTCCTCCAACTCCAATCTAATGAGCATATACCCATAATTATTTCACAAATAGTTTTTATCTAATTTTAAAGTGGATAATTTATAGCACTCATAGAAAAATGTTGTAAGTTTTATTAAAATATTCAGCATTAGGAGAACTTTGAGCAGAATATATTTCGTTACTGTTCTACAAAGTCATACATATTTATAATATTAAAAAATATTCAGTTGCTTTAATAATAGCATTCTGTTCCATAGATCTGAATACTAATGTCAGTATATCTGCTGTATGCACTAAAAGGCTGCACACAGGATAACATACTTTTTATACTTCCTATTTTTTATATATGTGTTTTGTATTTTCATTACTTCGCTTTTAATAGGACTTCTTTTGTGATAAAAAACACATTGTAAGCAAAAAATAAAAGTGTTGGGCCTAATATTTCCTCATAGCTCTGTCAGGCTGCAGTCTGGTAGTGCTCAACATTTAGAACAGAATCATAAAAATCTTAGAATCACTTAGATTGAAAAAGACCTTTGAGATCATCAACTCCAACTGTAAATCTAGCTCAACCAAGTCCACCATTAAAGCATGCGTCTAAGTGCCACATCTGCCAGTCTTTTAAATGCTTCCAAGGGTGATGACTCAACCACTTCCCTGGGCAGCCCATTCCAATGCTTGACAACCCTTCCTGTGAAGAAATTTTTCCTACTATCCAATCTACGCTTTCCCTTGCACATCTTAAGGTCATTTCTTCTCATCCTATCACTTGTTACCTGGGACAAGAGACCAATCCCTACCTCACTGCAACCTCCTTTCCTGTAGTTGTAGGAATCAATAAAGTCTTACATCAGACTCTTTTTCTCCAGATTAACCCCATTTCCCTTAATCTGCTCCTCATAATTCTTGTGCTCCAGATCTTCAGAGGCTTTGTTGCTGTTTATGAAATGCTGCAAGTCTGACTGCTGACAGCTAAAGATTCTCTGTACCTTGCAGGATCAGGTCTTTGAATTTAAACTGATTTTATTCATCATAAGTGCAGGAGAGTGGCAGTGGGTGGGGTACACAAGTGTTTCCATCTACCACAGTTGTCCCTGCCCAAGGCAGGGGTGGGGTAGAACTATTCTATCCTTAAAGGTCCATGCCAATTCAAACCATTCTATGATTCCATGATTCTGCGAATCTACCTGGTGGAGTTAATAAGGAGAGTTACAACTTCCAAAATGTGCTCTGATTTCTAAAACCTTGCCCCATATGGTGTGTGGAATTGAACAAAATTCAAGGCTGCTTTTGAGAAAAAATTCTAAAACAATTGAATAAAATAGAGCAACAAAATATTGTTGTCAAGTTAAGCACCTAAGGGTACATTTTCCTTGGTTCTCTTAGCCTGTCAGGCATCTCCACCCATGATGTTATGGGGATATACTTCATAAAAGAGTTCCTTGAGAGAGTTATTACAGAAATGGAATTGTACAGCGTCTGGGGAGGGTAGTTATGGCAGAGTTGCACTTGAAAAATACCACAGCTGTGCATCAACCACAATAAGAATTAGGTTTTATGTCATCAATGAAACAAAGCATGGCATGGTCAATTACACTACCTTGTGATAAATGTAAATAATAAGTTTCTTTGCACACAGCAAGAATAGTCCTGTCCTGTTGGAAAGAGTAACTCTGTTTTCTACCCCTGGCAAGTTCAAAGTTATGGCCCAGAAAGCAAAAAGATCCAACCTCTGATCTTACTAGTCCATAGGGAAATCTTTGACCCCTAGGAGATCAATTTTGTTTTAGTTTCTGCCTATGTTGTTATTCTTTTTCCCATTGGTAAGAGATTCTGTATTATTTATTATCATTTTCCTCCTTTTCTTTTTTATTTCTTTTACAAATTAAATATTTATTCAAGTTCTGGTTTAGAGCTTCATCCCAGATTGTGTACTTAATTGTTTACAGCATAATGTCTAGTAGAGAAGAGGATGCATGAGCAGGTATATGCTTTTAGTTCCGGAAAGATTTAGGTTTAAAGTGCACACACAGAGGTATCTCATAGTAAACTTGGAAATGCTGTCTACAAGCAGAAGCTTCACAAAAGCCTGATTCAAAATTAAATATCATCGCTGCTTCAAAATGTTTGTTTCTTTCATTGAAATCTTCTTCACTTTACCGTGTGGCTACTCATACGTGCTTGAGTCTGCATGTAGGTAGGTGGCTTTACCATGTCACTGGGCATTGTGGATAACAGAAAAGTGGGAAGAAAGGACCTTGAAAGTAGAATCTATCAAGACAGAAGCTCCTTGAGTAAATAAAATCTTAGTGGGAGCAGGAGAAACTCATAGAGGGATAGATTTATGTAATTCTAAGCAGTCCATCAAGTTTATCTCTTACTTCACATTTGTGTTAAGTGTTTAACTTACTAATTTCCCAACATAGAACATTCATTGCTTTGACATGTAGATGCAGCGCAGAAACATGTAGCTGTACAAGAAAATAGACTATGGCTCAGAGAAGGATAAACATCACTAGAGTTCATTCAGTACTTCTGCTACTACAGAAACATGAGTTGCCTGCCATAATATGTTTACACTGTCCTGTGAATATTAACGCAGTTAAAACCAAGTACCTGAATTTCTGCCAGATCACTAAAGCTGTTTAGCGTAGAACAAGTATTGAACATGAAGGAAGTTTCCCAGAAGTCTGCTTTTCTCACGACTGCATTAAGAGCAACCAAGCCAGGAGACTCCTCAAATACTGAGTTGTTGTGTCAAGCATTAGGGCTTTTTCAGATGTTTTGCTTTGCTGAACTGATGTAAACAAGAATCTGCCTTGTATTTTGGGATCATAGTGTTTTTCCTGCATGAGATGAAAAACTAAAGGTACTTTTATTAGTCGGTGTGAAAAGTTCAAAAATATCAGGAATCAGATACACAGAGAGCACATATCTTAGCAGAATGAGGCCCTAATTAAGCTCGTGTAAGATCTCGAGAAAAGAGAATTGCATCATCACTATGCACTGTTTGAGATAATAATTTACTCAAAAACAGAGGTAATGGATTTATGTTGAAGGAAGGATTAATCTATAAGCAGTTCAGACAGAATTTCTTTATGCAGAGGGGTACTGAATAATGGAACAAATTGTCAAAGGCAATAGAAGCAAGTGTGAATTATTCTGACACATTTCTGGAGGAGAAAATTGAAGAGCACAGTTGTGAGCTAGATTTCAAAGATGATAAATGATGATATACAGATTGATTTAATTTCAAGCTAGGGATGTTAAGGGCAGGAAGAACTGCATTAAAAAGGTCGCAAGGTTAGTTATGGGAGACCTTAATGGACCATGCTTTCCTCCTGGTTCCCTTAGAAGATCCTTTGTGTTATTATGAGGCAAATTTTTAGATAATTGATTATTAAATGGACTAGCTAGGAAGAGAGGAACCGGCTACTCATTGGTAAAGACATGAAAGATTAAAAGGTCACAACACATTCAGTTGCTTTTCTTTATACAGACTCTTCCTACAGGAATAGATTTGTAGGTATAATTTGAGAACTTCAAGGATATGAACAGAGAAAAGCATGCACTGAAAACAAAATTAGATAGGGAAAGCACTGAACAGTTCTTTCAAATCTAGTATGTGGTCACACTGTCCCTTCTCTCAAAGGCATTACCATGATAACTAGTTGTTTTGCAGGTGTTCTTAACATTATAAGAGGTTGTACACAAAATGGCCCAGAATATTTCATTTCATAAAAAAAGAAAACATTAGTATTGAAAGCTAAAACAGGAGCACTATAGGTTAATCACTTCCATACACTGACTCATGAAGGAGCAGAAAATGGAACATTATTTAGCTCCTTTCTTCTCAAAGCCTAGAAGGCCACAATAATGAAAAGTTTAGCTGGAAGAAAGTAAAACCTGAAGGTTTTGCTTAGAAGTAAATTAAAATTCGATATATTCCTGATGGGAAGTGACTGTCTCCTTCCCAGTCCCCAAGTCAAAATAATACTTTTTAACAAAGATTCTGCTAACCTGTAACTGCACAATAAAATTCATGTGTTACATATATCACATTTGGATGTGGCAGAAAAGTTTATCATAAACATCTTGTTCATCTACCATTATTTCTTTTTAATATAGTTATTCTGGTGTTGTTTTTTTCCTTAGTTTTTTTTTGGCATAAAGATTCTATCACTGGGAGAAGGTGTATTAGCACAGACATGTCACTGCTGCAGCTTCTGTGAAACCAAACATGGCTCTGTCCCAGAAGATTCCCCAAAATCAAATGATATCTGAGTTAGAGAATGCATGTCTCTTGATTCTTGCCTGAATAATTCTTCTGTTGTAATTTATGTAAAATCCAGGGTTCCCAAATTTCTCATAGGTAAATTGAAATCATGACTCTGTTTAGGGCTGTGTGCATTTGTTGATTCTCACAAGAGGTTTAGTATCATGAAATGTTTTCAAGTATGTAAATTTGAAATCAATCTGCAGTCATTAAGAAATAAAAATACTAGATCAATTTGGCAATATTAGTTTGGTGGAATAAAAAAAAAAATCTAATGCTCCAAATTACTGTGGGAGAACCCTTTGCTTAATCACAAAGAATGCAGAACAAAACTCAAATAAAAACAAAGAACTGGATTCCAGACTAGAATAGTAGCAGGTCACTCAAGCATCTCCTTGAGCTGTTTCAAGAGCCATGTTTGGTGACAGAGATGTGAAGGATGGGCTTCAGGACTTCTGCATGGTTTTGTGAGGTTTGGAGAAGTCTCACTAGATCTGAGGCTGATCTAAAGAGGCAGGTTTACAAGCTAGGGCAGCTAAAAAGTACAGTGATCTTTAAATACAATTCTGAAGATTTTTTTTGGTACTTCATCTAAATTTACACCACTAATGAAAATAAATATTTATTAGGAGAATATAAACCTTTGTCCTGAATGTGTTCTCATAATAAGAACCATTGGAGCACTAGATGCTTTTGAGGTATTCTGGTTTCCTGAGGTTGACAGATCCACTACTCTGCCACAGAAAGGCAAATCTCTAGAGACTATCTAACCGAACAGGCTGTCAGATGTCTAAGAGTCTCTTGAGCCATCACCTAATAAAATCAAAATAGTCAATAAAGATTAATAAAATTAGATATTGAGGGGAGGCATCTTGACTAAACACTATCAGTGCCTCTAATTATACTTGTATTCTTTCTTCAGAAGCATTTAATACATGCAAGACCTCTTACCATTTTCCTCTCTTTTTGTCTACAAAACAAGCAAAACCATCTATTAGTTGCTCCCTTCTCACCATCATTCCTAAGGAGGCTGCTGGATGAGCTTAGTCAACTGTGAATTCTCCCTTAGGTCTGGCCCGGTGACAGAAAAACTAAGGATGAGGGAAAGAAACACAGGATGTTGCTGGCCTTCCCCAAGCCCCTTCAGACAGGTTTTTACTCTCTTTCTGGAATATATTTCCATATCCCTGTGAAACCCATTATCTCATCATTATTTATCATATCAAACATTCCTTTTTAATTTTTACTTCAATAGATTCTTTGTGTTGTTGTTGTTTCTCACCCTCCACTCCTCCCCTCTGTTTTCATAAGGTTACACAACCTTTGGGGAAAAGGGAAGTTGTTTACAATTTGTAATTACGGTACTAAAAAAGAAATCAAACCACAAATTCATGGCAGAGTGTTTGATTCAGAATATTGTTAGAAACATAATTAATAGCTGAAAGCATTTGAAAAAAAGCTCCTCAATTTAGTCATTAAACATCCAGAAAAATACAAGCACCCATGTTTTCAAGCTTTAATGTATTGATATTTGTTTTCTCTTTCAGTATTTGAAGAGTTAATTTGGTGGATCATTTTCTTTGCTGCTATAAGGGCAAAAAGAAATGTTCACCACCTGTTAGTCTCAAAATACTATGTATGTTTAAGGGTTGTTGATAAATAAATGAGTTTAACTGAAGAATTTCATTTTGCAATCCCCATCTTCAGATCTTCAAAGGGCCTTCATACCCAGTAATTACAAATGAGAAAAAACTGCAGGCTGGGAACACCCACTGAGTAGTCACCTGCCTACTCAAATTGGCATGAGCACAACTTTTTATTTGTTTCTCTGGCTGGTAAAATCAGTGGAACTCTGTGGATTTTTGTGTAGCACAACGTCAACTTACAGGGGTTTGTACCCTGGCAGAATACTTTCCTTCACTATTTCCTTCAAGTTTCTTCTTTGTTGTTCTCCATAGTTTTTTCTGTACCTTGAAAAAAAGCCACCAGTCTTCCCGCTGCTCATCATTACTGATGCGTTCACACTCTGGTATTTTCACTATAATGTTGTTGTTATTGTCATTTACCTTGTTTTATTTTGGTTTGAATTCATAGTATGATATAGTTGCAAAAATGGTGGGATGATTCACACAGCTGGAGTGCTGGAATGGATGGCTACAAGTTTTCAAAGAGAATAGACAATGAAGGAGACATGGTGGGATAGCCCAGACGTAGGGCTATGTCTTTTACTGGATTTTCTAGAGCTTACTGATGTTGACAATGATCAAGCTGAGGAAGGTTATGGAGCAGATCATCTTGAGTGCCATCACAAGGCACTTACAGGATAACCTGGTGATCAGGCCTAGTCAGCGTGGGTTTAAAAAAGGCAGATCCTGCTTAACTAACCTGATCTCTTTCTATTACAAGGTGATTTGCTTAGTAGATGAGGACAAGCCTATAAATCTTGTCTACCCAGCATTTCGTAATGACTTTGACACTGTTTCCTACAACATTCTCCCAGTGAAACTGGCTGATTGTGGCTTGGACAAATGTAGTCTATTCTGGGTAAAAAACTTACTGCATATCTGGATCCAAAGAGTTGTAGTGAATGGAATTTATTTCAATTGATGAGCAGTCACAAGTGGCATTCCCCAGGACTCAGTGTTGGCACCAGTTTTGTTTAACATCTTTATCAATGATCTGGATGAGGGGATCAAGTACTCCCTCAGTAAGGTTGCAGATGAAACCAAACTGAGCAGGAACATTGATCTACTAGAGGGTCAAAAGGCTCTACAGAGGGATCTGGACAGGCTGTATCAATAGGTATGGAGTTCAACATGGCTAAGTGTTGCGGATCCAGCACTTGGGACACAACAATCCCATGCCGCGCTACAGGCTTGGGGATGAATGGCTGGATATCTGCCCAGTGGAAAAGGACCTGAGAGTGTTGGTTGAGTCAGCTAAATATGAGAAAGCAGCGTGCCCAGGTGGCCAAGAAGGCCAAGGGCATCATGGCTTGTATTAGAAACAGTGTGGCCAGTAGGACTAGGGAAGTAGTCTTCCCTCTGTACTCAGTACTGGTGAGGCTGTATCCCAGTGTTCAGTTTTGGGCTTGTCTCTACAAGGAAGTCATTGAGGTGCTGGAACTTGTCCAAAGAAAAGCAACAAAGTTGGTGAAGGATCTAAAGCATAAGTGTTATGAGGAGCAGCCTGAGAGAAGTGGGTTTGTTTAGCCTAGAGAAAAGGAGGGTAAAGGGAGACCTTATCATTTTCGGTAATGACCTGAAAGGAGATTGTGAGGTGAGTGTTGATTTCTTCTTTCAAATAACATGTGACAGAATGAGAGGAAATGGTCTCATGTTGTGCCAGGAGAGGTTAAGACTGGATATTAGGAAAAATTTCTTCACTGAAAGGGTGGTCAATCTTCAGAACAGGCTGGCCAGGAAAGTGAAGGAATTACCATCCCTGGAATACAATCTCCTTTCAGGTAGTTTGAGACAGTAATAAGGTCTCCTGCCAACCTCCTTTTCTCTAGGTTAAACACCCACAGTTCCCTCAGCTGTTCCTCATAAGACTTGCTCTCAAGTCACTTCACAAGCTTCATTGCTCTTCTCTGTACATGCTCCAGGACTTGAACATATTTCTTGTAGCAAGGGGCCCAGAACTGAACACAGTATTCAAGGTGCAGCCTCACCAGTGCCTAGTACAGGGACAGAATCACTTGCCTGGTCCTGCTGGTCACACCATTTCTGATAGAAGCCAAGATGCCATTGGCCTTCTTGGCCACCTGAGCACACTGCTGGCTCAAGTTCAGCCAGCTGTCAACAAATACCCCTAGGTTTTCTGTGAGGCAGCTTTCCAGCCACTCTTCCCAAAGCTTGTAGCACTGTATGGGGCTGTTTTGTCCCAAGTGCAGGACTCTGTGCTTGGCATTGTTACATCTTAACCCACTGGCCTCAGCCCATCAATCCAGCCAGTCCAGATCCCTTTGTAGAGCCTGGAGTTGTTCAAAAAACACATAGTTGTTGTGCCTAGTGTAAAGGTTTAGTGGTGAACTTGGAGATGTTAAATTTACAGTTGGACTTGATGATCCTAAAGATCTCTTCCAACCTGAACAATTCTATGATTCTATCTTTCTATATAGAGGTGACTCCATCTTAACAAGCCCAAGCTATTCGCACGGATTATTTTTTGCTCTCTTACTTTCCTTCTCCTGCTCTTGGGTTTTTTTTTCGGTTTATTTACATTACAGAAGCACATCTTCAAGGAAAAGAGTTTCAATGTATACGAGAAAATGTATCAGTGCATAAATATTCTCTAGGTATGAGTATCTTAAGTTTGTATCTGTTGTGTTTGAGAAGGTATAATGCTTCCTAGAGTATATTGAGAAAGCTGGGAAACACCGGGTTTGCAGGTCCAGGGCAATATTGGAGAACTGGAGCAGGAGGAAGTCTAGGCATAGCATTCAGGCACAGAAGCCAAGCTAAATCCTTTAAAAAATGGAATGAGGTCTTGAAAGGGTTTCTGGTGCCCAGCTACCATTGTTTCACACTCAGAGTAGAAAGCAACAAACTTTTCTTTCCTTCTCTGTTACTTGTTCTCTGTAACACCCATGTGTAATGATGTTTTCAAGGCAACAGAAGTTCATCAGTGTTGATCCACTGCTGCACAAAGACCACAGGTGTAACATGATATCTTTGTGCCCAGAGATACAGGTAGGCAGCACCACAGAAGAGAGGTTTGCTCTACACTAATCTGTCTAGGTCTGACCTGCACACATGGCAGGTCTGTCCTGCTGCTGGAATTGCACTTTCCTTCAGGACTGCCTGCATGGCATAGACTTCAGCATATATATCAGTAATTGTTGAATCTTTAAAGTCTGATTTATAAAAACGGCAAAGTGAAGGGAAACTTGAAAAATAGAATTGTTCTAAACAAATCCTTTTTCTTCACTTTTGAAATATGTTCTACCAGCTTCTTTAGCAGCATTTCTGATTACAATGTTTGTCACAAAAATCTGTATTTTGAATGTGTTAAAGAGCTTTTGTTTAATTTACAGGTCAGAGATTCTAGGGATACTAGCCTAACAGAGAATCATGTTTCTTATTCTTTCCCATTTCTGTTAATCTCAAAATTTCCCTTATATTGGGGGGATTGGAAAACTGATGTTAGTTAGGCTGGGTTTCTGTCAATCAAGTATCTAAAATATAATGATTTGGGAATTTCACTTTCTACAAACAAACTGCACTTTAATCATCAGCTCAACTCAGTATAACTAGTAAACTTGAAAATTCGGATTCCTCTTGCCTTTTTCAGAAGGCTTTCTTTCAGTGTATCACAAATGAAGATGCTGTAAAGCTCAAACTATAGTTAAAATTCAGTTGTGAGATAAATTGCCTCAAATATAAGTACAGTAAAGATCATCTTGTGTGTGTAAGTAATAATGATTCAAGTGTTCAATTGGGATTTTATTCAAACATATGGCTGAACGTCCTTCTACTTGTGCAGCAAACTGATGAGAAGTGTTCTGATTTGTTACTAAATACAAGTAGGTATTGTTATACAACAAAGGCGGGAGTCAGGTTACCTTCTGCCTCCACCATTCAATCCACCAGAAAGCAGGAAAACAGAGGGTGCCTTCCACCTCTCCTGTCTGTTAAACAGAAAAGCTGGGGGTCTGCACAGCCTGACGCTTCAGTAAGACACTAAGAGGGGTCTAAACCAATTAGCAGAAACCTCCAGCTGGTGCCTTTACTAATTGTAGTCCAGGTTCTGGCTGTCTATGCTGGAAGTAACCGAGAAAATCCCACAAGCCTGTTACGTTCCTTCTGCAGGAGTCAGCCATACTCAGTGGATGTGCTAAATCCTGTGTACGTTTTGATGAGCTATCACAATAAGTAGTAGACTGTGCTGACTACTGAGGCCAGAATACGCATTTCTTGTCCTCCACCCTCCGTGAGACCCGTGTGTCAGTAGGCAAGTCTTTCTATCCCTTTTGTTTCTGCCTCTAACTGTACAAGTGGCTTGAACTACAAACTGAGGAAAAGCATGATCCCTAGCTCTTCCTGAAGCTATGACCTCTATCTGGCAAATAATGCCAGCTGATTAGGGAAATGATTAGTAAGGTGATGAAGAAAGAGTTTCCTTGTCCTTTTAAAAGATATTTCTTACAGAGCAAGTGAACATCGGATACCATTTAGCTAACAGAATCCCTAAAAACCCTGAGATGTGGCAAAAAGACTATTTATTTTCAGTTCTTTACTTAATTTAATTACTGTGCAACATTGTTTTAAAAGAATACCAAGGCACAGGTAATCATGTGTTTCTAACTAGGTGGTCTGTAGTAGGTGCTCTCTTTAGAATATGCCATGGAGTTGAGCTGGATGAAAAATATCTGAATGAAAGTGAAATTTTTCATACCACAGAAGATTTAGAGAAAAAATTTCTGGCCTTATCCTTTTCTATTTTTCTTGCTCTTATTTATAGGTTGTTCATTATTCATGCTGACTTTTCAACCCCAAAGTTTCTGCTACCAATCTTGTAAATAAAACACAAAATATACACAGAGAGCTTTCTGGACCAATGATTTTTTTTTTTAGCCCAAGAGATTTGTGAGAGGCTTAAATATGGTCAATATGAAACTGTTCTGCTGAAGTAGTTTCCTGAATGAGGACTACGGGCTACCATTGCAAATCACTGCCTACCTATCACTGTCATTTCATTTGTCACAACTGAATTAACCTAAGTAAACTGTAAATTTTCTATATAAATAACACCCAAAGCTGTCTTCTTCTATTGTTGGTTCTGTAAGGAGAAAGAGATTTGTAGGTTGCTGTATGTCTGAATTAGCTCTTGCAGGACTGTGTCTGTGTACGTATTATCCGGACATTATTTGCCATTTAATTAAAATGTGCCATTAATATTTCTTGGACAGAGAACAACATTATAAGATCATGATCCTCTAAGCAAACACATAAGGTTCAGAAAGTTTTCCAGAAGAAGAATGTTTCCTTTTACAGTAGACTGTAATTATAAGAATTATGCAGATCTAAATCTAAAGTGCATGAAGAATTGCATTAATTACTTAGTTTTCTATTTTCCTAAAATATTTGTGGCCGAAAACATTTTAAAGGATTTGTAATGAGAGGGATTCTAAACCTTTAACTATACATGACTTCTCCAAACCTACTGGCTTTGAATAGGGATACGATCTCCGAAAACATTTCTCTAAGTCATCTCCACAAAAAAAATTACTACAATCTTAGCCATAGCCAGGTCTGGTTTTCAGATGTTTCATATTGTACCCAGGTCCAGTATACATTTTACACTGTATAAAGTAAGTGGTTTAGCCTGCAGAGAGGTGAATAATTAATGAAAAAAATGCAGAGTATAGCTCCTCTGTGTCTTAAAAATACATAAGATACTGAAGTGACTGATTTCATTGGATAAATTAAACTAAATGTCATGCTTCCAAGAGGAAATACCAGGACTGAGCAATGCACAGAATGAATGCTCCACAGTAGTAACCAGGGAAAGAGAGAGTCTCAGAAGATGTAACTAGATTTCAGGAGAAATGTAGTATTTTTCTGTCCTGTAATATTTATTTTGGACTATATTGGCAAAAATAATCCCTTTTTTGTCCTTTCTTCTTTTAGCTTACATACTCATTGTTCTCGAGTTTACAGCGCTGCTAGTTGAAAGTTGTCCAGTGTGCTTAGCTTGAAATTTCATCATGTCTGAACTATTTAACAGATAACAGCCTGACAACTTTTTATGAAGGAGATTTTTAATAATGCGTTCATGTTTCTGGTTTATGATGCTATTATACTCATCTTTTGTCATATTAGTAATAGACATATTCTCAAAATAATCCAATCAGCAATTTGGTACAGATTTAAATATCAGCATAAATTCCTATATTATTGAACTTATTTGAAATGTTAACAGAGCTGTTTGCATTTGCAAATATATGTTTCATGTTATTATGGAATGCATTTCCCTTGGGCTAACAGAAGTGTCCATTGTCTGAAAATCATGGGGAATTCAGTAATACTTTAGGCATGTGATTCTGGGGCACAATTCATAGAAAAGGAAAATTATGGATTTGATGATAATGTTGTAGAATAGTTCATTACCAATATGAAAAAGTTCAGAATTTTCAAAATGCTCAAATGCTAACAGCTTTCTTAGAACATTCAAATCAGGTCATGCAGTTTAAACGTGGAGCCAAATGTATCAGTAAACATGACACTGTAGTCCTGGACCATAATTAATTGTGAGGAAAAATAAAAGGCTTTATAGCATAGAGTTAAAAATTATTTCATGTTCTTTTATCTTGGTAAGCCTAGGGAAAGGTCAGTTACTGTACTTGATGTTTGTCTCTTTCCTGTCAAGAAACATGTGTCATCCACATGTTTGTTTTAATGGAATTTGTGTATGGTCTCAATATTCTATCTTATTTACTAGACTGAAATTAGAAGGCTGATGATGTCTTATGCATAACATGATCACGTGCTTACAGAAAAATAATAGGCTTTGAAAATGGTGTACCTTTTATTGCCAAAGCTTTTTGCTACATCAGTTTCATGGACAAGAAAACTTCCTGCAGAATGAAAATAGGCTGGATAACAATATTGTCCTGGTTAGTGGGAAGAAAAACACAAGCTACAGTTCTGTGTGACGTATAAACTACCTGTTCTATAAAGGGCATATTTATAAGTGTTAAAATACCTTTAAAATAAACTGTATAATTATGAGGCTACTGACTCTCATGAGGAAAAAAACTATGATTTATGCTTCTCTAGAGCGTGATTCTGTCCTGAAGAAACAGATGCTTCTTTCATCACAACAATAGATATACAGAAATATAGTTGCTTTAGTTAACTATCATTTGTCAAAAATTTAATAACAGAAAAAGAAGATCGTATGATACCAAAGAAGGAAAAAGTCTTGTGGTGTTTCCTGTTTTTATATACATTCAGAACTTTACACTGTATCATGTGGCCAAGCAAAACAACTTAAAAGTACTCTCCAAAAAATGTATCTAACTAGAAAGTTATAAATTCAATATGTCTGTCTTTGTAGCATGTGCAATATAATTCGTAATAAGAAACTTGCCCCATATTGGATGACAGAAGTGTAAGTAACCAGAGTACCATGTCCTGCATCTCCCCATTTTCACTTATGTTCTGCTGCATAATTCAATATTCCATAAATACAGGTTTATTAACTTTTAAATCTTGTCTGTATTCTTTCTCAGAACAGCTGTGCAATTTCCAAGATTTTTTTTTTTTTTTTAAGAAAAGGACAAGCTAATACATTTTTCTCTTCTGTCATAGTTTAATCCCAGACAGCAGCTAAGCACCACACAGCCACTTGCTCACTCCCCCTCATTGGGAAGGGTGAGAGAATCGGGAGAGTAAAACTGAGAAAACTTGTAGGTTGAGATAAAGACAGTTTAATAAGAGCCACACACACAGGCGAAGAAAAACAAAGAATTCATTTCTTACTTCCCATTGGCAGGCAAGTTTTCAACCTTCTCCAGGAAAGCAGGATTCCATCACATGTAACGTTTACTTGGGGAAAAGAAAGAACTATAATTCCTAGCATCTCCCCCTTCCCTCTTCATCCCACACTTTTATATGTTGAGCATGACATCATGCAGCATGGAATATCCCTCTGATCAGTTTGGATCAGATGTTCCAGCTGTGTCTCCTCCCAACTTCTTATGCACCCCCTGCCTCCTCGCTAGTGAGGTGATGTGAGAAGCAGAAAAGTGCTTGTCTCTGTGTAAGCACTGCTCAGTGTTAACTAAAATGTCCCTCTGTTATAAACATTGTTTCCAGCACAAGTTCTTAAATGAAAAAAACCCTAAGTGAAAAAAATGCAGTAATCTCTATGTATCTGGACAGTGGTAAACGCTATAGCATGAAAAGGGGAAAGATTACCTAGGTCAGAGAAAAGGATCAAAATTTATACTATGAGTAAAATCTTTCTGCAGAGTAACAAAACAGCTGTTCAACAGGTCACACTTTCAGTTCACATTGGAAAGCAGATACCAGTATAATTCATCAAAACCAAATAATCTTGGGACAGATCTTGTTGGGTTTTTTCAATAGGAATAAGAAGTATCCTGATACATGGGAACAACTGGGTGACCTCAAAGGTCATAATTTTTATATATATTAATATATATATTATTATATAATAATTATTATTATAATAATATAAATTATTATATTATAAATTATTATATTATAAATTATGCTACCATCATTTGAGAAAGACAAAGTAAGAGAAAAGTATGACTGGCATTAACAAGATTGTACAATAATTCACCTAAATAATGAAAGTGTGGAAGGTGAATGTGATCAGAGAAGATGCACAGTACTATATATTGGCTGGGGAAGAATGACATTGTAATAACACTGCAGAGACTGTAGTAGGCACCTTTGAAGCGTTTATTATATAACTCAGGGAAAGATCCAAACATCAGCAGAGACCAGAAGATAATTGAGGGATTCCCACAAAGAAGACTAAAAGAATCAGGGTATGCTATCCTAGAAATTTTCATGTTAATTCTGAAAAATACTGTCACACTATTTATAGGTTTATTGCAGAAGGGGCGTGAAGGGAAAGCAAATATTTTAGACAATATGCTATGAATTTTGTAACAGAAATTATTTATATTTTGCTTTTGAAGTCACAGACGTGGGCAATTAGTAGGATTTCAACTACTGGAGGAGTTCTGAAAGAGCTCTTGAATATGTCAGTATGAAAAAAATTCTTCAGGACAAAGCATAGCAGTCTTATGGACTAGATTGCATACCTGCTAGAAAACAAAACTGAAGATCTATTGTTTCTATGAACTTACGGGGGTTGTGGAGAGAATTTCTTCTCTGATACAGTTTTGAAAAGTAAGTTTCCCATAGAAAAGAGCACCTACACAGTTTACAAACATTTCAGATAAGGAGGGTCAAGATATATCTGCATAATATTTTTCTCCCCACCTTTTATCAAAATCACAGATATTTTGCGGGCATGCTGTACAAAGCTTACGAGAATGCTGGAAGATATTGAAATTATCAAGTCATATGTGCTTAGTCTTTATGCATGATTATGCACACTGTTTCATTTAAATTGTGAATAGGGTGTTTATGCACAGATATGCATCGTCTTCTCTGTTTTTTTTCCTGTGGGAGCATGTTATGCGCTCTGCAATCTGAGAAATCAACTCATTATTCTCCTTAATAAAGATAGTGTCATGCGTAAATTTAAGACACTGATCAATCATTAAGAGTATCACGTGAAACTCAGCAAGATTATTTGGAACGTTTTAACTTCACTCAGTTCTTAAAAGTAGATTCATTTGAATAAGGGAAATATTTATTATGAATATGGGAAATAAGAAATAATTTTCATTAAACATTGAGCTATGATAAGAGTTTAATACAGTAGATCTTGGAAACTTAAATTTTCAAGTTCTGACTGGGACATTACACTTTTCTGCCAGTCTAAAAAAACTAGTTTAAAAATAAGCTGGCATCCAAAATACATAGTTATCATTTGTCAGGTCTTGTTACTTTTCAATACTTCTGAAGTTTTGTCATTAAAAAAAAAATAAATCTGTTCTGACATCTGAGGATGTTGTGTTATAGTCAGAGAATATTAATTTGACTAAAACAAGGTGTAAGCAGAGAGAAGACAATGCTTATGAAGACCACTGTAAGCACACTTTCAAAACTCCACATATCCTGTGCAATCTTCCAAGTGCCATTTCCAAACGGAAAGAGTTATTATGCCTTCTTATTCCTATTATGCCATCATTTGAATAACTTCTCAAATTTAGGGTCATTTTTCCAAACAACATTGAAAATGAATAAATATGAATGTGATATATTGCATTAAGGGAAAGCTACTTCTGTTTCCTGTAGCAGTAGATGGTAATAAGTAATTCTTTCATTTTGATAGAGAAAAATAATTAAAATGGCAATAACAAGGTGAGAAGAGAAGAAACAGAATAAATCAAAATGCAGTTTTGCAAGCTAGAGATCTTGTTTCCTCTCTTATTTGTCCTATATTTTCTACAGAGGATAGTCACTGACTTTACTGCTATGGAAATAATCAGCATTTCTCTGAAATATGTAGACGTTTAGAAAACAGCCATGAATTTATTTCATAAGCCCCTTTGCTGTCCAAGCACTGTTGCAAGTAATCTAGACATAAAGGTTGTCCTTTTCACAATGCCAAGAGAGACAATATCATGGCCAGGATACTGATGGAGGATGAAGGGGATGGGAGCTTGCAGAAGTCAGACTATAAAATGAAGACTGATGGACCCATAGCTATATAAATAAACAGTAGCTTCAGTGTAGCTACACCACTTTGAGCAAGATGAGATTGACACAAATCTTAGAGGATATATCTTAATTAAACATGGAATGGGGAGGGGGAAAAGTCAAAATAGTATTGCCTAGGGCTAACGTTAGAATCTGAGTAATTCTTTCTAGTTCTCCAGTGCTGTAAAACATTTTGTTGAGAGAAAAGGAGCAAGTTGGAGTGTTGAGCAAGAATCAGTGGTCAAATTGAATTCAGGTATACTTGGTGCACCATTGTATACACAGTCAGGTCTGGTTTTCAGATGTTTCGTGTTTTTCCCTGGTCCAGTATGTATTTTAGAGGGGAAAGAACGAACTATGTAAAGTAAGAATTTTACCGTGCAGAAAGATGAATTATTAATGAAAAGAAATGCAGAGTATAGCTCCTCTGTGTCTTAAAAATACATGATACTGAAGTGATTGAGTTCAATGGATAAATTAAACTAAGCATTATATTTCCAAAAAGAACAGTAGTTAAACTGAGTTCAGGTACACTTGACGCTTTATTTCATGAAAAAATGAACAATTTCAAATCTACACAGCTTTCAACATATGTTTAAATAAATTGGTCTTCCATTTTAGTGAATAATGGGATGCTTGTCATCGAAGGTTAAAGTTAGGCACCTGCCTTGAGCCATTTATTTCCATAAAACATAACCTCAAATTGGATTTTAAAGTCAAAGAATAAAAGCACGAGATGAATGACAGCAGTACATGCATTGTGTCTGCAATTCCTCCTTCATCTACCACCTTGTGGCAGATATATGTTGGCAGATTCTCTAAATGGCAAAACCAATTAGCTTTCATACCAAACTATTTGATAGAATTTCCCCTCACTGGGCAGAAGATGCTTACTACATTTTACTAGTCAGAATTAAGAAAAGTGATAGTAGAAAAATCTATCCATGGTGGAAACTCTTGAAACAATAGCACAGCTGAATTTTTGTCATATTGTTCTGCTGCTGCTGCAGTGTTATTCACAGTATTCAGACCCATTTACAAGTATTCAGCCTGCAGCTTCCTCTGGAAAGGATGGTCCTTAGACACAGAGCTAAGCTGCTGAGCACAGCTGAGGGGTAGAAAATAGGTGACCCTGGAGAGAAGCTCTGATCCTCATGAGCAGCTGTAATTCAGCAGAGGTGAACTGTGGCTTCATTCAGGCTTCATTCAGCAGCAAACTATGTCACTGATTTGACACTGAACAGATCCTGATATTCATAACGCATTGAGTTAAGGCAGGGAGGCCTGTGTTCAAATGCTAAGATTGTTACTCAGCTTCACTTATCCAAAACTCCTCAGGTCAAAGGATATGACCACATCGTGTCATTTTATGAGCTGCGTAAATACATACAGGATGTATTCAATATTTTGTTTAAAATGAGAACAATTTCTTTTAGTTAATGAGAAATATCTTCCCAAAATATTAGCGTTATGAATTCTACCAATCCCTTCTGTTATGTACAGAGAGTCAATAACGTGTGAGCTCAGTTCAAAAGCAAATGAGATGATACATCTCTTCCTCGGGGAGCTTGTGCTCTAGTTCAAATACAAAGTGTTTCAGACGAGGACAGTACATGGTGTGCCAGTACAAGGTGTTTGGAGGTAAAGCAGGAACTGGCCTGTTCTCCTTGTTCTAACTCTGATAGATATTCTCTGTGTATTTTCTAATTTTCTCATTAGTGCTGAAAGAGTGTCAAATCAAAGAGAGTTCAGTAGCTCCTCTTTTTTATTAAAGAATCATAAGATGTAGCTGAAGTGCAGGGAGAACAAGAGGCACTGCTGGTCAGCGTGTTACTGTGGCTAGTTGCAGAAAACAGCACTGACACATCCATCCCTACGGAAATCTTTTCGCTGTAAAGGTTTACTGAGAGGTATACATAAGGTTAATACGGATGTCAGCTTTCAGATTGCAGCACTTGAATGGAAAGTTTTAAAGATGGATTCAGAACATGGATGAAGCTCACAATTTGTTATTAGGACTTGTAAGATCTCATTAAAATACAAAAAAATGCCTAAGTTAAGACAGAAAGCGTGTTGAGTGTTTACAGCATTTGAATACAAACATATACCTTGTACTGTTATAATTCTTCTCTCACACGCATCCTTAATCCATTCTACTGACAAAACACTGGTGCTTGGGAGTGACATTTTTTTCCAGACATTAAATTGGGGGTTATGCATGGCAAACATTTGGACAGACTTTGTTTTATCCACAGGTCTCCAAAATGCCTAGCAGAGAGTGATAAGCTTCATTAAAGAGAACACTAACAAGTATCTTTTCTCAGCTAACCTTTTTGTCACTTTTTTTCAGCGGCAAACTATGTCACTGATTTGACACAGAACAGATCCTGATATTCATGATTTGTTTGAACAATAACTGTTAAGGTCACATTATAAATATTAGCTCTTTCATCACAATAAAGGGGAACAGAAAGTGTCAGAGATGGTTCTGGTAAACTCTTTCCCTTATAGTTTCAAACATTGATATATTTTTCCTTTTAGAAGTAATCATATATAGGATTCACAACCCCCTGTACAATTGTAGTTTCAGTTGAATCTTGATACAGCTTGTATTTATTTGTGAATGAATTTTTTCCTCATGTGGAAAAAAGCAGTTCAGTAGAGCAGACCTACTCTATAAAAAGAAGAAAGAAAAAAATAAAAAACCAAAACCAGTTAAACGTTGCAGTTATACAACATATATTTTTGGCTGAAACTAGGTGAGGTGAGAATGCTGCTTCAGTTACAGGCGGTAAAAAATAACTTGGTAAAATTGCACAGGAAGTCCTTATTCAACACTTTGCTTTGCTCTTTCCATTTCTTTGAGTAAATCTGACGTTATAAGCATAACTGACTCTCTGAGGACCTCTTAAATAATTTAAAGATGCTGATCCTCATATTCTAGAGGCAAAAGATGCTGACATTATTTTAAATTAGGTTTTTATACTTAAAATACATTGAAGTGAGTGCATTTTGGGAAAATGAAGTTTTGCTACCTGTGCTTTTTCTGAGAGCTACAGTGTGTAGAACAATACAGACGCTCTAGGTAGGATAATGTCTGTATGTATTTTTATCATATTAATAAAAACATTGTTAAGCATGAGACTCTCTATATTTGAAGATTAGCTTGAAACATCTCTGTTACCTTCTAGAAATGTAATAGGTCTGGGACTATTTTCAACTGGTTGTACCCAACAAAAGGCAGGTGATGTTTAAGCTGAATGTTGTGAATAATTAAAAATACACACCAGGTAAAGCAGTACACCGGCCTTTCTGAGAGACAATTTGAGTTCAGTGAAAGCCAAATTTGGCTTTTTTTATTAACAGCTTGTGCATATTTATTTGTGCTTCTAACTCCTGATGTTTTATTTGTTACAAGCAGCTGGTCCCTGTCTTACTCTTCCACATTGTTCTCTGTTGTTCTTCAAGTAACAATCCAAGTAAGAATATGCAAAGAAGAGACTAATGGATAAAAACGCTCATCTTTAAAATATGGGGAACATTAAGTGGAAGAGCTGGCATTTCTATGGCTTTTTTGAAAGGTTTATTTTTCTCTTCTTACATCTATAAGATGATACTGGTTTAACAAGCAGATCCCAAATGAACCTCTAGTATTTCCCCTGAAAGAAACCAAAAAAAAGTGCCCCCAAATTGTTCTGACTCTGCTGCTCGCAACTTAATGCATGCTGGAACTGGGCATTGGCTGGTTAGCTTATTGATCACACCAGATAGTGCAGACACGATCAATGAGGATATGAGTTGTGCATCTCCATATCTAATGCCATTGTCAGATCGGTGAAGTCCTAGAGATGAAAGGACATGCCACAAAAGCAGCATCCTGTGCTACCTCTGACATTTGGAGGCAACCTCATAGTAAGACAGCTCTTAAAACCATAGTGAAGTTAGCCTTATTGTATTTGCCAACTGATTTTGGAGCCATTGGAGTCATTCAGAGGCCCTGGTAATTCTTTACCTATATTTAATCAATTTAATCAGTTTATTTATACATTTCAGTGAAATCCAAAACTATTTTTCTCAAGAAGAGTAAAACACTCAATAATGAATTCATAGCACTTGTCTGTTAACGAAGATGGTACACCAAGTAATGGGACACTTTTTCCTCTCTGTTCAAGTGGGATACACCAAGAAAAAATAGATGCTTTATTTTTTTCCCAGTTTTAATGGTGATAGCAGCAAGCTTACAGAAAACATGATAGGAAATTTCATACTGACCATGACTTTGTGTTCGGTCAATTCTAGATGACAATAATAACTGTTGTTGCTTATTAATGAGTTTGAAGAAGATAATTATTTCATCATATCAACAAATATGCCATGCCTGCTGCATGCTGGCTAGACTTGGGCTGAACAGATTAAAGAAATCCTAGGACTGAAGGCTCTAAACTCAGTAACATGTAAGCTGCAGCTTTCCAAAGTCATCCAAAAGGGGCTTCCGCTCTGGTCAAGATCACTAGAACTGCAATAATAATGTCTTCGACAGAACTCGCTTTTTTTGGTGTGTGGGGTAATACCTCTTACATATGCACATACTAAAACACACACACAAAACCAGCTTTACCAGAGGTAACCATTCAGCCTGGATACACTGTCTGGCAAACTGGAATGGAAAGCAATAAGCACTTCTGCAAAAGACTCTGCAGTTATGATGGAGACCATCAAACCAAGAAGCTATGCTGAAAATTTGCCAGAGACTTGGAAGTGCAGGTAAGCAGGATAAGAAAGCTATTATTAGATCCTTCTGCCATTTATTAAAGCCAGTATTAGAGATGGGAATAAAATAAATGCTGTTGCCCTAGGCATGCTTTCAGTGTACTTTTTTTTTTTGTTTATTTTGTTGTTGCTGCTCGGTTCATTGAGCTGGTTTGCTTTTAACGGTTCACTAAGCTTTGACTACTGTAGAGATTATGTTAATTTCTTTTATTATAGTAGTATCCTGGACTGGAGCCTGTGTTCAAGGCACCAAATAGGTAACAACAGCAATAGGCACAAAATGAAACACAGGAGGTTCTCTCTGAATGTCAGGAAACAATTTTTCACTGTGAGGGTGACAAAGGACCAGCAAGGCTGTTGAGTCTCCACCCCTGGAGATATTCAAGAGCCACCTCGACACTGTCCTGGGCTGGGCAAACAGCTCTAGTTTGAACAGGAGGGTTGGAAAAGACGGCCTCCAGAAATGTCTTCCAATCTCAACCATTCTGTGATTCTGTCTCTGTGTGCTCAGATGTTGAGGTGGCTGTGAGGTTCAGAACATGATGGAAACACAAATCACTGAGGTGTCACTGTGGCTTGTCAGCATGAAGCATCAAGCACAGAATTCCATTGATGGACAGGAACAGGCAAGATCCTTGACCACCCTCGTAATCTGTGGTTTCAGATCAGATAGGTATAGAAGAATTCTTTCACATTTCCAAATAATAGAAGTTTTACCTCCCCCCCAAAATCATTGATTTTACTTTGTTTTCTTTTTTTCCCCTTTGACAATTTTAATGATCTCATAAAGCAAGCAATTTAAATAAGACCATCCAGAAGTCTTGCATCTCCATTTCTTTTCTCATTCTGCTTTAGCTAATACACATATCTAGTCTTATCTTCATATGATTAATACAGTTAGACTGATCTACTTAATTTTTTTCTCATAGTGATCATCAAAATTTTTCTGCCTTACAATGAGTAGAAATAGGACAAATTTCCAGATAAATTTGTTCATTGATATTATATATTGTGAGAAGGGGATTTTTTTCTGTTTTGGCCTTTCAAATGTTCAACTGTTCGTTATTTGTATCCTATCAATGTAAGCAACAAAGTTCTTCCTTTTTCTACCCTAAATAATGATCTGCCTCCATTCGATAATTAAATTGCACTGGAATCAGATGAAGGTCTCTTTATACTATTTTGAGTGGGATTTTTTTTCCAGCCAGTACTTGCTTTCCTTATAATCATTTCCCCCCTGTACTTGGCACTGGTGAAGCTGGACCTTAAATACTGAGTTCAGTTTTGGGATCCTCACAAGAAAGATGCTGACACGCTGGAGTGTGTCCAAAGAAGGCCTACGAACCTGATGAAGGGTCTGAAGCACAAGTCTTGTAAGAGGCAGCCGAGGGAATTGGAGTTGTATAGACGGGAGAAAAGATGGCTGAGGGGAGACTTTATGGCTCTCTACAACTACCTGAAAGGAGGTTGTAGGGAGGTGGATGTTGGTCTCTTCTCCCAAGTGACAAGTGATAGGACTAGAGGAAATGGCTTCAAGTTGCACCAGAAAAGGTTTAGATTGGATATTAGGAATAATTTCTTCACTGAAAGGGCAGTCAAGCATTGGAACAGGCTGCACAGAGAATCAGTTGAGTCACTATCCCTAGAGGTATTTAAGAGACTTGTAGATGTGTCACTTAGGGACATGATTGAGTGGTGGACTTGGTGGTGCTAGGTTCATGGTTGGACTCTATGATCTTAAAGATCTTTTCCAATAAAAACAATTCCTTGATTCTGTAATTCAGAATTGAGAGTCCTTGCAGAACTTTGCAATTCTCATCTACCAAACAGGACTCATGCTATGCAGAGATTAATCTTTAGAAAAACAAAATAAAACATGGATATCAGAAAAGCAAATAGGTTAGTGAAACTTTGAGAAAAGAAATTCTGTTTGGGTTCTGGGTATTCATTCAGTTCAGCTGTCCATACCTGTGTCTCATGATCATGTATTTATAAGAGTAATAAGTGAAGTCTAAATAAACCATTAGGTTCACAGTCAAAGTGTTTCCTGAAATTTTGTAGAGATGAAGGAAAAAGTTGCATGAACACCTTTTAAGACCACATTGTCTTTTTATGTAGGATAGGAAATAAGTATGATAAATGTTAAGGTTTTGTGTTGCTTAATATTGCTGCCCAGTATTCATAACCTATACCTGTTTCTGCAGTGATTATTGAAAGGTATAAGATCAACTGCCTGAAGAAGCCAATTTGTATGTCACCCCCACAGACGACAGCAGCATATTTTTAACTTTCCAGAACAGTTTAAAAAAAATCCCTTTAAAATTAATAGGATTGCTACTATGTTGATTTTGGACAATGTAGTTCAAAATATTTATGAGAAATTTGACCTGAATAAATAGAAAGTTGCATTGTAAGTCATTTCTAACAAAGATAAGTTGAAAAGAATATCCTAAGTTTTTCAAGAGCTACTTCTAAGGAGTGGCTATGAATACATTGCACAGCTATTGTTGAATATGAATGTATTGCTATTGCACCAAAATGCAGTTTCTAACTTGACTGAATGTAATTGTCCCAAGTGAAAAGTAACAGTGACTCAGTTTTCTTATGCCAAGATCCCAAGAAACCATGAAAGAATGTAGGAATAAATGGAAGAAAAATCATGCCTGCTTCTGTTTACTTTGGCCTTTTTCTGCCCCTTTTCCTGCCTTTTTCACAGCTATTCATAGAACTCTGCCATGATGGGTTTGAATGGCATAATTCCTGACCTAGTGCCATTTGAAGCCTTTCTTTTTATAAACGAGAAACTGCAAAAGGGAAGTTATGTTCCTGTGTTTTTATTTTAGAAACAGTAGTTTAAAACAGTGCAATAGACAGCAGAAATGAATTTTGGAGCTGCAGCAGTGTTGACACTAGATCTTCAGAGAAGATCTTGAAAGATTCTCAAAAAAGAAATGCATTTTGAAGTTAAATCTCTCTCTTCTTTATTTCATTTTTAAGTTTAGCTTTTGTTTTAGGATTAAGTGTTTATTAATTAAATGTTTTATGTACTGACACATCCTTTCTGCTCAAGCACAAGTGAATTTCAATGACTGGTACATCGCAATCATGCAAATTTACGGGATTTCATATTCATAAACTCTACACCTAACATTTCTAACTTCACAGCCTCACTAACACACCTCAAGGGTGTACAACTGAAAAAAGAGGCAGAGTCAGCAAACACTCTACATGACTTTTTTCATTTAAGACTTGGAAAAGTTTCAAAAATTTTAGGAGTGCAAATTATTTCTGCTAAGGGCAGAAAGAAAGTTTATAGAGTCTTCTTAAACACTGACAGAAACAAATTCTTAGTACTTTTTTACTTCCTGTACAGAAGCGTGCTAACAGTTTGGCTAGGGCTTTGAAATGGTTGCCAGCACCAGTGCTACACACAAAGATGTTTGTTACTGTTATTTTGCTTCTCTATTCTTCATTTCATTTCTCTGTTAAATGGAATCAAATCTTGGTCGTGGTGAGTTTTCATAGTGATTTAAATGTGATCAGAATTTTACCCACAGTCTTTCACTGCATGCCTTAGTGGAAGAAAACAAGAACTAATTATAATGTTAGTATATGTCTCTTTACCCTGTTCTGAACCCATCAAAGCTAATGATCTCATTGACTTCTGCAGGCCTTGAACAAGGCCACAGATTTAAGTGCATCAAATATACAAACCATAAAAATACAGATTAGATACCTACAGATTCACAGCCCTTGCACGGAAAGGTTCCAAAACTAGGACACAGAACAAGGAAAGAAAGTAAATAAACAAGATCAACCCCCAATTTTTTTTTAAAATGCACTTTTTATTCATGTTCTTAATTAGTAAATCTGGTGGTTCCTAGACTGAGTTACTGCACTTATCCCAATGCAAATAATAATGCAAATAAATACTGCAGAAATTCTCTCTAAAGAAGCCCACAACTGAGCAAAAGGTCTGATTAGGCTTTGTGGCCATGTGGTTGTATTTGTATCTTCCAGTCATTTACCAGCAGAGAATGAGGGCATGACCTCAAATAAATCAATGATATCCTCTTGCAAAGCCACTCGTTTTCGCTGTTTGCTTCCTCCTAGTCTAGATGACAGGATATTTGAACTTCTATGGACATGATGATTCATCCTCTGCGAAGGGTTCTGTCATGTTTATCAGAAGCTTGGCAGCCCTTAAATGAAAACCGAAGTGCTATATAGGTCCAACTGTACTTTCACATTTTTCAGCAGTGTTGTATCTTCCAGACATCTGTAGCTGTAAAACAGGACACATGGGAGGACGGCTAAGCCCCAGAACAACAAAGTAGAATCATTTTGCTCACAGCTGGGTTTTTTTTGAGTAGTATTCTAGTTGTGATAGTTCTTGTACTAAACCTCATCAACAACACCAAATCAGACCACATGCTTTGGGCACATGTAATTTAGATGAGAACTCCCTTTTTGCTACAATAGGCTTCTGAAATGTATAGCTTCTTCTAGTTGCACTGGCAATAGGTGTAAGTTGCATTGTCTTCACCTGTCACATATTTGGATCTATTGCACTTATGGTTCAGTTACACTGGGCTGCATCAAAAGACTGATGCTACCTAATGTGTTGGGTAACAAATGAAAAAATGAGTTGTGAATTACCTGTGATGTTCATATTGCACACAAGCCATAAAATTGAGTACTGAGGGTAAAATAAGCTACTAAGCTGTCATCTATCTGTACTTACCCTACCTGTTTACTGACCGGTTTTATGAAACAGCAGTACACTCCAAGCATGACAAATTCTACCACCTTTCTGCTTGGTCTTCATATTGCCAGAACAATGCGAGGGAGTATTTTCCACATAAAAAAAAAAAAAAAAAAAAAAAAATTAGAAAAAAATGCTCATTCTTTGCAATAGATTGCTTACCTACCTTCTGGTGTTTTGATGCAAATGCTCTACCTGTGTCTGATGCCCTATGTCTGGTGTTCTCATGGCCAAAAAGGCCAATGGTATCCTGGAATGCATTAAGAAGAGTGATCCCTTCCAGCCCCTACAATTCTGTATTTCTATGATTTTGTGATGAATGTCTGGGACCAAATTGCTACCTAAACATCATTGAAATATGCTGAACCTGATTATTGGATGTAAACATCAAAGTTTTTTAATGGACAAGCTTTTGAAAGTTTAAACCATTTAGGATAAAGACTGGCCTCTTATGTATAAGTAAGGTTTGGCTCTGAATTTCCTAACGGAATGCCAATTTGTCCACTATCTTTGTAACTCAGCTGGCTGGTCATATGAGAAAATGGGGTTATTGAACACTGAAGGGCACTGAAGCTAAATCTGCACCTATTTCATGTTCTTTTACAAGGATATATCTTTTAATACATACATAAATTGAAAATAAGAAAATAGAAGAGAAACACTGTACAAGGTCTCCTCCCTGACATACCCATCCCCTTGGAACTTTCACATCCTTCTGGATCAGCCAATTTAATAGAGCTAATTAGTCTTCTGGCCATTGCTGGTATGGTCATCAGGAGCATTCCTAGCTAGAATTTGTGTATTTTACACTATACAGTTTTTTTAATAGTTCAATAGTAGAATTGCCAAAGTCTAGACCATTAAACAACAGGTCTTTCCGGTCTGTCTTTCATACCCTAACAGCGAGATGTCCTGAAGTAATAAATATAAAGTTCCCTTCCACCTGCACATGCACACACACGTATACATATATAGAGAAAGAGTTCTAATTTTCAAAAAAATTCTATTTACTCTCCAGCAAAGTAGACCAATTCTTCAAAGGTATCCAGATTTTTTTTTTTTAATTAGAGGTGTGGAGTGATCAAATGTGTTCAACTACATGAAGAAGAATACGCCGGAAACTTATTAGGACATTACTTGACAGAGGCAGAGAAGTATTTCAATTCAAAAGGAGACCAAATGCAATATAAAATAATCTACATGCTTCCAGGTAGAGTGGAAGATGTAAATGTCAAGATAGATGTAACAAAATATTCTACTTCCCCAGAAAAATAAAGAGATGTAGAAAAATCTGGTGCCTTTTCTCTCCTTTTGCATTGAAGGAACAAGTACATCCAAACGGCTCATGAAAGCCAGTACTTTTACCATAAGGCATTTGTGACCTACATGGAGTACTTGTTTTCTCTCTCATTATTTATCCTATTACCATATACCATAAGATCTGTACAAGCACATATATACTGTGGCAATAAATGTCATATTTATGCAGATAAACATTAAGCTTATTCTTATGATGGACCTTTCTTCAGTGACGGTCAATGTCCTATATCCCATTTCAGTGGTGTGCTTTCATACTGGAAAAGATGAACCCTTTACTCAGATTGCTCAGTTTTAGGGCAAATCACTGGATGATTTTAACAACCATCTTGTCACTATCAATTCCATTTTAAAATAATCTCCATTAACTTCCCTAAATATTCTCCATATGTTACCATTACAAGTGTCACCTAAAGTAGCAGATATCTCACATTTATATGTGGCCTGAATTTAGCAGTGTTTGCAATGTGGGGACAAAGGCAAACATGAGACTATCCTTGCTGCTTTGAATACTTTTGCTCTTAAAAAGGATATACTAATACATTGCACGCTATCATTTGTTTACATGAGAGGGTTTTTGTTTTGTCATTATTGTTTCATTCTTTAAAATAGCAGTCAGATTTTGCTGATGATAGTAATCTAATGGATTTCAAACACATTGCTTCCTATGTAGAGAAAAAAAGAATGGGAATTGTGGAAACCCTACAGTTTCTCTGTAGCTTCTTGGTTGTAAAACTCTGTAGGTTTCAGACAAATCATATCTGGAGTTATCCCTTTTTTATTTTGGAAACTAGGATGACAGGGTGTGTTGGAGATGGAAAATTACTTAATCTGTAGAGGTAAAGCCATGTATTGTATTGTAAGTTTAAGCAAGTGCCTGAGGAAGCGCTGAATTGGTGCAAGTTTAAGCAAACGCTTGACCAGCAATTGATACATCACAAGAGAAAGACTGTGTTAAAAATAAAGAGAAACTGTAAGAAGTGCTTACTTGACTGTGTTATGAAACTCGCAGTTTCAAGTGACCTTCAATGAGAGGGAAGGCAGCCAAAGGGCAAGTGAGTAAGACAAAGGAAGACGAAGTAACGACCCCTAGAAGGAGGAAAGACCCTCAACAGGAGTGTGCACATGAGCAATAATGAGCAGTAATTATATAACTTAAGGGCAGAGTTTAGCCCGCCTTCTGGCACATACTGGCAATACGTGTCAGGATGCAAATAAGTGTAAATAACCTTGAAACTTGTGGCAAGGTGTGACAACGAGCCATGACCTATGTTGTAGCAGAGACACCTGCTAAGCTTTGTGCCCAACCATGCTACAACAAAGGGACATGAAGGCTACTTTGTTATTATCGCTGATGGTCATGATTACTGAACTGTCTTGCTGTTTGTAAGTAAATCATTCATTTCTGACTAATTTTTACTAATAAATTGCCTTTTTATAGTAGTTTGTATGTGTGTTTGTAACTATTTTGCTGTATCCCACAAGAAGTCTTACCTAACTGTTATACAGAGAGAAAACACAGCTCAATGTTCAAAAAATTTTTATTTACAGCCCAGGAGGTACCCAGCACTGT
This sequence comes from Cuculus canorus, assembly GCF_017976375.1. Taxonomy (NCBI): domain Eukaryota; kingdom Metazoa; phylum Chordata; class Aves; order Cuculiformes; family Cuculidae; genus Cuculus; species Cuculus canorus. The sequence goes on along the minus strand of NC_071441.1, from coordinate 26,616,456 downwards.
TATCAGGGCAGATTTTATGTATCACCTTGGCCAAGTCACTTGCATATGTGTCTACAGCCTTCCATTTAAACAGTAGTCTCATACTGAATTCAGTGGGAATAGACAATCACCCTCAAGAAATGGCCTTAGTCTTTCCTTGAACCCATTTTTACCTCTACAATGGGAATTAGCAGCCTATCCTTAATCATAATACGTGTTCTATAGGACAGATAATTTAAATGTAGTAACACAAAATTACAACCAGATCTCTCATGTGCCAGTGTTCCCAAAGACTCTCCAAAGGGGAGGTGACTCAAGAAAAAGGGGAATGAGGTGGTAATGGCTTTCACCCTGGTCAAGTAAACCTGCCATTGAATGCTAGCTAATATGAGTGAAGATACTCTTATCTGGTATGGAACAATCTAGATTCTTGAAGTAGCATTCCTTTTTTAAAAAATTGGAGAAGGGAAAATGTCAGCAAGCAGGAAGAATTTTGTGCTCAATGCCTGTAATAAATAACTTGAACTAAATGATCATCAGAGTTCTGATCACAAGTGGTGTTGTCCGGGGCTCAGTCCTGGGTCCAGTTCTGTTCAATATCTTTATCAATGATCTGAATGAGGGGATTGAATGTACTCTTAGTAAGTTTGCGGATAACACTAATCTGGAGGAAGTGTCGATCTGCTTGAGGGTAGAGAGGCTCTGCAGAGGGATTTGGGCAGGCTGGATTGATGAGCTGAGGCCAACATGATGAGATTTAACAAGGCCAAGCGCAGAGTCCTGCACTTAGGACACAACAACCCCATGCAGCATTATAGGTTTAGGGAAAAGTGGCTGGAAAGTTGCCTGACAGAGAGGAACCCAGCTGGGGTGTTGGTTGAGAGTTGACTGAACATGAGCCAGCAATGTGCCCAAGTGGCCAAGAAGTCCAATAGCATCTTGGCTTGTACCAGAAAAAGTGTGGCCAACAGGACCTGGGAAGTGATTCTGTCCTTGTACTTGGCATTGGCAAGGTCACACATCGGATACTGTGTTCAACTTTGGGCCCCTCACTACAAGAATGACATTAAGGTGGTGGAACATGTTCAGAGAAGAGCAAGAAAGCTGGTGAAGGGGTGGAGAACAAACCTTATGAGTGACTGAGGGAACTGACGTTGTTCAGCCTAGAGAAAAAGAAGCTGAGGGGAGACATTATCACTGTCTCCAACTAACTGAAAGAAGGTTGTAGAGAGGTGGGTGTTGGTCTCTTCACACAGGTGTCAAGTGGTAGGATGAGAGGGTATGGCCTCAAGCTGCACCAGGGGAGTTTCACATTGGTCTTTAAGAAAAATTTCTTCACTGAAAGCATTATCAAGCACTAGCATATCCTGCCCAACCTGGTAACAGAGTCAACATCCCTGGAGGTATTTAAAAGACGGGTAGATGAAGCACTTGGGGATATGATTTAGTCATGGACAGATATGGTTGAACTGGATGATCCCAAAGGTCTTTTCCAACCTAGGGATTCTATGATTACATGAAAAACAGCCAGATGTTAACATATACCTTGTGCAAAGAACTGTCTGGATGTATTTAGCACACTTTGGTTAAGTTATCACGCATCAGTCAGAAACATCTTTCTCTCATCTTGTTTTTATTCCATCCTATTTCCGCTAAATTTTTTTGCAGTTTTTCTTTTCCTGTTTTTTTAATGGTTGTGTAATTCAACAGTGTATTATGTGCTAAAGCTTATTTCAAAGGTGAGAACTTAAGAATCATAGTTAACTAATTGTATCAGATTGTGTGTTTCCTGTGCATTCTAAGAGCCTTCAACCACCTTGACAAAAAAAAATAATGTTAGCATAGTGTTGTACCTTCTCAATGCTGTGGTCGACTTGTAACTGCCAGATCTTGCTAGACTGATGACAGCACAATTAGCAATGTATCATGCCTCTAAGGCAACAGCATGCCAGAAGCATGCTCAGTAATTGATGACAAACACTTTTATGGACAACTTCATTATCTGAAAGTACTTGTAACTGAACGGATTTTAGAGAAAAATATTCCCCCTCCTAGTTTTAAAATGGTTGGTAAGCTCTTATTATATGATATTAACTTGTTTTCCAGTCTTTCACTAGAAGTTGACAAACTCTTGAGAGTATTAGGAATCAAAAACTGGGGACAAAGGAAAAACATAATCTGAAATAAAATTGTGAGTTCTAAGGGTATTTCTGTTTTAAATCTCATATCTAACAAAAAGTTGTACAGCAGCTAGGCTGTAGTTAATCAGATCTCATCATCTGTATTCACAAACTCCAAACACATACAGTGCAATTTAATTGAGATGTTAAATTTGGAACTGGTTATCTGTGTTCCAGAATTAATCTGTTAAGAATTTGTCATCATTCTTCATCCAAACCTAGCCAAAAATATAATAGATTTTGTTAACCCCATGCATTCCACTTGTTCATTTAAGTCAGACTAGTGAAGGAGGGTCTGTGTTTTACAGAAGCATTTATTAAAAGCCGTGCATGAACATGAAGTTGTTTGTCCTACATGAGTTCCACTTAGTCTTGTAATAAATATACTCTAGGGAAGTTAAAAGGTAGCACGGAGGATTTGGAGATACATTTATTTTCTCTTAAAGTTGGATGTTTTTATCCTAAGTGAGACAGTGCTCCTTTGGAATTAAAATCAGCAAGTTAAAGAGGAAAGTATTAATCTTCTTACAAAATCTTATATCTCCCTTTTAATGTAAGTATTCAATGCACTTTAAATCATTTTCCATAAGTTCTTCTCTGACATTTGAAATTCCATATTTTCATTATAACAGTGAGAAGGATTTCCAAATATAAGAGACAGAATCAGGCTGGATCCTGCTAATGCAGGCTGCTGACTTCTCCACTTCGAAGAGTTTGTCAAGTAGAAAATGATAACTAGTAAAATCAAGGTATTTGTTTGAGCTGTTGGAGACATGATATCAATGCCTTTAATTCCCATCAAGAAAAAGTCACTCCACATAGTATGTTTTCAAGGTTTTGTGGTGTTCCTTGGGTGGTTTACACCTAGAAAAGTAAAATAACTTTAGCCACCCTCTGTACCGGTGAACTTCTGGCTGCAATATTGTATGTTTGTCAGGGGATAGAAATAGTGAAAACAACTCTTCTTTCAGTTATTTCAGACTCACGGAGGAATTTGCCTGTTGAAAACAATAAATGAAAACATTGTGGATAAGGAAGAAATGAGAATGCACATTTTTTTCTCTACAAATGTATGTATACGTACACACATACATATTGAAGTCTGATATTTATAGGTTCAGATCTAGAAGATATTTTTTCTGTACTAATGATCATTTCACTCTAATTTATTGAAGATTTTCACTGGCTTTTCTCTAAGGATAATTTTTAAGCTTTCTAAGAGGTTTGAGAAGATTAAAACATACAGGTAATATGAGAGATAGAACACAGAAGTTACTAAGTAACACGAAACAGAGCCAATTTCATCCCTGATTCTATCATTCTGGTAGAGTTATATTAACATATATAACATCCTGATAGGTAAACATAGGAACTGTGGGTTAGATGAGTGGACAGTGAGGTGGATTAGCAACTGTCTTAATGACAGAGCTCGGAGGGTTCTGATTGTTAGCTCAGAGTCTAGTTGGAAGCCTGTAGCTAGTCATGGTCTACTGGGTTTAGTACTGGGTCCAGTCTTGTTCAACATATGAATTAACGATATGGACAGGCTACAGAGTTGGGCAGAGAAAAACCTAATCAAGTTCAAAGTAGGATAGTGTAAGCTTCTGCACTGAAAGAGGAACAACCCAGTGCAGCAGTAGAAATTGGCGGTTGACCCACTGGAAAGCAGCTCTGTGGAGAAGGACCTGAGCATCCTGGTGGACACAGTTGAGTGTGAGCTAGCAATGTGTCCTCATGGCCAAGGAGGCCAATGGTATCCTGGGGAGCATTAAGAAGAGCACGGTCATCAGGTTGGGAAAGGTTATCCTTCCCCTATACTCTGCACTAGTCAGGCTGCATCTGGAGTACTGTGCCCGGTCCTAGGCTCCCCAGATTAAAACAGACAAGGAACTACTGGAGAGAAGTCATTGTGGTGATTAGGGGACAGGAACACATCTCTCATGAAAAATGTTTGAGAGATCTGGGTCTATTCAACCTGAAGAAGGGAAGACTGAGAGGGGTTCTTGTCAGTGCTTGTAAATTCTTGAAGAGTGGGTGTCAAAAGGGTGGGGTCAGCCTCTATTTGGTGGTGCCAAGTAACAGGACAAGGGGCAATGGGCACAAAATGGAAAACAGTTTCATCTGAACAGCAGGAAAAGTTTTACTTTGAGTGTGATAGAACACGGAAACAGGCTGCCAGAGAGACTGTGTTGGAGAGATTCAAAACCTGCCTGGACAGATTCCTTTGCAGCCTGTTCCAGGTGAACTGGGTTTAGCAGGGAGTATGGACTAGGTGATCTCTAGAGGTCTCTTCCAGACCCTACTATTCTGTATTTCTGCTCTTCTGTGATTTTAAAAACTGTGTATTTTATCTAATTTATTTTTTACATGGTACACCGAAAGCAAACCAAACTCATCTTGTTCATTTGAAATCAACTACTCGGTTTCACTGGAAACAAATCTCTTAAATGGCATTATCTGCAGTTTGCTAAGAATTTTCTCACTGTTTCCACATTTTCTAAGACTCTGTCCACATGTAAATATTTGTTAGTATTTGTTGATATTTGTCCGTTGATCAGTTATTACAATAACAAGGAGGCTGTTACACTCTAAATGGAATGAATGTTGTCAGTTCCATGCTGTATGTTTTAGTAGTCCTAGAGTGCATCAAAGATAATTTCTTAACCCAGGTAATAGACACCCCTACCTGAGGGGATGCAATACTGGACCTGATGGTCACCAGTACAAGTGAGCTCACCAGTGATATCAAGATTGGAGACATCCTGGGCTGCAGTGATCATGCACCTGTGCAGTTCAAGGTCCTGAAGGACATGGGACAGGTGAGGACTATAGTCATGACCCTAAATTTTAGGAAAGCAAACTTCCAGCTCTTCAAGGAGTTGGTCAGTAGGACACTGTGGAATACAGTCCTTGGGGACAAGGGAGATGAGCAGATCTGGCAGATCTTTCTTAAGGATGCTTTCCATGGAGCTCAGGAGTGCTAAGAGAAGGGAAGGGAAGGGAAGGGAAGGGAAGGGAAGGGAAGGGAAGGGAAGGGAAGGGAAGGGAAGGGAAGGGAAGGGAAGGGAAGGGAAGGGAAGGGAAGGGAAGGGAAGGGAAGGGAAGGGAAGGGAAGGGAAGGGAAGGGAAGGGAAGGGAAGGGAAGGGAAGGGAAGGGAAGGGAAGGGAAGGGAAGGGAAGGGAAGGGAAGGGAAGGGAAGGGAAGGGAAGGGAAGGGAAGGGAAGGGAAGGGAAGGGAAGGGAAGGGAAGGGAAGGGAAGGGAAGGGAAGGGAAGGGAAGGGAAGGGAAGGGAAGGGAAGGGAAGGGAAGGGAAGGGAAGGGAAGGGAAGGGAAGGGAAGGGAAGGGAAGGGAAGGGAAGGGAAGGGAAGGGAAGGGAAGGGAAGGGAAGGGAAGGGAAGGGAAGGGAAGGGAAGGGAAGGGAAGGGAAGGGAAGGGAAGGGAAGGGAACAGAGCTGCTACATCAAAACATGCTGGTCAAGACGGAGGGCAAGAGGGAACTGCACAGGCAGTGAAAGCAGGGACAGGGAACGTGGGAAGAATATAGACATGCTGCCCGGATGCATAGGGAGAGGATCAGGAAGTTCAAGGTGCAGCTGAAGCTGAACTTGGAAAGGGAAGTGAAGACTAACAATAAGGGCTTCTATAGGTATGTCAACCAGAAAAGGAAGGTTAAAGAAAGAGTAGCCAAGCTGATGAATGGAAATGGTGACCTTGTATCAACAGATGAAGAGAAAGCTGAAGTACTCAACAAGTTTTTCCTCAGTCTTTACTGGCAGCTGCTTTCCTCACCCCTCGTGGGTCAATGGACAACAAGATGGAGACCAGGGGGGTAAAGCCCCTCCCACTTTAGAGGAAGATTGCGTTCATGACCACCTGAGGAACCTGAATCAGTATCACAGAATCACACAAGGTTGGAAAGGACCCATTGGATCATCGAGTCCAACCGTTCCTAACACTCCCTAAACCATGTCCCTCAGCACTTCATCCACCCGTTCCTTAAACACCTCCAGGGAAGGTGACTCGACCACCTCCCTGGGCAGCCTGTTCCAGTGCCCAATGACTCTTACTGTGAAGAATTTTTTTCTGATATCCAACCTGAACCTCCCCTGACGGAGCTTCAGGCCATTCCCTCTTGTCCTGTCCTCTGTCACTTGGGAGAAGAGGCCAGCTCCCTCCTCTCCACAACCTCCTTTCAGGCAGTTGTAGAGAGTAATAAGGTCTCCCCTCAGCCTCCTCTTCTCCAGGCTAAACAACCCCAGCTCTCTCAGCCGCTCCTTGTAAGGCTTGTTCTCCAGCCCCCTCACCAGCTTTGTTGCTCTTCTCTGGACACGCTCCAGAGCCTCAACATCCTTCTTGTGGTGGGGGGTCCAGAACTGAACACAGTATTCAAGGTGCGGTCTCACCAGTGCTGAGTACAGAGGGAGAATAACCTCCCTGGACCTGCTGGTGACCCCATTTCTGATACAAGCCAAGATGCCATTGGCCTTCTTGGCCACCTGGGCACACTGCTGGCTCATGTTCAGTCGGCTGTCAACCAGCACCCCCAGGTCCTTTTCTTCCATGCAGCTCTCCAGCCATTCTTCCCCCAGTCTGTAGCGCTGCATAGGGTTGTTGTGCCCCAAGTGCAGGACCCGGCATTTGGCCTTGTTAAACCTCATCCCATTGGTCTCGGCCCAGCAGTCCAGCCTGTTCAGATCCCTTTGCAGAGCCTCCCTACCCTCCAGCAGATCGACACTTCCTCCCAGCTTAGTGTCATCTGCAAACTTGCTGAGGGTGCACTCAATGCCTTCATCCAGGTCATTGATAAAGACATTGAACAGAGCTGGACCCAGTACTGAGCCCTGAGGAACTCCACTTGTGACTGGCCTCCAGCTGGAGTTAACTCCATTGACCACCACTCTCTGGGCCCGGCCATCCAACCAGTTTTCAACCCAGGAGAGTGTACGCCTGTCCAGGCCAGAGGCTGACAGTTTCTGAAGCAGAGTGCTGTGAGAAACTGTGTCAAAGGCTTTACTGAAGTCCAAAAGGCTTTACTGAAGTCCAAATCTACATATCTAAGTCTACGAGACCTGATGAGATGCATTCCAGAGTCCTGTGGGAGTTGGCTAATATGATTGTCAAGACACTCTGTAAGATATCTGAGAAGTCATTGTGGTCAGCAGAAGTGCCTGGTGCCTGGAAGAATGGAAACATTGTGATCATTTTTAAAAAGGGTAGAAAAGATGACTCTGGGAACTAACGAGCTGTCAGCCTCACCTCTTTGCCTGGGAAGATTATGGAACAGATCCTCCTAGAAGGTACTGTAAAACATATGGAGGACAAGGAGGTAATTGGAAATAGCCAGCATGTCTTCACCAAGGGCACGTCCTGCCTGACCAGCCTGACCTGCCTGACCAGTGGCTTTCTATGATGGATTGACCATATCAGTGGACATGGGTAAATCAATAGATGTAATCTATCTGGACTTCTGTAAAGCAGACAGTGTTTCCCTCCCTCTCTTCCTCCTCCTTGTCCAACACGCCGCCCCCCCACACACACACACACACCCTGCCAACATCCTTCTCTTTAAATTGGAGAGACATGGATTTGGTGGTTGGACTGTTTGGTGGATAAGGAATTGATTGGTTGGTTGCATTCAGAGAGCAGTGATCAAGAGTTCAAAGTCCAGATAGAGATCAGTGAGACACCACCTGGACTATTGTGTCCAGTTCTGGAATCGCCAAAGTAAGAAGGATATGGAACTGTTGGGACAGGTCCAGAGAAAGGCTACAAAGATTATGAGAGGGCTGGAGAACTTGTGCTATGAGCGCAGGCTGAGAGAGTTGGAGTTGTTCAGCCTGGAGAACAGAAGGTTGCAGGGAGACCTTATAGCAGCCTTCCAGTACTTGAAGGATACCTATAGGAAAGCTGGGGAAGGACTGTTTACAAGGGTATGTAGTGACAGTATGACAGGGAACGGCTTTAAATTGGAAGGAGGAAGATTTAGACTAGAAAGAAGGAAGAAATCATTCACCAGGAGGGTGGTGAGACACGAGAACATGTTACCAAGGGAAGTTGTGGATGGCCCCTCCCTGCAAGTGTTCAAGGCCAGATTGGATAGGGCCTTGAGCAGCCTGACCTAGTGGCACCATGGCAGCAGGTTGGAATTAGGTGATCTTTAAGGCGCCTTAACCATTCTAAGATTCTATGATTCAGTGATTCTATGGTACACAGCCCTAGAGTGGCAAATACAAGGCATACTCATAGTAAGAAACTCCTTTCCTATATTGTCTTCTTAAGCTGCAGAAGAATCTTAAAAAGAAATGTGTCAAAAACTTCAGTAAAGCTAATGAAATAGGGGCTCTATATGTTTGGGAAATTCTTGCACATTGAATAGTACCGCAGTGTGCCAATACTTTACAGCCCTCAGTCTTCAGGAGAGTTTTCCAGTGTTTCTTTGAGACAAACTGAGTTATCTCTAAACATAAATTGGTCCCCTATGGTTCCCTAGCAGTACTAGAGAAAACACACTGAATGGTGCAGATGTCAAAAGTAAAAGGAAACTCTAGCTATGTAGAGATATGTTTTACTACTTAAGTACCATAATTGGTAGTACAAAGAATAATGATAAGTGGCAAATAGAAAGTCAAGCAGGGAGATCTTTTTACAACTGCTCAGGGAAGGATGCCAGCCTTGGACTCATTAAGCATATTTATTAATTACAGCACAACTGCATGACAGGAAAATTAGGACTGTAAAGTAAAGCAAAGAGAAGTTAAGAAGTATCAGAACTACAGTGACATATTCACTCCTAATTCATCCCTTGTGTGTGTGCCTTAATTACAAGATCACATGCTATCTTTTTTCACCCAGACTTCAGCTTCATTCAGTGCTCCTGGCTCATCTGCCAAGCCTCGAATGACTATCTTCTAACCGAGATTTTCTTTAGTTTTATTTTGTTTTAAACATGTCCTGCTTTCACTCTACATAGAAGCATGCTTTCCTCTTGTATTTGAAAATGTGAGACTGGCACAAAGTGTGTCCCTCTCTATCTGCAAACTATCTTGGCCCAATTTTAAAGATGGAGTTTCTCTACTTTTTTTCCAATAGTTAACAGTCTGTTCTTAATCTGAGTGAAGACATGTATTTGTCAAGTGATAAATCTTAAAGCAAATGTGATTTAAAAAAAAAGATAGATAAAGACTTCAGCCTGAATTGTTAACATTTGACAAATTCAAAAGGTTCTACAAACCAATCATTAAACAGGAGTGATAAACTTAATTATTGCCACAATAATGAACTATTGCAAAACAGACATAACTGAATATGGACTCTTCTAGTTCTATGTAAGTTAGTAAGCCAGTAGAACTTCTTTTCAACAGTATTGTGGATGCAAAAAAGTACATATGGGTACCACAAAGAATGGACAAATACATGGAAAAAGCATCCTTTGAGATCGGTTAAACAAGTAAAATACATGAGGGTCAGAAATCAATTAAATGAAAATATCCTGGGAGAGCACTGATTGGGAGAGTATCACATTTTCCCACCCCGTTCTTACCCTCTCCCAGGTCTCTGCTTCAGAGGTATGTATTTTTGCCATTTTTTAAGACTAGACTAGTTACCCATTTTTGCTAGCTTTTTGCTTTGTGCCTCTGTGTTTCCTTGAGCGATGTAATAATCTGTATATTCGGCAGAACACACTCCAGAGGGTTTGGGGATTGTTCAGGCCATCACTGTGGATGGCACTCTGCAGATACTGAGGTGCAGGCCCAGCATCCTCTTACCCCAGATCTTGACCTCCATCCAGGTGAAGGATATCCATCTTTAAATACTTAATCACAGTGGAAATGCAAACCTGGGCACTGTCCTCACCCATTCCCTGTTTTACAGTTAGGATCTTTGCCCTTGCAGAGCATGTGATGCATATCAGTCACAGGAACTGGAACACATCTCTTAAGCCTCCTCTCGCCACTATGACACACACCTCCCCCTTTGTGCCTTAACCCATTGTAGATAAGAACAGTAATGTTGGTCTGCATGGAGCATTTGTCTGAACTGGGAGAGTTGTTCCTATGTCACTAGTAGCAAATACTGCCTTAAGAGATTCCTGTTCCAGGAAAATGGTCAGCACTGTACTGTCTCAGCTGGAATTGTGCAGGGAGTGACAGCCTGTAGCCAGAAAAGGGAAGGTAAGTAATATTCATATGTGGACATAAAACATAGACTGTTCAACAATTACCTTTCTGATTCTTACCAATAGATGGTAGACAAAAGGCTTTCCTAAGATCTGAAGGAAGTGTACAAGCATCTGAGTGGCCCACAGCTTTTTCAGAGTGCCTCTAACCAGTTTTAAGGATTTATTTACAGAATGTTTTAGTGGTGGTACAGAACTCCTTGATCATTGGAAAACAGATTACGTGCTTGATGGTGTTTTCGTAGTGAAGAAAAACATACCTCACCCCAGACCTTATGTATTTTGACCTACAGATACAGGGATAATGATAGAGAAAATCATTCAACATACCTTACGCTGGCTCCAGTTCTCTAGTTAAAAGCACTTTGGGAGAGATATTGGCTATATGAAGGAAATTTTGAGAAAAACAACTTGAAGATTAGCAGGACAAGAGGAGACTTATAAGGAAAATCTGACCAGCTGATTGTATATAGTTCGACTAGACAAGTGACAAACAGTGAAAATAAAACCATTTCTGATATATTTTAAAGTACTGTCACAGAACTGATGTTGCTCTTTACAGGTGATGAGACACAGTTTAAGGGTAGTAGGATAAAGCTGAGAAAATGATCAGGATCAGAAAGATTACTCTAGCTGTGATGTCATGTGGACTGCAAGTTACCCAAGGGTGTGGGAGAAGTTTCAACAAATAAACCATTTAAATTGAACGGGCAACATTCTTGAGTATATTCTGTCATCCTGTGTTAGCAGAGAGAAAGGCAAGCTAATCTTAAGGAATTTTCTTCAATATACTAATGTGGGATTCTTTTTTTTTTACCTTACATAGTATATTTGTCACATACACCTTGAAGTATGTTCCATTAGGGAATGATGGCCATGTGACTCTTCTTCCAAACCAGATTCTTCCAAACTTTCAAACTTTTTGAAAGTAAGAGGAGTCCCTGTTTAAAATTCACTCTCCTCAAGAATGTCACATTTGACCGCCCTACGTACTATGTATTATTTTTCCTACCCTGTAACAAAACGTATTTTCAATGTAGTGTAACAAATTACAGCTTTCAAGGATTTAAGCAAAACGCATCACACAAGACTTTATATGTGTGCTTGCTAAAAGACACTGGTAGAACTATATGATGTCAGCAAGAAAGACAGAAGGTTGATAATACAATGAGCAGGATGTTTTTTAACTTTCATCTCTGAAAGCAAGAGAAAGCTAGAGTTTACCATAGAAGAAATTCCTGATCTTGCCTCTTGTGCAATTAGCCACATTTTGAATTGACCATAAGGTCTGAGCTCAAAACAGTCTTGTGTCAATACTTGACAAGTTAATCATGATCGAACTTCACTACTAAGACAGATTAACCCCTTTCCTCTGTACACACCAGCTCACACACCTTTTTAGAATTTTCTTCTTCATGGTGTCAAGTGGAAACTAGTTGTTACTGCATCTGCAAGGCAAAACATATGCCATCACATTGTAGAGAACAAATAATCTTTAAGAGCCCCTGCACTGTTTTGTAGCAGCTTTTTTCTATGAAAAGAATGGATTAGCATAAACACCCTAAACTGAAGGGTAATTCCAATGCAAAAAGGAAAATTCTGCAAGATTTCTGAAATAGATTTTTCATGTTAAAGCAACATTTCGTTTAATAATAAGTTCTTTTCCGTTTTTCTAAGCCGTTTTCTCAGGATAGGGAGATTTTACGTTTTCAATTTTAGTAGTTTGTGAGAAAAACTGTTCAGTGCTCTGGAGCAGAAATTACACCATAAGCATCTATTGGGTTGAACTCTTTTGAAAATGGAATGTAGCATCCTGGTGTGGGGATACTATTGGTTGAAACAGGCTGTCTTGCAAGGACAGTCAGTCTAGAATGTTTGTCTATGCTCAACAACCCACAGATCTCTCAGGATGCATGAAGTTCAGGTTTCCACATACAAACATTTGTCAGTATTTTTTGTCAAAATTTTGACATTTCTGCAGCTTTCATTTTGCAATATTCTGCCTAACCAATCCCAAAGAGAATGTATCTCTCTACCACAAGTCAGGAGATGAAAGAATGCAAGATAAAAATATCCACTAGATTTTTAATTAAGGGGAACAAAATAAAAATTGACTGAAAAATCCAAACTGCTACGTTCACCTTAATGTTTAGCTAAATATATGGGATCCATATAGAAAATTATCTTTGGTATTCACATCTTCATCAAGGGAGTACAAAAATTGTTTGGTATTTATCCTAAATTAGAAATTAGTGGTAAATGAATACTTTCTTTCAGTTATACGGGACTCTATCTAATAGTAAATTATTTTTTTTCTTCTTTCAAACCATGAACTGAATAGCTCATATCACTAATTTCCAGCTTTATTAGTTGTTGACAAGGTTTACAGTTAATTTCTATTACCCTTAAGAAATATGGAAGCTGTATGATACTGGTTTTGTATGTGTGCTGAATAACTATGATTTTCAGATTTGGTTACTTTCTTCAAATACTCTTAATTAAGAACATGCATATTGCTCTCACTCATAGCATACATAGAGTTCATTGTCTCCGTGAATACCTTTGGCTGTAAGATCCCTGCCTAGGCTATTAGTGGAGTGCAATGATAAAGTGGTGTTAATTCAACCAAATAAAATTTAGTAAGCCACAACGTCACATTGCTCACATCAGCACAGCACCATTGTAGTCAGCAGAGTTACGTTAATGTCGGTGCACTATGTGCAAAAACTTCAGGTAGTCACAGGAATCTAGTTAAAATTATGAGTTACTATCTAGTCATACCATTTATTTTGTCATCAACCACAACACTGTGCTCAGCACTAGCATTTCTAATCAGTTTTTGAGTGATGTAGACGGAAAGTTTCCTTTTTTTTTTCCCACAGAGGTATGTATATTATACACCAGCTTTTCCCTCTTTCAAAAACTGCTTGCAGGCTGAAGTTCTCTTGCAGATGTCTAAGGTAAGAACAAACCCCAAATGAGTCAATACCTGATGTTCCAGATGAAACAACTGCTATAGGATCAGTGATATCAGTGCATTGATTTTGAAGCTTGCAGTCCCCATGAAAGTGTCCAACAACTACTGGTGTCACATAGTATTAGATTTGTGCACCTGAATCTTTCGGTCACTTTTTGCATGCATTTCCAATTAATTAGCTAAAACTTCTGCTACTCGTAATGAATAAGACTGGGACTGCGAAGCACTTCTTACAAAGTTGAAACTTGTGATTAATGAGGTGTCTCAAGGTTATCTTTGTGCTCCATGAAAAGTCCATGGCTCTTCATGTACTGTGTTGCTGGGATACTGTCAGACATGGTCAGAAGTGGAGTAATTCGTCAGATGGTGTCAGCCTTGACCATGGCTGTATTCCACTTGCAGAACATGCAGAACCATATTGCTGCAAAACCATTCATGATTTGCTGTAAACAAAGCACTTTATTTCAGAGTGCCTATGGACATTTCGACCTGCAACAACAGGATACATCATGGGCTATTCCACATTTTCAGCTTATGTGATCAGCAAGCTCCATGTGTTCATCAAAGCCATGCCAATTTTGTGGGAACAGAGAAGGATTCCTAAAACGTTGGAGTTTTTGCCTTTCTAATTTGGTGGTCAAAACACTCATTAATTCTACCCAGTAGCTAAAGAAATAAAAACTGCTTTTAAGCACACATTACATTTTGCATTATGCATCATTTTGTGCCTTTACATGACTATCATTTGGAGGAGGTCAAAGCTCTTCCAGAGTGTGTATGTTTCCTGAGAAAGGGCATCCCAGCAACGCATTAATACATAGTCTGATTCATGCTGAATCAATGAAGTAATTTAACTGTCATGAGTCTGTGGCCAGTGATACATAAATCAAAAGATGGGGCCCCACAATATTCATGCTCATACTCTGTCAGCACAATCACTGCTGCTTTCCCTTTACTTATTGTCATCGTTGTAGGGTTATGTGATGGTTTGCCTATTATAATGACCCACAAAGTGCTTTGCCTAAAAATAATCCTCTCCATACTACAACATACCAAAACATCAGTTTCTGACTGAGCAAATACAGGCATTCATAGGTCAAGGTTTGTTGATTTCAGCCACTCACTGGTAATTCTGCTCATTTGCAATTGGTTGTCAGCACTGAAAGGTCTGATGTGCAAAGGGCTGTGCAACATTGTTCAAGCTGTGTCTTGATGAGATGAATTCTAATGAATCCCTCTTCTACACGCTAAAGCTTAATCCCTATTCAGGAAGGATTAGCATTCAAATTTATCACAGAATGAAGAGTGATTAGTGGTCTATCACATACAGTATGTCATGGAATATTCACTGGAAATCTTGGGAATTTTCTTGTTTATTTCTCAATTTTTATGACATTCCCACAGTTAGTAGGATGGTCTTACTGTCTGTTGTCATACGTAATTTTGAATTAGTAATTAAAATGTTGTGAGGAGCTGGTAGAGAAAATTTCAAGTCCAGCTGAAGCATGTGACACTTAGCAGCTGTATGCAAATGACAAGAAAAGTTCTTCGTTTCCTGGGGGAAGGTCAGTATGAACTCTGGTTGGGTGCATCGGCTCAGTAGTTATAGTTTCAATCCTGCCTGTCTAAAGAAGTTTCTAATGGGACATTTGATCATGAGCATGAACTATAGTGGAAGGCTTATAATAGAGTGCTTAACTGAAGAAGACTCACAGATATAGGACATGGATAGTCAATAAAGCAGCCTTTTAAAGTTCTTCCCTTAATAAAACGGAGCTAGATTTCTTCCAAAACTTAGATAAGTTTGAATCATCTGAGGTATTACATGGAACTAATTTGGAGAAAGCAGGAACAGTTCAGCAGGTTGATAGAGGAAATTCTGCCTATCTACTCTGCTCTCATGAGACCTCATCTGAGGTATTTCATTCAGTTCTGGAGTTCTCAGCATAGGAAGCATGTGGATCTGTTAGAGGGAGTCCAGAGGAGGGCCACAAAGACAATGAGAAAGAACTGCAAATGACTTTGAAAACACTCTGGTGAGAGATAAGAAAAAGGAATTTTAGTTGGAAATCCTCTGCTTCAAAAGTAAAAACAGTATGAATAAGCCTCAATAAAGAAAACAAAAGACTAAATCTCTTACAGTGACAGTTCTTACAGTGGACAAAGATATGGTTCATCTATCCACCAAAGGCTCTAAAAGACCATGTGGCCCACCACTGTTAGTTGCAAATAACTAATCCTAGCAGGAACACAAAGACACAAATTTTGATTCATCTTAGCACAAGCATCATAGACAAGACTGTGCTCTGCTGTTTCAAGGGAATGGACTAGAAATCCTGACAGGTGAGAAGGATGAGAGCAGGCATATACCTGTATCAAGAGGTGAGTAGGGAGCTCCTGCCAACTAGTGAGGTAGCGTATGGTGAACAAGAGATGAAAGAGACCTCTGCCTTATTCTTGAAACCTCCTTTTTGAGCACAGACTAGGCACCTGACTGAAACTGCCACTCCTGACTAGTCAGATCACTTAGAAGCTTCATCCCTCTCACCGTATGCTCAGACCTGGCAAGATACCTTCTTAATGCACGTTGTACTGTTCTTTTGTAAAAAAAAAAAAAAGAAAAACAGGAAAAATAATGTGCTGTCCTGAGTGCCCTCGAAGCATTCTTGTTCAGTCAGGTTGTCTTAGAGAATCTCCTCTGCCCTGCTGCAGTGGCCTTATTTTTATTTCTAGTGCTTCTGAGCACATAAACTTATAAGAAACTGCAAAGTCAAAAACTCCAATCATATCTACCACCCAACCAGAAAATTTACCATAGCACTGTCTTCTGTTCTCTTATGTTCACACGGTTTAAGCAGTAATCTTGTTCACTGTATAAGGGACACTGATTGCCTTACAGGTGCCTCACATTATAGTGAGTTACCAAAGTCTTGGTTACATTACACACCATTAGTGCCACAGCTGGCAGTGCTGGTGCTAGCTGTTATAGATCATACTGTCTCTATCTCCTGACCAGGTATTGAGTTTCCTCAGTAAACCACAAGTGATTAATGAGATGAGAAGATAAAATACTCTGCCTGCTGCAGAAGCTGTGAAAATGGAATTAATGAGTAGAGGGAAAAGGAAAAAGGAGTCTCAAGGCTTCAGTGTATTGAAAAAGTCAGACTGGCTGCATATTTGCATCAACTCTTAATGATGCTGTTTGCTCCTGAATTAGGCAACTGACAGACAGCGAATCCAGAGAAAATTATGCATCACTATGATAATTACTGTATACCATAAAAATGCCTATCTTCAAGACTATAATCTTAGGAAGAATGCCTTATACCTATTACTCCATTCTTTAGTATTAAAGAACAGTAAATTGCCTATTAAAAAATACAGTGGAATAAATGCATTGATGGGAGTTGTAGTAGGATGTAGAGGATGTGCATTGTATGTAACTGGTACAAGATTTTCCAGTATTTTGTTTCTAATATGAAGAAGGAAAATTTTATTACAATAAGGAGTTTACTTTAAGGACCATAAGCTTGGGTTCAAACTGTGTGACTCTAGTAAAACAGAGAGAAAGCTTCTCGGTCTTTATTACAAACATATCAGTAATCTTCATTTGAATCATATTATATGCAAAATAGTCATTTATTGACTTAAAATTAGATCACTTAATTTTCCCTTTTGTGTTTAAATTTATGTAAATCTTAGCAATTCAAATCTAAGCACAATCCACATGTATTTTACTAGATAAGCAAGCAACCCTGTGCCCTCTTCAAATAGGTAAGCCTTTCAGCATACTCTGCAAAGTAATCAGCTAAAACTGTTGGCCAAGGAGAAATTCAGTCATTTCCAGACTGAAAATGTAGTCACCACTTCTGTCGCTTATAAAAGGAACATGTCTCAGCAGCCAGGTGGATGGAAATGTAGGGATTTTACATTTTAAAATCTCCCATTCTAAAACTAGTTTATCAACTTCAACTTTTTTTTTAAGAGTCACAGAGTTTTGAAGACATCATTTGCAGCTGATTTTTTAAACCAACACTTGCAGTTTTCAGTGAAGAGTCAGGAACTGACATCTGCAAGCGAGAGTTCTCACACTCAGCTACTGACTGCCAGCAGTCTTTCCACTTTCATTTCCATGGAAACTGGGCAAGGAAAGTTTGCAGAAAGTTTGAATTTTTTTTTTTCAGTCTTATTATATTCACCCAACCACTCAGCTTGCAAGGATGGGAATTAGCCCACAGCATCCAGTGGAGTTCACTTGTGACCAGCGCTTTTGGCAAATGTCTAATGCTGCCACAAGATCTGTAGTTCATTGACTGGAGCTCCCTATTATGACATTTTTACCCCTTTTGGTTTTGTGCTGATAAGTCTCAAATTTTTTGGCATTTCAGCAGTTTTCTCCTTAGATGCATATTAAACAGAGTGCTAATAGAAAAATATAGATAACTTGGGTAGAACTTTACATGCAATTTCTAGTCTCCAGACACTGCATAACTCTTTGCAAGCCTATGTGTATTAGAGATAGTAGTTATTCAATTCAGAGCTTTCTGTCATCAGAAAGAGAGCCTACACAAACAGAGATTCAGAATCTGTTCTTGTTCACTCATTAGTTCACACTTGAACACCATTGAAGAAACGGATCCTGATTCTGAATTAATTTCTTTCTTATTCAGCTTGTACAGCCGTACATCTTTATTGAGCTAAATTAACACATCATGGATTTACCTGAAAGTTAGATCCAGTTTAATGTCATTTGACAAATCTGAATAGCAACAAGGACTTCAGAAACCATTGTAACACAGCATTTAGTAGTTGTCTCAATGACAATACTGAAGTTACTGAAGCATAATATTAGTGTAAGGTCTAGGAACCTTTTAGAACCAAATGAATCTCCCTGGATCATTTAGTCCTGTGCAACAGTGAACACTGTTTGCAAATAAAAAAAACTCTGAAAACAAAAATCAATGTTATTCACTCTAAAGATCTCCATAACAGTGCTGGATGTCATTAGTCTGCTGTATTTGGCAGCCTAAGATATTCAAGAATTCCAGAACTGGATGGATTAATCAGCTGGCAGTGAATATGTTAAGATGAATAATGAAAAAAGAAACCAAGAACCTATGAAAGAGTTCTGATGGTTGCTAATAAAAAGTTCAGCATCTATTTGATCATATTGCTGAATAATTAAAAAAAAAAAGAAAATTTATTCAGGAAAAAATGTCAAATTATGTATTATGAATAATTCATAATGAATAATTCATCCATCTCTGCACTATATAGAAATGTTCTTGTATTCTGCACATACATTTATACTATCACTTTAAAGCCCCAGTTCAAGTGGCTCCAGGCAGTGTTCAGCAGCTAAATAAATTCAGGACCAGAGCAACATACCCATGCAAACCAGAAGACCTAGTAAACAGTATTTGCCTGTGACAGTCCAATTGGCACTCTCACCACGCTTGTCCAGCCTGACCACAGGTGCACAAGAGCTGTTGAATGTTCTTCCTTTTCAGTGGTGGTTGTGGAGTCTCCAGAGAGAGCTTCAGCCACAGCTAGTCACAAGATTGCTCAGACTACATTTGCTGCTGATGCTCAGAAACATTTGTAAGACACTCTTCTCCTCCCTAGCTTTGACCAGCAGGGCTTTTAAAAAGCCATCTCTATCCCTGTATCACAGTTAATTAAAATGGCCTTTGTTATACTCCCCACCTTGTGTGTCTCATAGAACACTGCCTTAGCTGCCTTAGGACACCCATGGACCAGATGATCACGTGCCATTAAGCAACATGTTGGATACAGTCTTTTCAAAGATGGGGTTTCCACTCACTACTAAAGCCTGGTACATTTTTATCAACCCTGCTTTGGTAGAGTAGGCTATGGACCTCATCCATTACTTATAACCTTATGGAAAAGAAAACAATTTTCTGGAGTTACTTTACAGTTACTCTTACAGCTTTCACTGTTTCAATTCTAGGGGATCTGCAACTTGATTAAACTTGAATGAAATGCTGTCCTTGGAGAATAGATGTAGCCTTAAAGTCCAATGAAACATTTTGATTTTGGTCCATTTGTATCATTATTGTTACTAATCTACACATGGATCTCCCTAAATACAGTAGTGCAGAATATCACAAGGCTTTTGTTTACCAGGAGACATTTAGGCTAGAGCACGTAGTCCATGCAGGGAATCTTTTCTAGAGGAACAACTTCCCCTAGATATTTTCTTTCTACATGATATTGATGTTTTAAAGACTATTGATTGGTCTGGATTATTATATTTTAAGTCTGGCTGTTGTCACTTCCCTTTTTAAAAAAGTAACCTGCACTGGTGTTGTTCTCTGACAGATTTCCCTTTTATGTAATTTTATAAGTTTATTGTGATAGCATTCAAAAGGCTGTGCCTGAAAAGTTCTATAACATATGGCATATATTTAACTTTGCTTGTGAATTAAAAATAACAGCCTGCCATCTGCTTTTGTGAGCAGATTTTATCAAAGTCTAAATGAAAAGCTCAAAGATGTGAATGTTGTCAATTAAAATATGAAACACTCAGGTTCATGACAGGGTAAAAGTGCTCAGACTTACCTCACTTGAACCTGAGTCACTAGCAGCTTAGCTCCCATGTTTGAGTAGTCACTTTATAAAGGAATTAAACATCACATTGAGCACCAAGAAAAAATCTTGTTTTGAGAAAATATAAGCTTTACAAGCCAGCATATTGCCTTTTGGTTTATCAGATACGAGCTGTTTGAAAAGGTGTGATATTAGTAATTTTCACTGATGCTAATTACTTAAATGAGCATTTCTATAAAATCTTGGCAAATATTTTCAGTGACTATAAGCTGATGCTTTAATAGATTTAGTTGTACTAGAGCAATAAAATATCAGCAATACTTTCCCTGACCCTTCTCTACCTACTGAAGTTACACCTACTAATAACGGATTGTTGCTTCATTTCTAACTTCAAGAGTTTTATTGCTAAGCATCTAGATTTTTTTTACTTTTTTAAATTAGGTAAATATCTGAAAATCCATTTTAAAATAGAAAGTCAAAACGTTTCATTTTGAAAATGCCAAAATGAAGCAGTGAGACTCCTAGAAATCTTCCTCTCCTTCAATCTCATTTTGCTTTTTGGCTAAATTACTCTCTAACTTGTCAAATATAATGCTAGCCTGACTGGTACTCTCTGCCCATAGCGGTCAATATTCTTATGACCTTCAAACTGGGTTATTGTAACTTTTTACCTAAATTATTTTCAACTGGAATACCAGGACCTGTCAAGAGAGAGTTGTTCCAATGTTTTGTCTCTGTGCTCTGCTGGGACGTGTTGAATCTAGAATGTAACTCCAAATACACACTAGAACAGTGCACGCTGGTAGGACAAAAATCTTGGAACATCCATTAGCTGAAGTCTGGATAAGCTTTTTGTTAGCTGTAAATCTTTTTTTAAGTTTGCACTTGCCACTGTAGTTCTTCACACACTTTTGAAACTGATCAATATTTTTGATAAACTGAGAAGTAAGAGAGGGAGGAAGCACTACCTTTTTTTCCTATGTTTAAGGTGGAACAGGACTCCAGATGTCATTGAGATGCTACACAGTATCTAAAAGAGTTTGTAACATCCTACAAGGTGTGTAAATGAGAAGATATTAGCTAATCAATATTTCAGTCAATGGATCCATCCTTTGCTGATATATGATACCATACAATACAGAGAGCTCCTAATTCAAGTGGAACAAACTAAAACTGCATATGTAGATAGTGTGGAAATGAACCTTGCCATCTTTAGTCATCCTGAACTTCTGAATCCTTTGAAAAAGAGGGATTCAAGAACAAGCTCTGGAATCTGATTTTTGCACAAAGACAGGATTATTTAAATTTAGTGCTCTGTTTGCTCTCAGCATTTTTACTAAAATTTCGGTGGCTTCAAATAATGTAATTAAATGAGACTAATATAAACCAACTGTAAATAAGACTTTAGTTCCATTTTTTTACACAGAAAATCTTGAGTAACCCTTTTGAGCAGCAGCATGGCATAGGGAAGTATTGATCTGCAGTCAATATATGACTTTGTCAACTGTAAATTAAGCAAGTCAAAATAGATTTGACTTAGATTTAAGTAGGGAATTCTTGGGGGAAAATATATGCTTTATTTAGCTAAGGGAAAAGACAAGTCTTACAACCTCATCTTCCACTATGTGAAGAGCAAAGAGCATGGCTTCAGAAAATGTATGGTAGCAAACCTATTTGAATCAGTTACCATAACGCAGGAAAATTTTATTCAAAAATGAAGAAATAACTCAAAATTAACTTTCATATTGGAGGAAAATAATGGAGGTATGAATAAATAAGAAGTTATTATGTCAGGCACTCCAGAAAACTCATGTTGTTGTGACAGCTGTGATTCCTCCCTTACACACTCTTTTGGAATACATTTTGATAAATCCATTGGATCTAATGCATTAAATGGTCTCAGCTCATCAAGCTCAGCATACCAGTGTCCTCTCAGATACGTTTACTTTGGGTGGCTGCAAACATTTAACAGGCTTTCTGTAGGACAGCCTGTACTTCTGTAGTTTTATGATTCTTTTGCCTAGACTTGTTCACTCATTTATCATCATCTTGTTCTGTTCCACCAACTAAATAAATAAAGCAGCAGGAAAATGCAGCTGTGTAAATTTTTGTCATGGATTTAGTGGAACTCACATATTATTTTCTGTGTAAGAAACAAAAATTTGTGGCAAAGAGGGGCTTTGTGGTTAATGTACAGGACTGGGAGAGAGCAGACGGGCTTGCTTCTGCAGTTGTCATAGACGTGATGTGATCATAAGCCTGGTTTCTGCATGTTAATACTCAGACTTAGCATTGATTCAGATGTAAGTAGAAGCAAACTCCCAATCTTGCTCTGGAAAACAGGCATTCTCTTTGATTCCATAGAATAGACTGTGACCAACACAACTGTCCTCAAAGGACTCCAGGAAGAACAAAACCATTTGTGATGACAAGCAGGAAGTTGATACTGTAAGCTTATATAAAAGATGCACCAACACATATATAATTTATAATCATTCTATATAGGCCTAAGTACAAAAGCAAATTTCCTGGAAAAAATGGTACTAAATTTACCTTCTTTCCTAAGAAAGAAGCAGCTGAAAACCAGGACATATTTTACTTGGAAGTTTTCTCCTTCCTCTCCATAATTCTTACTGCTTGCTGGGGAACCGGAAGCATACTTTCTATAAGACTCATTGCAAAAGTTTGATATCTCCTTTGGTTGCCCTCTTGCAACTTAATAAACTCTGTTGCACTCATTATCACTTCCAGCTATACTTAAAGGTCAGATGCCAATGTAAAAACTCATATCAGCTGGAAAAATCCTTTGCACACTGTAGTTCATGAGCAAAGTTGGGATGGCAAAGAATCTGGACTAATACTATCGACCTAGATAAAGCAGTGGCTTCGGTTGTGTGCAGTAATAGGTCCTTACCAATAGGGGCTGAGAGTGGTCTGTTTTCTTAGTTGCCTCCCAAAACAAAGATAAATATTGCAGTATTAAATTATGGATTAGATAGGAGGTGTTGGTTTTTTGGCTTGTGGTTTTTTTCTTGATTCTTTTTTTTCAGAATGTTGCTACTTTTCTAGAAGTCTTCTGCTATAGTTCTGAAAAGGAACCCTTCACAGGCATGTTTTGAATCCCACTGAAATGTAAATATTCTTGATATTACTTGCTGGTTACTTATTTGTTTGGATTTAGATAAAGAAGAATTTTTTTTTTACACAAAAGGAATCATGACTTACAATGCAACTGTGGAAAAAAAGAACAAAACGTACAACCTTTTAAAACAGATAACCCAACTTTAGCAATAAGAAACCAAAGTTTTCATTTTCACCCCCAATGATTTGTAGGAACATATCTGTTAAAAAAAAAAAAAAAAAGAAAGAAAGAAAGAAAAGAAACAAAAACCCCCAAAAGACACTAGGAATGATCAGGTTGAGGTAATCTTGGATCATCAGTAAGAGCATGTTTCAGGCCCCAACAGCTCTCAGACTCTCTGCTAACAGCTCCTTCCCTTCTTGATGTCAAGTATGTTGACTACAGTATGCCAGGGAGAAATGGGTTCTCAGATGGTCTTTGTCAAAAATTCCAGCCTAGCATCTTTGATAGAAACAACAGATGGTTAAATTAGAAAATACTTACTGGGCTTGTACAGAACTAAATCATGTTGCTTATTAACAGAAAAAGGTAAATACATTCTTCATAATTCTAAGCGTTAATGATCAATACATGGAAGACAATGAACTCGAAGAACAAATAGACAGCTCTTGTACTTGAATTGCACAGAGACTACTGGCTAAAAATAATATACACAAATGCTAAATCCCAAATGGTGGATCATGGGCAGATAAGAAATATCGGGTCACCCCTGCTCTACAAGGTTCCTAGAATCAAGATATCTAGCATTATAATATATAGAACACCACATGTAATAAAAGGTCTATCTACTCCTTCCCATCTTCCTCCTCTAAAAGTCTCTTCTTCTTTGAAGGAATGCCTAGAATTTGTCTGGGAAAGAGCATGTATTTCACATTAAAAAAAAATATCTAGAAAAAAGAATGTATTATTTCCCTTATAATTATGTTCTCATATAGAGACACTATCAACTTCATATTCAAGTATGTAAATGTAGCAGTCAATGAGCGTTTATTAATATGTTATAAAATCAAAATTATTTCTTCTGATGCGTTTTTGACATTTTTCAAGAAAATGAGGAAAATTTTTCATTATTATTCTCACAATCTCGTTTTGATAGCAACATGTATGTTCCCAGCAAAGTGCTTAGTGTACTTTTTTTTTAATTAAATAGAATTTTTTGATGGGGAAATGCTTTCTGTCAAAAATTTTTCTCTGTATTCTAGTAATACACAATGGATAACTTTAGGTTCAATAAGAAAAAGAACCAGCAAAGCCTGACTTCCTGTATATGTAAAAACTGCAATGTTTCACAGTGGCATGAGACTTCTATTCAATGCAAGACATTTTATTATTCTTATTTTGTCAAAGCAAGTCTAATTTCTGCCAGTTTTAATTACTGCTAGCTCTATCAATGTAGAGTTTTTACTGCATTTGTTTTACATAGTTGGGAAAATGACAGCAATTCTTTTCATCCTAATTTTCTGTACCTTTATAGTGTTTATGAGATCTCTGACAGCTTCTTTGGGGAACAGACCTTCCTATGCATTTCAAAAGAGAAAAGGGACCCACTTTTCCTTGGAAGTGACCTCTAATGCTTCTAGTAGCCAGTAAAAGAGGCAGAGGACTTGTGGATACATGTTTATTTAGAAGCACAGCATAGGACCAGTCATCCATCCTCTCAGTAACTTCGCAATGCTAGTGGCCCTGCAGTACTTCACAGTGTAAGGCATGTTGTGCCTGAGCTCAACTTCTGTAACAACACAGAAAATCTAGGGCTAGTGGGATATGGCAGCTGGACTCTGAACTGGGAAACTGAAAGATTTTAGCTAAGGAGAGCTGAGGAGTCAGCAGTTCAGCTCCTACTGACAGAGGACTGGAGAAGCAGAGCAGTGTGACCTGGGATGCAGGCAAGGTTTGGCAGCTAGGACCACAACTAAGCTCTTTCATTTCATCTTTGAAGATGCCTGTGGGATCCTAGCATATTGTGGAAGTGAGTGAGGACTGGCAGGTGTTGCTGACAAAACAGGGCTTCCAAAACTGCTGATCCTCACACAGCAGCACCCTTGCCACATGCCTAGAGCAACCCCTGCCAAGCAGCTGATAATCCAGCCTTCAAACAAAGGGAATCAAGAGGCCAGAAATGCACAGCTTTACAACCATGGGCAGAAAGCAGGTGCCAGCAATCCAAGAATGACAATAATAAAACATCTGGAGCTCAAGCCTCAAGACAAACTGCATTAAAAAGGAAGGAAAGAGAAAATAATCCCAACAGCACCATAAATCTATTCTGGAAAACAAAGATATCAAAAAATGCCAGAACTCCTACAGAGACAGAGTAGAAGAAACCACTTTGTCACCAACCCCTCTTGGTGTGGTGTGCTATTAGTTGTAAGGTTTAACCTAGTTTTCTCGTGCCTGTTTGCTGCAGTTTGGGGGGGGGGGGAGGGGGGAGCAGATCTTTTTGGTCTGCACACAGTGGTATTGCAAAGGACTTTTGAGAAGATTCATGTCACTTTAAATCCTGTGGCCATCCTGAAACAAATAGCTTGTGATTAAGAGATCAGTTGCTAGCAATAGTGACAGATGTTGTTGGGGCTTGACTGGGTAAAGTATACTCTCTCTTCAAAGCAAAGTTTGCATTAGAAGACACATCCAAGTGTGTCTTTCCCTGAGGATTACAGTGCTAAGAAGGTTTTAGGTTGCAGGTTTGCCTATATTTATTTCCCACAAAGACCTGCCCAATAAATTATTTTTCCTTTGTAGCAGATGAAATTGTTACCTTAATGATGAATTTGGGGTGGTTTTTTGAAGGGAAAATATATTATCCCTGACTAATTTGAAAATATAATTATTTCTTTTCAACTGTTAAGCAGTGGTGAGCCTACCACAAGTTGCATTAACAAAAAAGTAAACCAAGGGTTTTGAACAAGTTTAAGAACTTACGATTTCCCTTTTGAATATGAACTCCAAAAGCTGAAGGACTGACATAAGTATATGGGTTTTTATGCAGTTTGTGAAGACTAGTTCGAAACCACAAAAAAATATGGGAGGCTGTAGCAGGAGCTATGTAAGTCCTTTTCTATATGACTCAGTATACTTTAGTCCTTATTGTTCTCGCGGACTTCTAAATCTGCCTCTTCTTTTCTGTGCATCCACGAGTTCCTCCAACAGCATGCTGGGACTGTGCTAAAACAAGAGTTAAAAACCAAATTAAAGTAAGGACACAACGTAGGATTAAATGAACTGGGATTTTGTATGAAGGACAATATTAGAGAAAGTCCTTAATTCCCTGGTTTTCCTATATTGCAGGGAAGATGTGTGGGTTTGCTCTGGGCGCTGAAAAATTCTGGAGCTGTTACCATTTAAACAAGTCTGCCATGCAAAGTGATAGAAACAACTCTTTCCAGCTACATGTAAGAGACTTGTCAGTTCCTTTAATAAAAGCAAGTCAGGTCTTAATAGTGTAGTGCTGTACAGAGATAAATGTAATCCATACTGATGATGCTAGAAAAAAACAACCGAGATCCTTATGTCTCCTTAACTGCTCTTGACTAATTAAAACTGAGTTTAAAAAACATTTACCCTTCTAGAAGTACTAAAAAATGTTTGTTTTTTTAATTTAGTTCCTATGCAAGACTTTGTGTTCTATCAATGTAAAAAATCAGCAACCACCAGTATAAATTAACTAGCAAATGTTCTTCAGAGAAATGTATTTACCTATTTGATGCTTCCAACGTGTAGAGACAGGCAGAATCTAACCTATAGCATCGAATCGTGCAGTAACCTTGTGGTGAGTGTTGCTAGTTCGTTGTACAGGTGATGTTCACTGCATTAATTTTTCCTTCCTGTCATAATTCTCATAATCCTGTAGCTCTAAATTATTTTGTGTGCCCCAGCAAGGACTAACAGCAAAAAAATTTAAAATATGCCTTGTTTAAAAGAAAACAGATTGAAACGCAAGCATAACATAATACCATTAAAGGCTAAAATGTATTATGCGTGCTGGAGAGCAAATCAACAACAGGGAGCTGTTACAAAAATGCTGTGTTTGTATCCCTTTAAAATTCAGCAAGATGGTACTGTTACTGTTATTTCACCTCTGCTGATGAACACAGATCAATTGAGAGTTTTTACAGAAATATCTGCCTTGGGTTTTACTAATGTGACTTAACAGCAATAGTAGAGTAACCCTATGGTCTGTGATTGGTGTCTGGCTTCAAGCGCCAAAAGGAATATATAATTGACAGGACAGGCAAATACAGTGCATTTTAGTCAAGTCACGATGTAGTATTGATTTATTACAGAACACAAAAGCAATGGTAGTTGTTGATGGTCAGATAAGATTCACACAGGACACTTGAGGCTTTTGAATTTGTTTTCCTGTGCTATAAATCTTCTGTGAGGAGGAGGCATAGGTTATGGCCTGTAACTGATTAAAAGGGGAAAATGAAGGAAGTATGTTTTGAGGATTATCAAAGTAACTTTGCAAGAGAGCAAAATTTTGGTATTTGCCAAACAAAAGTGAAATGTTCCTTGAAACAAGCACCTAAGCAAATCTGACATGTTGACATATGACAACAGCAGGAAAGTAATGAGTGAGACCTTGGCAGGAAGGCAATGACCTTTCTAGTTACTCCTTCCAGCTTGGTTCTCAAGGTTAAATATAGAATGGGGAAGAAATACACACTATCTAGGCAGGTTGAGCAGCTACGATAATCTTTTCATGCCTTGTTGCCAACTAGTTTGTTAAGTCACACTGGATTTGACTTAAAATGGAGCTTGAACTTGTTAAGTGCAGCCAGTGGCATAAAGAAGCTGTGTAAGGACTAGAGTTGAGAGTGATGGGTCTATAGGAAAACTGGCAATAAAAGCCTGTGAAGGGAAATTAATACATAGCCTAAAGAAATCCTCATAAGAAAGACATTTAAAAGATGAAATGTGCATAGATTTATTAAGATAAAATCTTCCGTTCATCCCTACAGTCATGCTAGGGACACTGTTCAGGCAAACTGCAATCTTCCTTCCCATCTTACTCCCTTGTTAGCATGATAGACCTTGGTACAAAAAGTTTAGAACAGGAAATGAGGAAGTACACAATACTCCGCTGAAACTAGGTGGGAAATCTAGGTAGCAAAATGTAATTATCTGAAAAGGAATTTTATCAGAGTACTTTATTTAATGACTCAGTGTTATAAGATATGAATAGGATTAACATGCTTTGCACCATGTCTTGTGTGCTTTGCCTAAAGAGAACAGGCCAGTTGATCTCCACCAGTGTAAATACAGGTATCAGCAACACAGGCAGGGGTATGAGGTTTTAGAGAGTATAAAACAGCAATATTTTTCTTAGTAACTCTGTAAGCACAGTCTTTCTAATTTTATTTTTTTTTTATATACAGAAAAAGACCTTTAAAACCTAGCTGCTACTCATACTTTGCATAAGGTTTTGGCCATGTCCAGGAAAAGACTTTCTCTTCTTAAAGTAAAGTGTAGCAGATTGGGAGCTATGGGTCAGGTGTGGGAAAGGACCAAAGTCATCTTGTAGGAAGGACAGACTGACAAAGAAGCAAAGAACTTCTGACAACAGGTATTACTGATATCCAATTTAGTTTTGAGATTATCCGAAATAAAGGAAGTCATCAAATCATCTTGTTCAGTGCAAAACTGCATAGTCCGAGCTCATGAAAAGTATCTCTTGTCATTAAGCATGACATCTCAGGACTTCTATATGAAGATGTTATAAGCATCCTGTCCCTTACACAAATTCCTCCCACCATTCACCTCCCAGTCTTTGGAAAGTGGCTATCAGACTTCCTCCAGTGGTCCAGTAGTCTAAGAGCTGTCCAGGATGTCTTGGGTTTGGATCCTATTTTGCTTCCAGCTTTTAAACCGTAGAAAGGAAAATAGGTAATGTCCAAATTCACTAACTGCTCAGCAACAGCACTGTAATGTGTTTATTCAGTTTCTGGTCAGAACAACTAATTGTAAATGACAAACACAGTTCCCTCAACAGGTTTAATTCCTTTGCAAGCCAATGCCTCAGTCAAATAAGGAATAATTCTGGTTTTCTTCAATAATTGGTCAGATCGTTGTACATCAAATAAGGCTGCAGTAGCAAATAATGAAAATATTGGTCTGAGGAATTTGCTTCCATGCTTATGGAGAAGCTACTACAATATATCCACCATATTTCAGAGTTTTTGTGAACCCCTTGCTTCACAATTCATATTTATACGTTCTTTTTGTAGAAGAAAAGTAGAGATTTGCTGCTCTCCTTTCTTCCTTTGTGTTTTGAGCTAGGACATACTAATTTAGATTTTACTTGCATTCAAGTGAAAATAATTTTAGTAGGGATAACCATAGATTTTCAGTTCTATTACCCAATATTCCTCTGTTAATTACAGCGAACAAGCAAGAAACTTCTTTATATTCTCATGACTAAATCTGTCCCTGCAGATATGCAGCTCAACAATAAGGATGTTGGAGAATGTAATTGCCCAGGCTGATCAGTGCATCCTACTCTATACATCAAAGAGCAGAATGTTTGCTGTAATGCTCCAGAGTGCATTTAGTGGCAACAGTTCTGGTCCACCTCTGGTTCTTTGGCTGCGCTCCAAAGGATACGTGAAACAGATATTGATCTCACTGTAAAAGAAACAAATGACAGGTAATGAGTCTCACTTTCTTTTTTATTTTTCATTGACATAATTTCCACAATATTTAAAAACATTTCCTTTAGGGCTTTTCT
Source organism: Cuculus canorus (assembly GCF_017976375.1). Classification (NCBI taxonomy): domain Eukaryota; kingdom Metazoa; phylum Chordata; class Aves; order Cuculiformes; family Cuculidae; genus Cuculus; species Cuculus canorus. The sequence goes on along the minus strand of NC_071441.1, from coordinate 26,586,703 downwards.
GTGTTTCTGTTGGAAACTGCAAGAAGTAAATTTTCTGTTAACATCAGTTGTGTCACATGCGGTCTTGTTTCATGTCATTTTCCTAAGCATTTCTCTGATTCCTTTTTTGCCTAATGCAGACACCTTGATAAAGACAGTCCTGACAGTATAGAGGACCAAAAGCCACTTATTGAGTTTGTCACAGTAATTTGTTGATGTTGTGACTATGTAATCTCTACTGTGTAGAATGCAGAGAATAGAAAATGATAGTACATTTGTAATAGTATCATATGATTTATAGGGGTATGTATTTCATCTCTAGTAAACTGTGAGAAGCCTTTAACTAAAAAAGCAGCTGTTTTTTTCTGTCATGCTACTTTATAGCTCTACCTGTGTAGTTTGATGAAGCAGAAGTGTACTGCATTTGATTTTTTTTTTCCTTTTATCAGTGACTTCAGGACTTTTAGTTTTGGGTTTTGCATTTTTTTTTGTTTGTTTGTGAGTTGTTTTAGCAATAACTCCAGGATTTTTGGCATTGTAGCATACGTTTCCAAGCACTTATATTTCCGTATACTGGAAAAGCAAAACAAGTTGAAAACACAGAGAGAGTTCATATCTATTCTTTAAATAGGAATTCACTTTTCTGAATTGCAGCCGATTTCTTGTGTTCTCCCCTGCTACCAGTGGTTCCCTCATGTCCTCATACCTGTTGGTGTAAGTGATATGCCCTGTTACTTACTTACGCAGAGCAAGGCTATGTTGTGCTCATCTTCTCGTGCTCTGCTCCCCTGAGTGTCTCACTGACTCTACTGGGACAGCTTCTCATGAAAGGCTCGTAATGTGACATCCAACAAATACCACTAAAATTAGGAATGACATGACATTAGCATGACAGGAGTGTGGCATATTGTGTGTTCAAAACAGTATCAGATCCCTGATGCTGTTTTCAGGAAAATATGAAGAAATCAGAGGTGTCCCTTCTCCCTCTTCTCCTAAGCCACTGAGAGAGTCAAACTTGGGTTTGCCATCTGATTCAGCTAAGCAAGCTTAGACAACTGAGCTGTCCATCACACTTTACTTTGGCCTGTTTGTCTTCTAGCACTGGTGGCTTAAATCACAAGTACAACAAACTTCTCCAAAGTCAAGTGCCACAGTATGTGATGCTTACAACAATTGAGGATGGCAAGTCAGGTATGTGTGCATTCTCAGTTATTCCAACAATTTTAGAAACAGACGAAAGACCTATAGGTAAGAGTATGAGATGATGTGCTTCAGCTCCATATTTTGTAGTTCTTGACTGTTTCCTTCACAATTAGGTTGTGTGCTGAAGTAACCCAAGTAAATAAGAATCAATGAGCCCTTGAATGTGTTCATTTCCTCTGGCAGTCAGAGCTTTTCCTCATCTACGCATGTTGAATGTGTTTCCTAGACTTGATTTATAAACATTAAGACTCCTTGTTGCTAAGGCAGCTGCAACTGATTCCCCCCCTCCCCCCACCCCGCTTTTTGGTTGCCTAAGAAGTTTGTTGTATAGAAATGAACAATGGTCCATCTGGCTTTCAGGCAAAGCAAGCATCTTGTTGCTTTGAAGTGAGGCTGTATATTTGATTAGTTTGTATTTCAGACACTTATTTCATCATTAAGAAAAATATCAGTTAATACCAAACTCTTAAGCAAATGACAATCTTCACGTTCTGTAATTGGGTATTATCTGTGAAGGTACAAGGTAAGTACAAAGTTTTGGCTAAAGTGCTCTCTATATTACTTATCAAAGGGCAAAACAACCTCTCTCACCCTCCCGCCCCAAACATGTCAGTTATGCAACACGTATGATATTGGAAAGCAAACTGAATATATTGCCTTGGATGTTGAATATATCTGGGAACCATGAAATATTAAATAATATAAAAAACTGTAACAGGAACAAAACATTTCTGTTACTTTATGGACAACTAAATCTCAACAAATAGAATCATGTTTACTTTTGTACAATGCTTCAGCAAGCCATGTCCACATATTCCAGGTGAGCCTATAGTGCTACCACATTAAAATGTTTTACAACTAGTGAGAACATTTTTAGCAAATGCATAGAAGACAACAATGATGTCTCACACCTGCAAATATAGTACCTACTGAATATGGCATCAATAAAATGTAGGGTAGTTTTTTGGAAAGGGTTGTAGCACACTCACAGGCAACAAAACCAAAATGTTAGTCATTCTAGGGTAATTCTATAAGGTATGTCTTTTTCCCAGAGACATTAATGACTTCAAACTAAGCTTTCATCCAGAGAATTATTTCTTCCAGGGACGTTTCAAAGCAGGGGACTAACCTGGGCATTCTAGGTCTTTTTTCTGAAAGAAGTCTTCTGTACTTCCAATGAAGCGAAAGAATTGATAGGAAAATTGCCACCTGTAGATTTATCTTGGCCTTAACTGTCCTTAAAACTTTAAAATATTTGTTGCTTAAACAAGACTAAGTAAGATGGTGCTGTATTAAAGAAAGAGTGTTAGGTTTGTGGTTGGAGTTGATGATCTTAAAAGCCTTTTCCAACAGAAATGATCTTGTGATTCTGCGAGACACAGCAAGCTGTGTACAACAGGTCCAGCTCTATGTCTGAGAGCTTAGGGATTTTTAACTTAAGGTTTCAACTCTATTTTAAAAAACTTTCTCAATTGTCCCAGCTTTTGTGTTCTAATTGTGATTTTCATATATATATTTTGTTTTTCCATTTAAATGGATTTGAGTTATAAAGGCAATAAACCTGGTAAATATTATGCTGAATATTTTCAAAGGGGTTTGGAACCTTTTTCCCTTGTTTTTTCCTTCTTCTTTTGCAAGGTGTTAAGTCAATACTTAGCCATAAATCAAATGCTGGGGAAACTATGATAACAATATATCACTGTATGCATTAGAAACTGTTGGGATTTATTGTAACTGTGGCAGGGTTTCAGGGCTGCTTGCTGAGTTTTGGCACGTAACTGTGGTTATTTTCTGATCTTAGACTGTATATCCAGCTAAGAGAAATGCTTCTCCTAAGCTAAATTGACCAAAGATAAAGCAAGCTGATAACAGTTTGAAAACGTTTTGCCTAAATAGAAACACCAAAAAAAAAAAAAAAAGAAAGAATTTCTCAAAGATAAAAAATATTGAATACTGCAACTCTATTTGATGACATTGAATTAGTGTAGTGAATCTGTATACCTACATGTACGTTTGTCAGTAGGGAATAGAAGACATCAGACACGCCTTTTCAGTATTAGGTTGTAATGCTGGTCAAACAGCCATAGAAAGACGTGCAACAGTGTGTTTTGTGAAAATTTGTTTTCAACACTATACGTAAATGCCATGACCAGGTAAGAAGCTTGACTATAAGCATTTTCCTTTTACAAACATTTATGATGTCTTGGTTCGTTCATCAGCTGAGAGAAAATAGGTTTGACGTTCAATTAGAAAGTTGTTTTTTCTTTGTTTGTTGTTTTTTTTTCCTAAAACTATTGACCACATGACCAAAGAGATATGAGGGAGCCATGCAAGGGAGAGCAGTAATGTTTTTATCTCCTTTTCTATACATCAGAAGAAACGACCTTCAATGGCGTACCTAGACTATAAGAGGCTTACTTTTTACCTTGAAAAGCTTGCAAAGCCTCATCTGAAGTAATTTATTTTAATAAGAGTAGTAGAAAACTCACCTTTGTAGAATGAATCTCTTTTTTTGGCCCTCAGCAATTAAAATCTTGTGCCCCCAAATCTTTTAAGAACAAAAACACCTGTGAGAAATGCTAAGAGTTTCTTGTCTAAGAATTTGAGGTAAAAAAGAAAACTTTTAAAAATTAAGAACTGTTCTGTAGTGCTTCAAAACTTAGCATTCCTTTAATTCCATTACTTGTATGGATCAGTACTCACAGATAGGTTCTATATTTTTGTAAGTTACCAGATATGTCTCACAGGAATGGCTGTTTGGCTTTTTTTCTTGGCTTTTGGTATTTTCATTTTTATTTCTGAGAATAAATACAAAACAAATGGTTGCAAAAGGTCTCAGTCATAAGTCTGATCTTTCACTTAATGCTTTATTCTGCCTGCTGCAGTAGTCTTAAAGGATGGCAGGACCAATATTGGTTTCGATGTATGTGAAGTACCACAAGCCTTTATACCATGTTAAGCTAAGAGACATCACCAAGAGAGAGAAGTCATGAATTACTGGCATTTTCTTTACAGTTACATCTGATGACAATTTGTTAAGAATTGAAGCCTGTAAATCTCAAGCAGAGAGATTGAAACACAGAGTCCAGAACTTAAGTTGAAAAGTCAACTGTCTTCTCGTTGACATTTGTCATTATACCAGACTGAAAGCAATGACAGAACAGGTTCAAAGAAACGTGTATTTTAAGCCAAACAAATTAATTCTCCAACCGCTGTTTTCCTGATTTTAAAATTTTATTTTGGTTATCTTGAAGAAAAATATGTCTTATTACATAATGAGAACTGTTGTATGGATATTATAAAAATAAAAACCTTTATCAAATGGCACAACACCTCATGGCTCTTATCATTGCTGTTCCATGAGAGGATTGATGCATCCTTAATGTGGTAAGAAAAGTATTGACCACTGCTCATATTAAAATTATGTCTGTGTGAGTTCATTTAAGAGAGGTCAACATATGCCATGGATGTAACTTATTTCATCTTCATATTGCCTTTATAGGAGAAATTTGCCATAAGTTCCTAGTTCATTAGACTGTTGCTGAAAGATGAGAACATATGTGAGATTTGTGGTTTTGATGATACATTGTATTGTGCAAACAGAAGTTGGTGTGAGTTTGATTCTAGATTTGGTTCAAAAAATTCCAGAAAGGGAGGTTATGTCACATGCTCCATTTAAGTGCTTTGTGTGACGAACACTGTCTTGTAGAGGGCTGAAACCAACATGGATAATTTTTAGTAATGAAAAATAAAATCCTTCTCATATGGTTTTCCATTTATTTAGAATTACTTCCTCCAATTAAATGTGGGTCTCTTCCTTGAGATTAACGTTCTTTAAATTCTTTGAAATTGGACATGTATCTTTGCTTTAAGTCATCTATATATAATGCAAATTTAGAGTTAAGACAAAGCAAGAAATTTCAAGCAATGAAGAAGAGTGATGTTCTATGGAATAAAGTGTTGTCAATGGGATGGTATAAAACTGTGGAAAGAGCATTTTGCCAGCAGTCTAAAATAAGATGATGGCTGGTAATAGCAAATAAAACTTAAAAAGTGCCAAGGAAATAAGAACAAATCCTGCAACCGAAGATTAGGGAATGCATAACAACAGCAAGTATTTTTTATATGAGTGATACAGGAACCTTTATATAAAAGAGTAGCAAATACTCATTTGAAGGGCCACTAATATTAAAGAAAAATTCCTGATATAAACTAGATAAAAGATACAGGTTCTTGAGAAGTCTGTACTCTTTAGTTCAGAGATGGGCTTTTTGACCGAAAAAAAGTCATCAATCAAATTAGAACTTTGGAAGAAAAGAAGGCATAAGATGAGCTGGGAATCTGAAAAAGTGCTTAAATAAATGTTGGACTTCAAGTCTGCTTATAGTACTCTGATTTGAACTTTCATAAAAAAAATTACATTTTCTCCATTTCACTATCATAAACCTTTTGATTACAAATCATCTTCCGGGAAATGGTATTTCAGATACTTTAGATGTCAACACAATAATTTTCTGTTAATATTTAGAATGCTTGAAACATCTTTTTTCATTCTCCAGCATGAAAAAGAACTTATGCAAAGATGTATTCACAGACGGTAAGGAAAGTATCCTGAATGTTGACTACTACCCCTCATTGTTGATTTGATTTTGTCATTCAAAGAAACAGAGTTGTAGAGAATGAGGTTCTTTTATGGCTGGATATAAGCAGTGAAAGAGAATACAACAAAATATTTCCCAACATAGTACCAATGGAAAAAAAAACAGACAGAAAATAAATAAAATTACAAAAGATAGTGATTGAAATTTACATAATGCAGGCTGCAAGATATTGAAAGCATATTTACAACAATATTGTGACTATGACTTTGAGAGGTTAACATCAGAGCTTGAATTACCTTAAGTCTCACTGTGGTCAGAAATACTTCATTTAGACCTGAAATACATCTTTTTGTTTCTAAATAATAAACAATTAAGCTTGGAGTGTAATTCAAGGGATTCAACAAGTAGGACTGATTTTCTTGAAATTGCCACTTACAAACTCTGCCACACAATCACTTAAGAAACAATGAATGTGGTGGACGCTCTGGTGCTCTGAGTGCGTAGAGGTTGCAATACAGGCAGCTAAGTCACACGCATATCAGCTGTGTGAGCTCTAGGTCTATGTTAATGTAAAGTGAGAGGAGCTAGATTAAACCAAACTTGAAACTGGATCATTTTGTCCTAAACTTGGTTAGGATGGAGGAACAGAGGCAGATTCTTGTCTCCTTCCAGTTGTAAATGCAAGATGCCTGCTACAATTACTATGTGTAGGTTTATTGGCCTCTGGCAGGAAAGCAATTGAATTTCAGATCTGTCCTCCAGAGGGTGACAAGATTTGTGTTAGCCTTCTACTCTCCCATCACCTGTATTTCTATATTCCAACCATTGTCAAGTCCACAGTGATAATGATTAAGTCAAATGAAAATCAGCTACATGGGAATCTGACCTTTAAGTAGGTGTCTGTCTTCATTTGGTTTCAATAAGGCAGAACAAATTTTTCCCTTAGAATAATTTTTGTACTGCTATTGCAGTAGGCTAGGTAAATGTGCATTATATTAAATTAAATACCTTTTTTAGTAATAAATGATTCCAATTCTTAGCTTTGACTTATAGCACATACAAATAGTGGTAAGGGAATTAAGTTCACATCAAGCAGTCCTGGAGAACTGTACTTCATTTTGAACTCTTCTGAAGTCTGCTGTTTGAAGATTGTTTGGAGAAGAAAACTTTAAAGACAAACGATGGATGATGTTGATGGCTGGGATAAATCAGCTCCTCTTGAAGCCTGTAGTGTACGCAGTCAAACAAATTTTGGTGGATTTGCCGCAGTATTTCAAAACCGTAGTTTCCACATAGCTTCAGATAGAAATACCTTTATTTGACATACAGAACTTTATTTGACAACCAAAAATTATTTCTTTTCCCAGCGTGTGTCGCTCTTCCTCTCTCATTTGAGTTTTTCATTTTTTTTCTTCTTTATTTACTCTTTTGTCTTCTTTTTTTACTTAGCAGTGCAAACCATCACAAACTGCATTGGGTTACTGTTCACCATCCTTAAGTCGTCTGCTTTTTTCATCTGCCGTATACAGTCAGTTCCCAGCTGATGGATTTCCCCTGTGATACGAAGACATTCCTTTGTTAAGATTCTTGGTGAAAGAACTGAATACAGTCCAAGCTCTACAAAGAAGTTATCTTAGCTGCAAAATTTTGTACCCCTATCGAAGCCCAGTGCATGCAGCTGAAACTCATCAGCAGAATATTACGTACATGTGCCTCGTGTTTTGTGCAGCGCTCTCAGTAACCTGTTTTTTTTTACAATAGTGTCTGATTCTTCACACATGATGGAATATTGGTCATGTCATTTGATTTTAAGGGAAAGAAAAGTAATATGGGTCTGAGAGAAATGTGTTCCTAGGATGGATCCTGCCTAATTTTCATAGATAGATCCCAAAAATTCTCTAAAAACATGTAAATTCCTAGTAGTACTGTATGGGCAGGTCCTCAATCCTACTGAACTGCTCAGTCTCAGTACATGGGCCTGCCAAGTAGACAGATTATGCCACCACAACTTATTCTAATCAGGAAAGTCAAACAAATGACATTTTATGGCAAGGAGTCTATTTATTTTGACCATATTTAAAAGAATCTTATCAAGTCTTCTTATCCAGTGAACACATTTAACTGTGTCATAGTCATTTGCAACAGAAGAAAACACAGCAGGAGTAATCTTCAGACAGGAAGGAGAACCAATTTAGCAATAATATATGTGCAAAATAATAATAATGAACTGTTTACACACAGGTGCACATACACAGAAATATACATAGGCACAAACAAATATGATAGCATATTCTTGTTTTGAGTACATGGTCAATATGGAACAAATTGGTTGTTTTTTTCAAAGCTACTCTGATTCTCAAAGGAGGAATTTTATAAGCAATGAAAAAAATATTATCATCAGACAAGTGGAAATTTTATGCACATTTTATTAAATAGAGATAGAAATGGATATATGAATTTCCAGAGTCAATGTGATACAAAAGATATGTGGACCTACAGAAATACAATTGATGTTTTCAGTAGATTCAATCCTGGAAACACCTCAAGGACTATTAAATAATGAATAAAATAACACCAACAATGATGAATTATTCATGATGCTGTTTCCTACCATAAACTCAGAGTCTTTTCTGCTGAAAAGATATGAGACAGTGGAAGCTGATAATTTTTTCACATTTATAGCACTTCTAGCAGGTATGCAGCTAAAAACTCCGTTAGAACTTTATCTCAGCTATAGTGATATTTCTTCATAAAAAGTGCACAACGAATATACAAAAGTTAAAATATTTTTTCCTTTTGCAAAGGGTAATTAAAATGGTATTTCAGCATCAATACAAGATAAATCTATTCTCTCTGTTTCCTGCATTTAGGACTACTGTTCATTCACATTTGGCTTTTCACATTTAATTATATAGATTTCTCAATCCATTAGCTAATAGTTGTTGAAATTTACTGCTTAAAGAAGAAGGTTCCAGGAGGAAATTATGCCTGTTATATAATCAGCCAAATTAACAAACTCAGAGTTTTGGACCTAGGACTTCAAGCTAACAAGGGTAAAAATCCCAGAATGTGTTCAGGAAGAATATGTTGTGTGGCTACCACTATTAGGGCCTTGTAAGTCTGTAAGACTTCAAAGGAAATGGCAATTCACTCTTTCTATTATTAATGTTAATAATAGTTAATAATAATTTCAAGTTGCAGAAGGACGTGGAGGCATATATTTACAGAATATGAGACAAGTGCAAACCCACACTCTTCCACAAAGACCTAATGATTTATGGTCAATTTCTTTGTGGGAGTAAAGTTCAACATTAGAGACATTTTGACTATTGGCCTCGTTGTCAGCTGATAAAATCAGAATTGCAACCCAGGTGCAGGGATCAATAAGAAATTTCCACAGCTCTTGTTAGGTTAGATCGTATGTTATTTCTTGAATATCTCTGACTTCTTCACTTGTCTAGTGAGTCTATAGTAGGAAATGGTAAGAGGTAGAGACAAGGGAATTATTTGCCATTGCATCATCCTATGCCTCTGGCTACAGCTCTTAGCTGCCTGTATTCACACATTGTTAATGATTTTTATCTAAATGTATTCCTCTAGCACTCAAAATGGGTTCCTACTATGACTATTAAAAAAAACCAACAAAATATCTGATGTTTCCTGATAGAAACATCACTAAATGGCAATGTCATTGAGTGGGAAATGGTTTGGGGTTTATACACAGAAGTTTTTAAATTTGTCTTTGGATATTTTAGTGGGTAATTTCCTCCTTTAATTTAGAAATGCTGATAAAGTTAGTATTTGCAAAGTTATCAAGGTCACTTCAACTTTATTTTTTTAAACTATAGAAATTGCTCAGATTTGTAGAGTAAATGTGTGTTCCCTAGGGCAATGTGGAATGAGTAGTTAAGAAGAAAATAGACTATTTTCTTCATTAAAGAGGAAAAATCATTCATGAGCAATTATTAAAAGAAATACTAAGAATCTCTGAATTCAGAGTAGCCCCTTCTTTATTATGCTCAGGAACAAAAAATTAAAAAAATAAAAAAACACAAGATGTCTTTTAAAAATTTTCTTTTACCAGTAGATACTAATTCTTCTCCTGTTTTTCGGAGACTCAGCTTTTACATTCATATTAATAAATTCAGATCTTATATCAATGACTTAAACCTATTAATGCATTTACAATTAATTTTAAGTTAAACTATCTCAGTATCAAGGTACAGGATAAACATATTTCCATTTTCCTTTGATATTCTTTTCCAAGTAATTTCCCCAAAATCTAATTCTTAATCTTTTTTTTTAATATAATTAGCCATCCTAAGAGGCAGTATTTGTACCTGGCAGCTCCATCAGCAACTGGAAAGCTGAACCCGATTGAAAACTGTATGAAATATTCTGATGTCATAATTTCATTTCTTTTAGCCACCTTTGAAAACTAACCAGCAGGTGCTTGAAATTAAAGACAAAAAGAATAAATATACGTAGCTTATGTACTTATATGCAAAGTTGCTGAGTACAGACAAATTAGTGTTTACTTGGTGTGATGGACGTGAGATGAGCGAAATGCTCCATTTGCAAAATGAATAAATAAATTCTTCTTTCTTTTTTTTCTTTTTTTTTTAATGATATATCTGCAGGCTATATTTACCTTGCCTTTAGGAGGCACTTGGATCTGCACCCAGCACACATGGTCATTGTGATTCCATGCTGAGTTCTGTGTGTAGTAATGCAGTATTCACTGGCTAAAGGAAAGGCAGTGAGGTATGAAGCACAGGCTTTTCAGGGAGTCACGCTCAAAATATAATTCTGCCCTTGTGATCTCAGTGCTTGAAAGTTGTCAGTCTTCTCTGGCTTTTCCTTCTCACCCTTACCTTCTGGTATCCCTCTTCCCTGCTCACAGCCTCTGTCTCTGCAAGGGAACTTCATCCTGAGATGTTCCTTTCAGGCCAGTCATACTACAACAGACCTGCCAGGCCTGGAATAACTTAAAAGGGCAAAAGTTGCATAGAACTGTTGAAAGGCATATTTATTTCTTTGTGAGCTTTTAAAAATAACTTAGACTAATCTACAGTGACTAAAAACACCACAGAAAATTTGAGACCACAGTAATGGAAAATAATGTCAGGAAGATAAGAGTAGCAAACCTATTGCTGCTGAAGTCTTGTTACAGGGAAGTTAATTTGTCCTATAATTTGAATATAATCCCAATACAGAGTCCCTCTGGAAAATGTTTACCCTTTGCAATTTGGTGTTTTTAGCTTCAGCTGAGTAGCTAGTCATGAGAAATAAACAACAGCTCATCTCAACATAACGTTGTTGTACTGGGTTTATCTGGGGTGGAGTTAATTTTCTTTGTAATTAAGCAGCCTGCATAGTACTGCATTTTAGACTGGTGATCAAAACACTATTGATAGCACACCAATGTTTTATTCATTGCTCAGTAGGCTCATGACACATCATTACATCTAGGAAGGGATGCAACACTCTGATCAAGCGGTAGACATAATCAATTGAAACCATTGCACAGGTTGTCCACTGAATGAAAAATGTGCCATAATCAAGAAAGCTCTGGCACAAAGGAAGATAGCTTAGATATACATATGGGGAGGCCTGGCAGACTGACATATATCACCCTGCCCTGAATGCACCAGGGCAAATGCCACTTTCTTACAACAGTGGAAGTGATTATCAGGTGGCCAGAAACATACCCTGTGGACCATACCACTGTCTCAAATACCATCCTGGGCCTTTCAAAAAAAAAAAAAAAAAAGCTTCAGGGTAAGCAAAGCACACCAGAAAGAATCAAATCAGACTACAGAACTCAAAGACACTTGGATTGGCCATATTCCTTATCATGCACCACATTTTAATTGAGTGCATACTAGAACTAGTAGCCTGTTCATACTATGACTACAGAGTTAACACCTAGTGCGTTAGGTGGCAATAGAGGTGGTGGGTATATCCTTCCTTTCTTTCTGTAATGCCTTTGATTTTACTCTCACAAGAATAATTCCTGCTTTAATTGCCAAAATTAAAAGAAAAATGGTTGGGCATTAAGCCAAAAAGTCCATTATTTGTAGAGGTTTATCTGAGAGGAAATGACTCAAAAGCAGAACTCTGAAATGAAGACTTTGACTCTAATGGATGAAGTAATGCCACAATTACAGTAAAAGAATAATTCACAGAATAGTAAGGGTTGGAAAGGATCTCTGGAGATCACCTAGTCCATACCCCCTGCTAAAGCAGTTCACCTAGAACAGGCTGCACAGGAATGTGTTCAGACAGGTTTAGAATATCTCCAGAGAAGGAGATTCTGCAATTCCCCTGGTCAGCCTGTTCCAGGCAGCCTTAGCAGTAAAGGCTGAAGCAAAGAAGGCATTCAGTTAGTTCTGCTTCTCTGTTTCCTCTGTCAACAGGGCACCCACCTCATTCAGCAGGGGGTCCACATTTTCCTCAGTCTTCCTTTTGCTACTGATGAATTTGAAGAAGCCTTTCTTGTTTGCCTTGATGCTTCTTGCCAGGTTTAATGCCAAGTGGGCCTTAGCCTTCCTTGTTTCATCGCTGTGTATTCTAACAGCATACCTATATTCCTCCCAAGTGGCTATGTCCCTTTTTCAAATTCTGTAAATTTCTTTCTGCCATTTGATTTTTTCAGAACTACTGTGCTCATCCATGCAGGCCTCCTGCCTCCTTTGCTTGATTTCTTACTTCTAGGGGTATATCAATCTTGAGCTTGGATGAAGAAGTGCTTCAATATTGACTAGTCCTCTAAAGCCCTAACCCGTGGATTTCCTCCAAGTACATCTTTGAACATGCTAAAGTTAGCTCCTCTGATGTCCAGGGTTGTAATAGTGCTTATTGCTCTACTTCTTCTGTATAGAACTGTGAACTCCATCATCTCATGGTCACTACAGCCAAGGCTATCCCCAACTCTCACATCCCTGAAGAGACCTTCTTTGTTTGTTAGCATAAGGTCCAGCAGCACACTTCTTCTTGTTGGCTTCTCCACCACTTGTGTCAGAAAGACACATCATCCAGACTCTGCAGGAAATCTCTGGAACTCTGTGTACCTAGCTGTGATGTCTTTCCAACAACTATCAAGGTGTTGAAGTCCCTCATGAGAACCAAAGCCTGTGATCATGAGGATACTTCTAGCTGTGTTTTAGAAGCCTTCATCAACTTCTCCTTTGTGATCAGATGCCCTATAGTAAAGACCCACAACAGTCATCCACATTAGCCTGTCCCTGTTTTCTTTCCTACAAGCTCTTGACTTGATCTTCATTCACCCCTATCTGATACATTTCAGTTGCTTCCTGACATAAAGAGGAACTCCATAACCTCATCTTCCTGCCCTGTCTTTTCTAAAAGGTGTGTAGCCATCCATGACAGCATTCCAGTCATGAGAGCTATCCCACCATGTCTGTAATTGCAATGAGATCATAACCCTGCAACTGCACACAGACCTCTAGTTCTTCATGTTTATTCCCCAACCTGTGTACTTTGATGGACAGGCATTTCTTTGACATGCAGGCTTTCCTGGAGGGGTGCGAAAGGATCTGCCATAGCATGTCCTTGAGGTGGTTTGCCTTTTGGTTCTTGCCATGAGCGGCAGCTAAAGAACAATTGCTGCTCCTCTGGTTGGCCTGGCTTATTCCTGATTTGGATGTGATGGCATGAGCATTGCCTTTTATGACCATCCACCTCCCCGAGTCTTTCAGTTTAAAGCCTGCCTCACTAAGCTGCCCCACCTGCTGCCAAAGATTCCATTGCCTCTTCTAGACAGATGGATTCCATCCCTTCCTAGTAGGTTATAGGTATCAAAGAATGTCCCATTGTCATAAAAGACAAAACCCTCAGGACAGTGTCAGTCATGCAGCCAGGAGCTGATATGCATTATAAGTCTGTTTCTGCCTACCTCCTTCTCTCCAATGGAGGAAAAGATAACTTGGACATCAATGATTTTCACTTACTCCCCTAGGGCTTCATAGTCTTCCTTGATTATTCCTAAGTTCCGGCTTGCAGTGTCATTCCTGCCCACATGAAAGTGTAACAGTGGATAGTAGTCTTTGCTCTTGACAAGTTGTGGAACCCTCTCAGCAACATCTCGGATCTTAGCTTCCAGAAGGCAGTACACCTTTTATGTCTCTCTGGCACATCAGCAGATCTGTGTCTCAGTGCCCTTTAACAAAGATTTATCCACTACAAGCACTTGGCTATTTTCTTGTTTTGGTTTTTTTTTGTTTTTTTCTGTTGGTTGTTTTGTTGGGTTTTTTTGTTTTGTTTTTGGTTTTTTTCAGTATCCACTGTGGGCTTCTTTGTGGACCTTGTTGTTGGGTGTCAGTGGCTATTAAAGATTCATATCTGGTTTTAGTCGTGATGGTGGAGGGTAGACACTGAAGTGAAGTCCTGCTTTTGTGGATGAGCAGGGTCCAAGGTATCTCATTCTCAGTGGTGTATACTACAGGAACATGGTTCTGAAACCACCTATCTATCTTGACCCCTCTAATACTGCGCAGCATTTTAACAGTTTCATACAGCTCAGCCACCCGACACAATAGATGACTGACCTGTGCACACCTTATGCAGGTACTTATCTTTTCACCAGGAGAAGGATCTGGGCACTAGCTGCAACCTACCACCTGTACCAAAGTCTCCTTCCTAACCAATTCCATCTGGGTGGACATGTTGAACACGTCAGGGACTTCCTCTGTAGAAATACTGTGCTTAGCTCTGAGGTATGTGCACACCATTTTGGCAGAGACCAAGAGAACTTCCCTGGGCTGAAGTTCGATAGGTGAATTGCAGAGTTTATAGTTTGAAAACTTAAAATTACAGATAATTGTTAAATTAAGACATTATTTAAATTGCATTGCATACGTCTGTAAATACCAGTTTACATACACAGAAATAAATTTATATAAATTTGTTCAAATGAAATTAAGACCAAAATGTTTGATATTTTGGACTTGCGGATCATTTAAACAAGCTTTTCTATCCAGCAAAATTCTTACGGACCAACATGCTGGTGAGATTGGCTAAGTTAAAGTCAATAGACAACATGTGAGTTGCTGGTTCATGCTCTTTACACTAAAGCTAATAGACAGTACCTGTGCATCTAATATAAAGTGTTCAGGTTAATTGTGAACTATTTGAATAAATAGATTTTGTCCGTTACTGGTATACTACATACCAACTGGAAGAAATTTCACAGTTTATTTCAAGCACTGAAGTGTCTGTGTTTTATTTTACCTTGAGATAAAATGGCCAGATTTTTAAGAATGACTTCTGTAAATGCTCTTTCAGCCTCTGAAGCCATAGTCCAAACTGTAAAGTGGATAAAAAGCCCTCTTCTCTACAAAAGAGGAGCTGGTTATTCTTTTCCAGGGAATCAGCCGTTCCTATTAGAATCCAAAAGAATATAAGCACACACAGGAACAAAGTTCTTTCCCTTCATACTTGAAGCTGGAATACAACAGAAAGGATAGGTTATCTCTGAGAGCCACTTCTCTTGCAGGTTTTGTACACAAGAGATATAAAATTTGGGTTTTTTAAAGAAAATCCAGTGTAGAGAGTCTATTTCAATATGTTAAATATGAAAAACCCAGGAAGCAAAAATACTGATTTTATTTTTAAAGAAGATGTACATTTTGATCACACCAAAATAGTGCAATTATGATCTCTCTCATAATTTAAGATTTGTGTTATGGTTTAAGTATAAGACTGTTACTTGTTGTCCTACACATACAGAATGGAGACCTGGTCTCTGAAAAGTGTCTGGGAGAGTCCCAATAACAATGTAAACGTAGAGGTCCGGAGAACTGCAGCAACTATTATGTACAAAGAGAAGAAAGAACCTTATTTATTTCACTTAGCAGCTTTAGAAGGAACTTAATGAAAAATAAGATGCTTAAGCAAATAACAGCCAATAGCCTGGCTGTTTTGAAATCTCCGGGGCTATGAAAGCAAGATTATTCCTGTATCTGGAACTGACATAGTAGAGAAGAAATGCCATTTTGAATCAGCGTCTCAGAGAAGGTAGTGGTGGCCAAATACCTGAACTCTACACCTTCCTTCCCATTAGCTGCTGCAGAAACCAGTGGACAGGCAAAAGACCAAAGCACAGTCAGTTTTATTACTTTGCCCCATCTTCAGGTACTCCAGGTGCAGATTATTAGTGTGTTCCTAGTAGCTGTAGAAGGTCCAATAAGGAAAGATCTTTCTCTGCATTATTAACTTTTTTTTGGAGGAAGAGGAGACTAGAACACTGATAAAAAAGTATTTGCAGTTCATGGGAAGTATCCATCATCTTTGAACACCCAAAACTTGTGAGAGGTAATACAGATGCCAGAGAATTTTTAAGATACTGAAGGTGATTTTTTGGGTGCAAGAGCAGAATGTAAGAAAAGCTGTAATGATCTAACCCACTGTCTGGTCTCAAGTAATAACAATGTAAAGTAGGAAGACTGAAAAACACAACTTCCCTCCCTCAAACAGTCTCTCATTTGCACTTTAGGCTTCAATATTTTAATTATTTTTCTTTTATTGCCCTACAAAACCAAACATTTTTATTTATAGCATCAGGAACTGGGAATACGAAGTGGCTTGTATGGATTTAGGCCAAGAAAATTCAGATATAACATTGAATATCCCGGCATTAGCCTAAACAGTACTATCTTTAAGTGTGGGTTTAAATCAGATTTTTGGTCCTATTTCATCATAAATTCAAATGGCCAATGAGAGCCCATAGGTTTTTGAAACTGAAAAATAAAAAGCTCTGATTAACTAGCTTTTCTGTAGCCAAAAGAAAACAGAGAATATGCTGTAGCCAGTCAAGACCCTGTATCTCTCTATTTAATTGTGATGAATAATGAGAGGGAGGCTGTTGGGGTTTTCTTTCTGTCTTACCTTTAGCAGAATGTTATTTTTTTTTCCCTGAGAGTCTTTAAAGAGCTTAAGCTTTAAATCATCATTTTTCTCCTGTGAAAAGACATTATGCCTTTCTCACTGACCTCTGTATTTGCTATACAATACATTTATACTTCGTTAGGAGCTTTGATTCAGGTTGAACAAAGTAAAGGGACACCTTGCTCTTAATTGACTTAGGTGTGATATTTCCAGCCCATTCATCTAAAAAAAAAGGTGCAGAAAAAAGGCATTGTTTAGAATGAAAGCTACGTATTATAAACTCTTACTTAAGTATGGCTCCCTTATACAACTGTGTTCTTTTTTCCTTCTCTTAACTTTGCACATCTTTTTTATTTTGCCTTTTCTTCTCCTTGCTCTCCTCTTTTTTTTTTATCAGTAACTTTTGTTAGCATGGTGTTTCTTCTATTTAAATGTAATTTATTTTAATATGCTGAAAACATACAGCAGAATTCTTGTTAATGCAATTTAATATAGATTGTTCAAAAGCAATCTAGTTGTATACAGCATATCAGATAATTTCTCAGATAGTATCTGGTGTTATACAAGTATTGTAAAATACAAAAAAAGTGGCTTCTTTCTGGTTTCCATTTAAAGTATCATTATCAAAGTCACTGGAATTATTTCATGTTTATTCAGGTCTATGTGAGACCTGAATGTGCCAATACTTTAATTTAATTAAAATTTTGCATATGAAATCAAAATGAACTACATTTCCTTCCTGTTGTATTTCAATCTATTCACTGACAATACACAGCCAATAAATCTGGCATACTGTGTGTGGAATATGGAAGGCTTCCTTAAGAACCTGGCAAAACCAGACATAACTTTATCAATCTTCTGCAAAATTGGAGTGTGAATTTGGAATGTAGCTTATGCAGAAAAGGAAAATCACATGTTTTTCAGAATAACAGAACTGGTCTAATTCTTCACTTGCTAGCTGCGTCTATGTAGTGTGTCCCAACTTAATCCTGCAGAGTTACACTAATCCAAGCCAACAGAGAATTTGTGCCAGTGATTTTAGCATCACCCTTACTCATATAAGCAAGAGAATTAGCTTTACAACTCTATCCAGTGGTTTATTAAAAACAGTTATATTTCAAAAGAGTTCTTCACTTAAAGAGGATATGTAGGAATATGCACTTAAATTTTAGTGGATAATATTTTCAAAAATCGTCACTGGCTCATATTCTATTCTATTCCTTCTGGTATCTGTGTATTCAGAACAAATTTTTTCAGTGATGTAATTTAGTTTTTAAAGGTACTGCTCTTGATAGCTGATGCTTATGAATTCAGGTTTTTAAAGTATGGCAAATTACCAGATCTGGCTGTCATACAAATAATGATATCAGCAGACCAGCTACAGCTAGTTTCTGATTTGACATTTCTGATTTTCTTTCCTGAATTTGAAGATATCAGTTTATTCACCACTTAAACCCACATCATAACGCTAGTCCTTTTACAACACACATGCATGCCCAGCCATTTTTGCCATTATGATTTCACACACAGAATCACACAGAATCACAAGGTTGGAAAGGACCCATTGGATCATCGAGTCCAACCGTTCCTAACACTCCCTAAACCATGTCCCTAAGTACTTCATCCACCCGTTCCTTAAACACCTCCAGGGAAGGCGACTCGACCACCTCCCTGGGCAGCCTGTTCCAGTACCCAATGACTCTTACTGTGAAGAATTTTTTTCTGATATCCAACCTGAACCTCCCCTGACGGAGCTTCAGGCCATTCCCTCTAGTCCTGTCCCCTGTCACTTGGGAGAAGAGGCCAGCTCCCTCCTCTCCACAACCTCCTTTCAGGTAGTTGTAGAGAGTAATAAGGTCTCCCCTCAGCCTCCTCTTCTCAAGGCTAAACAACCCCAGCTCTCTCAGCCGCTCCTCATAAGACTTGTTCTCCAGCCCCCTCACCAGCTTTGTTGCTCTTCTCTGGACACGCTCCAGAGCCTCAACATCCTTCTTGTGGTGAGGGGCCCAGAACTGAACACAGTATTCGAGGTGCGGTCTCACCAGTGCCGAGTACAGAGGGAGAATAACCTCCCTGGACCTGCTGGTGACCCCATTTCTGATACAAGCCAAGATGCCATTGGCCTTCTTGGCCACCTGGGCACACTGCTGGCTCATGTTCAGTCGGCTGTCAACCAGCACCCCCAGGTCCTTCTCTTCTGTGCAGCTCTCCAGCCATTCTTCCCCCAGTCTGTAGCGCTGCATAGGGTTGTTGTGCCCCAAGTGCAGGACCCGGCATTTGGTCTTGTTAAACCTCATCCCATTGGTCTCGGCCCAGCAGTCCAGCCTGTTCAGATCCCTTTGCAGAGCCTCCCTACCCTCCAGCAGGTCGACACTTCCTCCCAGCTTAGTGTCATCTGCAAACTTGCTGAGGGTGCACTCAATGCCTTCATCCAGGTCATTGATAAAGACATTGAACAGAGCTGGACCCAGTACTGAGCCCTGAGGAACTCCACTTGTGACTGCTCTCCAGCTGGAGTTAACTCCATTGACCACCACTCTCTGGGCCCGGCCATCCAACCAGTTTTCAACCCAGGAGAGTGTGCGCCTGTCCAGGCCAGAGGCTGACAGTTTCTGAAGCAGAATGCTGTGAGAAACTGTGTCAAAGGCTTTACTGAAGTCCAAGAAGACTACATCCACAGCCTTTCCCCCATCCAGTAGTTGAGTGATTTTGTCATAGAAGGTGATCAGGTTAGTTTGGCAAGATCTGCCTTTTGTAAACCCATGTTGACTGGGCCTGATCACCCGGTTCTCTTGCGTGTGCTTCATGATAGCACTCAAGATTACCTGTTCCATGACTTTCCCTGGCACTGAGGTGAGACTGACAGGCCTGTAGTTCCCCGGATCCTCTCTGCAACCCTTCTTGTATATGGGCACAACATCAGCCAGCCTCCAGTCTAGTGGAACTTCCCCAGTCAGCCAGGACCTCTGGAAGATGATGGATAGGGGTTTGGAAAGGACATCCGCCAGTTCCTTCAATACTCTTGGGTGGATCCCATCCGGCCCCATAGACTTGTGGACGTCTAGCTGGGCAAGCAAGTCTCTAACCGCCTCCTCTTGGATCACGGGAGCCTCAATCTGCCCCTCTAACTCTTGGATTTGTAAACAGAAGGAACAACTTTCTTTGCTATTAAAGACTGAGGCGAAGAAGGCATTAAGTACCTCAGCCTTGTCCTTATCCCCTGTCACTGTTATTCCTTCTGCATCCACTAGAGACTGGATATTCTCCCTTGTCCTCCTTTTCCTGTTAATGTACTTGTAGAAAGACTTTTTGTTGTCTTTCACAGACTTAGCGAGTTTTAATTCTAGTTGGGCCTTGGCCCTCCTGATTTTTTCCCTGCACGATCTCACTTCGTCCCTGTAGTCCACCCAAGATGCCTGTCCTTTCCTCCAGAGCACATAGAGCTTCTTTTTCTTATTGACGCATCTTGAGATCACCCTCCTCCACCAAGCTGGCTTTTCCCCCCGCCGGCTCCTTTTCCGGAACACAGGGATGGCCTGCTCTTGAGCTGATAGGATTTCATTTTTCAAGAGCGCCCAACCCTCATGGGCTCCCTTGCCCTGAAGGACTGTTTCCCACGGGACTTTGCTAATCAACCTTCTGAACAGGCCAAAGTCTGCCCTCTGGAAGTTTAATGTGACTGCTTTGCTAACCCCCTTCTTAATCCCACCTAGAACTGAAAACCCTATCATCTCATGATCACTTAATCCCAGGCGTCCTCCAACCGTCAAATCCCCAACAAGACCTTCCCTATTCACAAACAGCAGGTCTAGGAAGGCACCCTCCCTTGTTGGTTCACTAACCAGTTGTGCAAGGAAGTTGTCTTCGATGCACTCCAGGAACCTCCTAGACTGTTTCCTTTCTGCTGTATTGTACTCCCAGCAGACATCCGGAAAGTTAAAGTCTCCCACAAGGACAAGAGGCAGAGATTTAGAGACTGTCCCCAGCTGTTTATAGAAGAGTTCATCAGCAGCTTCTTCTTGGCTGGGTGGTCTGTAACAGACTCCTATCACAAAGTCCCCTTTCTTGTGGGCTCCTCTGATTTTAACCCATAGGCACTCGATCCCGTCCTCACCGTAATCCAGTTCGAGAGTTTCAAAGCACTCTTTGACATAGAGGGCTACCCCGCCTCCTTTCCTACCCTTCCTGTCCCTTCTGAAGAGTTTATATCCCAACATAGCTGTAGTCCAGTTATGTGAGTCATCCCACCACGTTTCTGTGATGGCAATGACATCATAGTCACCTTGCCCTACAACAGCTTCCAGCTCATCCTTCTTATTGCCCATGCTGCGTGCATTGGTGTAAATGCACTTCAGCTGGGCTGATGAACCTTCAGCCCTCATAAAGGGAAGAGAGTTTATTCTCAATTGACTGGTCCTTGGAATAACTAATTCCACAGACCCAGTTTTATCCTTACTGTCCCCACTTATACTCGCCCTCACTTGCCCTGTTGTGGTATACTGGTGGTCCTCTCCAGCACACCATTTCTCAGCCGCTGGTTTCCCACTTCCAGGCTCATTCCCAACTAGCCTGGTCTCCTCCCCTTCCCCCTTCACATCTAGTTTAAAGCTCTATTTAAGAGCCTAACCAGATTTTTAGAGATAACTTTAGTTCCCCTTCGAGACAAGTATGACCCATCCCTAGTAAGAAAACCTGGGGGTGGGTGGGTCACCCCATGATCAAAGAAGCCAAAGCCTCTCTCCTCACACTAGGCTCGGAGCCAGGCATTAATCATCTGTACGTTCCTGACTTCCTGCTCCATATTCCTTAGTATTGGGATGGAGCTAAACACCACTTGCGCTCCAGAGCCCTCAATCATCTTCCCTAAATCCCTGAAGTCTCTTTTGATGGCTTTCAGCTTTCTGCGCTGTAAGTCATCATTACCTATTTGAAATACTAAGAGGGGATAGTAATCCGTTTCCTTCACCAAGGAAGGGAGTTTTCTATTGATATCCCTCACTGAAGCCCCCGGCAAGCAGCAGACCTCTCTGTGGAGTGGGTCCAGTCTGCAGATGGGACCCTCCATTCCTTTAAGAAGGGAATCCCCTAAGACGATCACTCTCCTCTTTTTCTTGACAGAGGATGTTTTTAGGGCCCTCCGAGGATGCTGGAGCCTAGGGAATGTTTCCAGGCTGTGGGGACCATCTCCTTCTTCCACTGCTTCTTCCTGGGGAATAGGTTCTACCTGCAGCATTTCATATTTATTTCTGAGGGCTATCTGGGGGTTAATTGTCTGGGTGGGGGGAGCAGGTTTCCTACGCCGGACAGGAACCTGCTGCCATCCCCCATCTCTTGTTCCCCCTGCCTCACAGATTATAGGATCAAGCTGCTCCGCCGCATTGGCTCCAGCAGCCTGCTGGGTTTGTGCGAGGGCACTGCTCCAAAGATCTATGTCCCTTTACTATTTGCAAAATAGTATTTAGACGATTGATGAAAATGCCATTAATCATCTGCCTGGAGCACTTATTTACCACAACCTTAAACAGCACGGAGATTTAAGAGTATGTCCAGTTGTCATTTACAGTGATCAAAACCCAAACTAATTCCTGCGAAGTCTGTGAAACTAACCCAAAAGTATACATATGATAGACAAACATTTAGTATCACATTTGACTGTTAAACACTGTCCCTACCAGGCTGGAATTTTGCAGTTAAGTCCTGGAAAAATAAATCTCAGTGCTATATAAAAATGTTCAGCATTAAGATTACATATTTTAATCACCTTCTGACAGTCAGGAATGCTTCCAAAACTTAGAGATATACTGTGATCTCAAGCTGGCACAATGATCTGTTTACGGAACTCATGGTCTTCATTACCTAAAGAATCTATTAACTGCCTCTAACTTCCACCTGCTCTGGATCAGTCCCTTTTTCCACTCCAAGACTGTAGTTTTTCAAAACCCAAGCCTCTTACTGCTACATGAACAAAACAGGGATACTGCAAGGCAGGTTTTAAAGTACAAAATCAAATTCTATACACAGGGCATAATATAACCCTAGCTACTTCCTACTTTACCCTTTTCTTTTCTTGCTATGCTGTTGTCAGTGAGGGCAATTATTTTGGTTGTGGGATATGCAATAGTTCCCTAGAAAAAAATAGTAATTTCAAAATTTACTGTCTCACTTTCTTGGGGAAAAAGGTGATTTCTAGAGGTGTTTCAAAAACCGACATTGGGCAGGAACTTAGGACTGGATAAGATGGACAAAGATTCTACTGATTAAGACAATTTTGCTTTTCAGCATATTCTTGCTGAGTAGTATTATGGTGGGTGATTCAATGTGGCACCTTTACTGCATGCTTACTTTAACTGAGCGAAAGAGGGTAAAGTCTCCAAATACGTTTGCAAGTTTTTTAAGAACAAGAAAATAAAATTTTGTTTATCCAGACTATTCTAAAAATATCAGCCCACGGAAAACTAGCACATAATTCAGCAGAACGTGTTACTGTTAAAAGTTATGGAATTGAATGTGAACAGACTATAAATTTATCCCTGTCACAAAGAATTTTTAAATTATAAAAAAACAATTTTGCATTGAATAGGAAATTTGGGGAAGATATCACATTTACATTTGGCTTGAAAAAATTCTGTGGTTAAAACATTCCTAAATATCCAAACAAAGATGACTGGTAGATGACTCCTGACTACTTTACTAGTGCTCTTTTCATAAGCATGTCTTCTTCATTGAATTGATAACCCAGAATATTTTATTTTTATATGGTTCCCTAAAGTAAAAACATAAGCCTGGAGGCCACTAGGTGAGGTGCTATTTTAAATTATAGGATGAAACTTAAATAACCAACACAGTAATGTTGAAATTCAGCAGCCATAGACTATCAATTGTACCATTTTAACAAAAAGTACTTAACATAATGTTAAGCATACAGTGCAGGACTGCATATTTGCTGTTCAGTATCTATGCTGCACGCTGTATTGCAAAATGTATTACACCATTCTGTGTTGAGAAAGCAGTAATGAAATTGCCAGACAAGGTGAAAATGAAACAGAAATTTCTTTTATTTCTCTGTCAGTTAAGAATTTCTAGGCTCAAAATCACCCTTATATTTTAAGTATTCATGAAAATGTATTACAATATCACTCAAAATAGGAAAATAGTGTAACATAAATTTTAAACTTATTTACTTCAATATGAATTCTATTATCATCAGCTGACAAAGAATTTAGCTATCTGAGTGAAATTCAGGTTTTGCATATAAAGCTTCCATTAACTTTCATAACAAAATATAAAAAATGTTGCCATCAAAGTATCTGTGCATTTTTTTGAGCTAGAATGTGATGAAGATCTAGCTGTTGTTAGTGAAACTGCTTTCAAACACCATGCAAAAGAGGAAAATAGCATTATCATAAATATTCTGCTTTCACAAAAATTTTTATTGAGAAACACAAAAAAGAAGCTTGAAACAAGAAAAAAAAATCTTTTTCAACTGTCCTAAGATGAAACCTAAAATGTTACTATCTGTCCATATGCTTCTGTGATGTCTATGCTGAAGAGCATATAGAGATTTCCTTTAAAAAGGGTCTTCCATGCATAAACTATAAATCTCTACTCGTATATTTGGTGTATTTCAACATAATAAGCCTTGCAAAGAAGATCTCTTAGAAGGGACTGTGTAAAAGCCTTAATAAAAAAGTGGGGTTTTTTCAGAGGAAGAAAAAAGGACAACAAACATAGGCCAGGGCACAAAATATAAAATTTTATGAACATTGAATTAAATGCCAATACTGGAGCCCATCTCACAAGACATTCTTAAAAAATCATTCATGCTGCTGGCTAGCAGGCCAATCATCTTTTTAACTATCAAAGAAAGTATTAACAAAATAAACTTCCTCAGTTTCATAGCTACTAATATAATGACAGTGATAAAATTAATAATAACAGACTGTGAGCAACAGAATTTGTAACTCAGGCAAAATACTTAATGTCTATAATATCTCATCTTAAATTCTGTGTACTACTCTTATTAGTTTGTTATATCTTAGTAATCCAATAAAATAAGAGACATATTCATTTCCAGTTACCTGGACCAATACAAACTGCTGTAAATGTTATATAAGTATTCATCAATGATTAAATTAACATCACAGTGTCTTACTATCTGTTTTTATTAAGGCTAGAGCCCTAGATGTTTTTTAAACGATTTGTCTGTTTCTTAAAGTGAGTAGCAGAACTTGATCTGTGCTCAATTAGCCCTTGGGAAGCTGAAAATTTAGCAGAATATTACATTGTCTTGTAATTATGTTCATTGACTTTGTGGCATTTTAAGGGGAAAAAAATGTAGAAGCCTAGTTTGCACTGGAATGACAACATGTGTTGCCAGGGAGAAATCACAAACCTCACATGAGGTGGCAGGGAGAAGAGGCCAACTCAACCACTTCCCCAAGAGTGTAGACAGCTGGAGTTCATCAGGAAGCTCATGCTGATTGGTTTTCTCTATCCAGGACGGGATACATACATGATGGCGCAGTCTGGTGAAGAGGAAAGCTTGAGGCATGGTTGCAGATCTTGAAGAAAGTTGTTGGGAAATTGCTGTGGCTGCAGCAGAGGATGATGGTCTTGCCTGAAAAGGTTGTGATGCTGGGATTGTCCTGGCAATCTATGGGGCATTCAATTGTGCCTCGTGTTGTGCATCTTTTTCTTCTCCCATGCAAAAGGACAAAAAAAAATATTCAAATGCCATGCTGGCTAACATCTTTTGTGCTTTTAAAGCCCAATTTTTTTCTTCCCCTTCTTTTAACTCTTATTTGGGACCCTTGATTTATGAGCCTATGGGTTTATAGGCAGTGCTGAGCATGTTTTCACTTGTATTTTGCACTTGATTTGCCTTGGAAAAAATTGGGGGGGGGAGAAAAAAAAAAGGGGAAAATCCACCTAGGTTTCTAGTACACCAGCAGCGAAATGTGCTTTTCCTACTTGTAAATTCTTTTTTTCTTTGCGGTGAAAGAGAAGAAAAAATGTATTTGTTATATGCAGTTACCTATCACCATTACTATTGTTGTTTTCTTAAAAACTCACTTTTTCATAGTTGACTATTGTCACTTGCTACAAGCATTTTGCACCATATTTTTTCATAGGCAATGGTGCCAATATCATGTCAATTTGCTATAGTAATTGCTGAAAACAGCCCATCCACCAATGTGTTCAAATAACCTCTGTTAAAGTATCTTTCTTGATCCTTTCCTGTGTTCATTCCACTGGGAATTCCTATAGCTATGACTATCCTGAAGGCAAGAATCTGCTGCCTGTAGTGAAGAGGTGGTTGTTATTTTCTGAGCTGTTGTTCCCATACGAGACCAAATCACCAACGTTATGGTTTGTTAGTCACTTATAATATCTAGCTCTTCCAAACCAGACTCAGACAAACACAAAATAGGCACTCCCTGCAAACTGAGTGCAGCTTTTAAAGAGTAAACAAACATTTCATTAAAATGGTCTCACTAAAGAGAGCAGAGAGATCTGAACAGAGCTGTCACCTTGTATTAGTCACACCCGTAATTTCTGCCATGTTACAGTGCTCACTTGCAGTATCCCAGAGAGCCTGGAAGAGACAATTCTTCAGATTTCCCTCTTTGTTTTGGAGTTTTGTCTGGTGGGAGGTTACAGTCTCCCTTCCAATGTCCAACATGTGTTTGCATCAGTACTGCCACACTCACTTTATGTAAACGTACTCAAATACTGACCATGACAACAATAATTTCTGTTAGGCTAGTGCAAATAAATATTCTTGTTAGATGACCACTGTTTCTGTATCAGCCTCTTTTCTCTCAGGCCTGAGACACAGCATTTCTGATGTTGACAACTCCCAGTCTTTTGGATTCTTTTTCCCCCATGAGCAGTGACAGTGAGTTCACTCCCCACATTCACTGTGACAGCCTGACAACTGATATCACACGGCCACAGCTAGGAGTGGTTTATTACTTTCAGTAGGATTTATTTAATTCAGCCTCAGAGTCTAAGGAGGTGGGAGAAGAGATTCAACTCAAAATTAAATTGTTGTAGGAGTCCTTTTAATGTAAGAAAATATGGAGAGAAGGGATACGGAGACAAGGCAGAAAAGCAATAGTTGGAAAAAAAAATGTAAAGTGAATAGGATTATTAAATGCAATGTGTCATGGAAGTGAGCTTGCTAAAACATGTATGAAACAAAAAAGTACAGGAAAAATAATAGCAACAGACTTTTTTTACATATGCAATAAGATATGAATAAAACTTCTGTGTCTGAAACATTAAAGGAGTACAGGCTATATGATTTCTTCTGAAGCATAGCTTTTAAAAAGGAAATTTAAATAAAAGCTTAGATAAATAATTCCTCAATATTGTCTTTCCAACAAAAAATGCAATAGAAACAGCTTTTTATCAAATAAATATTATTTGCTTTCCATTACTCAAACATGGTATTATTTTCCAAATGAACGGGGGGGTAAAAAAAAACAGTGATTTTTTATAAAAACAGACATAAACAGAGGAAAGATTAACTGAGTTTTTCATGACTTTCTTCTATGAGCCCTTGTTAAAGAAGATAGTATAAATGAAACTACGAGAGCTGCCTGTTGTGCTTAAGGATTCCAAACTGTGAACAGTTCGCAGCCCAATCCTCCTGTTTGATCAGGAATTTTCCTCTCTAAACAGGGCCATCAGAAAGCAGTCATTTCTTCCACACAAACCCCTAAGTTCCAAACAAGGAAGTCCTGCCTTTCATTGATCATGGTGAAATTAATTTATTCTTGGAATGCTAACATGGGAAACAAATGGAATGGAAACAGGTGAACATGATTAGAAACTGTGCTAATCTCTACCTTTTACATAATTAACACTGGAGTTCTTTTGGGCCTCTTGTCCTAAAAGATTTTTTTTGAATCGGTGAAGGTTCATCTCACTACACCGTGGACTACTAACACTTTACTGGGTACTTCAGCTGTTTCTCAGGCACATGTACCATCCAGTCCGCTGAGAAAGTGCACAAAGCTTAGTAGAAACTCAGAGCAGCGTCCGAGCCTGCAAGGAAGTAAAATGTCCTTCCCCTGCAGGATTGGCAACTGCTCAACATCCACAGGGAAGCCTTTCATGTTTATGAAGTTTTATTTTCTATTAGAAAGCAATTTGCTGAATAAACTTAGACAGTTAACCTAAGTGGGATATGCAGCATCTCCTTGAAAGTCAACATGATGACAAGCAATAACCTCAAATAATAATAGCAGTGAGATTAAATCATCCCATGCTTGTCCTCCAAGGAGAGTGGGTGTACAAAATATACTCCTTTTGATATTCCACAATTTCCAGGTTAATATCTGCAGTGAACTTAGACTGAATCAGAATAGATGAAGTGGAGGCCATGTATTCACACACGAATGATGGCATTTTGTGACATATGTGCTTCATTCGATTTGGCCACATACCCTAATTTTCCTGTCCTGAACAAGATGTGTAAGAGACTTGAAACACTTGAAGATCTCTCATAGTCACTTCCTTTATGGATGAAGCATCATGATTTTGCCTCTCCTCTTAAAAAGAAAATCACTTGTTAATGACCAATAAACACTTCAGCATTAGCATATCACTCAGAAGAGAAGGGTCACTTGGGGACTGAAGGAGAACAAGCCAGTACACAGCAGTTTATCATCTGTGTATCATTGCACAGAGTCAATTTGCTTTAGCAATGGTTAGAAACGAAAGACTGCAATGAATCTCAGTAAATTACTGTTCTGTCAAAATTGCAAGTAATCTGCACAGGCAAAATGTCAAGAAATCCAGATATATAACAAAAAAAAAAATATCCTGAATCAAATACTCTGCATAAAAAAGAGACATCACTGCCACTAATCTGGAAGTCTAGTATTCACATCTTCCAATCATTAATTACATTCTGTACTTTTAGTCAGATCTGGGCAGCTTCCTTTAAAACTATTGCTCTCATATGTGAAGCCAAAACAAGCTATCTTTGAGCTTTTATGTTATATATTCACAAACAATTTAAGAATTTCAGGTAATCCTTCTAAATGAAAACATAAAGTCTCGGGGCCATATACCTTCTCACAATAGAAATAAGTGCTTGTAAGGGATAGGATTCAGGCTTGAAAGTGTAATTTCTATCCTGTTTGCCTCTCTAGCTTTACAAAAGGCACAGTATGTGCCTTATGTAATTTCAATGTAACTGTGGTAGCAATCATGAAGTTAATTATTAGATAGTGTAAATAATTTAATCTCAAATTACTTCATCTCCTACAGTAAAAAAATGAGATACTTCAAAGACCATCTCTCTCTGCTGTACATACATTTCACTTAACTGCAAACATTTTAGAGTCTTCTCTGAGCCTAGCAAGCACTTGATGAGAGTATATCTTTCCAACCACAAAAATTCTCAAATCCACTGTCAATATCAATCTGGTTTGACGGATAGTTTTCTGAAGTGGTGAAAAAAATAAAAGTTGATAAATGAATGGTCAAAGGACCAACTGAGAAAAAGGTCTACAGGGCAAGTTTGCACCTTTTTTGCATAGAAAAAAAGACTTTGTGAAATCTCAAATCAATTTGGAATTCATTCCTTCTTACAAACCAAATGAACTCGTGAAAGGAAACAGGTCCGTTAAGTGTTACAACCCAAAGAAAGGAAGATAGGGGATCCTAACAGTAAGATACAGATCTTAGTTCCAGGCCTCAGAGAAGTGCTTGCAACTTTTCATTCATTATGATAAAAACAGTGGGAGACAGGGACATGCTCCACGAAGAGAAAAGAACCTTAAGGTTTACTGAAATTGTGTACTCTATTTTTTGGAGGGGAGTAGAAAAACCCAAGCACTACTGAAAAAAAAATCTCTACCTTCATTCCACAAATGATTGACAATTTTTATCAAAGTTTGCAAAATAACTTCTAACGAGTTTAGCCCCTGAAAGTATATGCTTAAAACAGATTCCTTGATTGAGGCATTATGAATACAACTCTCTAATGCCATATGTACACAAAGTAATTAGCAGAGCATTAACTTAGATCCTCTATTCAAGTTTCTAGAACAGTTTCAATGGACCTATGTTTCATGAGCTGGACTAACAACTTCGAAAACCCCACAATTTGGGAAAAAACCTTCTGTGCTTGGTCACTGGATAAAGACCATACTTGCTATTTTCAAGTTAGAGCAAAGTCACATTCATTGCACTTGGATACTCAGAGGCTGAAAATGGTCCTAAGTATCAGAAATATCATAGAAAGAAGGATCTCTGAAATTCACAATAATGGGAGTATTAGATGATGTTATTCCATCATCTTTTCATCATTTAAGGAAACTAAATAAAAAGAGGAGAATCATCACCTAAGCCCATACTTAGCACTCTTTCTTAGCCCCAATGTAGTCTGTTCTTTGCAGCTCAGGTGCACGGAAACAAGTACTTTTCTACTCCAGTCGTAAGTTATGTAACACAAATAAAAGATGACACACCAACAAGAAAACTGAGGTGTTTCTAAATAACTACAAATCTTCCCTGGACAGTTTTTCAGTGTAATCCAGAAATTAAATCATTGCACTGGAATTCAAGAAAGCTTGAAATAGAAGTTGATATCTGCCCCACAGGCCACCTCGGATGATTTTGTATGTGTCACTTGGAACAGCATTTAGAAGCACATAAACACTCTTGCATTTGCTATGAGGAATCAAGGTACTTAATTCAAGGTCCTCATGTTGATTCTTGGACTATAAATATTACTTTTGGTTATCAACCCTCAGTTAGTTTTCGGAGTTTTCTAAGATGCTTAAAGACATTCATACTATTCCATTCTGTTCTGGTTTTTTTAATACTTCTTTTACATTTAGCTCTTAAGATTGTAGTCAAAGGCTATTTTGATTAATGGAAATCTTGAACTTGCTTCTCTATGTAAACATAGTCCTTTCCATTGCTCTCTGTCTTTAACAAAACTTCTTACTTTGCAGTGGTGCTCTCTAAAGAACCATGATGACAACCACAGAGAGTCACAACGCTGCAGTTGGGAGTATGGTGTACCCCATGCTTACAAGACCACAGGGTTTCACAGGGCTGTGGACTGTTGTAGAAGGTGAAAAAAATGATTATTTCATTGATGTTTAGAGCTTTAAATGAATAATTGAGGCTCCTCAGAATTATTTATTGGTACAAGTAAGAGTTTAAACTTAAATATTAATTTTATTTTAAGTATTTCCCCCCCCGCCCCCCAGGAATTAAATATCTAAATAAGAAAGTCTGCAGCCTAGTTCAGAACCAAGAAGACCTCCACATGGATTGTAATATGATGACTCTGGGATCCTAAATGTGTGGATTAACATAGGTCTCACAAATTAGAAAAGAGAGTTAATGGAATATCTGCTCTGGAGGTAGCAGATTGGAAGTGCAGACAAGATTGATAGTAGGCCCAAGTCACACCATAAAGGGGCAAGCTGGGGAGATTTCAATTACTAAACTCCATCAAACATTTACTTAGCTGTGTTCAAGCTTTGATTTTTGAAAAGATCGTAACTTCAACAAACAAGATAAGTTTACATGAAGACAGCAGAAGGTAACCCTAGGAAATTGCAAATACTTGGTTAAATTTCTCAGAGATTTAATCTGTACAATTTTACACTGAAAATTGAGTATTTTGGCCTTAGTAGTATCTGAACTACTTTAGGTGAGTGCCTATTACAGCTAAATATAAAGTAATGCTCATATAGAAAGCTTCATGGCTTTAACAATATGCTTTAACAAACCTGTATGATGCCGGCTATAACTTTGACAGTAATCCTTCCATTTAAGTGAAAAACAATTGTAATTACTTGGTCATAGGCGTAATTTCACTTTAACATGATTCCTGAAGGATTACAGGAATGTGTTTATTTTCAGTGATTGTTGAGCAAATGGTTCAATTAAACAAAATAAGTTGAAAACTCCATAAAATTCTACCTTTTTCTAACTGAGATTTCTTTGTACCTGAAAGAAGGAAAATATTGCCCTCTTTATTAAATTTATTCAAAGACAGCTGAAGAATACAAATAACAAAAAACTAAAAATGATCATTTGGCTAATCAGACACAAGATAATATATCTGGGAACTTATTCATTCTTTCTGTCAGAAATATGACTATGTAAAATTACAAATAATCAAGGAAGAAATGCATTAAAAAATTAACTACTTGCAAGCAGAGACAATTAATTCATTAATAGCAATGATTGATTTAACCAGCTATAGTTTTATTCGTATTGGTTTCCAAACATTTCTACACCACACTCATGAACAAATTATACAGGAAAAAAACTCACACACATATTTTTAATACATATTTTTAAAAGAAAAAGAGTCAATTACTTAAGAGAAAATGTCAGTATGTGCTTTCACAAACAGCCAAAAGTGTTACTTCTTCACTAAACTGTTCAACCCTAATTTTGTTTTTCTCCTCCAGATGATTATTCTCCTTCTAGTTCTTCCTCATTTACGATTTAAAAGAATAAACTGAAGAAAAGTAAGACAACAAGGAGGAGTAAGAAGCAAAAGATGAATATGTAAAATAATTTAAATGCTTGTTTCATTTTCTCTTTATCTAGTGTCGTCTCAGGAAGTACTGGCCAAGTATGTAAATGACTGGCAGGGAGGCAGGGTGGGAGGGAAAAAGTAAGAGGGCATCTTACAGTTCTGCCCAGGTTGTTTTTTCTCAAGCCTTCTCCCACAGAGAGGTAGTTCACCTCAAACAACATCCTCAGTGGTACTCAGGCACTGGTTTCACAGCCACCTTCTCCAGAGTCAACTCTGCTCCTGAAAAGGGCTGCCTCCTTTGTCCCACTGCTTTTGCAATGCTGATTGCTAGCTGGAGAGGTTACCTGATCTGTCTTGCTGTGCATCTGCAGCAAAATATCATGCAAGGGAGGCAAAAGGGCAGAATCAACCTTTTTACTGGAAATCTAGTCTTTTTTCTGGATTAAAGTACCTCTCTGCCCACAGTTTCAGTGCAAGTCAAGACTGCAGAATCAGTCCCTTGATGTTGTCCAACTAAAAATTTCTTTCCCAACAGAAATTTATCTTATCTTCTTATGAACTTGTGAATAACGTAAATATTGTCATGTCTTTTCTATAGCTGTGAATACCGAACCGGTTTTAGAAAGATGCCTCAAGCTAACCTGAAAGGCAGAGTCTTAAAGAAAAAGTAACAATTCAAAAGCTCCTGCTTTTCAGATCTCCATTAATTATGTTACCTGAGTTATTCTATCTCTTGGTACTAGGAATCATACAGCAAAATTTTTAAAACATGATCTAAATAAGACCAATAACTTAACATACAGCTTTAAAGATGTACTTCACAATGAAAAAGGAGCTTTTAAGGTTATATTTTTTAATTAAAAATCATATTTAGAGAATTATGTTTAAGCAAATTTCTGTCAAAGAAAAGTGTAAATGTGAAATTTTCAGCACTGCAACTTTCATTGTCACATGGGTGTATACAATAAGATGCACACCCTTTTTATTTAAAATAGATTGTTAAACAAAACATATGACAGTAACACTAATTAAGATGAAGCCTTGTGTCTGTGCTTACCCACTTCTGGTGTTTGCTTTCGTTCACATGTGGTTTTTTTCCTAATCACTGACATTCCAAACTAAACCAAACATTTTTT
This sequence comes from Cuculus canorus, assembly GCF_017976375.1. Classification (NCBI taxonomy): domain Eukaryota; kingdom Metazoa; phylum Chordata; class Aves; order Cuculiformes; family Cuculidae; genus Cuculus; species Cuculus canorus. The sequence continues at coordinate 26,553,350 of NC_071441.1, read as the reverse complement.
TACCTGAATCTGTGACGAGGCAATAATCTAGCCTCTTCAAGAGCATAATGATAATCCTAATTCACCAAACAAATTCTCCCTGAAGATTACAAACACCAGACTAGAATTGATTTTTGTAACCTGTGCCATCAAAGGCACCTTGTTATTTTCTCAGAAAGCAAAGGATTGTATTTGGCTGTTGACATCTATAACTTTATTAACAAGACTGGAATGCTTAAGTTCTCATTTTTGTAGCATTTCAAGATATTTTTCTGATCTTTTTATATAGAGAGTAGCATAGGGAGATATAAGGAGCTGCCTGTGCTGATTTATTACTACTCTGGAGTCATGCAGGAATAATTAGAATCATATCTAACATGTAATTGGCAACATCATTCTGCATAACCTCATCTCTCTGTCTTTATCCATAATGCCAGTGTCACAGGCAATCATCCCTGCAAAAATATGAAATACAGTTTGAGTGTGTCCTCGCAGACTAAATCTTATTTTCTGTTGCTACTTTGGTGTAGTAGCTAAAATCAGTGGAAGAAACCAGCTTAGATTCACTGTTTCCCAACAGTTTTTACCTCTTCCCCCCAAAAAACTGAAAAATCAATAAAATTTCATAAAAATAAATCTAGTTCATTTTGAAATAAAGTATTTCATCTCTAGTTAGCAGGGAAAAATCAAGCTAATATAAAAGGCTTAACTTGAAGCCTACGTATTGCTAGTTACACCAACCTAAGCAAGGACCTTCAGTTGCTGTTCCATCACTCTGCTTGTGATCCTACACAGTGAACTGGATTAGAGAGTCAATCTGGCTGGAAAGTAAGCATTTAAATCAATACTTCACATCATGTTGTTAGCTTTCAAAGGGAGATGATTCAGTTTTCCAACTTTCAGAAGGGTGTTCTAGCTCCCAAGGTTCATTCCCTCTGGTAGAAAAAGACTGTAATTGCACAACATAAAATGGAACCAGAACAGCTAAGAGGGTTCCAGAATATCTGTGTGCACCCATTAGATGTTAAATCTGCTTTGGCCAAATTATCTGAGCCACCTAGAGAAGGAAGAGAAGGAGTAACTATAGGTATGAAAATATTTTATTGGAAATTAATATGAAAATTTATATTATTCATTCTCCTTGCACGAGTTAAGAGCAGTTTATGCCTTTATACATACCCAACATAGAACATCGGTTACAGTAGATTAAGACTCTAGGAATAATATGGTGGTCTGTGAATAAATCAGGTTGACAGACTTTTACAACCTCTCTCTAAAAATGAGAGAAATCTGCCTGTAACCTTGTGATGTAGGTGTGATACAGCTTTTGACCTTTTGTGCTTTTCAGTATAAGAATTCTTACATTTTCTAGCATAATGACATTTTTTCTGAAAATTACATAAATATATGTTAAATGTTAATAGTCCGTATGATGTTTCACATAAACAAGCTACTCTAGATCAATTTTTCCCAGATCTTTTAGTTCACACATTTCAGATGTTAAAAATAGCCTGTCAACCTTGAATGCAAAGCTACCAAGCCAGATTTACAGAACTACCAATTAAAAAATATTCTGAGTTTCTTTGAAAAGCTACATTGAGAACCACTGTAAGTTAGTTTTTGCTGTTATTTTTTTAAGAATGAGGAGTCAGGCGATAAAAAAGGAATAAGATTTTATTTCAAATCAAAATGAATGAATGTATGTATGTAATATACACTGTGAGCCACAAAACCTTGTTGTGTAACAGTCACAGTGGCATTTCACTGTCACATCCACATGAATCCCAAGCCATTGGAGTCACTTTAATTTCTAGTGCCTTAAGAGAAAACTTTTATTTTTTTCCCACCATGAAACTCATTTACCTCTTCCTTTTTGAGAGGTTGACTCTTGTACTGTGGGAGAAGCATTTATTCAGTGAGCACAAAAAACAACAGAAAGGTACTGGGTCCCCAGCTTGCGCCTTCTGGCTCCTAGTCTCACTGCTGTTTGAATATTGTGCAAAGAGCATAGATACTTCTCCTTGCATCACAAGTTCAGAAGGAATGTAGGTGCTGTGACAGGAGGGAGGTTATTAGAGATGCTTATTGTATAAAAAGCTTAGAGCTATGTTCCTTCAGACTGGCAGTTGAAGAGCACTCAGCTAGCCATGTTTGCTTTGTGGCCACAGAGTAGGTGGAACTGGAGGTGGAATGAAAATAACTATACCTCCTATACAAGTGGAAACATGAGGCAAACATTTAAGCCAGGATGCTTAGGATTTAGCCTAGATTTCACAGTGTCAACTAGTTATTTAAAACAAAAAAGCAAAATACCTTATCTCATTGAGTCAAAAATGAAAGCTTTTTTCCTCTCTCTCTCTTGTTGAAACACAATAAATACCTTACATTTTAAAACAGATGTTACATATGAAAATGCCACGCATGGTTTTGGGAACTTCATTTTTTTGAAAAAAATGTTCATTTGAAAAGTATCTTTAGTAACGTATTGCTAAAAACAGGGAAATGAAAGGTGGAGATGATATTCACTGAAGACTATTTTCCACTGGGGACTCCACTGGCATTCAGTTGTCTCATTTAATTATCACTTTCCTGATTCAACCATTATTCATGGGCTTCCCTGTGTTCTTAAAAAGCTCTGAGCTGTGCTTGCCAATGTTATGGCATATTATGAAGCACAGTTATGCAGCAAGAGGGAGGGGGTGATAATGCATTGGTCTATATTGCTGGCATGGTTTTCTGTTTGAACTCCTCAGCTGCCAGAAAAATGCAAAGCTCTTTACTCAAAACCTACTGCTTTTTTTAAGCATTGTGCTAGCATCGAGACCCTTTGCATTGCTTCAGTGAAATAATGCAGTACAGAAGCAGTATGAATCATTTTCATGAAGTTTACATTAATTTCCATTTGACTGCATATCTCTTGTAACAGTGGTGAAAGAAATGCATGGAGAGAAAAGTTCCTAACAGACACAGACAGATACACCTAGGTAGGTTTGAAATTAATTTTAATTGGCTTCAGTTTTATCCATACATGAAGGCTGAGTATACTCATTTTCTTTCTTCACACCCTCTCTGCCTAATCTAAATCTTTAAATTTTTAGCTAAATTATACACTACTTATTTGTGAATTTTGTATTTTTACTAAAAATAACATATGTCCAAGGCATTCAAGATAAAAGATAAAAAGAGTAAAATAAAAATAACTGTTTTCCTAAATATGCCTTTAATTATGTCATAGCAAATTTAAGGAGGAGGAGTGGGTGAGCAAAAACAATGGTATAATTTCTGTTCTAAACCATTGAATTTAGTTTATAATAGCAATAATCCTGAGGAAATCAGTCATTAATGCAGTTAACAGTCAGTTTGCTAGACTATTATCTGCCCTTGGCTTCACTCTAGGCCATTATGTCAAAAACCATAGCTTTTTAATAAAGATGTATTTTCTTAAAAATACATGGCTAAAATACTGAAACGGCACTTCATGAACACACATACAGACTTCAAAACACAGTTAAGATGGGATATTTATTTACTGGGAGTAGAGAAGCACTGCTTACACTTTTTATTTTCAGATGAGGAAAGCAAAACCAGGAAAAAAGCTCAGTATGTTTCTTAGCTGTCTTGCATCAAATATATATGAGAGTAAAAGCCGATTCTCCCCAACTTCTGCTAAAGGAAATACAAACCAGGACCTTTTGCATAGCCTGGTTCAAATCCTTATTATTATAAATTATTTTTTCGAGCATGTAGAATCTTTTGGTTTAGATGAAACTATTATGCAGTCTGAAATGAGACGCAGTTCCATTAAATTTAGCAGAGTTGCCTTTTACCGCAGTGGCAAACAAGTTTGAATTTGGCAGTGAATTACACTCCAACTGAGTGTTTACAAAATTCTGAAGTCTTCATTTAGTTAAACCTTTCATTAATTTCAGTGGGAATAATAATATTATATGAGTGGGAGGTTGCTTAAGTGTTATTTTCATATCTAAACACATTAACACAAGTACTAATTATGAATGAACAAAACAAGCCATCATCTACTCAGAATTATATCAATGTAGCTAAGAACAGAACTTGGCTCTGTGTGCTTGGCTGGGGTTGTGTTTGCCAAGACTAGTCCATGGGTTGAAAAAGCTGCTGCAACCAGTACGTGCTAACTGAGCAATTGCTGGAGCTGTTGCACCTTCTTTGCTCCACAGACTCACAGAAATAACTGCCTATGCAAAATCTATATCCCTCTAAGTGAAGACCATCAGGACTGCTTTCCATCCAGTGTGGTCTATACCCTGGGCTGTAGAGCAGGATATCCAGCAAGTGACACTAAGAAAGCGAGACATCACTAAAGGAAGTAATTTAAAGATTCCAACAGTTGACACATTGTGGGTTTAGTTTGGAGACTGTAGCTTAGATTTCTAACACAATGAGTAAATGCTGATAGGGCAGTTTTAGAAAAGGACACTAAAGTATTTACTGCTGCAAAATTTCAAATTATTGTTGCACGTTTGGCCTAAAAATTAGGCCTTAATTAAAACAAGTTCCTGTGGAAACCCTATGGATTTCCTTGTAAGAAAGTATAACAATCCTTTCTTGCTTTATACTTAATAAATATGTTTTTCTGTAGGTTTTTTCATCATATCTACCAAATGCTGCTTCCATTCTTTTGTTCCTAATTTTGAAGTGAAAAATGTTGATTTTTTGCACTTTATTTTTACTAGCTGTCAAGTAGTCAAGTGGAGCTGATCTAGTAAAATCTTATTCATTAGTGTTGTTGTTTTGATTTAAAACTTTTGTTAATGCTTGAGGCAATGTTATATGGCTTTAGCATCTATTATATATTCAAAAGCTGATCTTTAGGGTCATCTTTTCTATTTTTTTTTTTTTTAGGTTTTATTTTAAATCTAAAAACAGCAATTGGAAAATTCTTTGCTAGGATAGAACAGTTTTTGTTTTCAATATTCATTCTCTGTTTTTTTTTTCCCTAATATAGGATATGCAATTCAATATAGCCACTAAATGGCCCTGTTTAAATTCAAGTTTGATATGTAAAAGAAGCCTTATTAAGTACACCAACCTCTCACTTCTTCTGTTTGCTATTTTTATTTTCATGACACAAGGTAATATAATGTATGGCTGGTGCAGAAGAATTACAGAAGAATTACCTCAGCAACAATTTCACAAGCTGCAAGTACAGAGGTAAATAGAGATTTTATTTCTAGATTTTACACAACAATCTTTCCGCTAGACATTGCATTTTCTTTCACTGATCAGCTTATGTCTTGTACATCTTTTCTTCATTATCTTTTAATGATTATTTCTCAGTTTCACCAACAAATACTTATTTGCCTGAGACCTTAATTTAAAGCGTCATCAGAAAAAAATCTGAGATGACAACCGCATAAAGCCTCAGACCTCACTAAGGTAACAAAACCAATACTTTTCTCCCATATTGGTAATTCGCATACTGCCAAGTACTATTACAGGTTTACTACATACTTCACATAACTGACTGCTTTGCTAGTGCCTATATAGCTTGACCATATCACACTGATAGTTCTCCTCTCATTCCATCTTATCGAATAACCACTGCTATTTGAAGGTATTTTAGTGACATCACAACCTTACTCTGCAAACTGGCTGCTCACTAAAAAGGATATTTCTACAACATATATACAGAAAACTGCACCTCCTTAAATACAAGATAACACCAGATTTATCATGTATTTAGATAACCATATTTTTCAGATCATATACAATGAGGTAGAAATAAGCAACTGAATTGTAAATGTATTTCGACTGCAAAGAATTGGGGGAGGGTGAATGGTGTCGTTATAATATAGCTACAGACAGAGAGATCGAAAATGCAGCATTAAGAAAGTGCAATTTTTACTGGAAACACAATTTTTTGTGGTCAATGGATTTCAAGCACCAGATAAGTCCCTATGAAGTCTTTATCTCCTGCATGTTTACTCTCATCATAGAAATTCTTGTGCCAGAAAATCATAGGTAGCTCTTCAGAGCTTTAGGCGGTCTCCTAGCTATGTAGGACCCAACTATGAAGATAAGCAAAGAGTCCTTGAACCTAATTAAAAATTCCATAGGAAATCAGTGGCAAGGTTCCAGTGTTTGTGGTAGGGGCAGAGATGAGGAAATGTCACACCTTTCTGACATAGCTGCAGTTCCCTAGTCATCAGTGGCTTCACACCAAGTTATTTCAGGTCGGTAATGCAGTGACAAGAGTTCATTATTTGGGCAAAATTGGATGGTGTTTACTTGGCAAAAGGACACGATAGAAAGCTTTTTTAGTTCATAGTTCTTGGTTGAGTTTAGCATCAGCAAAAACCCAGAAGTACCCATATGCTGCACAGAAACCAATGTTCACCTGAAGAACACTGTGGCAGGACTGCCCGTAAATAAGTTTTCTTTTGCTAACTCCAGTTAGGATTCAGCTTTGGCTATTTTTAACCAGTTCATTCCTTGCTAGCCAGGCTCATAGCCATAATGCAGTGTGGGGCAGGTGGAGTTGACCATCGCATATCTGCTGCCAGCACTTATGTGCTCCTCTGCCAGTTTACAGAAATTCTGTATAGAGCTGGAGGAAAACAAAATCCTTGAGCAGTGTAAGCTTATAGTTAGGCATCAACTGACAGAGGTACAGTATTGCAGGCAAGACTAAAGTATGAGCAATAGCTGTAAAATGCTGCAAAAGACCTAGCAGAATGAGAAGAGAGTTAGTGGAGCAAGAATGCAATGTCTGTGTACAAAACAATACTTACCAGCGCTGACGTCAGGTCTTGCTCTGAAACCAAATAGTTTAAGATTGAAACTGAAATTTGGCCTTTGGCTTCCTCCTATGCAGGTATTTTTGGGAATCAAAAGTCTGATTTGAGATAGAAGCTGTTCCAAGCAAGTCACATGCAATGTGGCTGGCCAGGGGAATAAGCACAAAGAAGTAGTTTGTTTCCTTGCTTGTTTAGTTGTGGTTTGACTACTGCATATTTCACAAAGGAAAACATGGATTCTTTAAATGACATATCTGTTTCAGCTGCACTGTTCATGAGACAAAGGGAGCAGGGAAAAATATTTTTATAATTTTTTTACTTTTTGAGTTTTAAAAAGTGTGTAAATCTATAATGGCTTCTACAGCTTGCAAGGAACCAATTGATACAACTATTATATAAATAATGTTTCATTATTGCTTTGGCTTTAAGAATTTGCAATTTTGAAGTGGTTTGGCTGCATGTGGCTTTGTTTTCTTTTGTTTCTTGGTAACTGACTTTTTTCAATTAATTTCCCAAACAAAAAGAAACATGGTCCAAAAATGTCTATTATGCATAATAATTAATCAATCTATCCTACAAATATCCTATCAAAGATTTCTAGCATAAAACTTTTCTGTTTCCTAAATACAAAGCTTTTCGAAATTATTTTGGCACATATAAAGTCATACAACATAGCACTTGCACCTTTTAGCAAGCCTTTAGGAATATAGAAGTTATCATCCTACATCATATAATGGTCTAAGGCAATATTTTTTCTCAAGCAATGTACCCCTTCGAAGCAAATAGATAAAAATGTCAACACCTTATAGACTTCTTCAAGAGCTGAACTACAATTTTTAAAGTCTTTTCCAAAACTTATAAGCCTTCAAAAAAATACACTGCTTCTATGGATTCCAAGGATTTGAGTCTGTTCAGAGTACCATCACTACTCAGGATAGAAGGTACTTGCGGAACATTTGCAAGTTCTTCTAAAACACAAACGGTTTACAAGAGCCATTATGTAGCCTTCCACCCCCTCTGTATTCCCATTCTCTGGTCTCATCACAGTAGTCGCTTTGTGCTGGGCAGAGTTACAAAAATACATGTTATACAAAACATGATGTAATACCGTACCAAGCAGGGCTTCAAGGGATTATATAGTGTTCGTAAGGCTTTTTCTTAGTTTTATTTATTTTTGCTCTTGTACTCCTGTGCATATCAGTACTTATCTTCCCACTCACTCCACTTGTCTTGTGAACAAGTCATTTTAAGGCAAAAGCTTAAGTATTATACCTAACATAGAGTAATATGATTCTCTATTCCACTTAAAGTAATTCTCTAAGTTTGTGTAGCTAAAATAGCAATGTTTACAAATCAGCAAAGTTTTGGAAAGATAACAGGAGTATGAACATTATATTAATTTTATTCTGTTGAGGGAACATGACAGTTATCTTTGTACTTTTTGGTTCCCACATAGGTCTCTAACCTTGGGTTATATTCACTGATTTGTGAATAAAAGGGTTTAATCCTGTCTTCGCTTTCTTAGTTTTACTGTATTAAAAATTGAGTTCTGTTAGTCTCCAACCCCTCCCCCCCGTTTTTTCATTAATATTTTCCAAATGTTTCTCTTTCTACATTTTGTCTTTTAATTGAAATTACTATTGTGATTTTACACTCCTTAAGCACTGGACTTGATACCTCTTTGGACAATTGTCCTTTGCACACCTGTCAAGAAAGTTAATGTGTTTTGGCACATGAGCTATCTCCCTGTGATGCACTGGCAACCCAGCATGGGCCTGGGGACTCAGATCTTGTTCTTTGTCATCAGTATGAAAAGGAAAGAGATAGAGTGACACTTGCAGTATTTGCTGTGCCCTCTTAGCAGCAGCAGTTTCAGAGTTGTTCATTCCATTTGAAAGTCTTGCAATAATTGTAGCTGTTTCAAGACTGACTCTTCATTTTCTTACATGTCCCATTACAGTGAAGTAGCCTTCATTAGCCAACTCTATCCTGGACTGCATCAAAAAAAGCATGGGAGGTTGAGGGAGATGATTCTGCCCCTTATTCTGCTCTTGTGAGACCTCATCGAGAGTATTGTGTCCAGCTCTGGAAACCTCAACATAAGAAGGATATGGAACTGTTGGAACAGGTCGAGAGGAGGGCTACAAAGATGATCAAAGGGCTGGAGCACCTCCCATACAAGTTCAGGCTGAGAGAGTTTGGTTTGCTCAGCCTGGAGAAGAAAAGGCTCCAAGGAGACCTTACAGTGACCTTCCAGCACCTCAAGGGGGCCTACAAGAAAGCTGGGGAGAGACTTTTTACAAGGCCATGTAGCGAGAGGACTAGGGGCAATGGGTATAAACCGGGGAGGGGAAGATTTAGACTAGACTACACTAGACTAGGAGGAATTTCTTCATGATGAGGGTGGTGAGGCACTGGAACAGGTTGCCCGGGGAAGTAGTGATGCCCCATCCCTGCAGGTGTTCAAGGCCCTTGGGCAGCCTGATCTAGTGGGTGGTGTCCCTGCCCATGGCCGGGGGGTTGGAACTGGATGATCTTTAAGGCCCCTTCCAACCCAAACCATTCTATGATTCTATGATTCATTCAAAATACCTTGTTTCTTTCCTGTCACAGGAATCTCTTTCTTTCTGCAGAAAGGGAGGATGCACCTCAAGACCAGCCACATCTTACCTAGGAAAGTTCCGAGTGAAACGTTTTCATGAATAGGCAAAAATCATTAGAATAATTTGTGCACGTTATGGTGCAGTGTAGCTCTAGCCCAGCTAACTGCTTTTTGCCAAGTCCCTCTGCTCTGTTGGATGTATTTTGCATGAGGGGTATTATGCAAAATATTGTGTTGTAGCCTTCTTGCAAGTGGAGTGCAGGACAGGCTGCTAAACTTGCCATGCAACAGAATAAACTTCTTGCACAGAGTTAGCTCTCTGCTATCACAGCTTGACTGTTGCCAGTACCCAAAATAATTCATTTAAAGCTAGCTCTGGCATCTTTATGCTACACTGTGTCCTAGTGGGATTTTACATTTTCCTATTCTTAGGATTTAAGCAGAAGACACTAGCGGAGAACATTTGCAGGTTGTCAGGTGCAACTTTCTGGAAACCTGAGACTTAAGGGAATATTAGCTGCTTCGCCTTGCTTATTTATGTTCAAGCTGTGCATTTATCCACTCGTGAGCCAGCTATGCTGGAGGTACTGAGATAGTTAGAACTTGAAATATTTAAGTGTTGCCTGCTTTTGTGCTGGAGTGACACAGTAAAGTTAGCATATGTCCCAAGAACTTTATTTTACACCAGCATTTATTAGTTTTAAATATATCTTATGAGAACTACAAATATGAGTCATTCAGTGCTTTAATATCGTTGAATCTAGAAGGTGTCTTCTGGACTCAGCCATAGTCCTATCTTACCACAATCAGTACAATAAAAATAATTTTGGAATTAAAGCAGGCAATGTTCATTAACTAATTTATGTCTCTTATACCTATATATCTATATCTATATATATATCCTATGTAAATCACACAAAATGTGTAAATCAAAATATTCAAAACAATGCCACCTTCTGTACTATGTAAGCCAATATGGGAAGATTTTCTTCATACTAGAATGGTAGCTAAATAAGCTACAATGTAGCTAATAATCCTGACACAGATTTTAATTCAGAAAAGCACATAACCACATTTAATCTTAAGCACTTGCATTTCTACTTTCTCAGATCAAGACTTGCTAAATCTGCCTACTTCCTGTAAGGCGTTGAGCTGAGGACATTTTTCCCCTTTTGGGAATGGCCTATGAATTGAAAAGAAAAATTAACTGCATGAGTTAAAGTGGGGCTAATGGCTTTATATGAGAGATTTTTTTTAATGAAAGGGGAGCATGGATAGTCCCTTCTGCTCCTGGAGACTGTTTTTGTTATCTGACGTAACTATCTTTTTTGCTTTGCGTTGGCCTGTAAATGGATCATGCCAAAAATAGGGGCAAGCAATCTGTAGGCTCTTTTATTTTCCTTAAATATCTACTTTATGTAAAAAAAAAAAACACAAACCCTGCTTTTTAGTACATCAATTCGCAAAAGCCTGATTCTATTCTCATCTGCTTCAAAAACTAGGCCAAAAATGGGCACTTTGAACAACCCTGGCCTTACTGTTTGGACCATGTTTATGCATATTTTTTCCAGCTAAGTAGAAGATAACTATGCTGAAAGCAATTTTAGTTTTCAGCATAATAATAGGACATAACTGACTGAATACACTTCTCAAAGAATGTACTGTACATGCAATGTGAATAGGTTGCACCTGTTGACAAGGGTTTTTTCACTGATTTCTTTTGTAATACTTTACAAACATTGGGAAAAAAATAATTACTTTGCATATAGCTCTGGAATATTATCATTAGTAGATGCCTATTCCATGAAGGAAAAAGACTCTTTCTGCATTAGGTTAGTCTATAAATACCTTCGGTCAAGAAAGAAAGAAAGAAAGAACAAATGTAAAAAAAAAGTTAGAATAAAGTAAAAAGCTGCTTTAGAATAGAAGCCCATAAGCATCCTTAAATGTAGCTGTTGCTATGAGCTACAGCTAAAGCTGCAGAGCATAGAGGTAGATTCAATGTGCATGGGAGATTAGTCTAAAACAGAACCCCAGATATAAATACCTCAAAAGTCTCAAGAAGGGCAAAATATAGAAACCTAAACATTTCTCAGCTCAATGAAAAGTTGAAAGAAATATGTCTTTTTTCAGTTCAACACCACAGAATATGGACATTTCAAAAATGCTAAACTCAAAGTAACTGTTTTGCGTACAATGAAACAGTAAATCAATTAATATTTTTAAATAAACTTTTTGACCTTCTTTGATTTTAAATTGTAAAACTGTAGCGTGCAAACATGAACATGAAAATTGGGATTTGACCATAAAATGAATCAATTTCCTGATAAATAAAATACCTCTATTCTGAGTTTTTCATTTTTCCCAGTGAAACAACATTAAAAATTTAAAAAATCAGACTGTTTCCATGAGCAAAAAGAATGTTTAGCTGAAGGCCAGCATCCATTTAAAGTGGAAAATCTTTGGTTATAATAGATCCTTGCTTTCTTAACTACTTGAGAGCAAGACACACTCAAAGAATTATCCTGTTCCTAACTTGCTGTGCCTGGTCCCTCGGAGGCTGCTAATAGAAGGATTTGAAGCATTGATCTGTAGGTAGGTCTTCTGCCTCCTGCTTCTATCCTAGAGCATTTAATTTTGCCCGCATATTCCTTACAAACCTTATCTTTCTTTCACCTTCACTGAAGCCCATTCTTGTTCTTGGGTTGCCTCAAAACCACTTAGGAACACATGGCCCTGCCAAGGAAGGGGAGTGTGGACGCAAATATCAGATGATCATCGCCACTTGGCAGCATTTTTCGATAGGAAGACAAGTCTTTCACTGCTGCCTCCTCACTTCATCAACATCCAAAGATGCTATAGTTTCTCCAGAGCAAACAGCAGGTTATTTGGGCATAGGTACTGCCAACAAACTTAGCTCTTTCCCTGCCTATCATCTAAACTATCATTTGGTTTGTGGTCTTCTAGGGTTAATGCAGCTGTGACCAGCAATTTTGTTATTACAGCCAGTCTTTCCTGTTGCTAACCATTTTAGGTAAACGTGGGTAGGGGGGAAAACACGGAATCCTAACCTAGTACTCATTCTTGCTCACATAAAAATTTAAGTGAGACATTTTACCCAATGATCCAGTAATTGACACTGTACCTAAAGCAGGTGTAAGTCATTATTCAACTTGAGCCACCTGGGCAAGGAGAAATATATAGAACAAAACAAGGCTTCAGTAACATGTAAAAAATAATGCATTTATTAGGAAAAAGGAAAAATCTTTAAAAATATCAACTATGCAAATTTTATAATAAATTTGCAGTATTATAGAAAACATTCGTTTTTAAATGTCATGAGGTCTTTACAGGAGCTGAGATCCCTTCTTTGTGGCTAGGGATTGCTTTTCATCTCCCAAGACAGAGGAAATAATCAAGCATGGGTTTTCATTTTGCTTTTTTTAAGTTTCTGGTTATCCTGTCATGCATAATGCATTACATTCTTTGCTCCTAAAACTAAATTGGCATAATTAAAGATTTTCAATTACTGAATATTGTTTCTGATTGTGTCAGGATTTTGTAGGGCTGCTTTTAAAACAATTTTACTAGTTTGGAAAGAAAGACAGTTCTTGAATTAAATAATATTCTTTGGAAATGGTTCAAAACTTCAGAATGCTTATAAGGCTTTAAAGAAGATAAAGCCAGTACAGTTTATGTGCATGCTTTCAGACTTCAGGCATACAGAAGTGGGAAAAAAAATTAGCAAGTGATTCTGAAGTAAGAAATCTATGGGAGACGTTCAGATTCCTGTCAATAACTCTGTGCAAAAGACATAAAACGAAAAATTAGAAAGTCTTTCTCATGACTTACATAAAGTTAGGAATGTCTGGCAGTGAAATCATATCTGCTGGATATAGATGAGACAAAGAAAACTGTGACCAATCTTGTTCCTAATGAATCTAAAAAATAAATTTTGGCTCTGGGATGCATCTCGCTTCCTTTCATGCCAACGGAAATTCGTAATTGATATCTAGGGGAATGACATAGGGCCTTCAGATACAGTTTGTTTTGACTATTTTCTATTTATATAATTACTCTATTTTGAGTAATTTTTAATGAAGCAACTAAATTAGGCATAACTCACTACAGATCTAATGAATATATTGCAAATTATTTAAATGATAAAATTATGTGGGCTTAAATATTGTCTTAGAAGATTTGCCATCTAAAGAGCCTTGGGAAAGGTGCTAATGCAAGTGAGTATACCGAAATGCAATTTCTCATTGTTTAGTTTATAGTGAAAATATATTAGTAATAATTTCTTCTCTTTAAAATATTTGTTTACATTTTGAAGTAAAACAACTTACTTGTTGTATTTTAACTCCTCATGCCTGGCTTTTTCTAAACTTTTCCTCTGAAGTACTCATCTGAAACAAGAAATCCCATTAAAGCTTCTTTGAAACGTAGGATAATGACCATCTCACAGAATACTAAGCCTAACTGTACCACCCAGTTTATTTAACTACTAAAGATAAGTGTTCAGCTTTTACATATACTATAAATTCCTCTATGACCTCAGATTACGTGGCTTTCCTGTGTGCTGTTTACTTGCTTCGATGTATAACAGTTTCAAGCAGTCATACATTTTGGAATAAAGTATTTATAATTTGCCTGATGCTCACTGAAGTCCACATATGCTTATTGTCACCATTGCTACTGCTTAACTGACAATATTTCATCTTAAGCATTAGAATAAACTGAAAATTTCACAACTTGCTCCAGCTCCTAAAAAAATTAGCTTGGATGTCATTATGCACAGACTACACTAGACAAAGATAGATGAATAAACTAGAAGTCTAAAAGGAATACTGAAAAAAATAAAAATCACCACTCCATACAGTAGAGAGAAAAGTAAAAGAAATTCAGAGCCCACATTATTTGGGTTTTGTAGACCACAAAGTTTCTAAAGAAAAACAAAATCAAATTAAGAGAGAATAGTGACATCTTATTTTCTTCTTTATTGTCAAAAACACCATATCAATTCGAAACAGAGGTAGGTGCACCAGTACTTAGTGCAATAGAGTAAGGTATTCTGAATGCACTACTTACCAAGCAGACAGCTTGTTATTTACCGGTCACGGTTTTGATTGGTGTTAAGATGCAGCCTTATAACAATTAAATGTAAAAATCATATTAGCACAGACAAGTATAACAAGACGGGAATATGAAAAAAGAGCTGTTGAATTCTCTTCAAATTCACCTAGCTTTTGTTCCTGCTGCCAGATGGACATCCAGGAAAAAACAACGTGTCGTGGTTGGAATACACCAAGTAGATTGACTATCTGCTTTTTCACCCAGTTGTTTTTCTAAAGCCACAAGCAGTAGCCAGGAGGTAATTAATTCTTCACCCAATTTCCAGATTAAACATTAGGGAAATTATATCCCTTAGAAAGATGAGATGAAGACCCCCATGCTTTCTAACCTGATAGTGAGAGTTGTTTTATTGCAGTTACCTCAGAAAGTTTTGAGCATGATGAACAGGCTGAAGAGATGGCCGATGGGAAAATCCACAAAAGAGTCCTTGACACAGACTTGTCTGCTGCCAGTACACCTGCTAAGACCTCATTATAAAGAAAATATGCCACTGTAAATTCCTGTTCTTGTGAAGTCAAATGATGGATAGCATATAACTGATATTGGAAGGTATAATGATACAAGGGGAGTAAAAATAAGCAGATGTTAAGAGTTTCTGAATGCTATCCTAAAAAAAAATTCCCTAAAAGAATATCAACAACTTTGCATGCAGTACATAAACTGCATAAATACAAAGATCAAGAATATAAAAAACAACTGATATCTTAGGAATTCAGCATGATTTATTCTGTCTTCACTACAGTGAAGACAGCTAAAATTCACCATGATCAGGTAAACCTACAAATTTTCAGTTTTGGCAGAGCTGCTTTTTCACATCTTTTCCAGTTTCAGTTCAAACAGGTGTTTTGAAAGAGAACCACAAGTACTGTTTCCTGTAAACCGCAGCAGTAAAGCTTTGCCAGTTAGCACCAAGTGGAAACTTCACTTGTCTCATTCTTACAATTTTTCAGAACAAAAGAGATCACACCTATGATGTCTTACATAACAGACATAATAGAATTTTTATCTGATAACTTATGTAGGAAAGAATAAATTACTTCATAATATATACTTTAATTTATAAGGTCAAAATTGACACTTTTGCATGGATATATTTCAGTTAAATCAAAGTTTCTCTTTCTTTTTGTTTTAGGCTTGGAGTTAGGAACTGTGATCCTTCGTACCAGGGATTTCTTTCTACGATGTCTCACTGAGATGCCTTTGTGGTTGTGTTCCATGATTTACTATACAAAAAAAAACCCAAACAGCAACAAAGCTAAAAGAAACCAAAACCAAACCACTGGGAAGATCCAGCAAGTTTTGGATGGTATTAGTATTAGTATTAGTATTAGTATTAGTATTAGTATTGGGGTTGGAACTAGATCTTTAAGGTCCCTTCCAACCTGAACTATTCTACGATTCTAGGATTATCATTATTGTTATTATTAGTATTATGATGGTTGGAACTAGATGATCTTCAAGGTCCCTTCTAACCTGAACTATTCCATGATTCTATTCTTATTATTATCATTATTATGGGTGTTGGAACTAGATGATCTTTAAGGTCCCTTACAACCCAAACTATTCTATAATTCTATGATTCCATTATTATTATTATTAACAGGCAAACTATCAGATCATTCAGATGGAGGGTTACAAGCCAGAAAAACTCCGCTGCCCCGGATAAACCCATCTGTTAGTCTCATACAAGGGAAAACAAACTGCTTTCGACGTCCAGATTCGCTCTTTAATGAGAAAATGACTCACCACCAAACTTTCCCATTCTTGCCCGACAAGGGAACGCAGTTCCCCGATGACAGCCACAGCGGGGTGAGCGCACTAACCTTTCTCCCCAGCGACACCCCCTCTCCTCCTCAAGAGAAACGGGAAGGCGCACGAGGGGATGCTCCGCGCTCGCTCCCTTCCTCCGCAGGCTCTGCGGGCAGGACGCATTCCTGCACCGCCGCCCCCAGCCGCGGCTGCCGGGCACCACCCGCCCGCGGCCGGGCGCTCCCCAGCGGAGCCGAAGTTGGCGGCGCGGAGCCCCCCGCGCGACCGGGAGCGACGCCGGGGCTGCCCGCGGCCGCGGTGCCGGGCGGGCGGCGATTGGCGGCGGCGCTGACAGCGGGCGGGGCCGCGCCGCCGGCACCGCCCGCCCCCCGCTATAAGCTTCTTTGCCGCTCTCTCCCCGGGTCTCACTCCCCGCTCCGCGCGTCCCTGTGGCTACACAGTGGAAATCCGCGCCGGGGAGCTGCCGAGGGGAGCGAGCGTCATGTGAAAGGCGCACATGCTCTGCCACCCGCGCAGCGCGTCCCTCTCTCGCTTCTCTGTGCGTTCCCCTTGTTCTTCTCTAACGTAACTCCTTTTCTCCCACTTCCCGTGCTCCGCCGCCGCTCCGCAGCCCAGGCGGCCTCCGCAAGGGCTCCGCGGCGGGCGGGCGCGGGGCATCCCGCGGAGCCGCGCCCCGCGGAGCCGCCTCGGAGGAGGAGGGATGGTTTTCCCGGCGGAGCAGAGCCGCGGGTGCTGAGACGGGATTTTTGCGGTGCGGTTCCCGGGCTCCCAGCTTCATGACTCCGCGGAGCGGGGAGCCAAAACCATGCGAGGTAAGCGGGCCGGGCAGCGGCTCTCTCTCTGTCTCTCTCATTCCTGGGAAAACGCGGATGGGGAGGAGGCTTCGCGCCAGCGGAGAAGGTCCGGGGGAAGAAAGTTGATGAGCGGCGGCGGCCGCAGACGTGGCTGCTGGCGTTGGGGCTCGGCGTGTGCTCAGCGGCAGGAGGGCGAGCAGACACCTGTGCCGCGGTGTCCGGCGTCGCCCTGGGCCGCAGGTGGGAGGGAAGGGCGAGTGGTTGGCGGTGTCGGTGTCGTCCGGTCCCCGCTACCCGCTGTCCGCGGAGCGCGCTCGCCCTCGGCAGGTGGCCCGCCTGCCGCTTGGTCCCGAGTCGCTGCGAGATACCGCTTCCATCCCCAAAAGTTGTTTTCGGGTTTTTTTTTAACCCGATTTCCCGGTCGTCATGTCGCCTGGAGGGGTTTGGGGGGGCTTCCCCAGGGACGGCTAATGGCGCGGGAGGGGTTTGCGCTGACCGGGTCCCCCCTCCTCCTCCTCTTCCGCGGCCCCTCGCGCCGGTCCCTCCGTGCACATCCCTGTCTTGGAGTGCAGTCGGACCCCCGCCGGGCTCGCAGCCGCACCCGGCGGGACTCGCGCAGGAGAACACGGAGCGTCCCCACCGACGGGACACCCCGAAGCGTGAAGAGCTGCCAGGCTGCTGGTCCCGAGGGTGCCGCTGGGGCTGGAGAGGGGCTGCGTGCTGTGGCTGACACCTGAGTGGGTGCGGAGGGGTGCGGGAGACGCGGCAACGCGGTTTCCCCCCCGTGTCCCAGGGCCGGAGTCCGCTGAGACCCTTCCCCCGGCCGGGCGAGCACGGCCGACCCCGGGCATCCAAGGGGCTCGCGCACCTCTTCTGCTCCCCCATCCTTCATAATCCCCTTTATCGCCCAATTCTTCACCCTGGTTGGTTGCCTCACGCCACGGCGTGGTAAAGGGGCAAGTTCTCTTTCCCAGCGTGTAGGGACAGAAGAGAAGGGCTTACGAGTAGCGGCGTACGGTGGGGTTTGACAGCGACAGCGCGTGCAGCTCTCTTGGACCTCCGGTTTGCTATAATGAATGGGGACGCACATGCTAGAAACAACTTTTGGCTAGGGTTTCCGCTTGTGGAATGTCAGCTGTTGTAGCGGCGTGCGTTTACAGCGCTAACAAATCACGCGTGTGTGTAGTTTTCTTTAAAGAAATTGTAACTTTGCCATTTGTGCAGAGAAATGGGAAAAAAAAAAAAAAACAACAAACCTCTTTCCCCCGCGAGTTCTTAGACAGGGTGTCCGCTTTCGGGCATCTGGCAAGAACTTGCTGAACAGTGTTTGCCTTTCGTAAGCGCAATAGGAAACGGAGAGGAAACTGTCAATTCTGTAAAGCGGCCCCTGTCGCAGCTCTCCTGCCGCCCCCTACCCGAGTGCCTCCGGTTGCGACCACAGCGGGTCAGTGGCTCGGGGGGTGCTTTTCCAGATTTTCTCGTCAAGTGGTCCCTGGATAGAAGCCCCGTCTCCCCTTTCGCGGACACTTTGTCCACCCGAGCCGCAGCAGCCCTCATTTCTCCTGCCCTGCCCCGGGACGGCCCGTGCTGTCGGGGAGCGCAGGAGCCCCCCTTGACGAGTGCCAAGTGAATTGTCTTCCCTCTGCCCTGACCCTTTCCTTGGAAAAACAAGGGGCAGGACGGCCGACCGGTTCTGGGCAGTCCGAGGAGGTCGGATAACTCCGCGCACCTGTCGGGCGCTGCTTGTGGGCTGTGCCGCTGCTTCGCCACCCCTTAAGCTGTGCTGTCAGCTACTGTGCGTGAAGAGGTGCTGCTCAGCCCCTAGAACGCAAGTGCCGGTCTGCGTTGTGTTTCGGCTTGCTGAGTAGGGAATTTACGGGTTGGAGGGAAGAGAAGAAAAGTAAGAAGGCAACTTTCTTCCTTGGCAAAACTCATGTTCAAGACGTTACCGAACTGATGTACGTCGAGGCAAGAGCAGGGCTTGACACCTTCTCAAATGAACAAGAACATTGTACGCTTAGACATCATCTGCCCATTACATTTGTGGCTTTACTAATAAGGAAATAAATCTATATCACAACTAGATTGTGAGCTCCCATGAATTAGTACTTTTAGGCAGCTCTAAGCCCTCTTGGGAAGGTATAGTTGTTATCAACTATGTTATATTCACTGTTGGGTTTGAAAGAAGAAGCTCTCTTGTCTGTGTGAGCTCTTCCCCTAAACTTTCCCAGCTCACTTATGATCCTTCCAATCTGCAACCTGCCTGGGATATGCAGGGGTTGCTGTGGTTGCTTACCTGCGCTGTGTTGGAGAGTTGAAAACATCCAGCCTGTGTTACTGCCCGCTGCATCCCAAAGCGCTGGGCAGCCACGACGGCTACCAGTCATCCCATGCCATGGAAGCACAGTTAGCTTCAGGGCAAGCCTTGGCTCTGTGCGCTACATTATAGTCATTGGTTGTGTACTAAGCAAAATATTAATTCCCTGTACTTCAAATCTTAATTCAAATCCATTTGAGAATATGAAACCATGCTGACTTACAGTAGAACAATATTCTGGGACAGGAGGCTGAGCGCTTGTGCTTTTAGTGTACATATGTCAGGGCAGGAGCATGTGTTTCCCTGTGCACTGGGAATGGAAGTTTTTTGAAGCTGACAACTTTTATACCTGTGTTTTGTAGAGGCAAACATAGGTATAAAATATTGACGTGCAATTGGCATTCATCAGTCTTTTTTTTTTTTTTTCTGCCTGTCCCGCTCCTAGCAACAACCATAAGAACATATAAGGTATATACTTCAGTATATTTTTTAGGAAAAAAGAGGACTGAAAAAAGCACTAAAAGTATTGTGATGCATAACTAAAAAGAAAATAAAACTTATATTTTCTTATCTTGAAATTTAATTTTTGTCAAACTGATTTGTGAAGTTTAAAGCTGTTACAAGCTAGTGAATTCTGTAATTAACGCGGCTGATATGTAAACATAAAAGATTTAGTAAGTGGAAAAAACATAGTGTCAATTCACCTCTAATTTTACTCTGGGCACATGATACCTGTACACACAGGAAAACCAAGTTTGTGATCACAATTACTTGAGTTGTGAAAGTGACATTATACAGAGTAACCCTTTTACGGAAAAATATATAAGCTTTCAGTTGGTAATCTTACTGAAAACCTTCATCTTTTCTGTTTTAAAGAAAAGAAAAAAGCCCCTGAAGCCAAGGTATTTGAGCAGGACTTTCTATCTAGTTGTTTCTAGTTTTCTATCTTGTTGATGTCAGGACCAAGGGATGATACATATTACATAATATTACATAGTTATTCTGTTCTCTTAGTATCATTGAAGTATTTGTAATCAATTATGAAAGCATGAATCAAACAAATCCTAAGTGCAGTGTTGCTGGGAGAGTGTATTAAGTAACATGTACAAATAGTCTGGATAGCTGAGAAAGTTCCTCTTAATTTAGGAGGTCAGTGGAGGGAATCTGTATATGCTTACTAAAGCAAAGGAAACTTATTTGTTTCAGGAAAAAAACAATATGACTACATTGGGAATATGTAACTTTATTGTCCTAAAATGTATCTATGAACATGTTTACTATTTAAAACAAAGGTGGTAAGGGATTTTTGGCAGAATTGGGACTTGAGACCTTACTTCACTGCAGCAAAACCTATTTGTTATCACCGCGTGGTGCGTCCAGCTACAGCTTACCTGAACAATGTTACTTGACTTCATTGAGACTCCTTGATACGTGATGGAACACAAATTCATTGTGTTAGGCCTTTGCAGGTCAAATTATAACAAATGTCAGTAACTGCTTAGAAAACGAGTCAGTAAAACTATTTTTTTTTGTTGTGTTACATACTAAAAAAATACAAATGTGTGTAGTTAATGTAGAGGGACACATCTCTAGAATGAACAAAAAACAAACCTGAAGTATGAGAGCCTATTTATACTTCTGTAATACTTTTACTTTGGATTGTACTATATTTACTTTCCAAAGCGTATCTTGCATTTATCTTTACTTGTTGTATTGTGCTAGGTATTGGAGGCAGGAGGGAAAGGGAGTGCATAATTGAAATTCATCAATAGAAAACTGTCTGGTTTAATATCTTTAGAATTTTTTACCTTTTTTTTTTTTTCCTGGTTTGTGCTTTTTTTTTTAATGAGAAAATTGTTTTTAGTGGATTGAAATCTAGAGACCTAAAAATTAATTTTAAAACTGAAAATATCATGTACAGTATCTGGAAACAATTTATCCCTTGTGTCTGACATCCAGTACTATCCTATAAATAGAGTGACAAGTCTATCACTTGGTGTGATTTACCCATTTGACAATACAGTCATGATTGTAAGTGGAGATCACTTAATTTTTGCTCTATGATTAAAAACTCTATCAACATTTGGCGTAACACATACGAGGAGAAAAAAGATGTGTCCTAAGCAAACTGAAAGTCAGAATTCCTGTTAAAAATGTACTTATGCTAACTAGTGGAAAGTATTTAGAGTGCTTTTATGGATACTCGTAAGCATTGTATTGGTATTGCCTACCAGGAAATATATGGCTGAAGTATACTTTCAACGGTACTGTGTGTTATTAAAAAGTTTCAGGAACTAGGGTCAATCATAGTATGGACCTTGGTTACCTGATACAGGAGAACAAAATCAAAGAACCAAAAGATTCCCAAGAAATAATTTTCCTTCCTCTCAAGCAATGCAATCAATTCACAGAAATCAAGGTCTGTGGAATGAAACTGAAGAATGTATGCTTTGTAGCTGAAGACAAAAGATGTGCAGAGGAGAAAATATTGATTGAACTAATCGTCAGATGAATAGAAGTGAGCTTTACCAGTGCACCAGTATAATAGGTTATGTTAACTAGCCCTTTCGTAGTCCATATGCTGCCCTTACAACCCAGGACCTTATCTGTTGAGCTCTTAATGAGGGAAACCACAGGTGTTATAACAGCATTTATGGTAAATTGGGCTAAATATAATAGTTGTGTAAATAACCAGTTGTAGCTACATAAGACAAAAGGAAAATTATTAAAAAGGGAAAGAAAAGAAATTCTGGACATTACTACACAATCGTGAAGTAACAGTAGTGCTTTAGTGGTTACATGCTGTTTCACACTTTGAAGACACTGTCACTTGCTGTTAAGCTTAGTAATAAACCTGTTAAATCAACTTCAGCCAGAGCATAAATTTTAAGAAACCTGATACATTTGAATTTAAAATCAGTTTCTTTAAAGAGCAATTTTAACAGCTTTGAGCATTTAGCACAGTTGGGGCTTTCCATAATGACTTTCATAGACAAACTATAGATGTCAAAATGTTGTTCTTTGTGCTTCGTGTTTATAAAGTTCAATGCTGTTGTTCCTTCCGATTCTGTGTGCAGTCTGGGCAATGTCTGCAGTACAGTTTTGAGAAGAAGACACAGCACAGTGTCACTGGGGGTGGCAGACAGAAGGTGCCTTTTAGATTGTGCTGTTTTCCTGTTTGTTTCTAATGCTGCTTTCGTGATCGTTTTAAAAACTCGAATTTATGTCCAGGATTTAGAAAGGAATGGAATGGAATAGAATAGAGCAGATCAAAGCTGTGATGGGCTGGTTATTGTTTGGCTGAGCAACACTTACTCGAGTGGTCATATTGATGAGACTTTCAGCCCTCTGTATTTCTGCTGTCTTGGAAATATTTTTTATAAAGCAGAAATGCTTGTGCTTAACTTTGCCAGACACATTCTGCTGGAAATTCATGCAAACAGAATGACAGCTGTTTCTGCCTCTGCTACATGTATATAGGCTAATTTAGTTTGGCATAAATTTTGTTATTATGCAGTTAATGATGAATTATTTTGATGAGTTGCCACTTACAATGTATCTACACCGTTTTAAAAGAAGATCAGTACTTTTATTGCTGTACAAAAATGCAATTAATTTTAAAAATCATATGTTTATCTGGATCATGGACATTTAAAACCACGTACTCATTAAAGAATAAACATCAAGTAATTATGTTTGCTCGACAGACAAACTAATTCTGAAAGAGTTTTCCCGTTATTGTTGGCCTTGTTTATGTGAATAGTTCAGTTAAATTTGATGGGACTATTACCCAAAATAAGGCAAACTGAATTTAGGGCTGTTTGTTCTTCGTCTCTTTGCAACCCAATGACTTGGGATTGTAAGAAACAGGAATAATTATAAAAGCTTACAGGGAAACAACATCATAAGAAACATGCTGTGTTAAAAAATCTTCTTGCACTGAAATTTCAAATCCTAACTGCTGAGTACTCTTCAATAGCAGAATATAGCTGTTGCTTGGCTGGAAATTCATATTTGCTGGTTGCTGGAAGGAGATGTTGGTAAATATGCTACTTGTTTTCTCAGCTAATGTTGACGTGTAAAAAGTATTAAAAAACCTTCTTCTGCCAATTATCAATAAATTACTTTGTGTAATTGTTATGTGTATGTTGGTTGGTTATGGTAAATAGTGATAAAGTCAGACTTCAGCAATTAAGAAAATATGTACATTTGAAAAATATTTAGGAATTAATGTTATACGGTGTAATAAACATACTAGCATGGCTGAAAAAGCAGTATAATTTTAAGAGTAATTTTTTCTATTATAGTAAGTCTTTAAAGCATTCTGTCTGCTTATAGATGTTCTTGAAGAGGTCTCACAGTTAACTGATTCTTTTAGTTATCCGTGGTCACTTAGATTTCTTGAACACAACGAACACTTTTGATGCCAAAATTATTCTTTTTAAGATTCTTATTTCTGCTTCACTAATACATGGTAGCCAAAAGTGACTTTATCCATTAGAGAAACGTTACCAAACAAGACATTCATCCCTGTTGTATAGAATTTTTTCACTCTCTTAAGCAGTCCTTTACTCTTACAAATAATATGAGTTTGTTTGAGTAAAGTTGGGGAGGGTGGGGGGAGAGGCAGGGGAAAGCTAGATCAAGAGAAGACAAAAAAGTTGTTAAATTGAAGTTCAGTCTGCTGTCAAAATAATCAGCCATCAAGAGGGTGGCATGTTATGTTTTGGAGCAGGTTGTTATTGGTCTCAGGTGAAATTATGGTTCTAAAACAAGCTTCAGTTGTAAAAAGTGAAGGCACAGCTGTTTATAAATGAGCAACTCCTAAATTACCATTTCCAATACAATAGGAGATCAAGTGTGATAGGCTTTATGCAGTTTAATAATTGGGGGGGGGGGGGTAGGTTATTTAATGTGCATTACACATTGAATGCCTACTTATGTTTGAAAGGAATTTGGAAACTATAGACTCAGTCTCGGAGATGATAGCATGTTTCTGTTTCTTAGATAGTGGAGTGAAAACTGTGGAACAAAGAGTTTTCCAGAAGATTTGTTAGAAGTAAGGATCTTTTTTTTGGAGGAGGACAGCTTAGTGAGTTTGCTATATGTGAAATATATAAAACTGAGTTTAAGAAAATTAGGGACAGTATTTTCATTAAAAATGTTGTTCTGAGACATTTATTTGTGTTTTCATCTTTCCTTTTTGAAAAATATGTGTGATTTTAGTAGGTGATGATAAACTGCTGCCAGTTAACTTTTTAATTTAGGAGCCTGCCACAGCAGTGACGGCAAACCTAACACTACATTACTAGCACTTTTCCCCTTGCTGCCTGGTGCACTTCGGCAGTGCAGCACTGATTTTGCTTCTCTAAATAAGATGTAAAAATGGAACTTAGTGTTATATTTCAGATCCCAACTAAACAAAGCAGGTGCTCTATTATTTCTTTTCGTATTTGTCTGTCCGCAAGATGAATGAAGCGGTGCACTGGCTATGAAAGGCATTGCTTACTTCAGTGTGCTTTATTTGGAGGATTTTGTACAGTATTTGTACAATGAACTGTATTTATTATTTAATTGGAATGAAGTGAGAAAAGGGAAAGAACAGGAACTGAGTCCACATTTTCAAATACAGTGGGAGCAGAAATATGAGCAAACGCAGCACAGTCTAGTGGCACAGAGAAGTAATGGCACTAGAGAAGAAGTGCAAGGCACAGTGCCATTCGGTGATTTCATCTTTGTGGACAAAATAAACCTTTCTTTTGGAGAAGGTTCCAGGGATGACTGAGCAGAGAATATTTTATTTTTTATTTATCTCATTAAAAAATCAATGTATTCTAAATAATCTATATTTGTGTATGAAATAATGAATATTAAATAGTATGAAATACAGCCACACATAGGTAAAACAGTTTTGATTTATTTAAATAGGATGCACTTCACTCAGGGTTCACAGTTGTTAATATGTACTAGTTCCCTCTTAGCTATAACCAATTTTGGAAAATTTAGATTATATTAATCTCTCAAATGTCTAAGTAGGAATAAGGAGGAAGATTAAAACAACAGTGTCAATAGAGGCAAAGTATGGTTGATTAACACGCATTGAGAATAACTAAAACTACAAATTGTTCCGTAACTTCAAGAATGTCAACATCATGTTTCACTACAATTTGCAAAGCACTTCTGCATGCTTATTAAAATAAATTCTTTATTCTGAACTGTTCGAGAATAAAGGCATTACTAGTATTTTGGCATTTTTTGCAATATGAAACTTCAAATGAATCTACTAACTACCGTAATTTAGCCATAATTTAATTCACCACTAATGTATTCTTAAAATTCAGATAACTTTGTATGTACTATCTGTCTGACATTTTGAGAAGCAACAATTATACAAAGATTTTGGGAGAAACTTTTCACGTGTCAGTATTTCAAGCAAATATACGTTACAGTATGTTATATCAACTGAGTGAAACTTGTGGGCAGAGCTGTGTTTGATCCAAGTTGTATCTTTAATTTTGAAACAGAATTCCCTATAAACTTGGCCGCAACATTTTACTGTAAAACTAATGGTACAGTATGGCTCGTTGGTTGTTTACAATCTACTGATTTTCAGAAGATGGAAGAGCTAAATAATACTATCACTTTGAGTCCAATTGTTGAGTGTAGAGAGAAGTTGCACTGTCTTAAATCAGGTGCCTGTGCAGAAGTTGCTTTCTTCATCATTGATTTGAGTTTACGGAAGTGCCAATATTTATTTTTGTAAAAGACCATTTGCTGAGATGTGTTCTAAATCAGCTACTGCTAAGGACTCTAGTGGGAGTGCCATGCAGAACAAGATGCTAAGACCTTTTGCAGCGAGCCATTTTCAGACTTCAAGAGAGTTTAGGAGAAAAAAGATCGTTCCAGCTACATTGTAAAACTGAAGGATAAAAATGTATTTTTTTCAAGAGGGAATTTAAGCAGGTGCAAGAGAAAATAGAGAGGAAGAAAGTATGGTGAATTTGGAAAAACAAAATAAGTAGAAAAGGTGCTCTTTTGAAAGAGACACCCATGTGGAAGAACTAGGTGGAAATGTAGAGGAAAATAACAGAATATAAAAAGGGAAAGTGAGTGGATGAAGATTTTTACATGAACAGTCCTGCACTACAAAGTTCTAGACTTCCTCATTTACACACATTGCAGGCAGAGTTAACAACATTGGGCATACTCTTAGAAAAAGAGAGAAGTGGAAGGAATAGGAAAGAAGAAAAAAAAGGAATGAAATAAGGAGAAGGATAATGTATAATATGAATGTATTCATTGTGTTACTTTCTGTTACTTGGTGTTGCACGTACTTGGTGTTGCACGTACGTTTGTTGTAGTGGGACTTCAAACTTTTTGATATTCAGCTAAACGCTAACATTAGACATCCACTCCCATTCATTTCACTGTGTATATCCAGAGCTCTGCTACTCGTGAGTGCTGCAAGCTGGAACATCACATATACAGTTATGTAAGCTGTCTGTACAAGTTTCGCATTCACTGCTCTTCAGCCAAGTTAGTCATTTGCAAAATTAAATGTCGTTTGCAAAATATGTCCAAACCTGATCTTTTTAAACTTTGTATTGAATTAAATCAGGGCTGGGGGTGTTGCGCAGCATGTCTATCTATCAGTTATTTTTCTGTCCATCATTCTGTCTATGCATTTTTTCAGTCATTTTTGTTAAAAAGCACTAGACTCAAAAGTCCTTGACACCGAACTTCATTTACTTGTTAGAAAGTGTGTAATTGGTTCATTAGGCTATACATGCCCGTGTATTACAGAAAGATGTTTGTTCTTTTCATCCTTTGTTCTTTGTGGTTTATCCTTGTTTGGGATATGCCGTAGGGAAGAAATAAATGGTTTGCTAAATCTTGACTACATCTCCATCATGTACTTCTGTTACATTTGTATGCCTGTAGCCTTGGAGATAGAAGAGGTGCTTGAGAGATGATTCTCTGCGTTCCTAGTACTGCTTGGTTGCCAGCACCTGCCTTTTCTGTTGCCTGGCAAAAGAATTTGCCTGTATCTATGGATTTATTTCTTTTTAGTTATTCTGTTATGTAGAGTTCACCTAATTCATGTAATTTGGAGACACTGGAAGTGTGTAGCAGTGAAAAGAGAATGTCCTGTCTGATTGCAGCAGAACATCTTTTTGTAAGATAGAAACACAACACCTTTAGATCTTTTCTCCATGCTCAGAAGATGAACAAAGAACACAGTTATGATGTTCTCCTTTTCTCTAAGACCAGGGTGATTTTTAAGTATGTACCTATGATTAACTTTTCCTTCCCCCCCTCAGAGCTTATTACAGAATCAAACAGTCACAAAACTCTCTATAACCAAATAGGAAAAAGAAATCTGCATTTTGGAGAACTACTCTAGTAGCATAGGAGGTATGTTTACATGAATTCTCTGCTTTCCCACCTCTCCTCTGTAGTTTTCTGTATGTCCTAAGCATCAAACAGGCAGAGAGCCAAGCTGTCATCCGTCAACATCTATTTCATCCTTTCTCGGGATCACTTGAGCTAGAGGAGGGTATATTTCTCAGAGGAAAGTCTTTATGCTATGACTAGAATGTTTATGAATGCATCAGATTTTGACCAAGTATTGACCTACATTATCTTTTGCGCAGAAATGAGCGTCAGGATAAAATAATTTCAGGCAGACAAATGCTATTACATGCATATTGTGATTTTTCATAGTCTCCAAAACAGCATTTTTTATATATGTTTCACTACAGAACAAGTCAAATGATAAACTTTTAGTTTCCTGTCAAGAATAATATAAATCATTGAAGAATTATTTTTTTATTAAGGAATAAGGCTATTTCTTTGAAACTACCTATCACTGTCTAGAGGCTAACTATTATGGTATTTTAAGCATTACTAAACCATTAATATTTTACTTACCGCTCAGGAACGTAAGTGAGCAGTCTTCATGTTTTAAGTGTAAGTATAGATAGGCTTCATATTTCATAAGGGAATAGGTGATATGTTGATACATTTATGCAGAGAATGATTGAAAACCTCCCTTACTATGTGAGCTTAAAAAAAATCCATTTCCAGCAGGAGATGTGTACACATCTAAGCATAGAAACTTACCTTACATATCTATATATTCTTGTAGCTTTTAATGAAGAGGGAAAATAGAAAATAATATGCCATTTTCCAGTCGTGTTTGGATATCAGATTTTGCTCTTAGAGCTAACCAGTCATTCTGATGTATGTTTATTGGTTTGGGGTTTTATTGCTGTTGCATATTACCTTCTATATTTTTTTTGTGTTGTATTAGTTTAAATCGCAGCCTCTGCTGGTTGTCAGTTACTCATTGCTTCTTGGTACATTTCATATTCTCATAACCTTTGTGGCTCCTCATGTTTTGAGCTGCTTCCATCACAAGTATACTTTTACTGGCAGACACAATAGAAGGAGGCTGTTGAATAGATGTTAAGTATGAACCTGGAACACGATCCTTCCACTTCTTTTCATTAGAAAGGCAGACTGAAGGAGTGTTTGTAATTGTCCATACCAGAGTAATCCATAGTTGCGCAAACGGATTAATGCTTTCTCTAGTGGTGTTTGTCAGCTATTCATGTACATGCAAGCAAAAGAAAGTGTATTTAAGTTGTCGTTTATTTGCTTTCTTCTCCTGCAGGACTGTTCTATCTATGTGAGAGATAACGGTTCCCCTTTTATTACAAATGCAGTCAGCATCTTTATACAGTAAGGAGAAGATGCACAAAGCTTTTGTGCGATGGAATTTTGTCAAATCAGTTAAATTAGAACTTTCCTAGGGATTTTGCTGTCTAGTGGATTCACACGTAATGTATTCTTTACTTGAAAAAGGTGCCAGACTTGTAGTTTTTCTGTACCCTGTAGAGGTTTAGGACCTGTTCCTGAAGGACAGGGGAAGGGGGGGGGGGGGGGGTTTGCATGCAAATAGTTGCAGGGGTGAGGTGACTGGTGTGCAAAAGTCCTTGTCAGACTGATCTTGTTAGATGCAGACCTAACAGAGGTCCCAGGAGCCAAGGTGCCCCTGCCCGTGGCACTAGGGCTGTCCCTCTCCCATGCCATTTCCCTGTGGTGCCTCAACACTGACCTTGAAAGACCCTTTTCCCATGGCTGTTATAAGCCTGACCTTGCTGCTGACAGTGCCAACAGGGTGTGAATTAGTGCTATGTGGTAAGTTTTGGTCGTACTTTTTTATGAGTGAAGTCTGTTGAGGCCTGGGATGGGACCGCTAGCTTATTTCACATAGGCCACCAAGTGCCATGGCATTTTCATTTTATTTTTTTAATTATTATTTTTTAATTTCACTATTGACCTAGTGTTGAACCTTCATTTCTAATCTGTTTACAATCTCTGTGTCTATCATTAATTTGAAATTGTTTCACTTAGTAGAGAAAATGTTTGCTTCTGGAGTAAAATATGTTAATGAAGCATAGTATGATGTAATAAGTATGTAAAATACCTCAAGTTGCTTCTTGTGATTGGATGCTGAATTTGAGTCTGCTTTTACACAGTTCACGAATTTTATCTAAATTCTGAGGAGCTGACCAGGGATACACAAAAAGGACACAGCAGGAATTACAGGAGCATTAGAATTTTATATCAAATAAAGAGGACCCCATGTATTACAATAAGCTTTGCAATCTAATATATAAACATGGGAGTCTCTATTCAGTTATGGCCTTTTTATATGCGCTCTTAGGATGTTTCTGATTACTAGGGCTTTTCTGTCAAAAATTTTTAAGCATAGTCCAGCTTTCTAAGGTTTCAGAGACAGAAAATTGGGCTGAAAAATAGAAGTGTACTTAAGTTTTGCAGGAACCCTAGGATTAAGTAATTTGTTCTGAAACATTATTTTATATTTTTCTGTCAGCAGAAAAGTTATTTTACAGGGATCTTGATTTCTTTTTTAAATTTATGTGGACAAGATTTTCTCATGTCCAATGGAAGTGGTAAATACGACTTTCAAAATAAGTTCATAGTGCTAAATTTCAAGTAATGTACATTTATACATGGGTGTGTATTAGACTTGTCAGTTGAACATTATTGATTTTATATTTTTTTGAGTACTTTTACTATTTTAAATTTCTAAAATATTTCATTTTTTTATTTTTGTAATTGAGTGGGAAATATATTGTATGGTTAGGGTTTGTTGGTTTGGTTTTTTTAGAAAAAAATTGCCTGCCCACTGAAAGGTGTGACACCCTCATAGTGAGGCATATTGTAAGTGTGTCTATAACTTTAAATCCTGTGGTGATGAAACTAAAGTTGAGGAAATATTAGAACTTTGTTATTAGCAACAGTAGATGGGAAAGCACAGGGAAAGCAGAACTGTCTTGTTGCTAAGTCATAATAACGCTGCAGATTGGCTTGTGGATATATCCTCTTAAAATAGCTGTCCCAACGCTGAGGAGAGTAAGTACGCTTATTTATTTTGAATGTATATATCCATGAAAGAGGCTGTAGAGGAAATCGTGTAAATGTTGGGAAAGCTGAGCAAGTTATACCAAAAACGATTTTTATTCCAGTTCAGTAAGTTCATCTGACTACATTTCTGAGAAAGAAAAAAGGTTATTAGGAGCCAGGGGAGGGGGCAGGAAGGGGGGGGCAACAACTGGGACAACGCACACGAATGTGTGAGTGAGTGTGAGTGGTTTTGTGGAACAAGGTAAAGAAGTCTGTGTTGAAGATGAGAGAACTGGGGGAGGAAGACACTTTACCCTCTACTTCAAGTACATCTCCCTCCTGAGTACGTTTACTTCCATCACAATGGGCGAGAAGAGGTCTTTGTTTAGTGGTCCAGTGCCCCTGAGACTTAATTTAGCTTTTATAGCAAATTCAAAAAGAGACATTGAACAAGAGAGACCAGAACAAGGATATGAGTTTGCACCATGAATATTGGTACTTGTGGGTTGCTTCTGTAAATCCTTTAAAAGAAATTCTCCTAGAAATGCTGACTTGGACATTTTGCTAAAGTAGAGCTGAACTTGGGAGATGCATATTGTTTCATTGTTCAGCTATGACAATAAGGAGTATAAGTGTGTGTTGTAGGGCTTTGTTAATTCTAAATAAGAAATAGGAAGCCATTAAAATCAAGAAGAAATGGAAAGAAAATTTTGCTTTTGAAAATCAGTTTTTTATTCAATGATACTGTTAGAAAAATATATTGGATCTAGTTCTGTGAACATTACAAAAACATCCTCAGGAGTCTCAAAACAATGCATGACATTTCTTTTTTTGTTGTTCAAGTGACTTCTCTTTGACAGTTCGGGATGGTTTTGTTTTCTTCTAGAACATAATTTTGCAAAAGTGATCTTTGCAACCCCATGAATCTTATTCAGTAGGACCCATTTCCGTAGTCTTGACATCAAAGCTCTGCTTTGCCACATTACAGATGTGCCTTGTGATTATCACTATTTTAAAAGTACGACATGAAATAAATTCAGACGCAGGAGTATCTGCTTTGGAGTAATGTACTGTTCTGTTATCAACACACAAATGTTGCTTTGACATCTAGAGTTATGTTTTTTCGTTAAAATGAGACAAGTTTAAATGGACAGCACATAGCTGATTTAACTTGAGGTTTTGTTTGTACTTTTACAGCTAATAGAGTTGTCCTGCAGGTTCATTTTATATTTTTCATTAAAATGAGACAAGATTAAATGGACAGCACATAGCTGATTTAACTTGAGGCTTTGTTTGTACTTTTACAGCTAATAGAGTTGTCCTGCAGGTTCATATTTTACTTGAACATTTCCTTCAAATACTGTTGAGTAAATAAAACATAGGCTGTCAACAACATATGGAAAGCTGATTTGATTCATCTCAAAAGTATGCATTTAAAAGGGCATACTTTTAAGGAAGTCATACTTTATCATCTAATTTTGACTGGCTTCCTGTTTCTTCTCTGAATAGCACTTGCTGGTAAATATCTTACTTGCACAAACTTGTGCCCACAGAGGCAATTGCTAGTTTATGTCATATCGCCTGGCTGAAACTTGCTGCTGTTGCTAGGCAGCCCAATTTGCACCAGCCAATAGCACGGTATAATTCCCCTCAGAAGCAGACTTCAATTAAAGGTCTGGACATAGAGCTGGTTTCTTCAGCTGGTCGGCTCCAGTAGTGAAAGGAAAGGCTTAAAGAGCTGTGCTGCATAACAGCTTTATTTTTTAAAGTTTTCTAGAATAAGTTCAGGCTGGGTATCTTAGAAAATATTTAAATAAATAATTGAGCTGTTTCTGTTTTCTCTTGTATAAATTGATCAGTATGGGGAGCTAGTGTTTGCAGTGATATTTCCTTCGTTTTCCAAACAGATTTTATCCACTTTGTGGTATGTTCAGGAGAAAAACAACTGAACATGGACCAATAGAAAATCCGCTATTAGTCTGTGATGTGATTAGGAATCCTTCAGAAAGATCCTGTCTTAATGTTCTGTTGTGCTAACAGGGCGTAAGAAATTTTCAGAAACATTTTGGGATTAGCATGAAAATATTGCATCTTAAGCAGAAAGATTTGAGATCAGGAACTAGTCTTTAAGATTAGCGCATAACTTTGCTATTTTTTTAAAAAAGGCTGGTTTGGTACGTTGAGGAGTTACTGGGAAGTCAAAAAATTTAGGAAAAGGAAATATTTTGAGGCCTATATCTTGGTGCGTTGAGTCATGGCTGGAAAAATAGTGGTGTCAAAGTCAGAATTTGGGATGATGTCGTTTGTTAAAATGTAAGTAAATTCTGCTAAATTGGTTTAATGCAGAGATTGAAGAAGCATTTTTGGAGATATGTGGCTGTTTTGCTTTACCAAATTTAAATATTTCATTTTTTTTGTTCATTATGTTTGTGAGCAGAAAAGATATAATTTAACCATTTACTTAATGTTTACAAATATTTTTCTTCCTGCTTCCCTCAACACTCTCTTAATATACATCTTTCCACCGAAAGTAATGCAGAACTTCCTTCTCAGGTTTGTTCCACTCTCACAGTGTTTCCAGTTTCTGGACATGGTTTCTATGGTGCCATTAGGCTGGACGCTTAATTCATGAGTTCTCAAAGTATCTCTAGGAAGATCCTAATAACTCTTCATACCCAAAACTTCATATAAAACCCCGTGATCTACTTTATACCGTGTCTTTGCTGTCTTATCAAATGCCGTTATTCATCCAGTAGGGGATTCCTCTATCATCTCCATGGTAACCCCATGTGATCTTCACATCAGCTGCTGAGAAGTGCAAATGTCTGTGATTAAATGCACATGAAAATTTGGAGCAGAAGCTTTTCCACAGGACACTTAATCAAAAGAGAGGGACTCCAGGGTAATATATGCGCTTAACAAGGACCAACAAAACTTGTTATTGACAAGGACCATGTCCTTCATCTCCCCTCCTTCAAGCAGATAAAACCCAAGTGCAGCTCTATCTCCTCCAAAATAAAAAAAAGCTAAACAAAAATGTGCTGCTCCTTAAATTTCTCTATTTTGTTTGTTTTGTTTTTCCCAAAGCTGCTCAAAGCTTTGGGTGAGGAATCTTTTCTTGGCATATCATGTAATGCTACGGCATTCAGTGCATTGGGGAATGGACTGAATTCCTCCTTTGTTGAGGAATGAGGCTGAAGCCACCAAGACCGCGAGGTGAAGTTTTCATGAAAAACGGACAATAGATGAAATAAGTATCTTCCACTGCAGCCTTCTATAAGAAAACCCTAAAATTAACTGTAGCGCACTGTCCACAGCTGTTGATCTTAGAAACCTCTGACTGTCATCAAAGGTGGACACATCTCACTCCAGTTTAAAAATTAGGGTTTCCTTTCTAGACACTAAGCCTGCATGAAAAAAATATGGGCCACTCACCCACCACCAAAGGACTGTTGCACTATTCCCAGCCTGAGTACTTAGTGTTTAGCTCATGTCCAGACTTAAGTATGCTAGGAAAATGTTTGTGAAAGTTATGTTGGTCAGATCTGAGGAAAATGCTCAGATGGAATAAAACCATGCAAAATTCTTTGAAAGCAATTTAAATCATGTTTCCTTGTTTTGACAGAGGAAACATATATCCTGGATTTTTGTGAGGCCCAAGGCACAAGCAGGAGGGGAGGCTAGAGGTCTGTCTTCTAGTAAGGCAGCCCTAGTGGTGATAAGTTTAGTATGTGCCAGGATAGACCAGCCTGCAATTATGGTCAGTTACATCCAGTCTTGTGGATTGGCTACTTGCATATTCAGAAAAGACAGAGGAAGGAAGAGAGAGAGAGCAAATTGCAGAACAGGTCAAGATCATGGTTAGATCGGGTACTATAGCTGCAACTCACTTATGGAATCATTTTCTCTATCTATTTAGCCAATCAGTTGAATTCCCTCACATGCTACCTCTGAGAGTACCTGAGATGATCAAGGCTTCAAAATGCCATGCAAAGTCACTTTCTCTTCTTATCTTTTGTGTGAAATAGTCTTTGTATCATGTCTACCCCTAAACGATCCGGAATGGTTTTGAGGGTATCCAGCATTTTTGTTTCTCACCAAACCAAAGGGCGATGCTAAAAAGTTGCCATATTCTTAGCAGGAATGATAGAGTATCTGATGGGGCATGTTTTAGTGCAATTCTTCTATGAAGGCCATCTGATTGATACTGCTGGCTTGATTTTTGGCCTACAGTAATGATCTTGGAGGGGGGAAATCCTCATGTGACATGGGTGTTATGTTTGCCTTTGCCTGGATTTCAGACATTTCATAGGGAAACATTTCAGGGCATGGCTCAGGTCTATCTGAATGACTATCATTGGGAAATGGTGTTTAATTTTACAAGGAGCTAGGGGTAGAAGAAGTCCAGAAAAGACTGTGTGTGGCAGAAACAGGTATTTCTCAGGATCACTCTTGATGTCACTGTGGAGTGCTCTCTGTGTTAAGCAGTCCAAAGGCTGCACCTTCACAGGCTTAGGTAGGCTGAACAATTGGTGGTTTCACGTATGGCCTAAGGCAAAGATAGTGTGGACAATAAGGAGTTTTTTCCCCAAAGGAAGCTTACCATCTTATGCAGTGCAGATGCAGTTTAGAAATATGATTTGTTACTTGGTCTTTTCCAACACATACCAGTGTATAATAGCTTAGATTCTTTTAAGTTTGCAAACTGAATGGGGCTTTGTAGGATAGTCATGGGACACTTGTAGAATATGCTGTGCTGGACAGGCATGTTCTGACCCACTAAATCCAAGTACAGAATGATGAAAGGAGTGTATATCAGATCCACACTGGTATTAGTCTAGTGCTGGCCTTCATGTAGCTGCACAGTGCAGGTTCTCCTGCTTTTCTTCATGTAAGCAGAAAATCAGTCAAGCATTTCTCAGATTTAAGTAGCAAAATTAAGGTTCATGCAGAAGGGAGCTGTACAGACAAACATTATGTTCACCTGCTAAATAAAACACGAAGATCAAACAAGGAGACGGTAATTCTGCAAGTCTGCTGTCTTCAAGAAATATACTCTGAATGCTTTCCAGGATTTCAAATTCAAGAAAGGGTCACTCTGATAACAGTGAGCATTTTTAGTAACCTTATCACTTACGATCACATTATGATTTTGTGATATCCGTCCTAACCAGGAAAGGTCAAGAGGAACGGACGTGTTAAAAGTTTCTGAAGTGTACACTTGGAAGGCCTAGCCTACAGATAGGGAAGAAGTGCTTGTGCCCCATTTGCACTCTCTTTTGTGAGTCTTCTAAGGACTTTCTGCTGAAGTTAAAGAAGTCATTAACTTGGGTGCTTGAGGACTCTTTTCCAGCCTTGCCTTTATAGGAGAAAACTGAAAAGGATGAATTAGGTCCAAAACGCTTTCTTGCCCACCTATAGCAAAGCATCCCATACTGCAGCCAACCCTAGTACCAACCACGTCACATTGGTCTAACAGACTGCTTTGCCACAGTTGCTTCCAGATTCATAGACAATAAAAAATAATAACCTTTTCTGGTGTTTTCGACCTCTTAAATGATAAAAATAGGTTGCGAAGTTTTCATTTTTCTTCCTTAATGTGTCAGTTATTTCTTCAATTACCTGTTTGGCATGTGTGTTCTTTTGTTTTTCTTAATTATTACTATTGTTAGTGTTTTATCTATTTTTACATTTGTTCTGTTTTTTTCCTATTTTTACCTGTATCTCTCTTCCACTAGTGTCTTCATTTCATCTACCTTTTCCATATTCTTCTCTGTTTTCAGTTACTTTTTTCATTTCATTCTCCAGGTGTCAGCTTTTCTCACTGAGCGTGGATTGTTCCTCCTTTATAGTAGTAACGCTTAAAAATCACAACTTTTCACTAGTCATAACTTTTAACAGTCAAGCTATCTTGTCTAAGCCTCTCAGTCTCCAAAGGTCATGGATCCAGTTCAGGTTTTCTAGTTAGATCTTTTGTCTCTTTCTAATGTTTTCTCTACTGACAGTGTGCCTGCAAAATTATTCAGTACCTGTACTGGACAGTGCTACATAGCTCTCTGGTAGGTTTACATGGCTCATATTTCATCCATAAATGCTAGTCATATTCCAGAAATTACTGACTTCTCTGTAATGTCTTACTAATTTTGAAGATAAGTTTGTGCTGGGGAATGTACACTAGTATTCTCCTGATGCTGAAAGAACTTAAATTATTATCCACCAAATCATTTTAAATGCAATTTAGCACCTGTGATTAGTGCTCAACTATGCAACTGTGACTCTAAAAACCACTTCTTAGCAGTGGAATACTTAATCTCTGTAAGCTCATTTGCTTTTAACATGTAGGTTCTTCAGAAATTAAAAGTTCCCTTTTTTCCCTTGCCTTTGTTTGCATCTCCCTTACAAAGCAAAGAGTATTCCTCTGCTTGCGCTCTTTTGAGTATCAAATCCATAAATATACAAGGACATACCTGACAGAGGAAGCTATGTACTGAAAACAAGTGTAGCAGGGGGTGGTTGGGTGTTTTCATCCATTAGGGCAGAGCTAGGAGTACTTCCACAGGACCTTGGTAATTGTGATCATGTCCCAGCTCAGAAAAGTACGGTGATGACGTTGCTGTGGGTGATTTGTAGCAAGACAGGAGTGGAGATGTTGGGTTTCCATCTTGCTTCTTGATACTCCTCACTTTACAACACTTTTAAAGGTTGATTGGGTCAAAAACAGGGGAAGCATGATCAGTTAGCCTCACAGAGCAAGATTAAACATCCAAATTTCTTACTTTAACCTTGGATCTGTTTTGCAAATTTGATGCCATATAAAAATAGCTATTGATCAGGAACTGGAGCAAGAGCTTCCTCCATAAGTGACTTGGTGACAGTGCTAAAGAGCCACGCATTCTTCTGTTCTCTCTTGGTCTCCTCTTAACTTTCCCCTTTATCTAACAAACATTCAAAAATTGAACAATGTCATTGGGAGAAACTAAGAATACTCGCCACGCCTCGTAAGGTCTCTGAAACCTATGTGAGTTCCTGAAGGTGAATATTCTAGTGTCTTCTTGCCTTTATATATAGCCCTTAGCTGCCATACTGTGCAGCAGTAAAAAGACCTCTCTTTATTTTCAACTTATGTTGCTGAAAATGCTGAGTTTGTGGCAGTTTTCCCCAGCTGGTAATTTGTATGAATGGTTGAGTCGTGTCAATGTCTATTTAAGGATTAGGAGAACACTGTCAGAATGAGAAGTCATCATTCACTTTTAGTGGAATGATGATGGTGTCTTCCAAATTAACAGCTTAAAATGCCAAACTGTAAACAAGGATATTGAAGGTTTATTGAACTTCTAAAGGATGTAGCTATAAAACAATGATTTGTTTTATTTGGCGTGGTTTGTTGCTGTCATTTTTTTCCATGCTCTGTAACAAGGTAAAATACCTTTAGTTTCTAGTTATGTACTGAGCATGCATTCACATTGATCACAAAGTCAAGGCTTAGTACAGATGTTACAATAGTGGGATGGTTTGTCAATAGACTTGGTAGCCTTGGACAGTACTGTCCATTGAGGGTCATTTGGCCATCACTGACAGGTCTAGCTCTGGGTAGCAGTTCAGCAGAAGGGCAACAGGGCAGCGATCGCAGTCACTTCCTGTCCTACCACAGCGTCAGGGTAGTGTTGGTCATAATTGCTCAATCAAGTTAATGCACATGAATTTATGGACCAACCTCTGTAGCAGATCATTCTTCAAACAATCCCCTTGATTTCACTGGGGATAGAGTAGAGTAAGTTACAAAATGTGTGGATGAATTTTATGGTAGAGTATCTGTTATTTCTGTCCCTCAGCTCTATTGCATGTGCAAAATAAAGATATTTCTCAGAAATTCAAGGAGTTTTATTTTGGCTTCTCCTAAGCTATGAGATCAAAAATCGAACAATTTATTCTTTTGTACAGGATAAACTTGATCCTCCTGGCTGACAGAGTGAAATCACTCAATCTTTTTCTACCACTATTTGTAAGAAAAAGACAGAAGGTCTCCAAAGGTAAACTGATCATTTGATCTCTGTGTACCTGACTTCAATGCAGATAACCGAAGGTGTTTCTTTTTTTAAAAGAAAAAAAAAATAAATAAAAATCTTGTTTCTCTAAGAAATAAGGCCTGGCTTCTAGCAATTGACTTATTTAATTATTTTCCATTTTCTTTTTTTTTTTCCCCTCCTTTTCTTTTAAAAATCAGAACAATGTCTGCACGCAGGAGAGACATACGCAGTATGGAATTACTACCTATATAGTCCTTACATTTTCTTTTGCCTGTGAATATATATCCAAAGACTTTTGCTTCTGCCACATTACCATGTTGTCTTAGTGAGCCTCACTATTTCAGGTCCTTTCCCTTCAGCATTCTTCTTGGGATTTTTTTTTCTGCTGCTACCTGGGTGTTTCCAGCTGTTTCTGATGTTGTACATCCTTGAGGTTTGCAGTAAACTTGAACCAAAGCATTTTTCCTCTGCCAGTGAAATCTCTCTCAAATACAATATAGCCTGTGTTCATAAATTACTTCTCTACTATTACTTAGGTGCTGGTTGAGGAAACAGCTTCTTTTCATTGTTAAAAGACTATTGTTCTGATTATGTGTAGCTATCACATTATCATTAAAGTAATATATATGCAAGCTAGGACCCTGTATTTTGTGTTGCCTGCACCCTTTCAGCAAGGCCACCCTTTCACTACAGCGTCTTTTCTCCTATGCCAAGCTTTCCTTGGCAGTGCACCCAAGGCCTATAACTCTACTCTGTAATTTCTCTTTTCTCAACACACTTCACTTATCACTTCAGACAATAAGTCTGTTCTTAACCCCATGCTAAGTGCTTCGTTGAGTGTAACCCTTTAATGGCACGTCCCACTAGAGCTTCTATTTACCTTGATCTTTACTCTAGATGAGCAGCCTGTGACTCTTTTTCTTCTTCTCTAATCCTAGAGCTGCATTTGGGATGGGACCCATTGGAAAATCTGTCCTCCATGTATGTCTCTTTCCAGCTATGACGATACAATATCTGACAGACTAGCATCTCTTTATGTCTGTCAGCAGCAATTACTCATTGAATCACAAGAAATTCCATAAACTGCATGCCTAGATAGCTATGCTTTCTATTACTTTTCAACAGATACTCCGTAATGTTATTTTCTTCTTGGGGAAATGTAGCTAAGCAGTCCAGAGTCAAACAAAAAGGGTCAAAACATAGACTTTCTGACTGAATCACAGATTTATGAAATGTACCAAATTCTAGTTTCACTACATCAAATAACTGCATCGTGTTGTCTCTAGTAATGTGAAGTATTTGCATTGTGATTGATTTCTGTTCAGTTGCCTTTGTAAGAGCTTCAAATATCAAAACCATAATTTTTATAGGGTTTTGATGGTTTATTCAGTCTTCTACTGCCTCTTGGTCCTTACTTTTATTTCTAAGCTTTCTTTTCCTATTTTGTTTCAATGAATACTTTGTCATTACTTTGATTTCCTTTATTCACTTATATGCCTGAACTACACTATGTAAGTCGTTACAAGGCGGTCTTTTTTTGTAGTTTTCCACAAAAAAAGTCAATTTCCCATTTGCCTTTCAATGTGCACAAGCCTCTGTGATATGTTTTTTAATGTGTTACTCAATATTGCTGGATCATATCATAGTCACTTTGCAAATAATTCCTGTGACATGTTAATGAATGACTAGTAACTCTGAGCTGATCAGGTAACTGAGATCAAGAGATAAAATATGAGCCTTTTCCTGTATTTTGTCTCATGTATTTATTTGAATTATCACCTCTTCTCCAAAATTTTCTTGCAAAAATGGAGGTAATAGGCTGGCTGTTCAGAAGAGGCACCAGTGCGATCTTTCTGATGCTCTTTTCTTTGCTTTTAGCTTTATTCCTTTGTAAAGTAGGGGTAACAATTGCTGCACTCCTGGGACTTTTGGATGTTAACTTAATACTTGCTAAGTTCTGCACGTTGTTATGTCAATGACGGTATTTTTTTAAGTTTCTTTTGCTAGATAGCAGATTTCCCCTTGGGCCATTTAAAGTTCAGTGGCTGAAATTGGATGCAACCACCATTTTCCCCCACTACATATTACACACTGGTACAAACTAAGAATGATTGCAAATAAAAGAGGGAACATTGTGGGAAGGAGAGGAAAGATAAAAAGCTTCTAGTGAAATAAGGAGAGTGGCAGTAAGAATTTGCCAAATTACAAAGCTGGTGTAATATTTCTGAAACAAACCACACAATAAAGTCATCTGGTATCTGATTGCCTTTACTTGTTGTTAGTGTATTACCCTAAATAAACTGTCTGGAGTTTTCCCAGAGTCATGTCCAAAACATTTAGCTCATAAGACACAAAAGGGCTATGTGTTGAGTCTATCCCTCCACACTTGGCACATTTACTCTTTTTGCCTTCAGTACAGCAACTAAGACCTTTATGCAGGCCATTAATACTTTAAAAGAGAAACAAGTGAGAAAGGTATCAAAATACTTGTGGTTTTACCGTGCTACGTTGGTTTTAAAAGTTATGGTTTTATTTAATTTAAACCAAAATGTGTGTAACTGTAATTGTTACAGTTTCAGTACTAAAAACTTGGAGTTTAATTGCATAGGCATTCAAGCTCTCTTAGCTTTCCTTAAGTATTCTCACTGCCTTTGGGGAGTTCTCAAAATTTTCATGGAAAACAGTGTCTTTTTGGCTGATTTTAGTACCTTTGGATTATTTACTCCGGCAGAGAATATGTGCCTTGTGATGAGTGTTACCATCGTCAAGAGAGTTAAGCAGATAACTTTTGTATTTCTTACCATACGTCTTAGAACATAACAACATAAGAAATGTATTTTTTTGAGGAATAAATTCAGGCTGGAAATTCATACATATGTATTTTCCCCCACTGTGTTATCTGCCTGTATGTAGGGGTTCCTGTTGTTGTGATTTGGTTGTGCCAAAATGAAGCTTTAGACTTACACTATGCTGTAAATGAGATTGTTTGTTTTCTATTCTGTCCAGGATGTGGAAATTCAGAAAGACTGTTGCCTCTCAATCTTACCTAAAATTATTTTTCTGTAGGTAAAATCATTTAAGTTAACTTTTCAGCTGAGATAGCGTTCCTTATACTGTGAGGAAGCCGGAATTTTCCCTTTTCTGTTGTAGCTGCAATACTAGAGAGAACTCATAAATTTACTTGTCTCGTGTTAGAAAGTTGAAACCATAAATTTCAAAGTTTAGTGAATGCACTTAGTACATAGGATATGTACTATAATTACAGTAGGAGTTTAGATTCTGTAAAGGTTCACCTGTGCTGTTTCTAAATAGTTAATAAAATTTTATTAAAATAGGTAATAAAACTTCAAATACATTTAATAGCTTTAAATTTTAAACAAGCAATGGTTTCCTTTTTTGTAAGTTAAGGGAAAAGGTTGAAAAGCTTTCAACTAAAGAAATTAGTCTAGGAAAAACTGTAATTTTTGTCATATGATTTTTTTTTTAATTTTCTATATAACCTTTAAATGATGACAGTGATCAGCTCAGTGTGTCATAATCACAGAAGCGTCATAGTTGTAATGCATAGTTGGAAGAAATACAACAAACAAAAATTCAAACAAAACAAAACAAACAAAAATTCCTGCAGTAGTGTATGTTGCTAAATACTTGGTGAAATAAAAGGCAGATATTACAAAAACTAGTTGGCATATTGATTTTTCATTATAGGACAAAGGTTTGCTTACAATTCAAAAACTGTGGCAGCGAGCAGTAATGGCTCTCAAATCCTTTCATGGAAAGCATTAGAAGACAGAACACCTGTCTCCCTTAGTTCTCTGATTTATGTGGTATGTATGAATAGTGATGCAAGGCTCCTTTAATTTTTATGTTAAGAACATGTGGGTAAAATGGTTATTTTGGCTTGTTTCATGTATGTATGTAATTAAATGTACAGAAGTAGGCAAACTATTGTTTTAAGCAATTTCTGCCAATGTGTTCTCAGGTATGCAAAATGAGATTGCAGTTTCCTTCAATTAGTCACATTTAATTCTTGAATTTCCTACATAAATAATCTTAAGTCCCTAGATTGTCCATAAGCAATTTGTTGGAAATGTTTGATATTTAAAATTTCTGGTGCGATCATTCTCTTTGAAAAATATAACATGCCATCCAGTTTCTATTTATTAACCAGTGAAGGGTACTCTGACAACTGTCTCTGTAGTGTAAGTACTCATAAATTCAAAATTCATCAATATTCTTTCATATTTATTTAAAATTAGTAGTTTATGGAAGTTAGTGAATTTTTTTATTAAAATATCCGTGGAATGTGAGTGTGAAAGGTACATAAATAAACTGAAATTAAATACATCTTTTTTTTTCTTGGAAATACTTTCTGAAAATATTTTTAGGTATCTGTCCACATTAGAGCTGTGTAAAACTTTCTCTCAGAGCTACAAGGAGACAAATAATACAAGGAAAAAAAAAAAAAGAATGGCAATTAATAACCACAGTAAATATTCCAGTCTTGTACCATAGTGGCAGATATATTTGCATTTGTAGGTTGTCCTTATGTACATTTCATTGATGAAGACTGATGTACTCACAGTGCAGTCAGTCACAGGATATGAGAGTTGTTTCTGTGACCTGTGACTGTAGTACCTGAGGTTGCTTAGTCCTCCTGAGGGGGTGAGTCAGCACCTTTCAGTATTAGACTCCATAAATTTAATTCTGGACTAATAACCTTTTATTTAATTGAACATTTGTTTGCTTAATTTTTTAATTATAATTGAAGAGGCAGTATCAGACTATTTCTGACACCAGCAGTGATTGTTGAGATACTGGTTTTGTAGCGGAAAACAATAAATCATTTAAAACTATGTTTTTCTGGTCTGATGCACAGACATCGCGCCATGCTCTTAGTAAACACAATTGAAATAGCTTGACTGGGAAACTTGCAGGAAATAGTGGGAAAGGAAGCTGGTCATGGTTCAAATCTTGCTTATTACCCAGATGGAGATAATTTAGTGCTCAAATAAATACACATCTCATTCTTTAACAATTCAGGATCAAATTTGCAGAAGCATCTTGTGTTGCTTTATAGTCTCACTCTAAGTGATCAGGAAACTGAGTTCCTGATTTCCAAAGCATAGCCGCAAGGGACTAGTGCACCACTGCGCACATGTATGCATGCTTGTATTTAGAAAACTTTACAGTCCATGCACATGCCAAATTTTTCAGAGAAAACTGTGTAAGTTTTCACAGGAATTCTGCGAATTTGATTACACAGCTTTCAGCCTCACAGGTTACAAAGCCGCTGCTGAGGACAATGGTCAACCTCACAAGCCTTGTAAAACATGAGAATACATCTTGAACTTTTGGATTTATAATTGCCAGTGTTCTGTTTTCATTAACAGTCTTAATTTTAAACCAGGACTCCTCCGTGTGGAAAGATATCCTCAGACGCAAATTGGTTCAGTTGTGCTAGAAATCTAAGTTTACATTCATTGGCACTGAAAAGATATTTTGAACTAAATTGAATATACAGATTTGAGGTAGAATCATAGAATAGTTAGGGTTGGAAGGGACCTTAAAGATCATTAAGTTCGAAACCCCCTGCTGTGTGCAGGGACATCCCACTAGATCAGACTGCCCAAGGCCCCATCCAACCTGGCCTTAAACATCTCCAGGGATGGGGCATCCACAACCTCCATGGGCAACCTGTGCCAGTGTGTGTCCACTCTCATGGTGAAGAAAGTCTTCCTAA
Source organism: Cuculus canorus (assembly GCF_017976375.1). Classification (NCBI taxonomy): domain Eukaryota; kingdom Metazoa; phylum Chordata; class Aves; order Cuculiformes; family Cuculidae; genus Cuculus; species Cuculus canorus. The sequence goes on along the minus strand of NC_071441.1, from coordinate 26,508,770 downwards.
TGTCCAGCCTAAATCTGCCCCTCTCCAGTTTATACCCATTGCCCCTCATCCTATCCCCACAAGCCTTTATGAATAGTCCCTCCCCAGCTTTCCTGTAGCCCCCTTCGGGTACTGGAAGGTCACTATAAGTTCTCCTCTGAGCCTTCTCTTCTCCAGGCTGAACAAGCCCAACTCTCTCAGCCTGTCCTTGTAGGGAAGGTGCTTCAGCTCTCTGATCATCTTTGTAACCCTCCTCTGGACCCGTTCCAATAGCTCCATATCCTTCTTATGTCGAGGATTCCAGAACTGCACATTCCAGATGAGGTCTCACAAGAGAGGAATAGAGGGGTAGAATCACCTCCCTCGACCTGCTGGCCACGCTGCTTTTGATGCAGCCCAGGATGCAGTTGGCCACCTGGGCTGCGAGCACACCTTGCCGGCTCATGTCAAGCTTCTCATCGACCAGCACCCCCAAGTCCTTCTCTGCAGGGCTGCTGTCAATCACATCATCTCCCATCATGTACTGAAAATAGAGATTGCCCCGACCCAGGTGCAGGACCTTACACTTGGCTTGTTGAACCTCATGAGGTTCACACAGGGCCACTTCTCCAGCGTGTCCAGGTCCCTCTGGATGACATCCCATCCTTCCGGTGTGACAACTACACCACTCAGCTCGGTGTCATCTGCAAACTTGCTAAGGGTGCACTCAATCTCACTGTCAATATCATTGATAAAGATATTAAACATCACCAGTCCCAGTACGGACCCCTGAGGGACACCACTCATCACGGATCTCCATCTGGACTTTGAGCCCTTGACCACTACTCTTTGATTACGACCATCCAGCCAGTTTCTTATCCACCATATTGTCTACCCATCAAATCCATATCTCTCTAATTAGAGAGAAGGATGTTGTGGGGGACTATGTCAAAGGCTTTACAGATGTCTAGGTAGATCACATCCGTTGGTTTACCTATGTCCACTGCTGCGGTTACCCCATCATAGAAAGCCACTAAGTTGGTCATACAGGATTTGCCCCTAGTGAAGCCTTGCTGGCTGCCGCTAATCACCTCCCTGTCCTCCATGTGCTTTAGCATAGCTTCTAGGAGGCTCTGTTCCATGATCTTCTCAAGCACAGAGGTGAGACTGAGAGGTCGGTAGTTCTCAGGGTCATCTTTTCTACCCTTTTTAAAAATGGGCACAGTGTTACCCTTTTTCCAGTCACCAGGGACTTCTCCTGATTGCCGTGATTTTTCAAATATCGTGGAGAATGGTTTGACAACCACACCAGTCAGTTCCCTCAGGATTCTGGGATGCATCTCATCAGGTCCCATAGACATATATGTTCAGGTTCCTCAGGTGGCCATGAACCTGATCCTCCTCTACTGTGGGAGGGGGTTTATCCCCCAGTCTCCATCTTGCTGTCCCATGACCCAAGAGGGGTGAGGAGAGTGGTTATCAGGGAAGACTGAGGCAAAAAAGTTGTTAAGTACTTCAGCCTTCTCCTCATCTGTTGATACGTGACCACCTTTTCCAACTATCACCTTCTCTTGACCTTCCTCTTTTGATTGACATACCTGTAAAAGCCCTTCCTGTTAGTCTTTACTTCCCCTGCCATAGTAGACATACATTCTCATTAGACATACATTCTCATTACAGTGAGGCCTTAATTACAGATTTAAAAAGCAGGTACTGTTGCAGTGTTTGTTAGGCCCAGAAACACTAAAAACATCTTTTGAAAAATGTGGCTCTGTGTTGTTGTTGCTAGTTTGTAACTCATTTGTGACACTTGCATATTCCCGAGAACATTTTTCTTGTGACTTTATTATGTGAATGAGATTATCGTTAGAAATTAAAAAATATCGTTTGACTTCCCTTTGAATAAAAGAACAGCTCTTCTGAGACACTTACTAAACTTTACTCCAGGCATTATAGTTCATATGAAAGGAAATTTGGCAGTTATGGAGCAGAGGGAACCACCCAACTAATTCTTTTGATGGATTTATAGAGTGCAGGGGCAAATGAAGAAGCAAAAGGGCCTGCTGCCAGTCAGCTATTCCCAGAATGTAAAACCTGGAATTTAGACCTCCCACCTAGAATAAGGGTTGAAACATCCATTCCTAGCCTTCTTGTCCTAGATCCCCAGATCACAAATGAGATGCAGGCATTAAATTTTGTACAAAACTTATTTTAAACCATTTGGGTAGTTTATTCGTTATACAGATTTTTAACCTAGAAGTCTTGCAGCTGGAACTAAATGCCTCAAACTGTGTGGAGCATCATCTAGCACCTCTGCTTTCTCAATGCTCAATGATGGGATATAGGGCCTGACTTGCTCCTTTCAGGGTGCAAGCCCATGGCATGACAGTCTTGTGGTTCTCTAAAGGCACAGTAGAAGGGGAATGAGAGCACAATATGTGACAAAACCCATGTTGTACAAAAATGAACTATTGGAAGTCATAGAGGAAGCTCGCTGGTCATGTGCAGTAACTGGAACAAATCCACAAACAAGTAAAATGTCTGTTTCATATGGAGCATTCATCTCATCTTCTGAGCATGTGGGAAAAATTAGGTGTGTATCAGCTAGCAATGTTGAATATTTTTTTTCCTCCAACTGAAAACAGTTTTTGAGTTGTGTTGAGCTCCTGAGGTAGTGGATGTCAGATGAATTTTAATAAGAAGCTAAAGGGGGAAAAAAAACCCAAAAACTACAACAGCAAAACCCAAAAACCCTCCAGTGACCTTGCTGACAGCTCTACATGTGTTTAGATGTTGTTTCCTATTTAGATACTCCCACTGAAGATGACCTTGGATTTTGACTTTTCATTAAGAAGAAGGGATGTAAGCTTGTATTCTGGGTATATGCTTATCATTTCTCAAACATTTCTGTTTTCAGAAATTTAATATTCTTTGGGTTACTGAGATTGGTCTTATCCTGTATCTGATTCTGTAATTCTGTAGCTGAACTTGTCTTGGTGAATAGGGACAATTTGCTTTTCTCTGGCCCCATTTAAGCATTGTATTTTATCCTTTGAAACTATTGTCAATGACTGCAGAAATGTAGTGTATAATACAGACTCTGTTGTATGCACAGACCATGTGCAATGCATACTAAAAATTCACAGTAAAGATTATATTCTGCTCCTAACACGCAAGGTTTTACATATGTAATGCTAGAATGAAAAGTTGTTATACCCACATAAAAAAGCTACTTCAAAATGCAGAACATGGGCATTTTCCAAAATGAATATGACAATATTAAGTATTTGCAATACTGCATATATTATTGTGATACCATATGTGTATCAATATTTTAACAGTGGCCATGCTAAAAAACTTGCCAGTTTTCAGTTAGATGCGTTAACTGAGTTATTTCAATGTTCTTTGGTATAACCATAGCTTCCTTATGCAGGAAAATATGCAATAATTAAATTGAAGCTGTATAATTACATCTAACATTATTGATCAGTGAGACTATGCTGATTTTATCATTCTAATGTACGTTTCATGAAATTGCACTAAGAATGTGGCTCTTTATGCTTACTTTCATGGTCCAAATACTCATAGTTTGGTGTTCCCATGCAAGTAGAACTTGAGTGTAACAGGTCCAGGGTAATAGTGCATTAGGGAGAGAAGTCCAAAAGAAGTATTCTGGCAGCTTGACAATGTTTTGGCAGCAAATCCTTCAGGAAGAGAAAGACTTAAGAAAGCGAGTGAAGAATTAATGGGGAAATGTATATGACAAGAATGATGTGAAAGATGGACGTTTCTGAAAGAAGGAGAAAAGAAAGCAAGACAACAACAAAATAAGTGCTAGAGGCAGAGAAGAAAGATTAAGAAATCCTTCTGAAAATGTACTGCTCAAAATTACTCATTACAGTGGGGCTATATCAGAAGCTTAAATGGCTTTATAACCTTCTCTTGTATACAAACCAAATTTCCTGCCTTTGCTAGACTGATAGTACTTTCTTGCTACAAGAAAATGTTTTAGTGAGAAATTAGTATTTTTAATTTCATACTAATTCATGGAACTAAAGAAAGTTCGTGAGACCCAGCAGAAGTCTATTTTGCCATGGTAATCCAGGAGTTTTCTGTGAGGTCTGTGCTTGCATTTACAGACCTATACCCAAAGTTCATGCAGCTTTTCAAGCTGCATTTAAAGTGAATTCTTTGTGAAAATGCATTTTTTTGTCGGGATAACACTTCCAGGGCAAACAATGGTGCCTGGGTACAGAGGAGCACTGAATAAATTGATAAAAAGGCAAGGTGGCTGATTCACACCAATGATCATCAATAGCACCTAGATTAGGTGGCACTGAGAAGGAAGCAAGGAGGGGAATTAGATTTGCCTAATAATCGAGGGTGGAAAAAGTTTTTCCAGGATCAAAAGGTAAGTTATAAACCTCCCTATTGATTGTGTCAGAGGTAAACCAAATAAAGGCAGTTTCCTGTTTATCAGATTGTGTGGGCACTTTTATTCCTAAATAAAAGCATCTTATTCCTTTCTAGACTGCTAGTACTGAGTTATCTGTTTCTAAGTTGTTGCATGGACTCCAGGTTTCAGATGCAAAGCCAACAGAATAAGGCATGTGTTGTTACATAGATCTGTTACTTCTACACAGGAGAGGATGAGCCATCAAACTTTTGTGTCTGAGTGTATCAATCCAGATCCCAGCCCTCTCCTCTGTCTCGCAGGTATGTATCTTGCAGCCTGCAATAATGCAGAAACCAACATTTGCTTCTAAATCAGACTTCCACATGGCAGAGCAATAAAGTTCATCATCGGAGCTTATAGTAATAATAGTTCTCAACTGTGTTTTAGAACAAGTACTTGTGGTGTCACGTTTTGATTTTTTTTCCCTGCTGGAATGGAGGCATTGCATTACCTAGGAGCCGAGATACACGTTAGGAAAAGGTTTTGGCATTTTGATTCTTCACATATTTTACAGTCTCATGTAAACTAAATAATTTTTCCAGTTCTTATTTAGTAGAGTAATGTATCAGAAAAAAAGCCTTAGCTGAGATACTACTAAAATTATTGTTGTTAATAATTGGATTGTTTCAGCTACTACATCAGGTATTGTGAGTGCAATATGGCTGTTACTACTTAACACTGAAATGTGTGTTATAAAATGATGGGCAGGTAGTAGATCACAGACTAAAAATTTATTTTTTTATTTTATAATGGTTAGTGAGGATAGTATGGCATAAGTAAAAGGAGTAAATTTTTCCAGTTGGGTCCCTTGGCATCAGTATTTTCAATGGCATCAGTATTTTCTTTTTTTACTGTATTGTCTTTCTTTAGAGAATTTTTAACCTTTCAGAAAACAAGGTGGGAGGGCTTGCAGGCACACACTGTGACTGTTGTTTTATAGAAAGCTTGGTAGTAAACGGGACTCTTAAATATCAAGTAATACACATCTTTTTAAAAAAGGAATACAAAGTTATGTTGAATAAGTTTTTCATTAATAAATAATCCAAATTAAAAGGATATTACAGTGTTGCAGCAAAGTCTTTATTTTGTATGGCATTAGGAACTTTGTACTGGTGAAGTCAATGGAACTAAAGCTCTCTCACAATACTCCATGAAGGCTTTAAATTCAACCATTTAAAGAGCAAAACCTTAACATGAATTAGATCAGACGTGATGCTGAACCCTCTGCAGGGTGCTGGTACACACAATAGCTATATTGTGAGAATTCTGACTCATAAAGAGTGTCTTACATAAAGCATGTTATATAAAGTAGCTCTTCACCCGCTGGCATGTATTCAGGGCTATGTATGCGAAGTTCTGCAAGTCTCCCAAAGTTTGGATGTGTCTCCATGTTTAAGGCTGCCTGTGCATGTAAGCAGCCACCTCTGTCAGATTTTATAAAAATGTATGCACCAATCAAACATCAAAGTGCAGTTGTAGAGTCAGTCAAGGAGGAAAGAGGAGTGTGTCTATTGCAAAATTTGGGAAAATATTGCCTTTTGCCAAAAAATGATACTGCAGTTTTATTATCTGCACAGAGCAAATACAAATTTAGCCTGTGCTAGAAAAATTTTCTATAGTGAACTGCCTGAAACAGAACAGGCATGTTTCTTCATATGCTAGTATGGAACATTTCATCATTTTGTATATTATGATTAATAGTTTTTGTTGTGGTTTTGGTTTGGTTTTTAAGTTGCCAATATGCTGAAATTTACAGTAAGAATTCTCTTTCAGCCTACAAGCACGTCTGGTTCAACTCAGCTTTGCTTTACAGCTCACAGGCTCTCAGCCCATTAATCACAAGGTGACACTCCTAAGTGGTAAACCTGATGATACATATTAATATTTATGGCTTTGCTATACTCTGCTCTTGCTTTTGCAATACTGGGAAAGAGCAGTGCTGTCTATCAGTATGAGCTAACACCTCTTTAAAGCTGTAAACTGACAAGCAGCACACTGGCATTTTTACTAATTATTTTACCAATCCAATGACAACTAGTCAAACTGAACTGCCAGGCAGCTGGCCTATACATTGGCTGGCACTATTTGCTTTCAGTACCTCCTCTGTGGTTTTAGGAATTTCCTTTCTCACCAGCATCTGCTAAATATAACATACTTCTAGAAGTATGCAGATTGGTTTACTAATTTTAAAGAAAAAACAAAGCAACTGTTAGGTCAGCCCAAAATCTTCCAGTCTGTACGTATTCTTTTATTTAATGGGAACAAACATTTTCAATGGAAGATACTAGGTCATTTGGAAATCAGGCCAAGTATCCATGTCTCTGTCTCTCTCTCTCTCTATATATATATATACATATATACATAAAAAAAAATGTTAAATATCATAGTACTTTTCAATATAAGATTTAAACATAGTACTGTTCTGCCTGCTGGTGGCTATTTTGGCTGCCAGTCTTGCCAGGATTTTGAAGGCAAATCTTTTCAAATGTGCATGAAGTTGTGACTTATTTTGAAATATGGGGGGGGGTGTCTGTTTTGGTTTGATTTTACATTTTAGGAAATGGTCTGATTTTCTGTGTCTACTGTAAAAGTGAATTTAGAAATGACAGAGTTTTCACATGGATAATTATGACACCATTTGACCTTTAAAAGCAAGAATTTTTTTCAATGGTCTGAGGCTTTCCCACTGTCCTCATACCCACAGACCCTGAGGCATAAACATGGATAGAGCTAGTTATGTGGGCTATTTCTGTTGAAAATATTCTACCTTGATAATATCAGCTCAGCTGATGTTTGGGTTCGTGAGTTCAGAGATATTTGGCAGCTCTTAAACTACTATAAAGCTAGCACCGCATGAGGAAATGCTGTGATCCTTTTTAGCTGAGCTGACATGTTGTCTCTGTAGCTGAAAATAAACTGATCTACTATGCTGAAGTCAGATTCCAAGCTGCATGTTCTGTCAAGGCTAGTTTTCCTTAAGCAACTGTCTCAATCCTTAAACAAGTCTTTAAAAAATGTATTTACTACAGTAGATAATACTGCATCTGCTTGGGGTTATTTTGGGCAAGTGTTAAATAATGAATTGTGAATATTCTCTGTTACTAATGTATAATCACTGGTAAATAATAGCTTCAGAGAAATTCTGCCATCAGGTGCTATAAAAGCATACTTGAAAGCATCTTCAGCTTTTTCTTGTGTCTGCATATATACTTACACATGTATGTATAATAGTATATATAATATACTTCCATGTTACTATGTATATGCACACACAGGCACATATATAGCTGCATCTCAGGTCATCTCTTGGCCATGTTCTGCCACCTTTTTACTCTTTGAAAACTACTGTTTGAAGCATTTATTATTGATTCATTCTAGAATATTAAAACCAAAACAGCCAAAGTTTTTGATTAATCAAAACCACTGATCATAGTGTTCTCTCCTAGTACAATTGTACAAGTGCAGTGGTTTTGGAAAGTTCCATCGTATCCCCTTAGGGGGGATAAATATAGCTAAAATTATGCATATATATGTATATATTTATGCATATTTTTTTTGCTGGACCTATCATTGCATGTTGATCCAATAGGCTTTTGTTAACTGTGACACAGTATGTTGGTTGTGAAATACGGGAAGAATAAGTTTCTGTGACACCTGTTTTTACATGTCAAATGTTTATATGAGGGGAAAAGTAAGAAAAACACTGAAACAGCTATCCAGAAATAGGATAACTGTCTTCTTTCATGTACTCATTTCCTGTCACCTTGATTCCTTACTGTTATGCAGTCTACGGAAAGATTATGCCTGCACTGTGTATGGGGTTTGCCCTTGATGAATCCAGTCATTTCAGCTTTCACAAACAACAAGCCTGTCTAAAACGAGTGGATTTGTAAAGTGTTTACTAAGCTTTAAAATCCAGCATAACAGGCATGATTAAATAGACACGAATGGCAAACAAACAGTTCTGTAACAAACAGCACAGCACATAATAATGACTGCTCCACGAGTTTACTGATTGTTGCTGCTGCTTTCAGGTAAATTGAAAATGTGTGATATTTTTTCTTTCAGAATTTATTGGAGTACTTGAAGAGCTCTGTTTAATGTTTGGTTTAGGTTTTGTGCAATTTATTATGACACTATATTTTTTTTTACTTCCTTTGGAACCCTAAATAAATTTACTCTTGTGAACAATACCAATTTCATCACACTGTAGTGCCTACCCTCGGAAGGCACTGCTGAACAAGCAGATGGTTGTTTCACTGTGTGGCAACAGAGTAGCATTGCTTTTCAGCTATAGCGCAATGATGAGTGAATGGTCCTGTTTCATGGTCTATTTAAGGAACAAACTACCAAGCAAACTAATGGCCAACTTTGTATACTGTGATTGCAGCAAGGTCTCTCTTCTGAAGACAAGCAGGGACATTTGAGCAAAGGGAAGCATCCTTACTGTGTTGAATCAGCTCCTGAAGCCTTAACACAGTTTTCAGTGTGGATGATGTGATTAAGTGCCTTGCCCAAGGTCGTGCTGCATCAGGTCTGGAAATATCACTGAGGAGCATTGTTTCTTTGTCCCATCATTATGAACTGCTGCATACCAACAAGTTACCTAAATTTATAAAAGTGAAAACTAATACAGATACTGTTACACTATGTCGGTAGGAAAATACATTCCACTGCTATTTCTTTGATAAATGGTAGGGAATGTAAAATTCTGAGTGGAATCACCTGTCCGTCAGCCGTAAAGCAGCTTTTAAGCAGTATAGTTAAATATGCTTGATAGAGTTGATACTATCTCCCTAGTGACTTCTTCAGTTTGAAAAATAATAACTGAGCAGGACACAGGCAGAAATAAAGCATTAACTGTACAGGCGCCCAACATATTTCTCTTCATACTGTTCATCCATTCTTCCATACCTGTGTGTTTTCATTTTCTTGATTTGGAGTGGATGCTACGTGTGACTTTGTGAGCTGTCACCTGTGTCTCCAGTAGAAACATCACAGCATGTCAGATGAGGACAGTCGGTTTGCAGAGGCAGGAAGGGCTCTTCTGCTTGCAGATCCCATGACCTTCTGCTTGGAGTGCCAGATGTTTGAGCAGAGACTGTGATTTGCTTGCATCCCACCTCTACCTGAGCTCCAAACTAGGATAGGCATAAACCGCCATAGTCCACTGGGTGATGTTGGTACATAGCAATGCTTGCACCATAAAAGTCAGCGTGTCATCCAAAAGTGTTATTGCTGGTGGAACTCCACACTAATATGGCTTCTAGACAAGGGCAGTTTTATTTGAGAGTTAATCCTCCGAGGGCCTACCTGTTTGCAGCAAGGGCTCTGCAGTTTTAAAGCAAGCCTAAAAGATCAAGTAGGCCACAGTATACTACTTCAAACACTGTGTGAGGGCTCTCCTTCTCCCTGCAAGCAGAGGTTCTCATTTATAGTGCTGTGCTACTGGTTTCTGCTTTTTGGTAGTGACACCTGTTATCATGTTGTGCTGTGCTGTTCTGTGTTGTGAGTGCACTGCACCGACTGGGGAAAGATTATGTAATAACTCCAGAACCACTGTGGCTGCCCTGGAGGACAGAGCACAGCACCACAGAGGTAATAAGAGTGTTTTTTTCTTCACAGATATTGCATCCCAAAGTGGTTGTGTCAGGACATCACTACTTTTTTCCTGTTTTTTCAACCGCAAAATCTAGGCTCAGAATTGGATTTGGCAGCTGCTGAGACACCCTAATATAGCATCAGACGAATCTAGGCAAAGAACAGTTCTATCACTATATCTGACTGATCTCTCTGCTTATGCACAGTGACAAATTCTCACCTCTCTATATAGATCAGCAGGCTCTGTAACCAGTCAGGCACGCATAAACTGTGACAGTGCATCACAGGATCGGCACTTTGGAACTGTAGAGTACAAGGTAAAACATGACGATTTTTTACATGAAAACAGCAGTCTTTCATTCCAGTACTCCTTACCGCCCTCACCGCCCCATCATAATCTTTCACAACAGAACAGAATATTCTTTTTTCTATCTTCCAATACATAGAAAAGCATACAAAGCAAGGAAGTAATGAAAACAAATCTTGGAAGTTTATTTTTCTCTAACACATTTCATTTTCTTTAATGTATTTTCATTCTTTCAGCTCAGAACTGGTTAAAGAAATACCCCTTATCAATGTTACCTTTAAAAAGTAAAGTTGGAACCTTCAGCCTTGAGATAAAACATTAGACATTACAATTGATAAAGGAAGAGAGATTGTCATAAGAAGAATAGTATAAATATGGTGTCATCACAGAAGATAGTGGTATGGATAAACTGTATTTTAAAAGTAGCTTTATATGTTACATTACTTTTCTGTGGAATTTGAGTTACTAAAATACTTGGGCGTGTCAGAAAACCCATCCCATTAAAGACACTGGCTCCCAGGGAGAGAGAGACAAGTGGTTTAGAAATGGATATTTCAATCTGTTGCTGAAGAGCGTGTGCGTTTTGTATGTTTGCATGTTGAGTGGAGCATTAGTAACCACAGAAATAGGGAAATAGAGCTGAAATGTACAAGACCTCAGTTAAAATAAAAAAGCAAAAGAATTAAGTGAATTTTCAAATGTTTTTCTTGTTAAGAAAAGCTACGCAGCACAAATGAAATTTACTTAATCTCACTGTAATCGGAGTACTGATAACACTGAAAAATAGTTGTGTCAGTTTTGCAGTTTCTTCTGAAAATGTTAAATAAAAAAAAAAAATTAGGTTCAGGGCAGAAAGCTGAGTGGATATTTATAGAAAGACAAATTAATAAATAAAATTATAAAGCTTATAAGTCTTAACTTTCATGTTAGACTTAATGTTCTGTGTTCCATTACCTGATGTGAGTCTAATGGACCTCTGTGCATTGCTTTGCAGCTTGGAACTGTCTATCAAGTAGATTCTGTTAATGACGTTACAATTAATATAATTGTTCTCAAAATTTTTCAATCACTTTACCTAACAGGTATTCAGGTTTTTTATGGATCACTATTCAGCCCTAAAATTAAACTTTTAATATAAAATTATTTAAGATTATATAAATGAAAATGAAATAATAGCTTCTTTGGATCATCTATAGGCTACTGAGCATGGACTTACACACTACCCACAAATCTATAGACTACAGTCAGGAAACTGCTGGTGTGATGGGCTAATCTGAGGATTTTTTTCTTTTTTTTTTCGAGTTGGCATATAATTAGCTGGATTCAACTTGTTTCCTAGAGTTCTATCCACGTTCCGAAAAACAGTTTCATTGTTAGTAGAGATCACAGACTCTGAGTTGGGCATTAAGCAGACCTATCTTCTCCAGAATTAGTTGCTGCTTTCCATAGTGCCAGAATGCGGGATTTCAGAAAATAGCCAGTCTACTGCAGCAGTCTGTGGAGTGAGAATGACTAATAAAAGAACATGTTGCAAAGTATGACCTTGGGCACTGAGACTGGCATGGAAGCCTGGCAAAAGCTTTGAAACCATCCAATATGTTAATTATGTCTAGTGTGTTCACGATCCCTAGTTCCCTACGCCTGAAGTGTCATTGGTTATAATGATGAATTGGACTACCTGTGTGACAAGGTGTACACTTAAATGTCTTATTTTTTTTCATGAGAGGTGTAGCCTCAAAGCTTTTATTTTTTAATGAACCTAACAGATAGAAATATCCAGTTCATGAATGTATTTTGGTATATACATAACTTTGAAACCCCAGTAGAAATGAAATAATATTTTTAATAGATGTAAGAGTAGGATATCAGCTTTGAAATTATTATTGCTGATTTTTCTGTCATGAGAAATGATGTGCTTTTGCAGCACAGTAAATTCTGGAGTGGAATGGTAATGTTCCAAATGTTCCACATGCCAGTGGTTCTAAGACGGTATTTGCTAAACGAGGCAGTTCATAAGGCATAAAGCTGAAGGCAGTCAATTTAGATGGTAGAGTTTCCAGAACAGAAACCCTTTGAGATTTGCCTTCTCTCCGTAACAGTTTTAAGGCATTACTTGCAAAATCTTGGGTTTACTTTAGCTGGTGAGGTGTTGTTCACTTATTTTTTTATAGAAGTTAGAAAACCTCAGGGACATACAGTTCAGCCAGTGGTGAGAGTAGCAATTAAAAGTAAGTAAACAAATTACAGCTTCCGTGGGTGTTACAGGGTATGGCAATATTTATGGAATGGGATTGGTAGTCCATGGTGAGAAGAAAGTGTAAGACTCTAAAAGCCTCTACATAAGGTAGAGGAACTGTCTCTTGAGGAAGGACATTCCCTGCGTGCCAGTGATTACGGAAAACACATGAAGCAGCACATGAGAGAATGGAGTGACTCCTATGACCACATAGCTCTTTCCTTTCAAAGGTACTTTGATATCTGATATATTTTTTTTCCTGAAAAAAATTCTGAAACACATATTTAATTAAATAATCATCATTTTTTGAGGATCCACCATAGGAAAAAAACAAACAAACAAACAAAAAAAATCAAAGCAAATATTATTTCCAACACCACAATGCTAATGGTGTTTACAATGGAATACTGACTTACTAACCTGACTTCAGTTCTCAACTTGATTTCAGTTCTCCAGAGATAAACTGAGGAGAGATCAGTCTAGTGGTTTTGATGTTGTCTTTCTTAGTAGTAGGACAAGTCCCATTGCCAGACACTGCTCGCTGTTCTTGACCAGAAATATGAACTGTGTTTGGCTGTTCCATAATATTAGTAGTGTCTTAAAAAAGAAATTAAACTCTCTATTGAAATATAACTTGTTAGGAGCCAACAAATTAGCTCATCTTTGAAATTAGATGGATTTATTTATTTTCCTTTGTTGAAGTGAAAGGAATCATTTTCTGCGTAGCAGAGAAAAGTACTAAATTTTCAAGAAAAACAGAGAACATGTTAAGTTCTACATTTAGTGCCAAATCATGGTGTTAACAGGAGAAGTCTAGAGCAGTTACTTTTAAGGCAAAGTTGCATCAAGTAACCTTTAAAACACAGAAGAAAGAAGGAACTTAATTTTAATCTTAACTACTTGTTACTCAGTAAGCGTCCGTGTCCAAGATCAGCTTGACTTGCCCTTCCTAGAACCATTCTACAATGCTAGGCTTATGGAAAAACAGTTATGAATTAGTATAATGTAGCTCAGTATGGAAAATACCCACATGCCTGACTCTGTTTTAGGGCACAGTGCAACCAAAGCAACATTAGAAATCACAAAGCTGGGTCAAAAGTACATCCTGTTCTAGTATATCACTAGAGGAAAAAAAGTGTACTAGTATCACACTAAGGAAAAAAAGTTGTACTTTCTCAGTCCTCAAACCTTTCCTTCCAAAAGATGGAAGTAATACTTGTGATTCTTCCTCAAATTAACTTCAATTTTCTAAAGGTAAACAAGCATTTGAAGTTTTCTTATCTTTAGGTGTCCAGGTTGCTGAAAGCCCTTTGTAACCAGTGGGAGGGGAAAATGTATCTGCTTCACACTTAATTGCTGAAGGATGTTGTAAGTTATTTTAAGTTCTTCCATTTATTGTTATGTGGGTTTTGATTCATTGGGATTTTTGCTTCTTCTTTTGACTATATTTGCAACTTCTGCATCTATTCTTTACTTTAGGAAAGGGAAAACCCTCTCCCAGTGTTCTTAGTTGCACTGAAGGAAGTACAAAGGGTGAGAAACACAGAATTGCTCCAGCACTTTCAAGATGTCCACAGCAGATGATTTAGCATGTGCTGTGTTTGTGTCTCATGGCCACACAGCCAGCACCAATTCTGCCTGGCATCCATGGGCAGCTGAGACGAAGCACAGGTGCGGGAGTTCACGGTAGGGTTCGTGTTGGTGTCTAACTGTCAAAAGCCAAGCAAGTGCTCTGCAACTATCCAAAAAAACTACTACCCAGGGAGATGCCTGGGCAAGATCTGAGTCTTGAACAGTGTGAAATTTGAGGGAACAAGGCGGTATTCCTGTTGCCTGTGATCTTTAAGTCATTGTGCAAATCTGTGAGAACATTCTATAAAGAAGAAAATCACTACCCTTTATCATTGCAGATAGACAATGAAACAGTCATTGGATATGTGCTAGGCAGAAAGTAAATTGATTGGTTTATAAAGGGCTTTTTTTCCCATGCAACATGCAACATCTATTGTCCTTTCTCCCTTGCTAAAGTATCCATTTCTTACGAAGCTTTTTCAGAGAACAGAAAACTTCACTTAAGAGGATAGCTTCAGTTCCCTTTCGTTTGGCTAACTCAGTGAATAATTGGTAATATAAATCTCTAAGTGAAAAAAAAGTCACTAGCGTGCTTAGAAGTCCTCCATGGTTTGTATTTTCTCAAAAACCTGATTGCTTTTTCGAAATATTCACACACATACACAAAAGAAAAAGAGAAAAAGGAAAAGAAAAAGAGAGAGAAAGAAAAAAAAAAAAGGACAAAGGGCTATATTCTGCTTCTAATTTCTGAAAACCCCAGGTGGAAATGGATTTGAAAATGGATACAACTGCATGTCTGATTTATGTATGTGCTCCTAAAAACATAATATAGGAAATTGAGCATGTATCCTAAATATCTTTTCCTACATTAAGGAAATTAATTTATACTGGCATAAGGTAAGAGGGAATCAGATCTACTGTCTTTACTCTCCTGCAATCATACACTTGCTAAATTAAGTTTGAATAACCTTTAATGAGATAGAACCTGTCTTTAGGTCCTTTCTGTCTTCCTAACAGCAATAAATAACAATAATACAGGGAAAAATAGAGGGACTGAGATCTTTGAGAATCATATGGAGCTGAAATGCTTTCCAAGATTAAATAATAAAATTCAGGTAGTCATGCCCAAACAATGAAATGATCTACAGATACCTTTAAGTACATTATATAATGCCAGGAGCTGGTATATGCCAGTTGAGACAAACTGTCTGGCATTCATAGATATAAAATGAGAGGTCTGCTTAAACCTATATTAAGATAGTAATACCTGGTAGTGGACCATGTTGTGTCCAGAAATGTCAGCTGTAGCTTGTATATGTGCATTACAAAAAGTTTTTAAAAAATTCTCTTGTTCCAACATAAACTAGTTGTTGCTGGAGCCAGGACAGCATTGTTCGGTTGGCTGTTCTGTCTAGGAGACTAGATGACTCCAGAACTGCCTTCCGACCTGAATGATTCTGTGATTATTTAGCTGTGCATGGACAGAGATATGTGAAATTCTGAGGGCTTTCACGTTTCTTTAAAGAACTAGCACTGTCCTATATGGAAGGAGGATATCAAGCTTGTTGGACTCTCTTCCCTGATTGTATATGTCATATTCTACTTTACTAAATGTACTACAGCTTAATTGGTCTTTGCATAACTTCATTGTTTCAGACAAGTCCATGTAATTTAGCCAATAAAATGTGACTTCAAAAGATGGAAGACCTTTTTTAGCAATTGATCATTATGTGGTGTTATGGAAGGAAACTCTGATATGATCAGAGGAAATGAAATGATGTACTACATGCATGTACTTCTTAATTTGTGGATGAATGGCTGTCTCTTTAAAGATTTTCCCTCTACACCAGTCAATATACCTGCAATGAGGAAAGTCCTTGCCATAGCATTCAGATGTGTGCATCAAGAGGGCATGTCTCATGTTAGATAGTTGAGGGAGAGAATAGGGGTCTTGCATAATATTCTAGTCATAATCTCTGTTCAGATTGTGAACTCGTGTCAAAGCTTAAGGCGTTTTGAACCTGGGATTTGGAGTGTGATGCATCTTTAATATAAATGCTTATAAACAAGAATTAATATTTTATTTGGAGTTTGGAAATCCACTACTGTCCTAAACAGTCTAAGCTGAATTTTATACTACTTTATTGAAAAGGTGGTCGTGCATGTATTAAGCATGAACAAAAGCCCAAAGTACTGAAAAGGTGACATGACCTTTTCAAATCTCTCCATTTTAGAAGGCAAATTGAGACCTCCAAGGGCTATTTTCACCATATGGTACTTTAGCAGTACAATAATAGAAGTCTATTACTAAGAGCTAGATTCGTGCAAAACCTGTGGAACTTGGTGACATTTCATTTGAAAAATGTATGTTTTCTTAAGAATAATCCATACGTTCTTTCCATCACCCTCACTGCTTATACTTGTACCATGAAAAAGACTATATGCTGGAGGATTTTGTTTTCTTTTGTCCTCTATGAATATAGGCATTTTTTTTTCCTTCTGTTGTTGGTCTTTTTCTTGAACATTCAGGATCATAGTCACAGCTTCACCTAGGTGGCATAATTTTTAATTCTCCCTTCCCAGCACTCCATAGGAAATGTGAGGACACTTCATGCAGCCACCCAAGATATTATTTCTTTGAAACCCATGTTTGAATATCTTTAAGAAATAAATGGAAGGCCATTATTCTTTTCACAGAATCCTTATCTGATTGAAACTTGAAGATAAGTTCCCCTTTCGTCAAAGAATGGTTTAATGCAGTTAGAAAGTTCAAGGAGAAACAGAAAGTGGTTGAAATACTAACCTGGTTGCTCTGATGATCCAGGTGTACTTAGGCAATACACATTGAGTGACATTGTCTTCCTTCTTCCCCAGACAGTTTGGGTAAAATGGTGTTACACAAAATCTTGTCGTAGCCTGTCATTGCTACAAATGTTAAAGTGAGTAAGTGCCATATAATTGTCCTGGGGAGCATGTAAATAGGAAAAAAAGCTGAAGCTGGGAATATTATGTATTATGTAGGGCAACAACAAAACCAGGCTGAACCTTACTTTCTTTCCCAGTTCCTCTTTTTCCTATCCCTTTGACTTCTTGCTTTCCTGATGTGCTGAAGATATAACATGGTCTGCCTCTTATGCAAGTCTGAAATCAGAGCATGCGGTTTCTTTCAGCCTGTCAAAAATGCAGTATGCTATATTCTATTCAACAGTGCTGCTCAATACAGCATATGACTGTAAATCTTTTTATGTACACTGCAGTAGAGACCTTTGTCCCTTGTGATTTACGAAGCTTTATTCAGCTGTAAAAGGACTAGTGTTCAAGAGCTGTTTCAAGAGGGACTTAACTAGTCTTGAGAGAGTGCAAAAAAGAAGTAAATGCCATTATTAAAAACAAAAAAAAAAGGCAAAACAAATAAACAACAAATAAATAGAAACAGATCAAAATTTTTGTTTACTGCGTGGCTGCTGCAAAAATTTTGAATATATATTGCCTACAAAGTTATAGGTCAGGTGCTAATAACTGGAAACATAATTCTGGAAGTCTCTGTGGTCAGGAAGGCAGTATTTTGTTTAGTAACTACTCTTTTTAGGTCCTGAAAGTTTTTACTGTTTAACTTTATACCACCACATTATCAAGCTAGAGCTTGGATTCATTTTTTAAAAGTAGCTGCAAAGAGGAGCTAATAATGCTGTGTTTAGCTACTTCTGAATATAGATTTGACATGGCAGCTTGTGTATGTCAGAAAGAAGAAAGGAATTAGTATATGTAAGCCTACCAGAAGTTTCCATAGAAGACATACAGCAAGCCAACGCTGCTGAACACACATTTTAGATGCTTCTTAAAAATATATATTTAAGCCTTAAAGTCCTGTCAGTTATTGTATTTGTATTGCCAAGATTTAACTAGGCTCCAGTAAAGTCGCATATTGTATTGGTACTAAGTGTCAGCTATCTTCTGTCTATATGTCATTTCAACCTAGATTTCTGAACAAAGCATATTTGAAGATTTAAACCATGGAATTAACCCGTTCTACGCTGAATTTTTGAGTCATTAAGAAGGTTCTTATAGAATAGTTTGAAAACATTTTTGCCAAGATTTTTGTCAGTCTTAATGCCAACATCTTCCTGGAAGCACAGGGTAGGTTTCCAGATCGTTGTAGAGTGATAAAGCTTAACCAGACAACCCGACATACGAAGTGTTTTTCCCTCCTTACAATGGATAACATGGCAAATCTTAAATACACACAGTTAAGAAATTGCTGATGTTGCTATAGATCCACCACATCCAATCTGCACAGGCCAATCTGTTGTTGTGCAGAGAGCTAGGATAAATGTGCAGTCCAGAAAAGGTCACACTTGAACTCAGATAGTCTGAATATGGATGTAAAGAGGAGGATGCATGAGAAAAAAAGTGTTTCATTCTTTTGAAAAGATAAAAAAAGTTGTTCAAAAGCAGATAGTATCCAAGGAGGCACAGGATCTAAGGCAGACCCATTAGTACCCTAAAAAAGATCTCAAATATGCAGAAAATGCAAATGGCTGTGGTGAAATAACAGTAAATGAGAAGGAAGCTAAAAAGGTAGTTATTAATTATTCTACAAAGGTGTGAAAATTAAGACAGTGTGGATTTTAGGCATACTTAGGCGTTTATATACAAAGCAAAGTTTTGGGGGTTGTGTTACGCGTAAATATAAGGGGGAAATGGTGGGAAAATGTAGTAAGTGGTGAGGGTCTGTGAAAACAGACAAACAAATTATGGGATAGTTGAAATCAATATTGTTCAGTCAGTACTTAGGAGAAAATATGAGCTATTTTTATAAATTTTTTGTAAGAGTTTGCACAGGTGCAAGAGAAATTATACATGAGAAGGCAGCATTTGGAAGATATTTAAATTCTTATCAAATTTTAGGGCTCATTTAATTAATCATCAGAAGTGAATTTCAGGTAGTCACTCTATAGTGCTTGAAGTTGTAAAAAACACGCAACTCTCCCCTGCTTACTCATCTTATTATTTATGTGGGTGTCATACAAAAGATAGGAATTACACTCAAACTGAGATGATTGTAGTAAATTTTCCACAGAAAAGTTATAAAAACGTGGTCTGTGTTGTGAGCTAGATATTCACATTACTAATGTTAACCCATCTAAACGCTAAATGTTTTGTAAGTTTAGACTTAAAAAATGCATCTCCAAGTAAGAGTTTAAGTGTCACAGAAATTATGATTTACAAGCTTGATGCTGACCTGTCTTCACTCAGTGAACTTAATGTTCCTCTGTTCCTGGCCATTCAGTTTCTCCATAAAGCAGCAGAAATTATGCAACTCTGACTGAAAGCACCACAAAGGACTGAGATGTTTGCATGGCAGTGTTGAACATAATGTTGCCCAAGAAGACCAGAAAAAGATAAAAACCTATAATATTATTTTAATAGTTATGTCATTTAAAATGAGACTTTCTAGATAATGTCAGTATAATTAATATTTTAATCTGAATGTGCATGTTCAGTTTCAGTTTTTCCCACAGAAACTGAAACGTCTTGCAGGTTTAAACATTGTAAAATCTATCACTGGGTCAGGATGGGAAATAAAACCACACATGTGCGTATGCATGTACGTTAATTCAGAGCAATCCAAGCTATCTTGTTTCATTCATCTATTTCCCTGCTGGTAGAGTGAACATGTTTGAGTTAACTGGGTTCTACATTTGATTAGAATTCTTGCAAAATACTTTCTGTGTAAAATAAGCAGGAAGATATAAATTTCTTTTGAAATAAGAACAAACAGGAAAAAATATTTTAAAAAGATAATGATAGTAGTAATTAAAATAAGCCTAGGAAAACTCATAATTATTTGATCTTCTTTAAAGAGAAATGCTTTTTTTCCCCTTGCTTTTTATTTGGTTTCTTTAGAAGGAGTACTAGTGTCCTTGAATTTACCTTCTGCCTACCACCTCGTTTCTAATCCTCTAAAACCTTTAATGCAATACTTGATAATTTTAATTTATTTAACGTTCCTGTAGGTTTATAATTTCTACTGCTTTTCTGGTGATTGTATAATCAAATAGTTGTCTTATAATTGAAATACAAGTGTATAATCCTAGAAATGTTTAGAGCCATGTAAATTTCACTGAATTTAATTTAAGTGGTTAGAAGGTTAGGAATGGTGTTTTAAAGTAGTGCTGCGATAGAAGAGGATTCGAACTACACTATATATTTTTGTACTTAGCTGAACTGTAAAACTCTATCAGGTTTTTTGATTAAGGACTAAAATAAATATATGGCAACACAAAAAAAGACTAGGCAAAAATGCACTGTAATTCTGAATTTGAATCTGCAGATCACTGAAAGGCTTTGATTCTTCTGTGGATTTCCTAGCAGTACAGAGGGTAAAAGATTTTTTTTCAAAATTGAGTCTGAAGCAAAACCCGAGCTATTACCTGGTATTTCAAGTCATTAGTTATAATGAAATCAAGACTCTTGAAAGTCTTAAACTTTAAAGTTATTGCTAAAATCTTGCACAGGGGATCATGTGGCCAAATCAGTTTTGCTTACAGGAGTGCAAAAATTGGTATTGCTTCCTGGCATGAAGTTTAAAGATGTTCAAAGGAAATGT
The DNA here is from genome assembly GCF_017976375.1 of Cuculus canorus. NCBI lineage: Eukaryota > Metazoa > Chordata > Aves > Cuculiformes > Cuculidae > Cuculus > Cuculus canorus. The sequence goes on along the minus strand of NC_071441.1, from coordinate 26,488,030 downwards.
CTCATTTTGTAACAGGCTCTGAACTCTTATTAGATCCATCCACATTTTTTTTAGAGTTCAGGAACAATTTTTACAATTTGCAGAATGCACAATTTTAAAAGGTATCATGTACAGCAGCTCTTAAAACTGTAGTGGCATGCTTGTTGCATTTATAGATGTCTGTTATCATGGTTAAGATCGCTAGATCAGTATCAGCCACCAGTTGTCCCTCCCACTTAAATCTGATGTGTTCAGTTAGCTGGTTTTTTGGTTGGTTTTTTTTTTTTTTTTTTGCTTTCCTCCATTTGGATTAGGTCATCTAACAATGTGACTACCTCTTAAAATATCCTGAAAGCTGAGGACCTGCCAGTCATCAGTATTTCTTGCAGAATAGGACCATATTTTGTAACTGAAAAGCAAGACTTAAGAGTGCCAGAAAGCAAAACTTTTTGGCTTATCTTTACAGAGGATACACGACTAGGTGTTTTCTAATAAAAGTCTGTTAGAAGTTTTCGAACAAGTGATGTTTATTTCGGCTAATCTAAATTTTTGTAGCTGCACCATATGTGGTAAATTGGAGAACTATAACGTTTCAGAAGCAAAACACACTAGCACTTTTTCTTCAATGTCCATAGCCTCCTTTGTCCTTCGATCTTTACACCCAAATCACGTATCAAAATTCCACCTGCGGTGATGATATAGAATGCAGTATTAAATATTATTCAGCACTGGACAGCACTTTTGTAAAGATGAATGAATGTGGTTAAAACTGCTTCATTTCTGTGTTTGTCTGCAGCATTTATGTATATTAATTCTCCAGAAGTGAAAGTCAATGTGGTGGTGATGATGATGATGATGATGATGATGATGATGATAGTGATAGTATTTCCTATTTTACCCTGTGATACAGGAAATCAACAGCATGAATGTGGTTATAACGAGAAGTATCACTTCCTCTCACCAGAAGAAAACAATTAGAACAGAACAGATTTATTTTAATAATAAGTAACCTATAGCTTTCAATGTTCTGCTCATGGTTTAAAAAAAATCTAGTAAATTAAAAGCATTCTGCTATTTAAAGTTCTGGGACTTTTAAAATGCAAAATAGAAATAACTCTGACTCTTATCAAGAAAAATAAATATAATAGAACCATTTCTAAGCTTCTCATGTTCTGGAATTCACGCTGTGAATCTAAGTTATTAAATTCATTCATCTCAACATTGTATATTCATAACTGAAAAATGCAGAAAAAACCAAATGCTACATGATTATGTCCTGTTTATACATGCAAGCTATCACCATCGTATACTGAACCCTGTGAAGATGCTTTACGTTAAATGTTTGAAGGGTTAGATGGTCATCAGAGACGTTTAGAAAATTTTTTGTTGTAGAGCTGATATGCTGTGTAAGTGGTAATGTATTAATAAATAATCTAGCCTATGAACATCAAGCTAATAAATGTTTGTATAGGATGATTATATATTTGGATACATGTGTTGGCCAAATGGCTTATCTGTACAATTATAAACTCACTGCCTCTGTCTTGGAGAAACAAAGACTTGTTACTAGGTTTTTTTAGCCTGAATATAAAGTGGAGTTCACAAGTAACTAGTTTAAGAAGTCAAAATAAAAGAAGTCAAAATCTTGTCGTCCACAAATATGAAATCATAAGAATAAACTTGGTCAGGCTCTCAATTATAGGAAGATAATGATCCATTAAAATCAGTAAAGGGTTAATGTACTGCAGTAATGAATCTGTGGTCTGCAGTTTTACTTGGCATAGATTTTGCAGGTCAGGTACCTGTGGTCAGGTATACACAGGTGGGTGGTGAGCAGCCTCACTGGTGCGGGCAAGTATTGGAAGGTACTGCAGGTGTAAGTGATCTTTACAACAGGTACAGCATATACTTGTCCAGGCAAAGACCGGCACCTTACTCTTCTCATCCACTGCAGTGATTCACATCTCTTGCAGTCAGATATTAGAGAGTACATATGTAAGAGTACACATACATATATGCATACATACATATGTTTCCTGAGTGTAAACACAAAGGCTTGCATTATCTTACATATAGGCAGACTTTGCTTCTTAAATTGCCATAATCTTTTAATATTAAAATACAAGCACAACAAGTATTAAGTAAAGACCCTTTAGGAATAATATTCCTGTTGCTTTCTGTCAATGGTGTGTTTGTCACTTTAAATGTATTAATTAAGCTCAAAAATCAGTCACTGGGGTGAGATAGGGCACCTTATTCTGCAAAAACTGGAACTAAGCTTTATCTACAGTGATTCTGTGTTATTTTTTGTTTTCTCATATGCTGTCATGGGTTTGGCCAGTATTCAGATACATTTAGCCTACTCTTCACAATCTATTCAGATATACAAATTCAAATTACTGTAAGAGCTGGTAGTGTTTTATAGGCATGTACATTCCAAGGTAGTCAAGTGACTTCCACATGGAAGCAGATTGGCTCCTGCATCCTTCTGTAGAAATATGATGTATGTATGCTCCTGTAGGAAATCACGTGAACCCAATTGGACATTTATCAAGCTATTCATTAATAATTGATGTCCTTTCCTTCTATGGCTTTCTGCACAAATAATCAGGGAAAATAGCTTGTCTAGTTATAACCGGGAACCAGAGAGTTTCAGAAGTGGAATATAAAATGTGCTAGAAATGGTGCAGCAATGATCACATTAAGGTGTAGTCTTATAGCAGCGAAATTTTTGTTTTACAGTTAACAAATGTAAGTCTTTGGTGGAGTTGTATCTTGAGTTCCCTTCCCATTGTGTAGATTAAACGGCTAGTATATGCTCCATGCAACAACGGCTGCAAGCTTCTCAGTGATCTCCAGGTGGTGCAATCTGAAGAAAAAGAGCATCCCACAACTTCAAATCAGAAACACTCCAAAACCAAGCAAAAAAAAAAATTGTTTTCTACCATGTAAAGTCAACAAGAATCAACACATACAAGGCATTTATATGTGGAAGGACAGAAGCTTTAGACAAAGCTCGGCCTTGTAAATCAGTAACGAGCTAATCTCACTGAATTAGCTGTAAATAAATAAATTATATCCACCTTAGTTTCTTGCACATTATTTTTTAAAATTCATCTTTAGGATTGTGTAAATACCCATGACATCATATGGCTGATAGTGATAGATACAGCTTCATCCATATGCTATAATAAATCAACTAGTATCTTAAAATGGACAAGTTATATTCTATTTGCTATGATATTATAATTATTTCCAACCTGTGAAAAATTATTCTAACAGAGCATTACCATTGTAAATTTATAATTGGAGCCTGATTTTTCTCTCACTTAAATTCAAAAATAAGCAGAGTGTTTGCCACACGGTTTTGCTTGTTTGAAACATGAGTAAAGAGATAAGGAGTGAAATATTTTGATATTGTCACAATATTAAAATAAAAGTGTTTTTTCGGAACATAGGAATAGCTCACCCTTTCCTTAAGGACTGAACCGCATATTGGTTTATTACGGAATTAACAGAAATGCTATTGCCTGAAGAAATCAGAGTCATTTTCTGAAATAACTGTGATGTATTATTAATTAAGTACTGGATATGCCTGGGCTTATCTCCAGACTCTGAGAGTGCCCAAGGAAAGAGGGTGAGTATCACTGCTGGAATTAAGTTAGGACTGACCACAACTGAGTTCTGGTCACCCAAAGAGCTCCTTAGTGTTTATAAGAGGAAGTTTGAGCAAATGGAAAACTGAAAACTGTGTTCTCCATAGTATAAGCATCTGGTAACTTGTGGGAAGAATTAAAATCTGTGCATTGCTACAAATTTTAAACCTATCTCCTGAGTAATATCTCTCTGACATATTTTTCATAGAATACTTCTTAAGAATCTTTGAAATTTCCTATTGCAGAATGAGAAAACCTGTGAAATACCCCAGGTTTTCAGGGTTGAAAAATACCTTCCCACTACATCTGTAACATCTTCAGTATTCCTTTGTGATCAGTAGACTCCAGCAAATGAAGCCAGGTCACTGGCCAGGCATGGTTCAGATCAGATTCTTCTGTCACTTGAATTGCTGGCTCACTTGAGAGTTTGAAGATTTTTGTATGTGTTTTTGGTTTTCTGTTCCCCTTCTTAGAATAGATACATTTACAGAATGCTTTGCCAAATCTAGAAAGATGAAGCCATGTGTTTTTATTTACGTTTTTGGGAATTTTTTCAATCTAATTCAATCTGTCATTCCAGGCTCTTTTCACTGTATCCTCCCTTGAAACATCACAAGCTATATACCACAGCTCTCAGCTGTGTGAAGGATTTGTTGAAGTGGACCCAAGTGGTAGCTACTTGACAACTATGTTGTGACCAGTTCACCATATAAACAGTTTCAGAAATATTTTTAATGTAAAGTTCCCTGTGACAATGCCAAATTTGATGGCAAATAAAATTTGAAGCATGACCACAGCAATTAAAAATATGCAATTTGATATGCAAACATGTAAAATTTCATGTTGAAGTTCATTTTATATTTCTGCACTAGTAGGTGAGTAACTCTAGGTATAACTGTTTTCCATGGTGCTATCTGATCCTTACCTCTGAATACAAAATCTGTCTCTGGTTACTTGTATGATTTATTGACTATCCAGTACAGGTAATTAATACTTTTTTGAATAGTAATGCCATGACTAGTATATCACAGGCCTGAAACTACTTACTCTTTCTTAAGAACTGTTGTTTCATTTACTAAGATGGTGTATGGCTTTAGAGTAATTAGCTCAGAAATATCCCTTTCAGCTTTAAGGAGCGTGAGCTCATTGTGAATAATCACACTTCTGACTTTGTCTTGAGTTTTTGTCCAATATGTTGAAATACCAGTATTACTGAGATTATAACCAAAACGGCTGTGTAGATGCTTATTTACTTATGAGTTCTCTGCTGTTCTGGTGCAGTGACCACATAATTAAAAATCTTTTCAGACCAGGGGAGGTATAATAAATAGTTCCATTAGGGGCTTTTCATCACCTTCATTCTTCTGAAAGTAGTGAAAACTTAGCTTGCTATTTGTCTCCTTTCTGGCCTTTTAGAGAGTACCAGTGTATGTGTGGTTAGAAAAAAACAAAGCAAAATGAAGTTTATTTTCTTTCACAATTGCTTGGAAGAATTATCTAGTGGAAGAATCGAGGCTGTGTTCACCTATAAATGTAGTAAGAAGTACTTTATACTTAAAAAAACATAGTGCCATACAAACAGCTGTAATCCTCTAATGTAAAGATAATCCTCTCATTAGGTTTAAAATCTTAGAAATTTTCTATCAGATGAAAATAAGGAGAAAAAGTAGCCTTGATTGCAAAAGTTATTCTGTCAGTCTTAACCTAAGTCCCTGCGTTACAACAGAATCAGGCAAGTGGCAGTTCAGTCCTCTGGCCAGATGATAGTGAGAGTGGTGCAGAACTTCAGCCACCAAAACTATACTGTGGAAGTTTGATTTCCTTCTTGTAATTAGTCATGTCTTATGTAAGCTTTTGGATTTCAGCAGCTTAAAAATGGACATCTTTTTATACTTCATTTGGTTGTTGCTAACTGGAATGACACAAAGTTGCAGAGTTTAAAAATACATACTAGACAACTGAGACATCGTCTGGCCTGTTTCTTTTACATAAGGACTAGATTTTTTCACAGAATAGTCTAGACGGTGGCAGAATGAAGTGAGGAAACAGCCCACACACAATTTGGGGAGCAAATGCTTAAACAGGTTTCTGAGTTCTTCTCCCACCCAAAGATTTTGATAAGGAAAAGACTAAAAAAATAAGAAGTATGTTGAGTTCCTCTAAGCACAGGGTAGGATAGAGACAAAAGTCAGCAAGTAATCAATCCCATTATTCTGTCGTTCGATAGCATGAGCACATTTATGTGGACTCAGGGCGGATCATAGGGAAAAGCGAGCAAGGAGAGAGCTGGTTGCTACTCTCTGAAAGTTAATCCTGGATAAGAGGCAGCAATTTGTCATGAAAACCCTGATAGAGAAGGATGTTCTCATAAACGCAGATTAAGGATCAGTAGCCTTCATGAAAGGAAGAGGGAAATGGCCAGCCTGTGTGAAAACAATCTGTAAGCAGCACTGCATTGCCCCTTATCAAAGGTGAATCGTTTCCAGCCTGGCAGGGAAGAAATTCAGAATCTGCTGGACCAGGCAGCAAACTGTCCAACAGACAAGTCATTGTACTCATTGTTCAATTCAAAGCCCATCTGGAAGGGACAGACTTCAAGATCATCAGAGCTCGTGTCTCAGGCTAAAGAAGAAAACTAGGTGAGGTGCCAGGATATTTGGTTTTTTTCTTTTCCTGCAGTAAATAGGATACACAATGACATTGTAGCATCAACAAACGAAATAAAAATGTGGGCTAACTGCATTGATTTTGTTTTGCAAGGCAGAAAAACATGCGGATCCATCAGGTGTGTTGTTTTGCCTTATTATTCTGCAATGTGGAGTATGTATGTTTTGTGTTGGGCCAGTGGTAAGTATTTTTAAGCACACCTATGCAGTGTTTTGAATGGACTGCCCTCTATCAAAATTTTACAGTACTATTCTTAATATTTTACAGTACTATTCTCAATATTTTACAGTACTATTCTTATGACCAACGCTTTTGAAAATGCAAGGCCATAATTTACCAGAGGGCATTATATAGAATTCAAAAATATATAGTGTGTGACACCAACGAACGGTGTGATTTTAGAAAGGAAACTTGCAAAAAATGTGTGCCTGCAGTGTATATGATCACCCCACTGCTTTTTCATATCATAATGAAACGTAGGACACTGCTGGGTCAGAGCTCACCAAGACCTCAGCTCACGGCCTGGTACACACATGTACGTGGTAGATTGCAGCTGTGGGGAGGGCTGTCATGCCAGGTCTGCCTTCATGTCTTCATGGAAAGCTCTCTGTTAGCCCTGAAAATGTACCCTTGTGATTTCCCAGAGATAATTTGGGATTTATTAAATTAACTTTAAGCTTTTGAAAAGAAAATAAAAGGCAGTTATGAGTGGGGAAAACTGAGCTAATCTGGAATACGCGGTTTTCTTTATTTCATTTCAGGCTTTTAGGAGTCAGCATAAGAGAAAGCAGCTGATATACTGCTGATAGGGATATGCAACAGTGGACTGAAAATAACTTTTCTAGTGGAGCTCCTCAGGAATAATTTTTATATTGGTTTTATTTAACATTTCCATTAATGACCATGGGACGATTATTAGGGATGTAGTGGCATCCCAAAATTTGGAGGCTTTATTAATATGGAAAAGGGTTTGGATCTGCTATAGGGAAAAATGTGCAGATGGCCATGAGGACAGAAATAGAACTGAGATGGAATTCTATAGTACAAATTTCACAATGTATACTAGTGCATTAATGATGGAACTCGTGTAATGTGGGACCTTAGTTATAGAAAATAACAAGGAGAAGGATTAATGGAAAGTGGTCACTGGATAACTGTCATCAGTTCTCCATATTTCCATTGTTTTGTTTTGTGGGCTCTTTTTGTTTATTTGTTTGTTTTCAGGTGAGATTCCAGAGGAGATATAAAATACGGTATCGGTATTGACTAACGTCAGTAAAGATCCCCTTGCAAGACTGTTGCTCCTCAGTTATCCAGTATTCATGACGGTTTCCTGTGGTCTGAGTGGTAGAGATCTAAGCACACTCTGCTGAGATAGACTCTGGTGAGGAGTAGATTTATGCTTGTCTGTTCCTGTGTGCAGAAAACTGAAGTCAAAAGACGTGATGGGGTATCATGAACCCTAGAGCTTCATGAACTTTCCCCTCAGGAGAAAGAAGAATCTCTTCTTTGTGTAGGTAATTAAATACTCACTGTCTTCAAAAGGAAGGGTGTGTCTCCTTAGCCTGGGACAGGCCAAATAGGAAAATCAGCTTGGACAGTCAATCCAGTGAATAGTTCTTTAGAGTTGTGAATAACACCTTCAACTTTTGACTATTTTCCTTCTTGGTTCATTAATGCTCAATATCTAAGCAATATTTGTTCTTAGGGGGTTTGTTTTCTTTTGGTGATAGTAGTAGTATTTACCAAAAGTCTGCAGATTAGGGTATTGAAACAATTTTTTGCTCTTTATGATCTTTTAGATTGGTCGAGGAGTCAAAAATAAAAAGTAGCCTAACTCTACCAGCAAGCTCAGTATGTAAAAACCCATAGTTATTGGTGACGTGCTTTCAATGTAGCTTTTCCTTCCATATTTTTATTCTGTTTGTTTGAAAGGCAATTCATGTTGAAAAAATCCGGTCATTTTCCTATCGCACTCATTCTTTCAAATCTCAACTGGTTGAAGGGGGGTTGTGTTTTGAAGAGGATAACTGAAAACAGAAGAAAAAAAAAACAGCCAACAGCAGCATTTATGCATGTTGCTTGAACAAATAAATTTCTCCATTAATCTTATATTTTAGATGGCAGCTTTGGCACTTCTATTTATTTCATGTAGCAACTGAAATGCAGAGCCCCTCTGAGTCTGATCTGACAACCTTCACCACAAAGGCAGAGCTCCTGTTGTTAGACAACTGGACTTAATGATCACAGCAAGCAGGATTGAAATTTTATTGGTCTACTTCTGTGAGACTGTGACAGTGTTGACACTAAATCAAATTCAATTAGCAAGGGCTTGCTAATGAGTTTTACTGCTTTGCAAAGTAGAAAGGACAAAGCATTTTGCAATCTTTAGCCTGCAGACTGGTTACTCTCAGTGTTAATGGAGCAATAGCTTAAGGAACCACTGCAGGATTTTCTGCCTAGATTAATGTTAAAGAATGCTTTGCTAATGAATCCCTGAACAAATGTGTTGTGTGTTACTGGAGAGGGGGTTGACAGGAGAGAAAATACAAGCAGCTTTTTTGTCCTCAAGTGCTCTTGAAGTGATTTACAGAGCCACTGTGGAGCATAGAGAGCAGTGGTAACTGCATCAGCGGATGGCAACATGGCTGAGGAGTATCGCATCAGGAACTGAACCTGTGAGCTACCACCCCTAACACCACTGCCTGCCATGCAGAGCTGGTGGCTATTGCACATCTGAGGAGTGTGTGGCAGATAGTTGCCTGTGTGATCAGTCCTGCGGCAGGCTCCGTCGCTGGCCACGCACAGCAGAGCACTGGCAGCCCTGAACATTGAGGGCGTGTGCTGTGAAGACTTGGGGACTAGGAACCTTTAAGTTAAAGAGAACACACAGGTGCTTGGCCAGGACTGCAGCACTCAGCATCTGGTAAGGCTGTCCTCAGTCAAATGAGCGGTTAAGTAAACACAGTGGTTTTCCTCATGCAGCACCCACAAGTGTGAGATGGAAGACATGCACCACTTGCCACAGGGGTTGCTAGACACCTGGCTGCTTTCATCTGTGTTCCACTTGTTGTTCACCTTATAAACCTGTCTGTATGAGTCAGATATTTTTGAGTAAAGAGCATGTAAAAATCTATTTCATACTACATTAATAAGGTGGTCACTGTTTAAATTATAGGATAGCAATAAAAACAGTAATTTCCCCCTTAGGGTCTGATGACAGCACTGAATTCTTGCTGTATGTGTCATTCAAACCATCTCCCTTATAGGCCTTTATCAATATTTCAATATTAATTTACAGTAATATTTTAATAATATTTGAATTCCTACTAGAAGTGGCATCTCTTTTTAGGTTGCACACGCACACTTTACATTAATGTGTATGTGTAAAATCACTGTGATATAATGATATAACTCCCAATTTCAACTGGTGGTAACTTTGTAAAATTTAAATAATTTGGACTGATGTGTTTCCCAAAAAGTGATCATCTCCCTCTCAATAAAAGTTACTGGAAAATTTTAACTTAAATATTTCTACTACTTCCAGAATTAAGGTTTGAGGACAGTACTTCGTGTTGCCCAGCTGGAAGCCATGACCAAAACTAAATTGTATATTACAGTATAACCAAGCTCTTCAAATTTATCCTGATTTGCCTCTGAGCATACATTCATATTCCTGGCATGTTAGCAAGTATGCATAACACATTAAATATGGAACCAAATCCACTAATTATTTCAGTCTTCTCCAATGACATTTTCTTCTAAGTCAAAGCCATTCATGCACCCATGCTGCAGTTCACCATGTCTGACTTAGCTTGCGGGGACTGTGATCTACACTGAGTCATCCAGATCATCAGACATATTAACACAAACCTAGGTATAAAGGTGAGCAAATGTAAATTCTTCAGCATCGTCTTTTGGAGCAGACTACACTGCACTGGTGTGACCTCACCTTGAGTACTCTGTGCAGATTTGAGCACCTTAATATAGGAAGGACATCAAACTATTGGAGTGCGTCCAGAGGACAGTGACCACAATGGTGAAATGTCTCAAGGGTAAGGCTCTTGAGGAGTGGCTGAGGTCACTAGGCTCATTGAGATTGGAGGGAGAAGGCTAAGAGATAACCTCATCACAGTCTACAACTTCCTCACAGAGAAGGTGGGGGGCAGTGGAGGGAGATGTCTGATCTCTCTCTGCTGACCAGCAATAGGGTGCAAGGCAAGGGAATGAACCTGCACCACAAGGAGTTCAAACTGGATGTTAGGAAAAGGTGCTTCACTGGGAGGGCGGTTGGTCACTGAAACAGGCTCCCCAAGGAACTGGTCATGGCACCAAGCCTGTGAGCGTTCAGGGAACATCTGGGCGATGCTCTGAGTATTATGTTTTAGTTCTAGCTAGTCTTGAGAGAAGCATGGAGTTGGACTTGATGATCCTTATGGGTCCCTCCCAACCTGAGATATTCTATGAAACACTAATGGTTTGATAGGAGATGCCTGATTCTCAGACCTATATATCTCATTACCATGAAGAATAACTTCAAGGGAAATATGTTTTGCACATGCTGTGTAGACTTGTTCCAGCACTTCTGAGCTACATTCCTGGTAGCTTCTGTTTATATTGAACCTGTGGCAGGCTTTGAGCAAGTAGAGTTTTCTCCTGGAATTGACCAGGGCTGGGACTAGAGCTGAGATCTAGGAGTCATGACCCTATGGCCCTTCCTGAAATAATTTGCTTCAAATTTTGGCCCTCAAAGGTGGGATCATCTCAAAGATGATGGTGCCTGAATCAAAGGGAGACAGTGAAACCTTTTCCTTTTCCTCTGTCCTTTCAAGTTTGGGGGGTTTAGCTATGGGCATTTCAGAAACTCCCTTTTTCTGCATCAGTGTAAATTGTTCAAGGTCTCCTTACGCACTAGTACACAGTTGTGTGCAGATACTCATCTGTATGTCTGAAGGAGAGGGATGAAGTCTGAACTGCTTGCTGGCTGGTTGCTTGGTATTTTTGGTCACCAGCTGATGTTGCTGTGCTGCCTGTCTGACGTCCATGAGAGAGTTAAAACAGTCACCTCTTTTGTTGGAGCTGAATGTTTTTCTTATCTGACATCTGGCTTTTCTGTAGCTCTTGGCCATAAGGAAATGTCTTAAAATTAAGAAACCCTTTCTGGGAAGCATTTCATCAGATCTGTTTTCATAAACAGCTGACAAATCAACATCTTAGAAGATAAACCATCTTATTAAGAAAGTTTCTGTAAAAGTTAGTTTCTTTTATTTTAATCTCCCTGTTCCTCAGCTGCTGCTATTTAAAATTGACGTGCACATGTCTGGCTAAGATACTGTAAAAGTACATGTATTAGCAATTTTTAAGCATTTGGATACCAATTAATACTAAAAAGAGGGCTTATGAGAAAAATAACTATTCTGTTTTTAAAGCAGTGTTGAATAGTGTGTGCAGTAAATAAAACCACAGGCGAAACATTGAACAGCTAGCAGAAAACAAGCTATTGACTGGTTGCTTTTTCAATGAATGTCATCCATTCTATGTATTAACTAAGACAGAGTTCTTTGGAGAACACATTATTGAGTCTTGTAATTCACAGCTCTGTAATAGTGCATGCACATGAGAGGGAAAAAATATTTCTGATATTTCATAACCTTAGAGACCTTAAATCTGCAGTCTTAATAAGATTCATGGTGTAAAATGAATGATGACTCTGTCAGACCGTGGGATGATTTGATGTCATCCAAATATTCAATCAGAAGTGCAGTATTATGCTTTATAAGTAAATCAGATGATATTCTGCATTTTCTGTTGCTGAACACCAATGTGAGAGGAGACTGGACCTCCAGAGCTTTAATTTCTGCTCTGCTGTTTTAAATTGGTGGTTGCCTTTGGGCAAATAATTTAATCAGCCTCTGATCTCAGTTATGTTGGTGAGCCTGAAGTAATTTGATCAAAACCAAAAGAGTTGCATTGAATTTGTGTGACCACAACAGATCAAAATCTGCCTTTAAAAGTGCAATATAAGAGCTGGGGGGGAGGTTATAGTTGTATTTATTGTTTTATTTAAAACATCAAACTTTTCTTCTCCTTACATTGGGCTTGTGTAATTCTTTTAAGATTTAACCTTTATTTGTACAGGATGTTTCCTGTCCCCTCTACATGACAGGCAAAAAAAATAGTTTTGGGGAGAAGGAAGTGTTTTCTTTCCTGTAGTGATAATGTTTCAAAGATATGATGCTATTTTAAATATGTTCTGTTGAGAGAATTTTTGGGGATAAATACATGAAATTTATTTACTGGAATAATTGAATAATCACATCCTACCATCCTTGATCATGTTGCATTGGAATTGATAAGTGCTGCATTTTGTTTTCACGTACTGATTACTTCAGAGTTCTCCTTTAGACTTGGTGAAAAGTTCTGTGTCACCTGAGAGTTACGCTTTACATACAGTAAAGCCTTCCATCCATGATAGAGTCACAGTACAAGTAAAACATCACAGTTGTCCTGAGGGAAGTAAACACATCTATGTGATAATTAACACTTAAAATGACATAACAGTTCAAGTGGCAGAGCTAGGAACTAAATCTCTGCTTTGTCTCTCACTTTACAGATATAGCCACATCACTACCTCATGAAGATAAAAGGTCCAGAGAACAGCTTTAATTAAATCATGAATTATGAACCTGTTTTAGCCCTCTAGTTAGAATAGTATCAGGTAAATGCAAAGTGGATGGTCTTGCAGAATGTTTTAATGGTAGTAAAAAGGCTTTGAGCCAGTCTAAAGATGTGACAGTGAAAGAAGGCAAAAAAAGTGGAGCCATTGATGTTGATGGCAATAAGACCCATGGTTAAGAGGTGGAAGTTTCTTGTTGGATAAGCATATTGGAGCCATTTATAGCATTAAGAGAAATACATTTTTCCTTGGGAAAAATCGTCTTGTATTGAAGGATTAAGTTGCTGTAGTTAGCCTGATCTTAGGCAGGCAGCAATGCAAGTAAATAAAGCAATTTTTCTTTCCTTATCCAAAACTAAAATGAAATTGTGCTACACTTGGATGACTAAGTACAATCCACGTAAACCTTCTTATTTTCCTGCTTTGTTTCTCTCTACCTAAAATGTTGGTAATAAGTAGAGAGCTACTGTGAAACAAATTCAAGGTAATAGCTTTTTTCATAATGTGGTAGAAGTGAGGAGCTACCCTGAGAGAGTGAGATATCTTGTTTAACTGAAAATGCTTTTTAAATGTTTCTTTACTATGACCATTCTCTGAAGAAAAACACTGATACAGACAGATTCCCTATTCCAAAATGGAATTTTAAATTGCTAGCTTCACTGTTAAATATTTTAGGATCTTAATCTGTTAATGTTAGCTACATTACCTGTACCTCTGTGGAAGGAAAACTGCATAAACCTTTTAGTATAAGAATATTGTGAATGGGGAGCTGTGGTGGCATTTTAAATGTATTGGTCAGTAGATTTATTTTATTACTACTGGTAATGCTGGCTAATCGGATTTTACTTTTTTGTGGTGGCATCCATGCAAGACTGCAACAAAGCAAACAGGTGCTTCCCACTCCCCACTCAGTCTGCAAGACTTGAGGCCAGCAGAGCATTGGATCTGGAGGGAAGCTAGGGCATAAGACCCTCTCCAGACAGCTGAAGCTAAAGGAGTGTACTGGTTGTAGAAAAGACTGTTAGGCAATACAGGTTTTGACCACAGTTGCTAGATGGAGTCCTTAATGCATGATGATTGTGCAAGGCCTCTGAGGTGGACCAGATTAGGTCTTGCCTCTCACCAACCAAGTTCTGCCACATGCTTTAGAGACTGTATTATTCTGTGTTCAAAATCAGTGCTGAAATGGCAGAGATTTGCAGGTGTTGCCTCTTATACAGTATTGTATATCCACTTCCTTTGTTGACATTGGGAAGAACATAATGGTTTCAGTGACTCCTCTGGATCATAAAAATGTGATAGACCATATTGCTGAAAACTTTGCTAAAAAAAATTGCCAGGAGTTTGCAAGTGGTGCTAGAACTAGGGATGAAAGAAGATAGTCTTCTTCTCGCTGTACTTGCCCCTGTTTAGGCAAACATGCCTCTTTAATTCAGATATACTAGCCTTTTCAAATTCAGGCTGTTCTTCCTCAGTTAGAGAAAGAGCAAGTTAAACAACATCTTGAGGTGCAAGAAAACTGAATCTAAGTGTTGAGGAAGGACAGCTTGACCCCATCTGTCTATCAGTGTAGGCATGACTGAGGGACACTCTGGCAAATAAGTGTTTGGTTACATATTTTTCTCTGTGAGTTATTAAAACCTATCAGCAACAACATATTAGTTGTACAAAAAAAAAAAAAAAGTTCACTCTGTCTTAAGACAGTGAGTCTGATTGTATTTAGTCTCCAAAATGGCAGGAAGCCCTGGATGTTTCGAACTGTTCTTAAATTTAGCTGTTTTACTGACTGAGTTTTTCTTAAGTCTTTTTGTTGAGATAACGAAAACGTGGTAAGATGTATTCAAAAGTGACCTGTATGGTCCTCTGAAATGCAAGATTTGAATCTTTTCACTGTATGATATAACTGAGCAGCAGTATTGGATGGATTCCATTACAGGTTGGTTTTGTTTCTTTACTTCTTCCAATGTCACCAAGAACTTGTAATATACTAAATCATTATTATCCCTTCCTCTATTTTTTTCTTAAATCTTCTTCTTGTTTCCATGACTTTTGTTCATTTAGGTCTTTGTATGTAGATCTGCACTCAATGCAATTAATTTGTTTATTGTGTTAGCTTGAGTTGGATTACTAAATCAGTTCAGAAAAAAAGTAGGTTTGTTGTTTGGGGATTTATTTTATTTGTATTATCTGATAGTAACTTGCAGAATTTGTAGAATAAATAGGTGATGTTCTGTTTTGCATGTGAAACTGTCCTTCAGAAAGTGAAATGTGTACCTGAGGAGCCAAAGGTCGGGATGGTATCAGGCACATGAAGATCCTTTTGCATCCCATTACTCCTTATATAATTTAATAGAAACAAACCTCCTTTTGTGAGATTTCAGTGAAAACTTCTCAGAAATTGGCCAATATACATCAAATGAATCTATAGGAGTGTACCTAATATGTAGAAAATAATCAGGCCTGCTGCCTAATTTCATTGTATGTATTCATTCTGTATGTGTGATGGCATCAATAACAGTTATGCTGAGAAATAACCATTGGTTGTCTACCAGGTTTGGTCACGGTGGTATACAGACAAATTGGTGTGTATTTACACTTTCATATGTACAAATACAGTCTTTATGAGGGAGGGCACATGAATACAAGTGGAAATGAAATACACTGGCTGGCTTTTGCATCATTGGAGACTGGTACTCTAACTAGTTGTCATGGTTTGTGCTTTTTGCTATGTATGTTGGTCTTCTACAATGTGTGATTGTACAGTTGGTACTCTACTACTTAGTTGGATTGCTTCTACTTTTAACATTTAGCTAACTATTTATCTGTGATAGGTATAACAGTTTTTCTCAGATACATGATTTGTCCTTTCAGAAGCAATTAAATAAAAATGTTCTTTTTTATCTTTTAGTGCGTGGTTCTGTACTCATTGTGATGTTTTTTTGACAATTAAAACAAAATAGTGCCCCCCTAGCTGGAATCTTCTGCTGTGCACTGAAAGTTTGAATAAGGTCTCTACTCATCACAGGCCTACAGACAAACTGAAAAACCACAATCATCTAGTGAAGGCTAAGGACCTGTAGAAGAGGCTATTCTGCTTGCCACTGCTGTTGCTCAATTCCAGAATGCCTCAGATTATTTTTGTCACTGTTAAAATGCAAAGACTTTCGTTAACAGCCAGTGCTGTTGTGGCTTTGCTTTTAACTTCCCAGTTTAACAGAATTGCCTACCTCATTCTAGCCACATTTCACCTATCTGAGTGAAAAGTGTGTCATGCTGTGCACCTGATGCTTATATTTTTTTATATTAAAAACTTCATTTGACTTCGCAAAGCCATCAGTGACATATGAGCTCTCTCCTTTTGCTTTTAAACCAAATGCATTTAGAGTGGTAATTACTGAAAGAAAAAGTACACGTGAAGCTTCACAGTGGTTTTTTTTTTTAGAGACCTTTTGCAGAGAAAAGCTGAACTTCAGAGAAGTTTTATATATTAACCCTTGCAAGTGTAGCCAATGCTACTAAGATTTGTATGCAGATGATTAAGGATGGTAGGAGTTACCAGGCAGCAAAGGAAAGCATGCTAAATACCGTGTCTTTAGATTACTTCCTATTACAGCACTTGCCATGCCGTTGTGGCGAAAGGGGAAGATAATGCAGCTCACCATTAACACTGTGCAGAACAACAGATTCTCCACCCTCTGTGCATTTACTTTTAAACAGCTGGAATACTGGCAATAAAGATCACCATGTTTTGCTCTCCAAGTGATTTGTGTATTCATTGTTGCACAGTCTAAGCCAGTCAGTTGAAATTCTTTAGTAAGCTATTTTAATTATTCTACCAAACTTCAGATGTCTTTGCCATGCCTTGCTTAAAAACAATGAGCTAAGATACAGGCAACTTGTACACATTTATATTTACACAATTGGAATGGATGCTCCCCTGCTATCCAGCTTGAAGACAGTAACCATTTACTGCATTGGAGAAACAAAATCTTTCTGGTTGCTAAGCAGAATATCAGTAACACAAAGATTAGAAACAGCTTCAGATTCACACTGTGGTTACAAAGAAAATATTTACATCCTGTGAAGAAGCAGTAATTATTTTCACTGGCAGAAAATATAGAAGAGAAAATATTACTCAAAATGTATAGGAATGGTATTTATCCATGGATGAATAACATAACTGAGAGATGAATTCATAACAGAAAAGCACAGTACTCAGATCTGCCGTGCAGAGCAGAGGAAAAAAATTACTTGTAAGTCAGGAGAGAAATTTAAAAAAAAAAATCATACTGACAGATGTGGGAAAGGAAACTCCAATTTTTACTTGAAGTAATGACAGTGCCTTGTCAATCAAAGGAAGCATTTCAATCCACATCTGGAACAAATATTTCTGTTACGGAGTTTCCTAAATAACTCCTAAAGCAAGTAAGGTGAAATAATGCTTTTTAGTGCTTAAAAAACATTTCATACTTTTACCAGAGGAAAAAAAAATAAAAGGATAACTTAGGTTGAAACTGGGCTTAGTGATGTTCAGCCAGGCAAAAATCAGTTATTTATCCTTTTCTGGAAAAGGAAAGGCTGAAGAAGTATCTTGCTCCTCACCCACGTGCAGGAGAAAACTCGATTATCATTATTATCCAGAGGAAGGTATCTTGGTATTATTGAGTCAAAAGACTGAGGACCTTTCATAAAGTATATGTATTTTTATATATATTTATGTGTGAGCATTTATGTGATTAGATACTTATATGCACTTTCTTGTCTTTTTTTTTAATATAACCTTTATTCAATGAATTGTTTGGAAATTGCTCATCCTTTTGCAGCACATTAGTACTGGTTGTCAAAGACCAGAATGTGTTACATAAATTTCAGTTGACCCTATAGGTATTTAACTGTTTTACAGTCAGGTATTAATTAGAGCTCTGCTTCTCTGCCCATTGCTTGTATATTTGGGTTTTGTGGAAAGCTAGGGAACAGCCTCGAGAAAGTCCAGGTAAGTACTGACTGCAGGTGTTATATGAGGCATTACCCTGCTCTGAGGCCCTACTTTTCTGTCCCTTCTCCCGGTTTGAAACTCAGAAAGTGAAAGCAAGACACAAAAAATTATCCAGATCAGTCCTCTAAATTTGTGGGTTACTTTATTTCTATGAAATGTCTCTGAGGATGGACAGAATTATGCTCTTTTAAAAAGTCCTTGATGTGACTAGGATTTGTGTTTATTCTTGTATGTGCATATAGTTGCTAAAACTTTGTGAAGAATGGCAGCTGCATGCTGAAAAGACCTCATAAACATCACCTTGAATCTCACTACAGCGATGGGACAGTGTACGCATTATCAAAGTCTGAACATTAATGAGAAGAGTACTTTGTACTTTAACAGAAACCATTTGATGAATGCAATCCTATAAGGTTGTCTAAATTTGTCAAAGTACAAGGCTAGTCAAGAATATATATCACTGTTATTACAATTTCATTCACATTTGCTGTATTTCTCTCCCTGGAGTTCTGGCACTTCCAAGACAATTTTAAAATGTGCAAGGTTGTTCAGTCAAGCTCACTTGTGTCCTTTGTTTGACTTCTATCTCCACTTTGGTTTAACATGGATGTAAATAAACACCATGAGAAATGAATGTGCTCCCAAGCCATGCTGTTGTCAGTCAACAAGATTTTTCTTTGGTATATACTTTTAAACATATGTATTTTGAATACTATTAAACAATAAAATAAACTAAAAGTAGAGCTTTGACTCTAGACTTGAAATCTGAATTTTTGCCTGTTAATTGAAGTCTCTGGGGGAGAGTGTATGTACCTTAAGTTTGACTACTTTTCTCATTTATAAATATATACTAAACATTAAACCTTGTTTTAGCTATGTTTTTAGGTTATCACAGCTAAACATTAACTTTATATTGAAATAGAGTCATAGAATCATAGGATATTTCAAGTTGGGAGGGACCCATAAGGATCATCAAGTCCAACTCCATGCTTCTCTCAAGACTAGCTAGAACTAAAACACAATACTCAGAGCATCGCCCAGATGTTCCCTGAACGCTCACAGGCTTGGTGCCATGACCAGTTCCTTGGGGAGCCTGTTTCAGTGACCAACCGCCCTCCCAGTGAAGCACCTTTTCCTAACATCCAGTTTGAACTCCTTGTGGTGCAGGTTCATTCCCTTGCCTTGCACCCTATTGCTGGTCAGCAGAGAGAGATCAGACATCTCCCTCCACTGCCCCCCACCTTCTCTGTGAGGAAGTTGTAGACTGTGATGAGATTATCTCTTAGCCTTCTCCCTCCAATCTCAATGAGCCTAGTGACCTCAGCCACTCCTCAAGAGCCTTACCCTTGAGACATTTTACCATCTTGGTCACTCTCCTCTGGACACAGTCCAATAGTTTACTGTCCTTCTTATACTGAGGTGTTAAAAACTGCACAGGATTCAAGGTGGGGGTGCACTGATGCAGTGTAGAGTGGGCCATTTGTCTCCCTCAGCCTGTTACTGGTGCTGGTCTTGATGCACCCCATAGCACGGTTAGCCTTTTTGTCTACCGGGACATACTGCTGGCTCATATTCAACTTGCCATCAACCCAAACCCCTGGATCACTTTCCACAAGGCAGCTCTCTAGCCTCTTGTTCCCCACTTTGTTTGTATAATCACAATTACCCTATCCCAGGTGGAAAATCCTGCGCTTGCCCTTGTTAAATTTAATACCATTGGTGATTGCATAGCTCTACAGTCTATGCTGAACTTTCTCTAAGGCTCTCTCTACCCTTGAGGGAGTCCACAGCTCCTCCTAGTTTAGAATAATCAGCAAACTTACTTAATGTGCACTCAGTTCCTGCAACTAGATCATTTATTACATCATTGAAGACAGTTGGCCCTAAAATTTAACGCAAGGAAACCCCACTGGTGACCGGCGGCCAGCCTGATGTAACTCCACTTAGTATACATCTCTGAGCCCAACTGTTAGCCAGTTGCTCACTCATGTATTATGGACTTGTCTAGCTGTATGCTGGACATTTTGTCCAAAAAGATACTGTGAGAAACAGTATCAAAAGTTTGCTAAAATAAAAAATTCTCCACATCTACTGGCTTCCCTTAGTCAACTAGCTGGGTGACCTTGTCAGAAAAGGAAATTCAGTTAGCTAAGCAGGACTGTTCCCTGGAGAAACCCATGCTGGCTGTGACCAGTGACTCTCAAGTGTTTTTTAAAAACACCTAGAATAACCTTCTCCATAATTTTCTTGTGCAAAGTCCAGTTCATAATTTTTTATAGAATGTTGATGATCTTATTTGTCCTCCACTGTCGATTTTGTAGCATTTCTTCCTTGTGTACTGGATTATTCTTGAAAACCTTAATAACTCTTTTAAATTCATTTTCACAGGGGTATTTCTGCATGGAATATGTGTTTTATTCAAAATTATAGTTGAAACAAAAATCACACAAAGTTAAATGATGATTTGATTATTGAGGTAGAATTGCAAAGCAAGTTACAATAGATAGCTTATTGAAGAAGCAGCCGCTGTCACTAAACTGAATTTTAAGAGGTTCTTTGAAAAAGACTGTATAAAAACTTTGTATAGAAAAAAACTTTCCTCTTGTTCAGCCTCTATGAACTTTCTGGTTTTTTCAAAGTTTCTGAACAGAGTGCCTAAATACCACCAGGGAGGTTTTCTTGCCATTCTTCTAGCTATAAAATTAATATATCTCACTTAAGCGTTTTCCTAACACCATATCAACAAACTTTGGCCCATGTTTGGGTCACTGTTAACATAAACCTATGAATCCATTTATGACCTATGAATTGATTTTGTGCAGTGATGATATTAATTACATTTTTTCACCGATTTGCTCTTTCAGATCAACTTCCCTTTTGGCCAGGTTATGCTGATGAATGTTTTGGTGTCCTTGCAGTTACTATTACTATTACTATTACTATTACTATTACTATTACTATTACTATTACTATTACTATTACTACTATTACTACTCTGTATAAATATTCTGTTCTGTTTTCATTTTGTGCAGTTTTTATCATTAATAATGCCATTGTTGCTTTTGCTACTTTTGGAGAAAAAAGCAAAAGTAAGCAAAGGCTACTATTTTTGAACACTGGAAGAGGAAAGTCAAAAAGGCTGTACACATTCACTACTGGTCAAGGTCTGTTGTGGCATCTTACTCAAGTTAAGTACGTATTCCCTTCAAATCAAGTTTTGTCATCAGTCACTAGTTCTTTGGGAAAATAATTTACTTCTATATTCTGTCTTTAAGGGTGGAGGTTGTAACAAGCCATGCAGGACCAAGCAACTGACACTGCAGAAAGCATTGGTGGTGTATCAAACTGCAACCAAACTGATTTCATGTCAGCTGTCTTTCTATTGGTAGCTATATATACATATTTCTAAAAATTTCTCTTGCCAGCTTAGTGTAACATCAACCACAGTTATGCAATCCTGTCTCAGATAAATTAAGTGTCTCCGTGGATTTGTTCCCTCAGGGTCAATTTCCTCTATTGGTCCAGTGCCAGGTAACTCATAGTAAACATTGGGCACTCATTCCTTGTGACAAAGCTGTTTGTTTATACTTTATCTTAGCATCCTAGTGCTGAGCAGACCACTCCAGCACTATTCAGTTTTTATTTATGGTTGCAATTACAATTTCCTTTTACCCTGTTATTCTGGCTAAGAAAAATGTAAATGGCTGAAACATTTACGCAGTGCTCTTCCTTCTGTTTTTCTCTTGGTCACTGCTCACTGCCAAGCTTATATCACAGTCTGTGCTTTTAAAAAAAAAAAGTGAATTAGCTGAGGCATAGTAATTTTTTTTTGCGTGGGATGCTTATGCTTATCATCCAGTGCCATGTTGGATGATGAATTTGCCTCCTCCTTTAACGATATTGATGTCAAGTTGTTGTCCAAATGCACTAAATGTCTGCTTCAAAATGTTTGAAAAAAACGTATTTAGTACTTTGTTCTGGTACATCTGGATGTAAGGTTATGGCTATGAACATAGTTGTTCTTTATCTGTTCTCAGTTCATCATATAATACAGGGCTGATGAATCTTCAGTCAGCAAAGTGGATGGTTAAGTAGAAATAAATTATGCGTTCCCAGGTCATACACAATATATGTCACTGCTTGTGTTCCTTTCATGAGTTCTGTACCCACGAATTACTGTAAGCTTGATGCTTATCTAATTGACAATTTTACACTAAGGGTCGCCAGTGAGACATGAGGTGTACCCCTTGGTACAGAGTTAAGGTACATCAGAAGCTGCAATTTCTTGTGTGCCAGGCTAGCAAGGCATAATGCGTCTAATTTACATAAGTTACTTACAGTGCACATTAGGTGAGTTACCTCTTTAAAATTGCCTATATTATATCTATCATTGATAAACTGTTTGTAGATGTGAATGTAGGCATTAATTCACTTAGGGATCCAAAGTACTTTGGACATACAGAAACTGGCATTATGCCTTTGAGCACTGAGTTTTTGTATGTGGATCTCCACGACAGATAAAAATGTGTACAATTACATGTATGCTCATAGCTTCTTATTAGTAATTCATTTCAAGAAGTAGCCACTTTGGATACATATATTTGAAGTGCACAAGCACAAAAATGTGGTTTTGATGTGTTTTTGTGAAATTATTAGGAAATAGAGAAGCTGTAGGTACATGCTGACACGTTAGTTGTGTGCTAATATTGTCACAAGCTTAACTGTCCCAGTGCTATGTCCCCATATGTAATAGCATTCTAAAATAGCTTTTGGATCTGAAACTCTAGAAACAGGAGAAGAGGAAACAGTGGTGTAAAACCAACCTGTCGTGAGGACTCTCCAGCCTTGCAAATCATTTATTTCTAATCAGCTAATATCAGCTTTCAGTTGTATTGCCCAAAGTGATACTGGGTAAACTGTTAACAGGGTTGTATTGCTTAAATTAAGCTCGGGCCTGATACCTAGTGTGTGATTCGAGAACTTAAAGAGATCTTGAATCCTCCTCAAAGGAACAGAATGTGCTAAAAATGCAGAAAACCCACTGGGTGAGTAACATTGGTCACTAGTGATCAAAATAACAATCAATAATTTTTAGCGTTTTTAATCATAGTATTGAGGTAGGCATATAATTGAAGACATTTACCAAGGTTTTGCTGCTTCAGAACAGTGCATTTTAGAAAGATCAGCTTGGTCCTGAAACAGAATCTGCACTTTTAAAATTGTGGTTATATAAGTTATTTTCTAGCTCCATCAAGATCAACACAGAAGATTGATTTCCTCAGCAGGCAAATCCTGGGGTAAAAAAAAAAAAAAAAAATCCGTAGGTTTATTGTAGATAAAAACAGACTACCACAGGTTCAAGAAAGTTTATCTCAGTATGTAGGTAGCTAGGTAAACTTTTTAAAGTCTTAAGACGTGCCTGTTTGTGCTCTGAGTTTTCATTTTGCATTCTTTTACTAAATTCTCCACTCTTATTTTTCTGTTTGTTTACAATACTTTTACATTGGAACTTTCTAATGAAACTTCAAGACTGAAATTAGTACATTGAAATTTTATAGCAATTTTAGTCAAAAAGCAATTTTTTTATAGCAATTTTAGTCAAAAATTTAATTGGATTGATTTTAATTTGTTCTACTGTTACTGCACTTCTAAGATGCAGACCAGCTGAGAGAGGGACAACTGTGTTCTGCTTGGTTTTGTGCATCAGTGGGTTGATTGTTAAATTTCAGATAGTAACAGCCACTCAGGTAAGGAATTTGCACTATATATGTATGTGAAGACTAACCATGAGACAGTGTAGTGAGAAATGAAGGTTATTTTTCGAGAAAACACTTATTGCCCTTACATATAGAAAAAGAAAGAATCTCTTTGGTTCTTATGCCCCATGCTGAGCTTTCAATGCCTTCAATTAGTAGGGGAGCTAAAATCTTTTGTTTGAAAAAAAAAATGAAAAAAAAAAAAGGGAAAGCAAAGATGGAATTTTTAATGCAGTTTTTTTCTGCAGTTTTTCAGAGCCCTTTCAATGGATATATACAGTACTAAATTTAAATAAGCCTCCGTCTTGCATTCAGTTGGGTGGGACATGTCTTCGTATATTACACTGTTTCTGATGTTTTGCCTGCCCCTTAATATTTCACAAATTTCTTGTCTTTCTGAAATCATCTTCTATGGAAAAATAAATATGAATAGCAGCAAAAGACTTAAGGAGTTAGCTTTCTGGCAGGACCTGTACACCTAAGCTACCATAGATTTGCGGCCACAAATAAGATTGTTCTGCGCATCTCACAGAAGGATTTCTCACAGTTGTTGCTACTAGCTATGCTACACCTCTCAATTTAGCTATGAACCAAAGGATGAATACAGCTCACATAGAGCTGTTGCAGCTGATAAGCGTCCCTGTAAATCAAGAAACTCAAAGATGCCTCTGTTAATGGAGTGCATGTTAAAGAAACTTCTGAGCCCAGGGCTTCATCTGGAGATTGACAGAAATGTAATCGAGAAGGATTAAATGGAAAAAATCTTAAACTAGGTATTTTCTTAGGAGAGATCTAGAATAAGATTTCTATTCTTTTGCATCACCATCATCCCTAAAAAAAAAAATTAGTCTTCCATCCAACTACCATCTTTCTACTTAGCCAGTACCTTATCCCTCTTAACTTTTTTTCTGAATAGTGTCAAAATCAGCTCAAAGTCTTCTCATCTTTATCTGACTCTCTGCTTAATAACAACAGGGGCAATTTGTATCCTCACAGTTATTTGCTTAAATCCCTGAACGAGCTAGTTCTTTGTTAACCTCAAAATAGCTAAACTTATCTAGATGTCTTCTTTTCAAAAAAGGTTATTTTGCTGAACATTAAAAACTGAGAAGCTCTGTCTGAATTGAAATTGCAAGTTTCTTCTGACCCAGGGGGTGGGGATAGGAGTGGCACATGATTCCTCCTTTACCCACACTGGATGGCTTATAAAGACCGTCTGTGCAGAGTCAGTAAGATCCATCATACTAGCATCTTTACTTGTGCCATCTGAAGTGAATTCTCCTGATGTAACATGCAGGTTGTTCAAAGCAGATGATTGTGCTCCTGCACTCAGTGCTTTCAGGCACACAGAACGTAACAGTAAAATTCTCATGTCCTGGTAGAAGAAAGGTATTCCAGCTCCCGAGTTTAGATAGTTGAGCTCTTAGTGAGATGGAAAGCCCGTTTTAGGCTTTACTAGAGTATGTTAAGTAATTTACAAAAGATATATGCCTTTAAATCCCTTAGGCATCAAAAAATACTTATTCTGCAAGTATGCCACAATCATTAACGAATCTATTAGGTAAAAGAGACTGTCAGCATCTCTGTTTCCTTGCTGATGCTGCATTCAGATCCATAAACATTTCATCTTTTTCTTAAGGAGATTTTTTTTTTTTTTGGCTCCAGAACAGGATCCATATAGTAAACAAATACCTAGTAAACAAAAACCCTGGAGTAGGGGATATTATATTTTGTTCATTTCCCTAAAAGCCTAATGCTAATATTACTAATAATATAGTTTTCATTATGTATCAAGCAATGTTGTCTTTATGTCTGGAGACATTCTTACTGTTTCCTTAGACCTCAATTGTCTTCCATTTGAAACAGATAAATGCAGATATAGTAGTAGAAAGGGTTTTATAGGTGTCCTTATAGGCATAATTTTCAAGCAGGTAGGTGATGAAGGTCTTTGGGCTCTGGGTGCCATTTTCAAAAGTGATTCAGGAAACTTGAGGCTTTAAATATAATCAGCTTCCAAAAAGAGTTGAACTGCCTGTTACTGCCAAGACTTCATTACTAGTGCTCACTGAAATGAAAATTTGAAAGTGAAGCTCCTTACAAAGAGTTTTTTAAGCCCTTTGTCATGCCCTGGAAATCTGTATTTTTATCTGCACATTTGAGTAAAGAAAAACTAAGCAGCCCTGGGAATGAAAAGTTAATGCAATAATTATTAAGAATTAAGTGTGTTTTATATTGGTTAGTCAAGGTGCAAAGAATTCTGTGATAGAATAAGGAGATATCAATAGCCGAAAAAAAAGTGGGCATTCGGTTTGAGTTATGCACAGCTTAACAACTCTGATTTTCCAGCCCTGAGAAAGCTCTTAGTGTATGTTTGTTTGCCTGCAATCCAAATGTCTCTTTAAGAAGAAACATATGCATGTCTCATATTATGTGAACACACTTAAAAACCTCTGGTGGCCTGCAGAGTTGAAATACTCTGAGTCATTACGTAGCAGTTTCAGCTACTCATCAGTCAGGATATTTTTCTTGAATAAGTCAGTAACTGCTACTTAAATAGCACATAAATGTAGTTTTGTTTTAGAAAAATTATTCATCTGATTGTTTCACATTGTTTTGAAGTTGCTATGAAGAAAAGGCTTAACTAATGCATTAGCTTTGAAAAAGAAACTATTTTAGGTTCTTAAGGTCAACAAAAACATAATTAGTAAATGTAGGATGATTGTTACATTAAAATCCCTAGTTAAACTCTTTATTTAAAAAGTCTGTATAACAGATACTCCTTTCCAGGTGATTGGTGAAGACTGTCTTTCACAACGTTTGATATCTATGTCTTTATTGCTCAATTTATATGCAATTTTCATTAATAGTTTTTATTTGAAAACAGCTTATATTTGGAATCTAAAGGATTTCTATTATAGGGAGCTATATCACAAGCCTCTCCTATACATTTTTACTACTAAATCACCGTGGTTGGATGCTAATGGTCTTGCAGTTCTGACCTTTTCCAGGAGCACATTGTTATTTTTCAAATTTCATTTGCATATATTTACAAAGGTTGTTTCTGTAGCAATTACCTGTGGCAAGAGCCGAACTATGAATGTGGTTGGTTACTTGCTGTGAACAACAGAAGAATTGCACTTTGTGAAAGTTTTCGAGTGGTTTGAAAATATTGCAGGAAAATTCCCATAGTGCAGTGTAGCATACTTGCAATGAGTGACCAGTGTATAGGGCAGGTGAACACACACGAGTCAGTGCCACAGTGGTGAACAGACAGGCAGTTGATCCCTGTGCTAAAAACCTACCACTCACTTTCAAAGTTGCATGGAAGTGGCAGTAACAAAGCAAAGACTTTTTTTTCTCAGTGATGTCCAGTGACAGGACAAGGGGCAATGGACGCGAGCTGGAACACAGGAAATTCCATCTGAACATGAGGAAAACCTGTGCTCTGAGGGTGACAGAGCACTAGAACAGACTGTCGAGACAGGTCTAAGTGTGTTCAAAACCTTCCTGGACACATTTGTGTGCAACTTGTTCTAGGTGAACCTGCTTTATCAGTGGGGTTGAATTAGATGACCTCCAGAAGTTCCTTCTAGCTCTTACCATTCTATAATTCTGTGATCAATGGACCTAAACTAGAGAAAGATGTAATCAATCCCTTTTTGGAGGAAGCCAAGTAGTCAAACGTTATAATCTTGAGAAACCCAGTATTATGCCATAACTTAATTTCATGCACCCTCATGGTAGGAGTAAGCGTGGAGGCCAATAATAAAAGAAAATTATGATCATACGAGCTTGTCTCAATTTCTTCTTTACCACCTCAGTGTCTGTTATCCTATTAACAATATATTTAGATGCATTTCTTACACAAAGGATTCTGAAATCGTATCTTCACACATAATCAAAATTTCCTCAAGTAAATATAGTGCTGTGGCCCAGGATCTTTTTCCTATATGTAATGGAGATGACTGACTGCTCTTCAGTAATCCTTGCACCTGGGACAATTAAAGGTACAATTTTGCAAATGCAAAATACTCAAACTAATAGGTAATATTTCCTGGAAAAATTATAGTACCACAGGACCATCTTGCTTAGGAAAAATGAGCTGACATCTGATATTGAGTTCTGGCTTACTGTAAGTTCTTGCCCCTTTTCTTGATGACTTCCCTGATGTTGAATTTGTTAGGCAAAATCTTACTGGCGCAGTGTATGTGGCTTAAAGACAAGTGATGGTAGAAACACAGCAGATACAGGGAACTGGGACATGCAGAATCAGTGAAGAACTAAGACTCAAGCCATCTAAAACATCTAAAAACCTACTTTTGGGGGGTTTGTTTTCAGTTATTTACTTATATTTCATGAAATTATTAAATAGTACGTCAATGAAAATATTTGGTTGCATAGTACATATTCTTGAGATTTCAAATGGTCTTTTAACTTTGTCTGATTTTTGTGGGGGTTTTTTGTCTGAGATTCTGGAAATTCTTTCTGAGAGATCATTTTGGAAGTTGTCCATTGAAGACGTGCACTCTCATAGCTAGTGACTGATACTTGGATTTGACAAGAGAAAGAACATTTTAAATAGTCGCAAACTAACAGTGTTAGCAGTGGCCACATTTGAGAAATCCTTAAGCAAAGAGCCTGCTGCTATGCGTAATAGCCCTAACTTCTTATTGGGAAAAGAGCACATGAGTCGCTCGAAGTGAGGAGATTCATATTTTCTCCCAGACATTTTTTTTTTGCATGCTGTTTAAAGACTGAGCTGTATAAAGCAGGATTGACATTATGTAATTACTTCCCTCTTAGACTGTGCAAACTCAATTTGCTTTTCATTCCCAGGTATTTAAAAGACCATTATTTTCCCATCAGACTTTACTGTCTGCCAATTAAAGCTTTAGATCGATGATGTGGAGAGAGAACTTTATTATAAAAGGTTTCAGGTAGGCATATTGAAAACATCTGCTTTGAATCATTTTTCTTACCTTTTTTTAATGTCTATGATTTTTACCAGCTATGACAACTTTTTTGACATTTTTAATAGTGTTTTTTTCCAGAATTTTCCTGCAAAGCAAAACGTTTATGTCTCAATGGCAGATTTACTTCAAAATAAAGGCTAAGAGAGTAAGAGAAAGAACTCCAAATACTGCAGGATTTTATGTTTCTTTGCCTTCTTGGCTCTAACAGCTAAAACTGCACTGAAAAAGAAGGTGTTAACATGGACTGCAGTTACAGCATATATACCTGGCATATTGTTTTCCCCTTACCTGGGCACTTACTTCTTTGTGGGACCAGTGTTATAGTTGTTCAGATCTCCTGAGTGACATGTTCTGAAGTCATTAGTGCCCATGGGAGCATGAGGTAGTACTAGTTAATAACTGAATGTAGAACCACCTGAACTGAAAATACTAATGCTATCTGTGGTTATTCACTGTCATCTAAAGTGATAAGAGCTATGTTAGTATGGTCTGTCTCTTGCACAGTAATTTGAATTCAGGTAATTTTCTTTCCGTCTGTCTTTTCTTTTGGGTCTTTTCTGTGTAGTTATGGGAAATGGCTGTACTCTTGAGGTGCAGAAAATCATTGTAATTGCATTATGCATGAGAACTGTGCAAAGGGGCAGATGGTATACACTTACCCCCCCCCCAGAGGAGCATTTGTAGAAACAAGAAAAATGGATAAAAAGTTCATTAAAAGCAGACCTGAGTATAACATACCATCAAAGCATTTTTAATATCAATGCCATTTCTGGCATCTTTAATATGACTGTAGTTTCATGTTTAAGAATACAATAGACAGTATCTTAGCACTTAGCCTTTCTAAATGTGGTTGTTTACCCTTTGTTTAACTTTTTAAAGCAAATTACGTTCTCAGCCTCAGCACCTGGAGTGGGAAATCTTTCACTTTCACTTAGACAACTAGGCATGTACAGATAAGTATCATAATTAAAAATTATGGGAAACAATAATATTGATTTTTTTCTTACTGAATTTTTAGATTTCATCATCTATCTCATTAGGAGATACCAAATTTTCATTTAATGATTTCAGTGTCTTCATCAAAGGTTATATATTTTAGTGTTTTCAAGAACAATCAAAATATGCCAGTGAAGAAGGGTTTTATTTATTGGCCCAGGAAAGCAGAGTCCTCTTTCTGTGTATTTTTTAGTTTTATGAAGCTGACTAACAATGGATGGGTTTTTTGCTCCTAATTTTGTTTATTTTGAGGGTTTTTTTTTCGTCTGAGTTGGATGGTGACAGTTCGTATTTTATTTTTCTAAATTCATTGGCAGGTCTTGGAAGGGAAGCCAAAAAAGCACACCCAGCATTATGACAGAGCACTGCAACAGTGGTAAAAAAATTACAGTAACACCACTGTTCTTCTGGTAGTCTCTTCTGTCCTTAAAGCTTGTTCTTGTTTCTTTCACCATGTGAAAGGCTTCTGACAAGGATCTATTATTTCACTAGCATGGCAGGGAGCTGTACTTGTGATCCATTTGATATTATTTTCCTTTTATCGCATAGATGGTAATAGGCTTTATCAGTTGCTGAAAGGGGTGAGGGGCTCTTACTGAGGGCTCTCACCTCATCTTGTGAAAGTGTTCTGACACATTGTTCCTAGTACACCAGCCCTATTTGCCTAATTAACTGAATGTTCCTCAAGCCTGTATGGCTAGAACATTTTGCATTTCTTGGTCTGTACTGTTGTTTGAGGCTTACAAGTTATTGTATTTTGTCTCACATGTGGCCACATCCCAGCTACTAACTGTTATGCATGGACTTGAGAACAGGTTCTTCTTTAACCTGTAGTTTTACTGAAAAAAACAAAGCCTTCCCCTCCTCCTCTCCCTGCCCCCTCTGTTTTATATGGCTAGGATAACAAAGATGTATTCTGTTTAGCCTTAATGAAGTTATAGATATGCGTATTAAAGGTTTGTGAGAAAAAAGTTAGATTCTTTAGGCCAAGGGACAAAAAAACATTACTGTAGGCAGATGCTTGCATTTGGTGTAATTAATGATTGTATAGGAACAGCTTAGTCACTACTTCCCCTATATTCTGATGCCACTAGAACAATTTTATTGGTTGGTTGCTGTTGAGAAGGAATTTAGGTAATTTTTCAGAGTTAAAACCTCCCTTAATAGGTTACCCACGGCACCTCAGATACTTTCTTTTCTTCAGCTTTTGTATGTGACCAGTCCACGAATGGCCAGATCCAATGACAAATCACTGCAATGTCTATACCCTGTAGGAGTGTTTAGGCAGTTCATACAGGTTTACTTATCTCACTCGGTATCAAACTGCTCTCAAGAGACAGATGTATGAGCACCAAAGTCTTAGGAGCCTCTATCCTTTGGGTTTTTTGATCTGGCTCTAATGTATCTCAGTCGATTAATATCTTATTCATGTCACCAGTCATGAATAAGATCAGCTGTCATACTGATTGCAGTTTCTCTCCACTGTATTTCATGCCTTTCTGGGTGACTTTCAAGGGCAGTGCCATGAGCTTTGTCCTATGCTTGGAGATCCTGTTGAACATAACAGCTCAATTAGCAGCACAGTACATTGGGTAGTTCATGCTTACCCTCAGTAATATATCTTCTGCCTGCAACAGATGTGATCCTCAGTTAGTTATTAGTTTTTTCATTATTTTTCAATTTGTTGACCTCTGCATCTATTATTTACGTGCTGCACTTGGAAACAGAATCGTGTGGTGGTTTTTAGAAGAGTGACTTGAAAGCACTCATTCTTTTTGTCAAAAGCACTGTCTGCCTCTTCAGGAGTGCAAAGGAGAAGTGCTGACAGAGGTATTAAAGCAAGGTTCTGGGCTTGTTGTTTTAGGAGGGTTTGATGTTCTGTTGTGTATTATTAATAAGCATGAGATTCAAGATTAGAACCCCAGCAGTGATGCTTTCTTTGTGGCTGACCTTATCACGTGGCAGCTAGTGTTCTCGTTTGTGTAAAGCTTATTTGAGTTTAATGTAAGACACAAAATCCCCATTCTTCCCCAGCTGGATGTAGCACAAATTCACAAGAGGTTCAAAATCCCCACTGAGATATTTCTGCTGTGTTTGTCATTTCACACCACTCTTTGCAGTATTTGCGCTTGGCAAACTGAAGGGACATGACACAAGCACGGTTCAGAAGCAGCATTGCTGCCAATCAAATACCATTTGCTGATATACATAATCCACAGGGGCGGGGAAGGAAGGAAGAGGGGAAAGTATTGTTTCCTTACATTAAAGTGGAAATACCAAGGGCTGTGTGCAGTTACAGTGGCCTCACTAACTTACTGAAGGTGTTTGTGGTCATTGGTAGGTAAATTGTTACATCTTATTAAGCTTCCAACTAAACGTTATTGTTAAAGAATGTAACCCAGAGGGCTTACAGTGGACTACTTTATAGGAAGTAGAATGCAGTTACAGTAGTTTATGAGAGTAAAATCCATAGGTTTCAGTTCATACTTTGCTTAAAGTGTTAAAGGCTAAGGCTTACATTAGATACTAGAAAACTCTTTGGAAATGTTCCATTTCAATATGACCTATGTAATTACAAAATTGCTTCAATCATCCTGCTTTGGTTTTTGTTTTCAAGATACAGCGACGACTCTTCCTAACAGATCACTTCAGTAATTACCAAAAAATACATTTGGGTTACTAGTTCTTTTTGTTTATAAAGAACTATAGAAAGCAATTTATTCATTCTTAAAGAAAAAAAAATACTACCTTAGATTTATTTCTGCTTTGTTTGTGAGACACAAGCCTGTGTAAACCACAGCTTTCCTTAACAGATCAAACTGAGTTCTCAGGAGACAATGGTTATGTTGCTCCAGAAAGCTGAAATTTATTATGGAGGCACAAAACTTAGAGAAGAGAATGAGGTTTCATAAGTTTAGGAGACCCATGAAGAGACAATCTTTGTTTCTTGTCAAGTTTATTGAACCTCAATAGCAAAGCCACAAAATATGATAAAAATCTTATTTTCCCTCCCCCCATCCTATGTTTGCATTGCAGTTCAACTGGCAACTTCCTTCTGAAGCTTTTATGCATTTATGGTTAGTGAGAGCCCAGAATTTTTTTTTTTTCTTACTCTGAAAAGAGTTGAGAGGACCCTGGACCCTTTGTGATACCCGTTAGCCCCCACAGGATCCTGAGGAAGGCTGAGGTCTGTCTGACATGTCAGGCTAGGGAAAGAAGAGCTATAGGCAAACAGCTGACAGGCTTAGAGTCACAGTGGATGGCAAAGGAAAGACTATAATATATACACTTAAATAAGGAGTTATGCTTTGTGTCATGGGAGGACTGTGAGGCTTTTTATGCAGCCATCATTTGCTGGTGGAACATGAGCCAGCAGTGTGCTCAGGTGGCCAAGAAAGCCAATGGCGTCTTGGCTTGTATCAGAAACAGCATGGCCAGCAGGTCCGGGGAAGTGATTGTGCCCTTGTACTCAGCATTGGTAAGGCCGCACCTGGAATACTGTGTTCAGTTTTGGGCCCCTCACTCCAGGAAAGACGCTGAGGTGCTGGAGCGTGTCCAGAGAAGGGCAATGAAGCTGGTGCAGGTACTGGAGCACGAGCTTGACAAGGAATGGCTGAGGGAACTGCGACTGTTTAACCTAGAGAAAAGGAGGCTGAGGGGAGACCTTGTTGCTCTGTTTATGTGCAAACTTATATGAATTTTGGTGGTAGTTCTAATGATATCTAGGCATAACAAAAATATGCCTAATTGCTCTACTGTTACAGGTTGCAACTTTGCTTCCAGAATAGCAGTGTTAGACAGATCATCATGGTACTGATAGTTGCAGACACACTAGAAGAAGTATACCAACTTACAGAAATAGTAAGTAGTTCCACAGGCAGTAGCCGATGACAAACTATTTTTTCCACTGCTAAAATCCGATAGCAAGAGGTTGAAACATGAGACACTTGACTCACGAAACATGACACATGAGGTTTGAAATCATGAAAACAGTGATTGTTCTGGAAAATAAGTGGTTTCCTACAGCAAAAGTTTAGTAGTCTGGTAAAGTGGTGTGTGAACATCTGACCTGTAAAGGTCTACAATGTCTGATTCACTTCTGAATGGATTCAGCTGTGAATTTCTCTTAACATGTGCCAAGGAGATACAGCGTCCATTTTAGGAAAAAGACTTTTTTATTAAGCAAGGTCTGTCACTTCTTGGAAGATGAAACAAGAAGTGGTGAGACAAAGAAGTCACTCAGAACGAGTCACCCAGATGCTGCAAGTTTCCACAGGGAAGTATAATAACAAACCAGATAAAAATCTGAGGTCAGCACTTTCAGTTTGGTTCAAACACGCTCATGATTTTCTTCAAATGTTCTATGGATAACCACTCTTTCACTCTGTAAGAGTCCTTCACATTTAAAACTCATTGAGTGTTTTTCAAAGCCATTAGGGGTCCTACCAACAGAGGAAGTCTGTTGCCTTTATGTTACAAGGTTCTCCAAAGATCCTTCTTTTCTGCTTATAAAGATCTAACCTCTCTTATAATTTCTGAAGTCTTTGAACTTACAATATGCTGCCCAGTGGACTAATAGTCCCTTAGAACATGCTCTCTCTCATTCATGGCTCCCTTTCACCCAGCCTGGTACAGTTACTTTTCACCAGGAAAAGAAAAATAAAATTGAACACAAAAAGAGCTCATAGAAAGCCCTGCTACCAATTTCTTGTGCTAATTCTTTTCTTGTGATTCCCCCATGTATAGCAGGTCTAATTAAAGCACATGGATTCTCCATACATTTGTACTGATTTTTCTTTAAGCTGGGAGGAAGCATCACCATTTTATCTTGAGCCTGCAAGTGGAATAGAACTTGATTCACATTGAAATGTCCCTGGGGCTGCAGAAACTTAGATTTAGAGATCACAAGATTTCAGGATGCAGTAAGACTTTTTTTTTTCTTCTGTTCTGTATCCACGAGGGAGGAAGGCTGACACCCAGAAGGACATTTGGAAGGTGGATCAGAGCTTGCATGGTTGAAGAACATACAAAGCAAAAGAGGGCAAGGTTCATCTCATCACATTTCCTAAGGGCGATAAAAAACAGCAAGAACTGCAAGAGAAAAAAAGTTCTTGTCTGTGTATGCATCTGGTGCCTGCTGTTAGCACAAGCAAGGTGGATAGATGGAAGTGAATCTGACTGTGCCTCCTTTGTAATCTCCGCAGCTGTTGGTCTCTAAAGTAATGGTCAGGTTTTCATTGTTTTAGCCAAATCATTTTTACCAGAGCTATCACCTAGAACAGGTTTTTCCTACAACAGCTAAAAGACTGTCTTAGCTGTCAAAGTGCATAGGTGGCTCGAGCAGACCACGTCCTTGACTACTTGTAATTTCTACCAAGAAACGTAATATCTAATAGATTACCTTTGTGAATTTGAATACCTTTATCTTTTGAGAAGGTGGGTTTGGTTGGTTGTTTGGGTTGTTTTGATTGTAGCGCAATAGTAATGTATGTGCAATAACTTCTGTATTATATTTTCATTCTAAATTACTGGGATAATCTGTTTAAATTCCACTTTTCCATAGTTAATCCTGTGACTCTGTGTATTATTAGATGCTATAAACTGCTGAGCAAATGAGAATGGTGGGAGGACTGATTGTCCGGATAGTCAGGAAAAAGGCTATATTCCATAGCTTTCGTTGGTGTCAAATTCCTCCCTTTCTTGATCTTAAAAATATTTATCATATCATATATATTATCATATATCAATAGAAAAGATATCTTTTCTATTGAACATCATCAGGCAGAAGTGAACACAGGCAATGTTTTTTCGCAAACGTGCAAATAGGACCTTCTCATGCTGATTGCAGGAGGGTCAGACTAGTTCAGCTTTAATAGTCCCTTCCAACCCAAACTATTCTATGATTCTGTGATCCCTTTATACTGAAACAGCGAAAAAGAGAGGTAACTGCATGACAACCCCTTTTATTCAGATTGTCCGTTGGTTCAGGCTATTAAGCCACCTCATAAAAGGGTTTCTTGGTCAAAAGGCAGCTAGCAATACATGGATGTCAGTGCTTGCTTTACTATGTCCTATAGTTGTGTTTTCATTTTATATTTTTTCAGCTCTTGTAATTATTCTTCAATATATTTTTTTTCAGATAATGCTTAGTGAGGTACACTTCTAGAAATACGAACTTAGAATTGAAAACTATGGCCTCTGGTTATATTTTTGGAAGAATTTAAATACTGCCAATTCTTTTTCCAGAACTCAGTTCTTTACAAAACTAAAATATTCCCTAAGACTTCTGCATCCAAATTCTGCCTGCCCTGACGCCTGTAAAGGCAGAATACACGCAACCGGCCATATAGTGATTTATTAGCTGCTAGTCAAGTGATAATTCTTGATTTGAAAGCTGACACATCTAGAATCACTGCTCAGTACCAGTTTTATACTAATTCCTGCATCAGAAGAGTCTGTGATATTTGGCAATAATGTATTGATTTCTTTCTGACTCATGCAGAACTAATTTTCAGTTACACAAATTAGAAAGGGAGAAAAGGGGGGAGAAAACCTTAAATGTTCATTTCTTTTTGGCCATTTCTTTGATCCGTGTTTTTATCTGAGAGGAAAGTGGTGTGTCTAATAGAGAACTGTAATATATTATGAAACAGTGAGACTTCAGAATCTTGTTAGGCAATCACTGCTTCAGCAGAATGAAGTGCTGTTCCAACAGGAGGAAAATTATACACCAATTATTTATCTAGTCAAGAAAAATTATGCCCCATAACATCAAAGGCTTCCATTTATGAAATAATGGAAAGAGGGCAATTCCTATTCTTTCAACAAGCCGGGGAATTTTTATTCAACTGAAATGCAGCAGGCCAAGTGTTCAGGACCTTAAAATTATAATCCCACAGCTTCACATGTAGCCTACGTGACTGGTTCTAGGAACAGTCATGAAAAAAATAGCTGTGTAATGTTTATGTAGATTTAAATGAGCTATTGTAAGTAATTCACTCATCCTGTTTCTTATTATCCTTCAAATAATGTTTCCCTCATTATTGGAGAAATATTTTTTCAGGCTGCATATTCCCAGTTCATGTATTCGTTTGTTTTCTGTACTTTTCCTAATCCTCAATGATTCTCCTTGTTTTCATAAACTTTGGAACTCTTCCCTAATATTTCCTCTTGCGTTAGTTTCTTATTTTGAAAATTCCTCAACTGTTGTACCTAACCAAAGCAAGCTTTCAAAGCAAAGCGGTTGAGGTGGTTGTAATTTTTAACATCCTTTTTTTCAACAGTGTGTAGGGTTAACAGTCTTTTGTATGTATTGATCTTACTGAATTGTGAAAGTGAAGTCCTCTCTGTTTTATCTTTGGCACAAATTACAAGGGAATGAATATGTAGAGTTAGCAGGACAGAACTGTTAAAATCTGAATCATCTCTTACTCCAACAAGAACTTTTTTCCAAAAGGTTAGGACATGACAAAATGGTTTACCAAGAAAGGTTACTTGGAAATGAAGAGTTTGCAGAGCTCTTCCAGCAAAAAAAAGCCTGGAAATATGTAATGGGAAGGTAAGGGGAATCCTTTCCAAGCACAGAAAACCCACAAATACTCCCAAGGGGAAAGCAAATTAAGTAAGAAGTACTGTATTTAATGTATTAGCTGTTTTGTAAAAATACTGTCTTCTTACGTCTTCTATTGTTTTTAACAGGAAGCTGGTATAAATCTTGCTTTGTGTGTGTCTGTACCATGCCTGGTGTATGACAGTCACTGCATGTCCTTGCAAGTATAACCTGTGAAACAGTATGCAATTCTAGCCAATGTGGGAAATTAGGAAAGAGAAAAAAAAAAGCAATTCCAGGCCCTGAGCGACGCTGCTAGAGATTCACAGTGAGAACGTACCCCTAGATTATCCCTGACTGTACAAAATAAGGGCAACGGGGATTCAGCTAATATTCCTTTAATGCAATGGGTGTCCAACAGGACAGTTCAATCACGTCATGCAATCTGAAAACACTGTAAGCAAATTAACTTTTTAGCTTGGGATGTAGGGAGGAAGGATATAGGTGTTATTTCACCTGCCATTCTAATCCTCCATTTCTTATATATGTCTGAAAAAAACCCAACTGACTGAAGAGGAAAGCTGAGATTTATTTTCGGAATTTCCAGAAAATAAGTATTATTTTTAAATGGTTGGGCTGTAATAAGAAATGCATGTCTACATGAAGATAGTATCAAATGAAAATGCTTCATTACTTAGTTCCTCCCTTCCTTACTGAAATGGAACAGTCTATGCCTTCATCACTTCTTCCATTTAATCTTGTTAATGCAGCCTGTTAAGACTCCACTTTTGCAACAGCACAGGTATAACTGTGAATTAGCAGAGTAGTAGGCAGAATACTGTTCTGCTCTTAGAAGTCTTACTTATTTACAACAAAATCTGTGATATGCAACCCAGAATAAAAACTGATGCAACCGGTGAGTTGAAACATTTTTCTTCTTCACTTCCTTAACAATATGAGGTATTCCAACGAAGAATAAATAGGGACACAGTAATCAAGCTGTACCAAATCTAGCCTCGCCACAACTGCACTTGGAGTTTTACTAAGATTAATTCTTCCTACTCTGTTAAAAGATAGCAGATTAAATTGGTAAGTAGACATTTGGGAAGTGTAACATTTTTTCAGACAGCAACAGATGCAAATCTGAGAATATCTCCAGCTGATTTGATTGCTTTTCAAAAGATGGGGCAAAGATTTTAAATAAAAATGTGCAAAAGTGAAATTCCATAGTGATGATCAAAAATATGATCAAATTCAAAATGCTCTAAGAAGGAAGCATAAGAAGGATTTTAGAGTAATTTCAGACTGAAATTACTTTTGTCATTTGTTTGTTGTTGCCTATATCTCTTGCCATTTTGTCTTCTAGGAGTTACACTATGCCTAATGTACAGGAGAAGGTATTGCAAAGAAAGTAATACAGGACAGTGGGTGGGAAATTATTCCATTGACTATGATGGAAGTTACATAAAGTATCAGGCAATGCAAGTCAGATCCTCTTTCTTTGCTGCACTGCTATAATTCTACTAGAATGTGTTGACTTATTTACTTAGTGCAGTTCAAAACTGAAATCTGTACTTGCAGAAACACATTTCACCATCCTTTCTTTCCCTTGGGCAGCCGGCTTGATGATGATTTTCTGTCCATAAAGGAAAAAAAAAAAAAGAAAGAAAGAAAAAAAAAGCAGCTCCCATTTTTAAGAAGGCTTTTGCAACTGAACCATACTCATTAACAAAAATAAAGACATAAACCATGCTTATGTATTCTTGCCTCTCAACTTTTCCTTGAGCATGACAGTTAGCTATTTTGTAAGAAGCTTTAAGCTGTAAAACATTTAACACTGAAAGCTGCATTAATTAGTGCTTTATCAGGACTGCAAATAGACAATATATTTAGCTTACTAAAATGCTTTGGATTTATAAGTTGTATCACGTCCTGTGATGGTTCACCAAAGTATTGTTCATCAAGGCATATGACTGTAGTAATAAAATCAGAAAAAATTTTCTTGAAGGTATCTTGCATAAGCTGGTCAGAAAACAGTATAATTAAGCATTTTTAATTGTAATGGGCAAATAGGTTTGCATAGATTTTAGCAATGGGAAACATTCCACAAAAGAGCAGTGATGAGGGCTGGGGGCAGAGGAGGAAGGTGAGAAGTAGAGATGTTGACAAGAATTTTATTTATCAATGGCAAAATAAGCCTTTGTACTTCCTGCACCTTTCTTAATGGTCCATACTCTGTTGTCCTTGATATTGTGTGCCACACTTCTGAAAGTCCATTTGCTTTTCTGTAATTAAATGTACATTTTCAGATGAGTCAGTGTTTATACTTCTTCATTAGTTAGTGCTAGGTTACTTTTTGTTCTTAATTTTCAGTATTAGGTAAATGAAAACTTCCAGAACTAAATTTCCAGAAATGTAACTGTTGTGACATTTTCTGCTACAGTAAGCATAAAAACTATAAAATTTTGTACTAGAGATGTAATGTTTGGGAGGAACTGTGGATATGGCCTATTAATGTAATTAAATGTTGAAACAATCTTGCAGGCATGCATATTCAAATAAAGACAAGTGTTTTGTTACTAACAGTGATGCTTTATAGGCAATTGTTTATTTTAATCTGAGAAATAAAGTATTGGCCTAATTGATAAAGCACAAAAAACGTTATTTTATTTTATTATTTTATTTTATTTGTGAATTTGACATCAGAATATTATACTTGTTATACATCCTTGTTGAATGTGAAAATCTTTTTCTGTATCATTTCCATAGCATAATAGATGTAGGAGAGGAAAGTTGTGACATAGTAGTTGTTCAGTCACCACTAAGTGTGCTTTAACATTGTCTTTAAGTCATTTTAAGTTACAATTTCACAACTTGTAAAAAGTAAAATGCCATCTTTCAGCGCAGTATCCTGAGAGATAATGTTTCATGTAGCTGTAACTACGGTTACAAAAGAAAAATCTCATTTGTTTTTAAAGGCGCACACTGGATACAAAGTTATTAGGCATTTTAAGTATGCTACCATATGTAGTGATTTTTTGACTTTGAAGTGTTTGTTCCCACTGAGGCTGGCATTTTGAACGTGGCTTATTCCCATGGAATCTTAAAAATGTCACCACTTATTCCTGTTGGTGTGTATTAGGCTTGGATTTATTCAAATCTTGGCCTCTCCTCTTTCCTTTTCCAATATTCTATTTATAAAAAGTAGAACATATTGACACATCAATACAAAATCAGCATGGATTTCCACAGAAATGGAAGATTATAGAAAGGAAATATCCAGTTATTTCAATGGAGGGCTCACTTACTCAAAGCATTTACTCATTTACTTAAGACAAAGTACTTGTCCATTCTAAGTATTACTTAGTGATTTTTCTATCACATTTTTTATTTTGTTGATTTGTAGCAGTGTTTAACTTACTAATTTTCCGAGGTAAAGGTTTAGATGGGTTGATTCTTTTCTGTTATCTTACATGTTTCCAAAAGAAGAAAGCACTTTAAATTCTTTGAGTATTTCATAATTTGCAGACAAGTTTTGCATGAAGTACTGAAAAATATAAGCATTTGAGAGGTGGGACGATAGATAAAGGTTCTAACCAAGTTTGTAGTTTCTCTGACGCTGCATTATTTGTAGGTCCAGTAACTCTATTTTGTGTGTATCTACAGGTTGAGCAAACCTCTGAAATCCTTAATCATTCACAGTGAACTGTAAGATTGTACTGCTAACACTTATCACACATGTGATAAGTTACTGTTTTTTTCCGCAGTCCGTCCCAAGTGTTGGCACTGCCTTTCTTTCCTTTATCAGAGCAAGTGCTTGAGAAGCAGTTTGGAAGATAAACAGTTGTAAAAGAGAAGTTAAATAGGATTAGACTTGAAGCCTCCAGTTATACAGGGGCTGGCTTCAGGCTCTGTTTAGTTGCAACTGAGTCACGAATACTTAAATTGCTGACTGTCAGCTGGTTCTGTGCAAGAGTCCTCATTTCCCATGATGATTTTGCATGGCATCAAACTCTGGATTTGAACGTTACTAGAAGTATAGGAAACTGGGATCATTCAAACCAAACAATGCAGGTAGGGTGGGGAGCAAGAGGGATGAGAGGATTGTGAGAGTGGTGCAGCTGCAGTCCAGTAGCAAAGAGATGGAGAAGAGGAGGCTACCACAGACAGAGTGAAGAATAAGCATGGCAGCTTCCTTCCACTGCAAGCTCGAGTAAGTTTTATTTTCACCCCACTTCAGCAAGCAGCAACGCTGACTGGGTTTGAGGAAAGATAACGTAATGTGCGATCTCACAGCCTTGAAAACAGAAGATCTTCAGAGCCTGCAGCATCTCTCTTTGTGGTCCTAGGCGTTGTAACTGTACAGCAGCGATCTGTGCATATCTAACATAGGGAATTTCCAGTGAGGTGCTGAGAATTATGTAACAATTTCAGCCAGCTCTCAACAGGCGATATGGACTCTTCACTTGCGAAGTTCATTAGCCTATTTATTCAGAAGAGAAAAAAAATATAGACATGGATTGCTGTCTGTCAGGAAGCAATAATTCAGAAACACCGAGCACACTCTGAGTAGCCTTCTGAGTTAAAGACAAATAAAGAGGGAAACGAATTTGTCCTGCTAAATTCCTGCTGTATTGTAAACCATTTAAGTGAAACATGCACGAATTATGATAAATAGGTTGGCAGACTAAATACTAAGTGACTATCTCACAGGAAAGAACTTTACATGTGCCACTTATTTTCTGTATAGACTGCTTTTTTTTTGAGCAAGTGCACATTTATTGTTTGGAGAATTGCATAGAAAACATGGTCAAAACTGCTCAAGTAGCCAACCTGACCAGCTTATGTAAACAGTAGCTAAAGCTGCTAGAGATTATTTGCAGAACGTTGGATCTGATGAGCTCAAATATAAGATAGCCTGGGTAGTATAATATTTGGGATTACCGTAATAATCTCTTTAGGGAAAGTGTACGGTATCAGCAGAACCATTGCCTGAGTCTTTGAGGGAAGTAGAAACCATACAGTAATAGTTCTGCATTTATTATACACTTAAATCTTTCCCCATGAATAAGGAAGTTTCTGAGCTCATTATGTGGCCCAGGATAAGCCTTTGAGAATTTAATTAAATATCTCTGATTTGAACTCACCTATGGAGCCCAAATTATCATTTGCCAACCTGTTTTTGTTGTGTGGTAACTTGTTCTACTGTAGCACCATCCACTAAAGTTACATGCATAATTTCCATGCATATGAGTTACCATTACTAGGTAATGTTAATTTGCAAATGTTTTTAACTCATTAATGTCATCACTTCTGCAGAAAAAAAGACTTGTAGTCCAAAATAAGTATATATCAATTGTCTCACAGCATCATGACACTGCTCCTAAGACTCATAGTTCTGTTGCTTACAACTACCTTTGCTCCACAGTCATCCAGCCCTGGAAATCTTGCAGCTTTTCTAATTGATCAACATAATGAAATTCAGCTCTGAGCAATTATCCTTATCCTGTTTTAAGCTTAAAGTCCTTTGCTACT
The DNA here is from genome assembly GCF_017976375.1 of Cuculus canorus. Taxonomy (NCBI): domain Eukaryota; kingdom Metazoa; phylum Chordata; class Aves; order Cuculiformes; family Cuculidae; genus Cuculus; species Cuculus canorus. The sequence goes on along the minus strand of NC_071441.1, from coordinate 26,445,247 downwards.
ACTTAAGGTGTGATAAAAAGCTATGAGTCCAGAAGCATTTCTTTTTAAAAGAATGTATCTCTTGGTCTAATAAAAGATATAACTTCTATCTGAAAATCTCCACTCAGATATAGCCTTGGACTGTCAATAGAACAGCAACTTTTTACTATTCATGAATTGTTAAATAACACTGTAATCCATTGTAATTACAGTCTGCAAGGGAAAGAAAGAGCATTTGAAAAAAACATTTTTTCTTATTTCTGTTCTTATTGTAATGGGAAATAGTTGTTCTATTGTGCTTATTTTTCTCCTGTAATTTCACCTTCTTTGCTGAATGTAAAGACAAGCAATCTGTGCAGCTCATTCTTTCCAGACTTGTTCCAAAATTAGTATGTAACAATAAGATAGAAAAAGAATAGACAAATATGAGTGGTATGGAAATTACCTTTAGCTCCAGAGCAGCCATAATCACTTGAACTCGTATTACTTCATCTGCCTATTTCAAAGCACTTGACAATGGTCTGTAAACATTATTATGGCCATGAAACAGAGAAAGTCTTCCAAAGTGTATATCTACAGTGCAGATACAAACATATTTCTTTCATGTGTGGAATCTGAAGTCTAATGTATAGCATGTAGTTTTGAAATTTTTCATCAGTCTACAGACATTGCAATACATATTTCTAAGGTTTGATCTTAGGTTTTGTTTTAAAAAATAAATTTTTAATGCATGACAAGGATGCACAGTGTAACTACACAAAGGCTTTTTTCACGGAAAAAACTTGACATTTTGAAAGATTCTTTTCCAATAGTCTTTAGAAGACCTATGCCATAAAGGGCGGAGTTGATCTGTAAGAAGAGTTGATGTACAATTCAGTGCTTTTTCTTTTTTCCTCACTGGAAACCATAAAAGAGGATGGGATAAAAAAAAAAGCCTTCCAGACAACATTGATTATAAGCCAGAAAAAAAACTTTCAGCGAGAGTATAAGACGATGAAAGAAATCAGACCTGACGACAGTGCTGGTGTGTGGATGTATGGGGAAAATTATCTTTTTAGCGGCAATCTATTGCTCTTATTTTGAGCAATGATCTACTAGATTTCTCAATGACCAACTTCCAGGACTACCACTAACATTGAAATTCATGACAAGTTTTTACAGATCATGTACAGATAAAATCTACTGTGTGTGCCCAGCGAGACATATAGATATAGAAGAACTTCTGCCTCCGGGGAATTTGTATCTCTTTCACATGAACTGTAGGACTGGCATATTTGGGAATCATTGGCCTTACTGCACATACGGAGATGGCTCTGGGCAGAGGGGACCTGACGATCTTTGTAGTTCTAACAAAGTCTTTGGTCCAGATTCACAGTCAGAAGTGTACAAGTCATGGTGCAAAGATGCTAAGATATTATGAAAATATTTTTCCTGGGCAAATTCCATCCTCTCTGCCTACTCTAATGTCTCATTTAGGGTATGGCTGACAGCAACTATGTCTACAGACACATTAATTAGCATAAGCTGGCATTAATTAGCTTGCTGAGGTATTGCTACGTAGCTCTCACTGCATGAGGTATGACAGAGGCTGGAAACATAACTAGTGTCCTCAGCTGTATATTTTCAGATTACTAAACACAAATGCAAAGCACCTTAAGTCTTGCTGTGAAGCCACAGAACATTCAGTCCAGTGGCAAAGGTATCAGCAAGATCTGGTTGGCAGCCTAACTTATAGTGGAAACTTCTGTTGATGGTAACGTACAAGGGAAAGAGCCTGTCTGCTCACAGAGGTCAGGATAAAAAAAAAAAAGCAGAATTGGCAACTAGATAAAAATGCTGAATATACTTAATTTGAAATCACTCAGGGGTACAAACATGAAAGTGAACTGGGACAGTCTGCCCGCATTTTTCAAAGAACTCTGGCTTAAGAATGATGAGAATTCTTGGAAGCTGAAGGAGCTGCTTTTTTTCCTGTTGGTTCTTTGATTAGCCTTGATGTTTCCAAGTGCAATCCCTCTTGGATCAACAAATTAGAGAGAGGACATCCTCTTCAAAGTTCATGCCCAGCATACTTTAGTATTCTCTTTTGATCAAGAACTAAATATTGAAAGCTTGAGTCTTTTTTCCCCTTGGAACCAAAGCTACAGGTCTGGGAGATTATAGTCCTGTCTCTCCCAAGTGAAGTTCCTCAGATGTTAAACTGAGATTATATAAAACATGAGCATTGCTTTTTTCTTGTCAACATGTGCATGTGAGTGTCAGTCCTCACAAATACACAATGGACGCATTAGCTGCCTTGTTCACTCCTGTCTTTCTTTCAAGAGGAATTCAGCAAATTCTGTGTATCTCCTTCCAGTTTTATTCTTAATTTCACCAATAATTTCAACAGTTCTTGAAACCTGATTATTGCCCTGTTTTTATGATAATGAATTTTGCACCCATGACTGATTTTTTTGCTGGGAACAAAATGGGGAGAAAAGCAACTCAGTGTACTTTTTTATTTCTCTTGGGGCAACATTTGAAAAAATAGCTAATGCTTGGTTTCAAAATGGTTTTAAGTGCTGATTTATTTTTATCCTGGTGTTCATTTCAAATGTGTGAGATGATTTTGTATTTGCTTTCTTAATAGCATCCCACCCTTCTTCCTGTTGTCCTAAGAAAATGCATTAGATTCCAGGTGGTAAAGCCAGAATCTGTGGATTGTTTTTACTAGTCATGAAGAATTAATAAATTTCCATTTCAGCCTTATAATTTGTAGGAAACCATATGAAACTAGAGGTAGTTCCCAGCCTCAGATAACTTCAAACTTAAATATAAAATAAGAGATGAATACTACAGAGAGACAGGATGACTCTGTGATGCTGATGAGAAAAGTTACAGTTACAGATAAGGGGAAGTCACAATGCAACATGCATGCAAACACAAATGTTTTGTTAGACATCAAAAGGTGGTGGTGGTTTTGCAGGCTTTCATCGAGTGATATGTCTCTGAATGTGCTTGCGGAAAAATTGGACAAGTGTACCGTTGAGACCTGTGTTATTGCTTGAAAAGAGGCAGAGGCCATTATTCATATTGTTAAAGTTGATGGGTAAGAAGGCAAATGGAAGGACTTTAAAAGTGGAAATAAGTAATTTTGATTCCTTCATTATGTTTACTACATTGGCAGAAAATCAGTCCAATTCCTGTGCTGCTGAAAGTTATCATTGTGGCAACTCCGCTGTTATTAATTCATTCCAGTTTTGCCTCAGTATTTAGGGACTGGTACTGAGTCAATGCGTTTTATATTTGTAAGTAATTCAGAAGCAAGCTGCTTAGTTTATAATAACTATAAAGAGAGGTAAGATTTACAGGTCCCTAAACTACTTTTTGGTCTAAGGGGAGAAGGGAAGAAGAAAAACAACATAAAATTATATGTGGCTGAACAAAGATACAATGTAAAAAAGGTGTAGTAGCCTCTGACAATCATTAAATCTGCAAAAGAAACCTGGTACAGTGGGTGTTAATTACAGTAATTCAAGAGGTTTCTGGGAATACAGTGACTTCTTTTTCATCTGGCCTGTACAATTGATGACTCGAGTTTTCTGTTACGAAGCCTTAAAGTGTTCTGCTGTCTTACGAAGAAAAAGAAAGGCCTAGGAGACAGTAGCACAGTCTACTTTTCCAGATTTCTTCAAATGCCTTCTGTGTCCTAAAGATGCTGTCTTTTCCGTGAGGTCTCTAAGCAGCCATGGTAGCAATCTCCTAGACATCCTGTATTTATTAATTTATAGAATGGTTATTTATGAATAAGAGTTTGAGTTAACTGATTAGTTGCAAATCTAAAGTATTTATTTTGTTTTAATTGAAACCCCAGACCTTAGCATTTAGTGACCTGATCCACAGATATATACCCTGAACATAGTACTTGTAATTGCAGGTCATGCAGGGAATTATTGATTGCTCACAATAATGAATACTATGCTAAATACAACAAGGGTCACAGGATCAATTCTTCTGTCTCTGTCACAGTACAAGCAGTATGTGAATCACATTAAAAGTACCTTCGTATTATTTGGGTTGTTTTTCCTTCCTTTGTCTTATCTTTGCCTGAAGATCTCCTCACATTCCCACTGCAGATCCTTCTGACATTGAGACGTCACCATGTACCAGAGTGTGGTCTCAGAGCTGAGCCTTGCTCTCTCTACATAATTCTTGAACAGAGGTCTGTGAGCAGTTACTCTAACTAGCCTCTCAAACAGCAGTGCCTGGAGGTGTATGTTTAAATTTTTTTAATTATCTCAGATAAGACATTCTAGAACAGGAACAACCTGGCAAAATTGCCAAGGAACTGCAGATGCTTTTCTGTAAGGTATTACCTTCTTTTTATGCAACTGTCATACTTGGACAGCTAATGTATATTAGTTTCTTATGAAGGGAAAGAAACTACCAGCACCTAGTTCATGAAAACAAAACTGAATAGAGAAGCTAACTTACAAATTGTGGATGATATAGGAAATTTTATTTCTAGATATGAACTTTCTAAAGTACAAAGACGGGCAAGGTTTTAGTTCTGGATCATCTCCAACCAGAACATATTAACAATAAACTGCTATCTCCTACAGTAAATTATTTCTATCCATCCCAGATGGGGTGCAGTTTAAAAACTGGTTTGCTTGCCTCTGCCTTCCCCAAGAATGTGCTTGGTCGGAAGTAGCATCTCAGGAAAATGAAATTACAGTGGAAAACCAAAGTCTCTTTAGCCATCCGTGAATGTCCCTCTTCCCTGGTTCCTTTGGGATACAGTGTCCCAAGGGAATAGTTACTTGACTTTGTAGAGAAGAAGGCTTGCTAGCATTCATCTTGTGGAGTTTACCTTGGTAAACCTCAGTCTTAAGTAGAGGTTTAGGGGAGTAGGAAATGCAATGCACCTTTCAGTGAAAAGTGTGGTGTCTATGGGACAATTTTGAGTTTTGGTTGTTTAACTATGTGATGGTAGGAAAGTAACTCTTAGGAAAATCTTGGCTTCTGTTAGGAGTGCTAAATGATAACCATAGCTAAGAACGGGACAAAAAGCAGACTATATCATTACAGGGTCACAGCATCCACTGTACAAGTGTGATTAGCTTACAACATGCAGTCATTTTTAAGTATGGTTTTTGCAGTATTTATAGATTTTTTGACTGGCTACAGGTTTGAAATGCGACATTTTTATTTGGGTGCGCATCTAGACAATAATCTTGTTGTCTCAATTGATTTTGGAATTGAATGTATTCAGTTAAAGTATTAATGGTTAGCAATCCTTGTGCCCAGGGCAGCTCTGCTACAAAAGCTCTTAGCTTTGTTTTCCACGGATTTGATGAAGGAAAAACATTCTAATAATGAGATATCTTAAATTGTTGACAAGTTTTCTGGAGTATGGTAGAAACTATATAATATGTAGCAGTTAGAATTAGACAAAGCTTTCAGAAAGACACAACACAATTCAAAGCAGTTTTTTATTGTCATGGGGGTTATCTGCTCTCTAATTCTAGTTTTGAAGATCTTCACATGAGAAAGAAAAAAATTAAATGGAATTATGTACTCAAAATATTTGTCTTGTTTTCTTTTTCAGCACAAATTGAAGTGATACCATGCAAAATTTGTGGTGATAAGTCCTCTGGAATACACTATGGTGTCATCACATGTGAAGGCTGCAAGGTATGGGATTTTAATACAGCATAATCATCATTATATGTATTAGCCTCAGTCGTTTGTGTACATTAATACACTTTTACATGCCCTCAAGCAAGTGGTGCCTAAAGGTGTAAAGCCTGCTGCTGATACAGATGAGTTTCACATCTAATTTTACTTGTTGCTTTTCATTTTCATCTTTTTGCTTCTTTAGAGTTACCTCCTCTTTTGAAACATGAATTAATGGCATCTGATGCAGTATAAGTGCTGATACAGAGGCTGGCATCACACCTGTTCTACCTTAAATCAATTTGAGACGTGGATTTCTTATCTTGTTTCCTACACAATCTGTGTAGCATGAAAAGTTGTGCAGTATCTGAATTCAGCATCTTAAAAGCTTACAGGTGTCTCTTTGGTCCTGCTTTATCCCCTTTCTTTTCTCTGCAGGTCAAATTGTAATCTCCAAAAGAAAAAACGCCTTGTATTATTAGTCATGTAAAGGGATCCTTTGACTTCCTCATAGGCTCCAACACAGGGCAATTGCTGGCAAGTGGAGATTAAAGAAAAACAAATGGGGCGAGGGAATGGGACACAATGGAATGCATACACCTTTCGTGCTGCTTAGTTATATTAACATACTATATCAGATATTATTTCAAAGAACACAACTCAGACTCCAAGCCAAGAGAAGAAAGGCTTCAGTTTTCAGCTTCAAAAATACTCAGTGATTTTAATATCTAAGGAATTACATAATTGCTGATGGAATACCAGAATTTCATTCTATGTCTTGGTATTTCAGCTTTGATTGTAAATGTGGAATTGCAAAGATGGAGAGACAGCATCTCTGATTTCTTCTATGTGGAAACACACAAACTAATGCATATGGAAGGGGGCACATATTTGTAGAGTGAAATGACAAGTCTGTATTTACTTAATGCTTTACAAAATCTTAGAACATCTGAGAAATCTGAAAATTTCAGTGCACTCTTTCCCAAAAGAAAAGCTTTTAATGCCCACACATTGAGAAGCAATAGATTATCAAAGATCAGATTTACTTCAGGAACTTTAACAATTGTAAATGGAACAACTCACAGTGTGTCACTGCCTTACCGTGACACTGGACTAGAAATAAGCATCTTCTTACGATGATCACATGAAACAGGATTAGACTAATTTGTCTAATACTTCAAAATTGGCACAAATTCTTTAGGAGAAAATGCTTTAAGCAGAAAAACAGTGTCTTGTCTCGGTACTCAGTGGCCAGAGGGCAGTTAGGGGTAGAGTCTCCCGTGGATATGATTAGGGTTAATGCTGGCCCTCATGAGTGCCTCAAGAGGAGATGATACCCCTACCTCTCTGTAGGCTGCTGATTGAGATAAGGAGGTTCTTTTCCACTTACGACAGTTTTAACCGTATTGTTTTTGTGCCAATTCTGCTGTATCAGATCAATTAGTCTAATCTTGTTTTGTGAGCTTGTTGTGAAATAAGATGTCAGTTTTCACATTGAGTCCAATGGGAGGCATCTCTGTCTGTGAGAGCTCACTCTTAAGGTAAGCACTGTCTCCAGCAGAGCGACTCTGAGCTTCATTGCCCGGCAGTTAAATAACTGTTTGCTTAGACAGCATACTAATAACTGGTAGTTTCTGGCTCCCCTAGTCTGACTGAGTTAGAAGTCTGAATTAATTAAGAGGGAGACCATGTGAAGAGGAAAGAAGTGCGAACCACTCCACAAGCATGCAGGCACATTGAGCGCGGCACCAGGCAGCCACTGCAATTCAAGACACAGCATCAGAAGATTATATTGCCAGTGGCAGTGCTACAAACTTCAAGAGACAGAAAATCCTTTAACTCTGCCCCTACATTAGCTACACCACTGCAATTGCATATTGTAAGTGCTTACGGGGCATCATAAATGTTCAATTGCTGTTTTATGTGCATGCCTGCACATGCTGAATAACCTACTGGACTCATTGAAGAATATGATGGCTCTGCCACTGTCATCACTAAAAGGGTGAAGCCTGAAGGCAGGGTTCTGTCCCATCTGCCTCTGTGACTCCTTCTTTTGCTGAGAAGGCTTTTGTCTTAACTCCTGCCTATTCTCAGAGCAAAGTATTTGCTACTACTCTTTTGCCATGATTTAAGCAGTAGTTCATGTGACTGTTTGCCTCCTCAGACTGACTGTCAGTGATGGATAAAGTGACTTGTTCAAGATGTAGAAAGACTTGTTTTCAGTTCTGGGAATATTAGGAAACCTGTTTTTAAGTCCTTAACTCCTCAGTAATGAAACCCTTCCCCCAAATGGAAGTATCATCAGTAAATATAGCCAATATTATATAAAGATTCCCTAAAAATGGAGTGAAAGGTTTGTCTATACCTTGTAAGACAACATTTAGATATTGTGCAGGAAAGAGTACAAAAGTCTTCTCAGAAAAATAAGTTACCTGCTGTAGATGAATTTTATTATGTAACTTTTAATTTTTTTCGTAAGAGGTGCAAAGAAGGAACTAACAAAGTCTTCTAAGGCGAGATCAACCTTAAATAGCAAAAAACAGCACTACAGGATAAGTCTCAATGAGTGCTAGATATTTGAGGGGGGGGAGTGGTTAATGTTATTTAATTAATTTGGTCTCTCAAATACATATCCACTTAGAAGCTGCTAAAATCTAAACCTCTAACCCAGAAAATCCTTCACATGTCAAAACAAAAACTGGCTGTAAATTTCAGTAGATAGAGTAGAAATATTTTCAGTTAGTGCCCATTTTAGCCTTAAATTAAACTCACCTTCAGAGTTCTGGAAATGTTTTCCTGTGCCAGGAATAGATATGTCCCCACCAGATTTTTTTCTGTGAGTTTCCGTAAAGGACATCCATGTTGTCAAAAATGCAAATCATATAACTTAATTTGATTTTTAGATGTAATACAATCACTGATAAAGTCAGAATAGGCCAGATGGAGTGACTCTTTTTATGCTCAGCTTAAGGAAGTAGCCGTGACTGTTGCCTCTGGTTACTGACACCCCACACCATCTTCATTGGGTTCATCATGACTTGAGTGAGAATTCAGGCACTACCTGTAGGAACCAAATTGAGGCTTATGACGTGGTCACCTCTTGCTTACCCACTTTCATTCCTTTGCAGCTGCAGCAATTTCTATTGCTCAGTATTACCATCTGTCAGGCTGTGCAAAGCTAGCACTGGTTTTGCCTCATAAGCAAAGTTAGCTCTTGCTTTCTGTCTCCATTCAGGGTCATTTGCAAACCAGCCCAGAAAGGCACAACTAGGTTTACATCACTTCTGTTGACTAGTGTAACTGCAGTAATGATGCCTTCTGCCCTTTTTCTCTTCTTGGCTTCCTGCAGTGGCTAGGCTATCCTACTATCCTATCCTGCTGCTTTCCCATCACACAACACTGCAGCTGTCTGCATCTAAAGATGCCAAAGTGGCCAAGGAACTTCTTTGTTTCTCTCTCTCTGGACTTGCTGTCCCACCTATCCTTTATTTTATGGGAAGGAAAAGAGTATCATAAAATGCTTCTCTTTCATAAAATGCTTCTCCCTTTCTTTATCTAATCCTCACCCCTTTGTTTCATTTCTCTTGTCACTTCTGCCAGTTTGTGTCACTTAATTCGTAACAGTACCTCTCAGTATCATTCATAGCAGCTAGGAGCTTGTAAGGCCTTGGGTATGGATTAATTCTTTCCTTGCAGTCCTCTGTTCTTCAGTGAAATAGCCCACAACTGGCCAGAAAAACCTTCTAGGAGATAGAATAACTGCAATTTTTTACATAGATAAATGAATAATGTTATATTCCATTCAAATGGAAAATGTCATTACTTTCTCATGGTAGTGTCTAAAGGTGTTGCTTTGTCCTTTGTGCGTTGGCTCTATTTGATACAGTCATTAAATCCTAGTGCTTTTGTGATGCTTGAATTTGAATTACTCTTTACTTCTTAAGTGTGTGGTCCCTCCAGATCAGATCAACGTGTGCCAGGTTAAATTAAACAGCAGACTTCAGCTTCTAATTCTATGCATGGCCAGTGCTGGTTATTACCAGCGTCTTTCATTAAAGGAAGAAAATAGACAGAACAAGTACTTTTAAGTCATCTGTTTACAAATACTGACAGGCTTTTCCTCTGTTAGGAGCGAGTGTTAGATGATACATGGTCATTATTACACAGTAAGAATATATATATATAACATTATTGTTTGTATTTTAACTAAGTAGAATTGCACTCTTTACAGAACAAAGCACAATTCTGCTTATTAATAAGTAATTTTTTTTTTTATTTCACTATACAAGGCCGACATATCTGCAAATCCATGGCATAAGTCGCATTGCACTAAATAATAATTTATTGTAGTCATTTATGTGGTCTGTCTGTCTGTGTGTGCACATATACGTACATGGTAATACTCTTGTCTGTCTTGCTCTCTTGCCTCTAGGGATTCTTTCGGAGGAGTCAGCAGAACAATGCCTCCTACTCCTGCCCAAGGCAGAGAAACTGTTTAATTGACAGAACCAACAGGAATCGTTGCCAACACTGCCGACTGCAGAAATGTCTTGCCCTGGGAATGTCTCGAGATGGTAAGGAGTCAGATTCCTGCTTCATGCCTAAACCCTTTGAAACTCTTCTTCACTGCTGACTTATTTAAACTCCCTGTAGATTTCTGGAAAGAGAGGAAAAGCTCCTTGCATTGTAATGCACACAGTGTGAGACATGGATCTTTGCCATTCAGTTAACAAAGGAGACTATTTTCATGAGGAGGGTGGGGAAATCACAAAATGGAGAGCAGTATTAGTTTGGAACAGAAAGAGTCAGAAGTGAAATCTGTTGTTCTGATCAAAAGCATAAAAGGGTCACCTCCAGAGAGGTGGATGTATATTCCAGTTTAGATAACCCCTTATATTAAACATTACCATTTATCTTAACATTAAATATTGATTTGAGAAAGCATCCCTTACCCTGAGGTGTCTGAAGGTCTTTAACAGTAAATAGGCAGTTAAGAGGAAATTTGCACCTAGATAACATTAGGGGTGCAGTGTTTTTTTTTCAGACCACTTGGCCAAGTATTTTGCATGCTAAAAAAAACATTTCCTTTTCCTGTATATTGCCCCCTGTCCGTGTCTGGGTCTATAGAAGAAATGTTTCATAGTTCAGCAGTGGAAATGGACACTCTGACAGAGGAAAACTCTGCAGTTCATCCAACAAGAGGGTGCTTTTGTCCTTGCAGAGCTCTGGTCCACCTTCCTAACTGTGGTATGACAAGCTGTGATCGGCAGGTGAGAACATGCACCACACCAGAGCTGTGGGCAGTGAGAGGCTGGGGCAGGGCTGCTTACAACCAGCCTGCCTCAGCCACCACCTCGTGCAGGGGATTTCCAGCTCACTGACATGTTTTAAATTGTCAGAGTGTATAAGAAAATGTTCTAGTTTTGAAGGCGGGTTGTGTTAATTTAGGTTACCTGGCAGCATTTTTCTGTCTTAAAAAAATTACACAAAATCTGCCATTTGAAATCAACAGTCATTGGTGGAAGTTACTAAAAGAGCTGTTTCTGTACATGGTCCACATGTTATAAACTTGTTTTATATTTGGGCTGTAATAGGTCTTTTCCTACCTCAGTGTGTCACACATCCACTGAAACAACATGCTCACTAGTCTCACCAGTCTGGGAGGGGTCTTGCCTTTAATCTGTGAACTCTTTTTCATCCTATCATACAATTTACTTGATGCCTTAACTCACGATTCTTTCCAGAGGAGATTAAAGTAGTAACATTTCAGTAATTTAACAGCACGTACTTTCCTCCTTAAAGTAATGCCTTGCAATGATTTGAGGTATCACAGAGGCATTTTAATGTGACTGACAGCACTGTCTTCCCAACCTATAATTCAGGGACCACTGCGTGCAGACAAAGGGCATGATTCTTAAGACAGTATCGCTTTCTTCTCTTATTGCTTATGTAAGGGTGTTTATACTTAATGATATTAAGAGTTCCTGCAAGTTTAAAACAGGCTATATGGATTTTTTAAACAGAGAAATTGCATGTGATTTTTACCTCTGCAATGTAACACATACATTTTTATCATGCAGAGGCAGGATGCTAATTGACAGCAGCTGGAGAATCCAATTAATGAATATATAATGAGAATAAACAGTGGGTGTTTGTTTTTATTACTGAGGCCCTACATTTGAAGGAAATACACAGTCACATTTTTCAAAATACAGTCATTGTATATTGTCCTTAAGGGTGTGCAGTGCACTGGGGACTGTTTCCAGGGGCAGGCTGTGTTCATGTGAGGCAGCTTGTAGCCTTTGTGAAGGGCTGCAAGTAACCTGAGGTTGACATCCAGGAAAAAACCTTGTAGTGTAAGAAAGTGCAAATAGATTGAAGAGGCCACCATTTCCTTGATGTTCTGGTACTGGCTTTCCACATTATGCTCTTCCTTTCTCGTTCTTCTCCTCACTGAATAATTTTACATTCACCCACATCTGTGTAGGCTTGGACTCTTCTCAAAGGCTATATGGGCTAGCAAATAAGGAAAGTCAAGCATATACTGTGCTAATAAATGTTATGATTTTCAGTTGATCCAAATTACAGATGGACTGGAAATACTCAACACTGGAAAATATATTTCATAATATGTACAAATTAGTATTTCTAGAGAAATGTCCTCGCATCTGTCCTCTGATAAATTCTGCTGAATATATCTCTGATTTGTTTTAGAGCACAGTTAACAACTACCTCTGTCTGAGGTCCTAAGATCTATCCCAGTTGACAGCCAGAATTTACAGAGAGATGGGGTTCGAAGAGTGAGGGAAGATAATCGGCTATGACCCACTGTATATGCAGGTTGTAGATTTACTCCTCCTAGTTCCATAGCAATCAGCCTGTCATTTTAGAAAATTTCAGTCTCAGTGTAATGAACCCTGTTCCTGAGGAGAGTAGTTTGCAGTCTGATGTATTCCTCCCTTTCTCATCAGAAGGAATGCACAGATTTGTGCATGGAGATTATGTAAATTGATCGTGTAAATCCCTGAGACTTTCCTCTGTGGAAAAGATGATGTTCATTGCTGCTATTTACCTTCAAATCTGTTGGTTTCCTATAGATTCTAACTTTAACCTGTAAGATTTATTTTTTTAAGTGCAAAGATAATACCCATTTGAAAGGGTGCAATAATAAGGCTTTAGGGCTTGTTTTCATCCAGAGTATTAATCCTGCTAGTACACTGTTTAAAGGATTGTGGAAACTTGGGAAATCACATGGGATATGGACCTACAGACTGTACATTTCATACAGCTTTGGGTTGTTGTTTGGTGAACACAGAGATCTAAAAGGATGCATGGTCTTTTTAACATTCACAATCGGAAATGAGTTTCTTGACTGAGGCCCTCCTGTCAAACAGGAGTCACTGTTGTTGCTTTGTAAATCCAACCACACAGTACTTTCCCCTTTGTGAGACACATATGGTGTAAATCTTTTCATCCTCTCTGATTTCCACAGAAAAAGACAAGTTTCCACTGAAAAAGCCATGCTGAAAGTAAATATCAGAAGAGTGATGGGGTTAAGGGGAATCAAGAAAAAATTAAAAACAACAATGGTTTGCATTTTGCTTTGCTTTTCAGCTGTGAAGTTTGGAAGAATGTCCAAAAAGCAGAGGGATAGCTTGTATGCTGAAGTGCAGAAGCACCAGCAGCGACTGCAGGAACAACGGCAGCAGCAGAGCGGTGAGGCAGAAGCCCTCGCCAGGGTTTACAGCAACAGCATCAGCAATGGCTTGAGCAGCCTGAATAATGAAACTGGCAGCACCTACTCAAATGGGCACCTCATTGACCTGCCGAAGTCTGAGGGTTATTATAACGTAGATTCTGCCCAGCCTTCCCCGGATCAGTCTGGGTTAGATATGACTGGAATCAAACAGATAAAGCAGGAACCTATCTATGACCTCACCTCTGTACCAAACCTGTTTACCTACAGCTCTTTCAACAATGGGCAATTAGCTCCGGGGATATCGATGACTGAAATAGGTAAGGAAAATTCTTATTCCTCTACTGTAGTGTGTATATATATGTAAGCTATATTGCAGTCATGTCTTTATTAAAATATTATTTAGGCATTCCATACACAGGTAAGCAATATTTAACTGTTCACACGTATATCTATGCACACAACATACAGGGAGCAAAGGAAAGAAAATCAGTCTGGTGGTAGTTGACACAATATTAAGGCAGTTCCGTTTTTACCAAAATCTGCAAATTATGCAGTTTCTTAAGCTCAGCAGTTCATGTTCTGTTTATGAAATAGGAGCACGAAAGCAGGTGATGAATCAATCAGAACCAAGTGATAATTAGTAGCAGGAAGCTTGTTTCAAATGAGCTCATTACTTGCAGGGTTAAATGATCTCTTCAGCCAGCCAGCCGTATTCTTGTCAACACCCGGAATCCCCATGGCAGCTAATTTTAGGGTATTTATTGTCAAAAAACACCAGCTTGCTACTTATGGTGCATGGAAGTACATGCAGAGCAAGTTCTCTGAATTCATGAGGTGAAAAAAACTCTGAGTGTATTTGCGTGGGTACCCCTGCTCCTGTGCTTGAATGCCTTGGAGAACCTGTCCCTTGATTTCTTCTTTGAAAAGTAGCAGAGACCTTTCTGTGAATTGAGTCACTTTGAAAGGCAACAGCTAACAGTGATTCTTCTATAAGAAGGATTTCTGTTCATCTAATGCTTTTAGTTGAACAGTAGTTTCAACTAAAAACTACAACTATGTAGTTTTAGTTTTTTAATGCAACTGAAAGTGCTACTTCTATTATAAAGAAATGACACGAAAGATTGGCATCCTAATTAGTTACTTCCCACCTCAACAAGTGAAGTACACTGAGTCAGTTGTGCTTGAGAATATAATCAAAGGGTAACACTTCATTAATGGAATTTAATTAAAAAGAAAGAAGAAAAAAATGGCATTCAAGAGCATGCATAACAAATTAATTAATGCTACATCATAAAACAACCCTCTATAGTTCTGGCCTGGCCTTGCTGCCTCGTGGATGTACGCTGAGATGTGTAAATTCATGTGTGTACTAAGACCTACTGAGAGCCTTGGAGATATGGCATGTATTCAATATATGTTGCAGAAAGGGCGTATATATAGTAGTTACCATCTGATTAAAAAAAAAAGAAGATGCAACAAGAATCTGAAATATGTTTTCTACTCATGTATGCTCATGTGCAGGAAGCTGCATAGTAAATTGTGTGCTTTAGTTGTGAATTGCAAAGTAAAAAGTCATGATTTTCTGCCACTTTATTTAGTGGGATATGTTTTATTGTAATGTGTGGCCCAGGGTGCTGTCCAGTCAAGTCCTACATACACAGCATGGCAGTACAAAGGATAAGTGAGGAACATCTGCTCCAGCTTCCCTATCAGCTCCTGTGGCCATATGAGTATTACTCACATGTGACTTCTACAAACCTCAGTCCTGCGACAGGAGTTTGAAGTACTCCAAACCAGCTGAGAGACCATTTAGATAGTCATAGGAGCTGATTTCCTGCAGCACGGGTTACTGAATGGAAATGTTCCCAGAGACGCTCAAAGGAAGTACCAGAAATATGACAATTCTGATAATCCATGAATTAGCATTTGCGCTCAGTTACAGAAGTCAGAGAGAACATGGCCATAGGACTATATCTTTCCTTGCTAAAGGATCCCACTTAAGTCAGTAGGCTTGTTTGACTCGTGGAGCTTTAGGGAATCATTTAACTTTTCTCTCTTGCTGAATCACTTAGAAATAATGTGTTATTCTTATAATTTCACCCATTTTTTTCTTTCTGAGCCCTTAGCCAGCCAGCCCTAAACCCACACCACATTTTCCAGTCTTTCATTCTCTGTCATCTGGCCAGCATTTCCTTTCTAGTGCACACAAAGCAGGGAAAATCCCAGAGCACAGGGAGCAGGACACAGCAAAGGGATTTGTCTCTGAGTTGACAGCAAAATTCACGTGCTGGGATTGACCTGTCTTGCTTTTGAAATTAGAGCTGGGGCTCCTAAATTGCTAGAATTTTAACCAACTACTGCTATAAGTCATTTGTGGCACCTACAGCAGAGAGGTAATGTGTTAGTGTATTACATGTAGAATATTATACAATTATATGTAGTATAATAGATAGGCTGACGTAACTGAAAAATATGGAAGAGATGCACCGTAAAATATTGGGATCAGTGTACAGATGAATGGTAGTTTCTGTGTTTAAGTACAAACATAAAACTTCTCTTAATGCTGCAGTGGATTGTTGGACCATCTGTAAATCTGCAGTCAAAACTCGAAGCATGGGGTTGCATTGATTTCATGTTACAACGTGCTTAAATTTCACCACATCGCTCTATCCTACTCACTCCAGTGAGATTTAGGAGTAAACTGCACTCATGTTAAACAGAAATTACTGAAATCATAGAGAATATATAGGAGGTTGGAAAGCTCTGCATCAGTCCTCATGCCTGATAGAAATGTCTAGTGACACACTGAACCATTGTTTTAAGTATCCCAGATCATGTTAGTTCTTTTCCTAGCTGAAGGCTTTTTACCAGATGTACATTTCCAGTTGTAGTTTTCTTCTGGTCTTTATGCTCTGCAAATACATGTGTTTTTTAAGAACAACCTCACTTGCCATTTGTCTGATCTTGAGTGGAACCCTCTTAATTTTTGACTCATGAATGAATGCATGAGACTCCTTCCATCCTTGAGCTCCTGAAAGTTGCTGTAAGTTCAAGTGACTGACTTCTTCACAGGAAGCCCAGAATCAAAGTAGTCTTTGCAGCTTATGCATCACATGCTAACCAGTATCCAGTTCACTTGTTCCTTCAGTGTTATTGTTTCGCTTGCTTCTCACTCACTTGTTTCCTCCATAGGGCAGATTGTGTTAAGATACCTCCGACTGCATATTTTCAAGTTTGAATCTCATTTTGCCTTTCTTGATATTCTAATGTCTTCAGTCCCGTTACATATCTCATGCCTCATCTTTGTGACTTCTTTCAATTTAGAACTCTCTGCATTTCATTAGCATGCTGTGAACCCTCTCTTTCATTAGTAAAAATGTTAAATGCTGTAAAACAAGTTCTAACAATGGTTGCTGCTGCACTTGACTAAACAACTTGCTGCAATTGCATAAATTACTTTAGTATTTCTTTCTGCTTGCTATCCAACAGTAAGGCTCTCTGAAAAATCCCAGCAACAGGTCTTCATTTCCCTGTCTGTTACATTCGGTTGTAAAAATAATATTTTCTAAGATACTGTATGATGTAATTTACACATCACTTACATTATTTTGTTCACATTAATTTTCTAATTCTAAAAAGGAATCAAAATGGTCAGGCCTACTTTGATCTCCAACAGTTCTATACTTTAATTTGAATCTGAAAGTGCTCTTTTCCCTGTACATACCTGTACATAAGGATGTACATACCATTGTTTACAATAGACTTTGTAGTGGAAAGGGAAATAGTTCAACTTAACTGTTTTGAAATTCAAAATTCTTAAACAGACAATGTTTCAGCATATAGTTTTAGAAAGACATGGCAAGCAAAATATAGCTTATCTTGCAATGGATGCTTACTGGTATCTCTGAATATTGTACCAGGAAATACATTTAAAAGAAAGATGTGCTGACAAATCATAGTTATTTGGTCTCTTTCACATGTCTTTAGTAGTAGTATGTTTCTCCAAATGAGTTGAATAATCCAGGGTGCAACTGCACATCGCCTGGTCACTATGGGAAGCAGGATAGGTAGTCTGTCCTGGAGAAGAGGGGCTAAGTATAATAAGGAGCAGTTTCAGATACAGAAACAAATTTCTTATGTAACTAACAAAGCTTACAATGGAGAAGAGTTGGATAAAATCCGGCAATCCGCTATTAGGCAGAACTGTACCTTAGGCTCAGCCCTGGTCAGTATTCCAAATCTTGTTACAAAAAGAAACTCAGAGCATGAAGAGATCAGTCCAAACTTTGTACTAAGCATACAGGCACAAAGTCTCAGTGTGGCATCAGCTGCATTTCCAAGACCAGCTCCTTTTTCTTTTGAGGGAGGTACTTCCATCCTTTACTCAGGTGAGTCTGGCAAGCTCCTTCCCTACCTGTCCTGCTGTCCATGGGTGGAAAGACCCAGATGTTTCCTGCCAGCCAGTGATACTGCCAGCACAGGAGGCAGCCATGGCTTGAAGGTGTATGCTGCCAGGGAGCCCACAGCATGGTCCTATTTCTCCCTGACCACCATACCATCTGCTTATCTGGGAAGACAGAAATTTCTCATGCCACAGTGGGAGCTCAAAGCGTGGGGCGAAATCTGCTCATGGTGTTGAAAGAGAGAATTTAGTCATTTGCAGAACAGCTTTTTCCTTACAGAGAGAAGTGCAGAGGTCAGCTGGTGCATGAAAAATCCTAAAGGGAGAAGGGAGGTCCGTTTCCTGACCCTGGTAGCCTGACAGAGGGATGGCAACACTTGCTCTCAAGTGTGATTTTAAATTAGCAGGTATTAAAGGCTTATTTTTAGACTTGGTCAAATTAAAGACCATCTTGTTTAAATATATGTGCATAATATTATCTGTCACTGAGCTGAGCATTGCATTTTCCTCACAAAATACATGGCTCAGATCTTGGTCTGTAAAAGTTCATGAAAAGGCTTCTGTACCTTGACTGCAGTTGAGATTACCAATTTTCTCAGTTTTTGAGAAAAGCTTATTAGCAAGCGTTGTTGTGGAGAAAACCTATTGTTTAAGGGTTCAGTCCAGATCAAATTGAAGAGCACCCTACGACTGCATTTAGGTAGTCTAAAAGGCACCTCTAGAGTGTACAGGATGTCTCGTAGTCCAGCCTCTGTAATTTCAGAAGAAATAGTGTTGTTTATGGATATTCACGTGGCATTTCTTCAACATCAGTGGTGTTTAAAGGTGTGTTTTAGAACATGTTTAAATGTTTTAAAGACTGGCTCAGGATGGGTATGGAAAAGAAAAGCCCCCTTGGTAACTGACACGACATGTAACATGACACCCTGTGCATATGTAAGCCTTGATTTAGCTGGATTTGTGCATTCATCTCAGGACCTACAGTGAACAAATTTTATGCTGCAAAGTTATTAGATTTCCATTGCTGCAATATCACACAAGCTGGAGCTTGGCTCCCATCCTGAGAGGAGATCTTCACCTGGAAACACTCAAACTCCTTTGCTGAGGATATATTTCAAAACCAGTCCTGCACTTTTCTCCTTTCAATAGAAATCTTACCATTCACTTTACAACAATTCTTTTTATTCCTCCATGCCTATAGTGTTCATGGGTGTCCGCAGCACTGTATGGTGCATGTGCAATATACATATCAGTATCAGGTTTATGTCTTACTGTGCTTACAAAGAATTGCTGCTGAAGGCTGAAAAAGCACTTCCCCAATGTGATAAGCATTTTTTATTATTATTATTTAACTCCTTCCTCTGTATTTCCTGGATTTGTTCCCTGTGCCAAATCAAGTGTTAATGGACAGCTTAATGAACATGTATTGGTCAGTTACGTCCTACAGACACTGTAGGAAACAGCACACTCAAAATACGATGAACTCTCCAAGTAAAACACATACCTAAGGTAAAGTCTGTGTTGACGTTCCCTTTACAACACCACTGTCCACCACAAAGTGAAGCAGAAATGATGGGTTTATGACTGCGGTCCTGTGCAATGTTTCGTTACCTCTTTTTTCTAAACCATAGTTTAATATCCCTTCTACCAAGG
This sequence comes from Cuculus canorus, assembly GCF_017976375.1. Taxonomy (NCBI): domain Eukaryota; kingdom Metazoa; phylum Chordata; class Aves; order Cuculiformes; family Cuculidae; genus Cuculus; species Cuculus canorus. The sequence goes on along the minus strand of NC_071441.1, from coordinate 26,425,856 downwards.
TGATAGTCAGGTGTCTACCTTACAGCTGTATTTCAGCAGAGCAACGTTGCCATCTAGTGAGCAACTGAAAATGTGCAGTATGAGCACTTCTGCACAGTTACCCTAGGGGCACTGTATCTTACCATCATTACCTATTTAAAGGTGACAGAATAAATTAGTATTTCAGTTCTGTACTCATTTCAGTTCATGTGACAAAACACAGAACTCCTTCTGCAATTTTTTTTTTAATTAATTGTTTTTTCCCGCCTTTCATACACTCAAGAAGATGGTGGAGAATGGTAAGATTTAAAACTTATTTGACAGCATTTTTCTGCTATGAAACGCTTCAACTTCATAAAAAAATGGACAGAGAAGCAGAGGAATTAATTACAGAATTATGATACTGAAGCATTCTAGCTGAAGTGATGCTGGAGAGAAGGTTGTTTTCTTATAGTTGTAGATACTGATTTTTTTAAGTAACTACTTAGAAACAAATTTAACCAATACAATCAACAAATAATTTTAGAGAAATGGTGGGAGAAATGTAATATTTTTTAATTTCTGTAACATTTTGTATTTAAATCTTTTCCCACCTGAAAATTAGTAATTTCTCTTTATTTATAAATTCAGACCAAAACCAGCCTCATTACAGACTTACATAAAGGCTCTTAGGAGTTTATATTGCTCAGCCCAATAGTTTAAATGATCCAAATGTTCATAAAAAACTGATAATGATCTTCTACTAACTGCATATTTTAGCACTTATGAATTTAAGACAACTTACAGAAAGCAGAATTTGTGAGTAAACTCTTGATTTTGAAAATAAAGACTATTTTTTACAAGACATTATATTTACGCACTAGCTTTTTCACTGTGCAGTTTTCAAATCACTCGTCATCCACTGCATCACAGTAACTGCAGTGGACTTCGGATGAGTTTTGTGTTGGTTCTGGCAGTTCTGCTTGACTACACTTTAAAAAAATTATAGCAGTTTAAGCACAGTGCAGTGTACCTTTTTATTAACTCTAGTTCAGACTTATACAGTAAAGCAATTAATCTAAAGCTATTTGAAATGCAATAGATTGCCTAAAAGTATACCTCAGGATGGGATTTCCTGCAAATTTTAAAGCTTCTTGGCTATTTTTGAAAGCAATTTGACTTGTCTTTCCGTAAAGTCAATTCATATGACAAATGTAGGCCAACTACTAACATCACAATAATTTTAGCAATGATGACCATTGGCCGCATTCCTCAGTGGAGTTCGATCATACTACAACCCATACAATATAGATGCTGCAGAAAATACCATTTTAAGTACTGTCTTTTCTGTTTATTGTAAGAATAAGCATTGCAAGTGGGAATACAATCAAGAATTCACAAAGAGGTGAAGTTAAATTGCTTCTGGCATATGATGCATATTTTCAAGAAATGAAACTTTTCTATTGATTGTGTTTTCCTGCAGCACCCAAGAAAATGAGGTCCCATCTTAATTGTGGTTATGACAATTTAAACAATATGAGTAGCTGGATTAGGCAATGAAATTAATAGAGTCAGCTACATATTTTAAACTAAGATTGGGCATGAGGAGCATTTTGTGGTCTTTTATTCTGTTTTACTTTTCGGATTGTTTTACAAATTATTTTAAAAGATGCATTAAACAGTATTAAAAACAACCTTATCTATAGCTTACATTTCTAAAGCATAATAACATAGTTCTTAAAAGCAGGTATATTTCTAATCCATTAAAACAAGTACATAAAATTCTTCCTTTTCTCAAAAGTTGTGAATATTTTCTTACATAACGAAACTTGACAAAACATGTTCATTCTATTGAGAATCCAAAAAGCAGTTAGAAAGAAAACATTTGTAGCAGTCAAAATATGTAAAATACTACATCATACATCCCATATATTACCATATATCATGACAGTCTTCTCAGGAATAGCACTGTGCTGTGAATATTGTCAGATTAAAAATCACACAAAAAGATCAATGTAAAGCAAATGGTATAATGAGTACTAAGGCTGTTGCTGACACTTGTAGGAATAGCTGTTCGGCTAATTTCCTATCATATGCTTCAGAGAAGCAAATGTTAATAGCAGAAGAAATGGTAACTGGCTTTCTGCAAGAAACCCTCAGAAACAGTAGATGGGAGCAGGTGCCAGAGCACAGAGGGCCTGGGACATGTGAAGGACATTGTTTTGCAGGGTTGCATCTCACACAAAACACATGGGAAGGCAAACATAGCACTACAGATAAGAATCAAGATAGTAAGGCAGAGATTATTTAGGAATCAATGTAATATAAGGAAGTGGCATACTATTTGCAAAAATTTCTGCAGTTTAAATTAGTAGTGATGTATTGCTTACTTCCTTATTGGAGCAACCCCTTTATCACAGGGTTAGTGCTCCCTGTCTGTAACATTTGTATATGTTGTTTCTGGGCAATCAACACCGACAATATGTATATTTACCTTGTGCTTTCTGAGAACTTAACTTGTGGTCCATGCTGTATTTCTTTGCCGTCCTGGACAACACCGTTCAATCATTCTTTAACCCTCAGGTACAAGCAAGCCAACAGAAGTTTGGGTTTACAATTTTTTTTCTTTCCCAGTACACATGCAACATCTTAAGATTGACTCCTTGAGGCTATAGTTCACTTTTTCATGTGGCATGCCTTCTGTCTGGCAAATCTCATCCCTCACTTCATGCTTTTCACTACTTTCCATCTTATTCCTGAGAATAACACCATTCTGCTTGTTATGCAGTTTGTAATGTTGTTGACAGCTTTACAGGTAATGATGTCTTTCCTCAGTCCATTCAGTTTAGACACTTTATTTCATTGAACAGCAACAATTCTTTTATACAAGAGTGAAGAGATGTGATAAAAAGTTGGAGCAAAACACACAGGAGAAGAACGTGAATGTGTTTTGTGAAAAAATGTAATGCAACAACTCATACAGCTCAGACAAATGAGGAAACTGATTATAAGACAGGTTTTGTAGTGCAGTAGTCTTGCAGGGATGAAAGTTGTATCTAAATCAGAATAACTAAAACAAGATATTAAGGCATGGAGCACCGTTGTTTGTTGTGTTTTACTGCATGGGCATTTTTTCTCTTGATCAGTGATATCTCTAGCATTGCTTATGATAAACAAAATTGTTTCACTGTCTGACACTATACATTGATACCACTTTGATCCAGCTCAGCTGCCATGCTACGAGAAAATAGAGCCATTGTAGACTGTTTTCTCATCACTTTTCAAAGTACTTTAATACCTAGATTGCCTAAAATCTTTATAAGAATCTAAATGTAAGCCTGTGACAGTGAAGGAATTGCTAAAACGTACATCTAGCCTCTCTCAGCCTTTTGTAGAGTACGACAGGGCAAAGTCTGCCGACCATAGTTCAAAAGCCTTAGTATTCCAAATGTTCCATGTATATTTCTAGGTTTCATAGTGAACAGTGTCCACTCCAGCCAATGTTCGCTTAATTGTAATAAATGGAACAGCATTAGTTTTTCAGAAAAGTCCTGGTTTTAGTATAAATATCTCTTTGTGTAAGCCATGCTGGAAGAATTTAGAAAACAGCTCATCTCAGTAAATTTATTATAATTATACAGTGCCTGTAGAGTCCATGTCCCATAAGTTCTAGCTATTGCCTTTGTTAGTGCTTTTGCTGCCAGCTAAATTATTTCTAATTAGTACAAAATATACATTTTTTTACTAAATTGGCTGAGACCCAGGAAAAGTATTAAGTGGAGACCTTTAAGCATTTATAAAGATCCTGTAGGATTTAACAGAATTCCGGGTCCACCCACTACGTTCCTCCAGATTAGGACTTCATTCCATTGTATTGTCAGTTCTTTATTAGCATTTTTTTGAAAGGCAAATGAAACACTGATTTATTTCAAAGGGAGAGAGAGGAAATATAGAATTCACACATATAACATTGCCCCAATACGCCATGTGTTCCTGACAGTAAACATTCAATAACTTGAATACAGCAGAGGGTTGATCTTGAACTAAATTCAAGAACTTTTAGACCCATGAAAGTGTTTTAATGTTTCTTATGATCTTCCTAAGCTGAATATTGTATAGTGTTAAAACATCATTAAACAAATGGGGGTCATGAAACTTACTAGTCTATCTGTAACAGTTTATGAAAGAGAAATCTTTTGTGTATTGTGACATTAAGAGTGTCAGGAACAGATGAAAAATGGGATGACCTGTTTGCAGCCACTTTTAGGAAGGAATGTTCCTGCCTTTCTGTGGAAGAAAGTTCAGACTTTTCAGCCAGTTCACTTAAAATATTGGGAGGCATTGTTCATGTTTGACATCATCATAAGACATACTTTTACTTTATTGCCTCTCTCACTGCCCCTCCTTCTGCCTAAGAATTTTTTGAGGTAGTCTTTGTAGTGAAAACAGTTAATGAAACTTTTTGTTTTACTATCATAATATCCTTAAATTATGGTATAGAAGACTGTTGATCTGATAGTAGTTTGGCATTATTTTGGATCCTAGAATGGAGATTTTATTTACAATATCTATCTGAAGTTTTGATAGTTTTGCAAACTGATATGCGTGCTTTCAGCAGCCAAGCAAAGCTGTGTTATTGCCGCATTAATTCAAAGTGGATCCCTGCGAGAGCTCAACTTAGAATATAAGCTGAGATGAGCTCTTAGCTACTCAACTGGATCCTAAGGGTAAGTGGCAAATTAAAAATTCATTATTCATTTTAATTGAGGATGATTATCAGTGTTTTAGGAGGCACACTTCAAAGTTCTTCATTTCCCAGTGCAAAACAAGGGAGTGCTGAGAAAAACTAGAGTCTCTCTTGAGAAAACAGAGACAAATGAAAGAACTAAAGAGCCTGTAGGAAACAGACACTACTGAGTACTGTGGATAAATTTCCACTTAGCAGGCCAAATTCACAGCTGATGAAAGTTTTGTGCTGTTCATGGAGTTACTATGCCCATCCCCATTCACATTGTACCTGACCCCAAGTTGGAGTCTTGCCTCAGCATTGTGGTTTGAGGTCTCAAAATATTAAAAGGAAATGTCTGGAAGAGGCAGGACTGACTCATCAGCTGATGGTAGACCCCTGTAGGTCTGTGCTATGCTGATATATATTATCTAGGTTGCAATATTGAGGTTTTTTGTACGTACTTCAGATTTAAGCAGCTCCTAACTATTCCACTGGTGCAATAGATGTTTGAGCTATCGTAACCTTTGGAGAGTGCCTTTTGTGAGATTTCTGCTGAAGTCTGTAAGAAGATACAGTTGGGGGCAGGGGGAAAGAAAGAGGAATAAGTGAAGCGGACGAGCCAGCACAATATCCAAAACTGGAAGCAGAAACGGTCATTTGCTGCTCTGGAGGTTGTGAGCTGTAGTCCCAATTTTATAAGAGAGGTCAATAGCTTGTGGATTGTTGCTTTGCTCTTACAATATATGCTTTTTGCCTGTTTTGCTGATGGAATAGCGCTTTTGCAGTGCTGCTGTGTGTTCAATCCTTCTGTCAGTACCATCCAATATTTCTTTAGCTACTGTCCAGCTTCAGTGGAGGGGAGCAGAAGTTTCAGACACTTGGGTTCCCGCGAGCTTTGGATAAGAGGATACTCAGCTGGTGAAGGAGACAGACAGCCTTGTGGAAAGGCAGAAGCTGTGACTCAGGCCCCTGTTCACCCCAAAATGCAGTGGGCCAGTTGGCCTGAGCAGACTAGCCCCTCATAGATGTTCATGATGCCTCTTACCCAGCCAGACACAACAGATGGGAGATAGAGAGGGAATGACAAGCAATTTTTGACAGGTTTACAGGGTGTGTTTGTTGCATTAATTGTGGTGCAGCTTACTTCACTGTCCACTGGGCCATCCTCACAGAATCAAGTCTTTCTGTTCCCTCTGTAATTTTAGGTAGGCGAAGCCAAAATTAAAAGCCATTTCTTTTGCTAAAACAGTATTAATCTCTCCTGATCCTCCTCATTTGTGTTTTGTCTATGCCCTATATTCCACGTCTCACTCTCCAGAGGATGCTTTTCCATGATAGCTTAATTTAATTCTGCTAGCACCGGTAAGGTTCCTCACTATTCTTCAGGACAGTTCTCATCAGTATTTGCAGATGACCTCTTTCAGGTGTTGGCCTCAACATTCTAGTTTGTGACAACTGAGCCACAAATCCAGGAGCTCATTCCATGGATATTTATTCTGTTACCATGCTGCTTTGCATGTTGTACAGCCTTTGTTTCACCCACCGTATATGTACATCTCTCAGGTGCATTTTTGTTGCTCCATCTAATTATAGGCATTGAGGCCATCTTGTCTGACAAGTTGCATGTTGCAAACTATAAAATTACGTAAATGCATGCAGCATTTCTTTCAAGAAACCCATAATTTTTTCTTGGAATGTGAAGAAATCTTTTTGACTTTCAGCTTCCTGAGGTACAATTTTCAGCTGCTTCTGGACCTCTCCTACTATGCATTTGACTTTTTTTTTTTTTACACTGATGCATTGCAAAATCCCAATTAATTTATTTCCCCATCCAGTTGGCATCTTTCAGGGCCTCACCAGCAGTACCTGAGCTGATGTGACAGGAAAAGTAACATTCCCACCTGCTGCAGGGCACAGGAGCCAGCCTGACCTCTCAGGTTTCTGCTCTCTGGCTCTGCCAACCACCTATATCTTGGTTTCCTTGTCAACTTAAAAATTAATGAGACTTCACAGCTAGAATAGTGGGACATTATAGAAAACCAGTCAGATATATGCAGAACAGAAATGCAGGATGAGTGACATCCTGAAGAATTTTGAGTATTTCTGATTTTTCAAAACCAGTTGGTTACAACAATTGACTGTTTTCTTGATTGAGTATGTTGTTTCTGATTCATCTCTCTGGAAGAAAATACTTTTTCTTGCCTCTTTTTAATTATTGTTCTCCTTAAATGAAACATAGTATTTGTACAAAATATCTACTTTCCATGAAAAGTTTCAAGATACCAATATAGAGAAATCGTCAAATTTAGAGCTAAGCTGTCTAATGTAAATGCTACCATGTCACAATCCATGTTGGCCTTCAGACTCTGGGAAGGCGTTATTTTCTGTGAAACGTTTCCCACGGCAGAGTCAATGTTGCAGACTCCATTCTCACACCTGAGTAGCTGGCATCGTCTCTCTTGCTTTCCTTTTCATAAAGCAAACCTTGCAAACTTCCTGTAAGTAGCGTAAAAGGCAGACTAACAACATTTCAAGCAGAAATGCAATTCACATGGAGGTCAAATTCAAATTGACGTTGTCTTTCATAGTCCTTGCAGCCCATCCAAACAGGATTCGTAGTTGAGTCCTTGCAGCTTTCTTGTGTAAGGAGACTCTTGAAATCTCTGGCTCAAGATTTTTGAAAACAAAATTAACAGAGTCAGGACTGAATGCATAGAGTAACCGTGGTGAACTCTTCTAGCCTGGAGAATGGGAGGGACATAGCTGTTGAGCATCACAGCAGTAGGGTACCTCTATAGGATTGAGGCCAAAGCCTCTGCATAAAGGCTATATTCCTTCTCCTGATATATGAAGTTCTTTCCTTTCTTTCCTCATTGTTCCTTTCTTCTTGGTTCTGCTAAAATAATTATCTGTTTCAAAAATCTCTCTATGCAATAATATTGAAATATTTTAGGTATTATGTAAGCATTTTCTTCATGTCAAGAGTGTGAAATAGTTCCAGCTTCTGTAACAAATGGTGAGGCTAGGAGAGCTAAGCTAGGAAGAGCAAGAGAGAAAAAGACCACCCAAGAGGTGCAAAAGCAAAATCCTTCAAAATTCAGGCTGCAAAGTTGTAATACATGTTGAAATCATACTCTTTTTGTGGGTGTTTTAGATACAAAGCCTAGATGTTCCTCTGACCCCACCTCAGTTCTGTCTGTTAAAACCTGCAGTCAAGTTTTCTGTGGCTAAGCATGTTCATAGAAAGATAATGTTGTTAAAACTATACTTCAAATAGAACAATATGGGAGTAATATCACCAATTTGGCCTTTCTGAAACAGGCAGGATTTGCTTGCCTTTCTGGGTTAAAGAAATGCCAATAAACCTTTCTTGAGCCATAAAAAAAGGTCTATCAAAATTTGTAATCCCTTTATTCCAACATTCCCATTTATGTGTAAAGTTTTTACTCTACAATGCAACAGCTTGCCATCATGGATTAAACTTGCATCCAGCCTTCCATAAAAGAACTATGGGTAGATCACTGTACTCACTAGTATACCAGTTTAGATATTTTGATGCCTCAGTCAATTCTTCCATCAGAAAACCTAAAGATGATGTTGACCTTTAAAGAGATACCTGTAAAGATTGAAGTCAGCAGTTTTTGTTGTTTCTAGAAAAACTCAGAAGTTTTTTTATATTTTCTTTCACTGCATTGCAGCTTATTAGCTTGTGACAGTAGCACAGGCCTCTCTCCTTTAAATAACACTCCTATAGCAATGATTGCAGGGAGCATATGCACATTTACATTCCTTTTTCAGTTTTCCTTCTTGCTGGTGTTTTTAAATTCAGTCAACATTTGGCCAAAGAAATAGTCTTATTTTAGGACTCCAAGCACTAGATCCACCCACTGCATGAAAGCTGTTGAGGATGTGAATGAGTAAATGATGACATTCCTAGTTCTTTCTACATGCTCAGGTTTGGCTAATGCATTGTCAATGTCCTTTCCTTTTTTTTGACAAACATTTTCTGCAAAATACAAGTGCTGCCAAAGGGCTTCACTTCAATTCTGTGACTTCGACTTTGCATTGTTGTTTAAAAGATATTCAGCTTAAGCAACATCTTCAGACTGGATCTCTGAGCTTCATGAGGCATATGGATCTCGGAAGAGCAAAATAAGAAATCATCATATTGCTATGGCATGTTTTATCAATACATTTCAACTTCCAGTGCTAATGAATTCATGCTGGAAGTTTTTGTGAAAATCTTTTCAATCCATTCAAGTGGCTTAAAGGCCAAAAATATTTAAAATACTTCCCTGAGAAGTTTACACTTAGTTTCAGTGGGGCCTCAGGGCAGCACTGAATACATCCCTTTCACTTTGTAACCTGCATTCCATGTTATGCAGCAGTATCTAAGGCTGCAACTTCAGAATAACTTTAACTTAATCCTGTATGTGAGCTCTATCCTCCCCATCTCTCCTTCTAAAACCCAGGATACTGGTTCTAGCTTTCACCCCTTACTAGCACCAGTCTGCATGTTCATGCTCATCTAGCTAAGTCAGAAATTAATCCAACTGAAAACTAACTTTAGAAAAAAGAAGAGAGACCTGTTTCCTCTTTTTCCTGATTTGAGTCACCCCAAAGTAATATGCCTCAGACACATGGTGTAAACCTCAGACTTATGGTATGAAATTTGGGGTTGTACCTCTGCAGGCTTAGGAGTTGGACTTGATGATCCTGTGTGTCTCTTCCAACTCAGGTCATTCTGTGATTCTGCGATTCTGTGAAATGTCCATATTAGGATTGAGAAGTCAGAGCTTGGCAGCTGTACAGGCTTGGGGCAGACAGAAGTGATCGAGTAACTTAGCTCTCCAAATGACGTTTATTTCAACAAGGACAAAAAAATAAACAAACAAAAATACCAAAAAACACTTCCAAAATCTGAAGTTTCTGAATAGTTTCACAAGACCTAGTGTTATTTTCTTGTGCAGATCCACTATTTATCAAACATCATTAGGCCTTGAGTTCAATACAGAAACATTTTGCAAAAGTAATATTCAGAGATTAAAAAAATGAGAAGGATAGCATCATAAAAGAAAATATATTTTTTAAAAAATCTGCATTTTCCAACAACTTTCAACATTTTGCTGATGCAAATTCCTGTTCACTGTTTCATGCAAGCTGTTTTTTATTTTCCTCTTTGCAGATCGAATTGCACAGAATATCATTAAATCTCATTTGGAGACATGTCAATATACAATGGAAGAACTACACCAGCTAGCATGGCAGACCCACACATATGAAGAAATTAAGGTTTACCAGAGCAAGGTATGATCCTGTAATATGCTTTTTCTTCTGCTTTGTATGGTTTGAAGTTGTTAAGAGAGTAATGTGTTTATCAAGTATATGCTAATGAGTTTCAAACAGGTCAGAATTGGCTTTCAGGTATCTTTGAGGAGCTGGATGCTGAAAGCAACGGAGTGACACTTCATAAAAAGAAACAGCAGCTTTCCAGCATGTTGAGATGTTTGTTACTGTCAAGGCTTAGACACGATTATGGAATCCAGCTCTCCGTGCTTTGCTTGTTATAACAATTGTAAACGTCATGCAGAATTTACTTGATTTTAATATAATCAAGATTGGATCCTTTATTGTAAAAACCTTAAGAAAATAAGACAACCTAACTTTGTTTCCTTATAATTTTGAAAACACATCCCCTTTTTATGTGAATAACAAATATCTGTGACTTATAGATGATACATAATGACAAACTGAAAGCACTCTTTAAACCGAAGTTGTTCAAAACTGTGTGGAAATATTATCAAATTACACCGCATTTTTGTTCTACCTCTGTGACGCTTAGGTCAAGTTCAGATTATTTCCTACTGGCACCTCTTCAGATGCCCTTGCACCAGCATCACTAGAAATGATTCTTCAGTCAGATTTCAGTTGGCATATTAGCTGAAAACACAAGAGACTGAAGTGACTCCAACTTGTTCTTTGAAAGCTGAGGGGCTAAGCAATAGTAGCAAGAATAAAAATATTGCACAGCATACTGAACTGTGGCATTAAAATCAAGAGCATCTACTTACACTTGCACACTTGTGTGTGCAAGGAGAATTATTATCAAGAAGACAAAATTTTGAGGCATCAGTATTTAGATCGCAATGATACTTTGACTGCATATTATTCTTAGTTTAAAACTAGGAAAAATATTCTATGGATGACTTAATAGCACTGTGCTACCTCTTCCCTAAGAGTACTCTGAGATGTTTACATTGTTTGTGCTGCTGTTTGTTCATGTGGCACAAAACACAGAATCACATTTTAACTGAACAATGCATTCTACTGCTTTGAAGAGGCAATAACAGTGCTCAGATCGCTGGGGCAATCAGCTTGCAAAAACAGCCTTCTAATGCAAATTGTTGGGTACCCAAGAAGCAGAGATGCTGCCTGCTATGCCTGGGGATGAGGGTGGAGTCTGAGGAGTGTGCCTTTCTGCAAGGCCACCTGAAGCACTTAAGGTGCTGTTGAACCCAGTTTACTCACTGCTTTGCTTTTCCATGTGTGTTTTCCTGGAAGACCAGAGAAGCTCTGTGGCAGCAGTGTGCCATTCAGATCACCCATGCTATCCAGTACGTAGTGGAGTTTGCTAAGCGCATAACAGGCTTCATGGAACTCTGCCAGAACGACCAAATTCTCCTCCTTAAGTCAGGTGGGTAAATGCTGGAGTCTTGAGGCTGGTTTAGTACCCAGCATATTAAAAAATGTGCTCTGCTGTCTTGTTCTACAAATCAATTTAATTTTGAAGAAGCCCTAATTTCAGTCTGTTTCATTAGCTATGTTAACCCTTCTGTATTTTTCCACATTAATCATGTTATTGTCTTCTGATCCCCCTCCGTCTACAGTCCGTTGTGGTTGTTAAGTACACGCACACACACAACTGTTGCAGAAACTGCAATCTCCAACCTGACATGTGGTGGAAGGACCCTGCAAATTGAGCTGGTCGAATCAGTCATCTGCCACCCTGTAAAATCCCCACTTGTCATTAGTGAAATGAACGCAGGCTCACTGGGGCCTGCCTCTGTGGTAATCTCTAATCTTTTTAATGAGACTACAGAAATACCCTCCAGCCAGTGCACAGGAGGGAAAATCCCTGCTGGCGCCAGTTGGTTTCAGAATAAATGAAAGCGGATTACGGTGGTGTGCTCTGGCCATGCTCTCTCTGCGTGCCTGAGTGTGCACATGTGTGCATAAGGGCAAGAGGGAAAAAGGGTTACTTCCTTGTCATGGGACTCAGTAATTTCTGTCCTGCGGAATAATCATGACAAGGTTTGTCGTGATTATGTAGTAACCCCATCAAACCCAGGAGGACAAAAAGGTATGACCAAGTGAACCACAACTGGTAATTAAATGCATTCACCCTGTCATATCAGTTTCTTACTCCCTCTACATGTAAAAGGCAGAATGCTGTATGAGGTGTCTCATTAAAGGATAAGAAGTGATTCCTATTTCCAAGAGAGTGCTCTTTATTAGGGCTGAAAGCCAGTGTGAATCAGCATTCTTCACCCAGAGGGCTGTGGCTTGACGCAGGTTGGACTGAAATGGTGGGCACAGGTGCAAATGGAAGGGATACAGAAATCCTGGGAACACGTAAGCAACATCCCAGAAAAACATAGTCATAGCATGAGAACTATTTTTTTAAAGTTCATACTAATTTTGAAAATTCTGCAGATGCCAGTGCACCCTAAGCAACTTCCTTGATTTGACTGGCCAGTTTAACAACACAGCTGCACCTTCAGGAGAAGATACATTTGACTGCACTGTCAGACAACTCTGTTTAGCAGCAGCATGTATAAATATGTCAGGTTTTATCTTCTGATTTGCTGTTAATGCTGACTAGGAGTTAGAAAATCAGTAGTTTTCACTCAAAAGCATGTCTGCAAAAAGATCCACAGATTCAGAGTTCCTTTTACAGGAGATTTATGGTTAGTTAATAGATGCTTAAAATGTTTTCTCTCAGTTTTCCCGAACTGTTAATTTCACATTTAGGAAATAAAAGGGAAAGATGAGGAGAAAAAAAAAAAAAAAAAATATTTCCTTTAGCTATTCCCGAACCAACCCCATTCCAGTTTAGGGGTGTTCTTGACAATATTTTGACTATTGTTTGCTCTCTAAAAACAGTTTGTGGTGTTACTCCCTTTCAGCCAAATGAAATTGGATTTACATACACATTGAGTGAAGCTGCTTTTTTGTATAAAAAGGTTTAATTACTGAAAAGGAGCTGGGACAGAAAGTTCACCTTTCCATACCCAAAGCAGACAGAAATTTCTTTGTTTCAGTCAGAGATATATCATCTAGATGCCTTAAGAGGGTGTCTATCTGTGCTGATGTTTCCAATGACTAATGTGCTCCTAAATATTTTTTTGAGCTTTTTTTTATTCTGATGTTTTGCAGTAATGTGTGGTACTTCTGCTCTTTTTCATGTCTGATAGGCTGCTTGGAAGTGGTTTTGGTGAGAATGTGCCGTGCCTTCAACCCACTCAATAATACTGTTCTGTTTGAAGGGAAGTATGGAGGGATGCAAATGTTTAAAGCCTTGGGTATGTTGTTGCTCTTTTCAACCAATTACATTCAGCCACATAGTGACAGATTTTTCTTTCTGGGAGTATTGCCCCACAATGAAAATCTGTCGTAAATGCTGAATCTCCAAACCTCCACATATCTAGGCTGGAACTGAGAAAGGAAAAAAGATAACTCCACTAAATGCCAGCATTAATAGGTGGTTTTCTATAGTAAAAAAGAGATACGTGAGGGTATTTCATATAGATTTCCCACTGCCATCTGAAGTTTTCATAAAATGTGAGTTTATGGCAGGTGCCAAGCAGTTTATCTTCACAGATCATTTATGCTTGATGTATCAGATTACTCCCACTAATTGTGTCCTGCAGAAGGCAATTAGAGCCCCAGCAACAAAGGGACTAAAATGATGAACTACTACAAAATATGAGTGACTTAACCTAAAATCCTGTTTTGCTTAAAACTTAAGCTCATTTAGATTTATGCATTGAAACAATTACTTCATTTCTCAATGTGATATTGAGTGCCACCTGAAATGTTAATAGCTAAGTGGATGGCTTTTGCCCATCTATAAGACTGATACGTTATAAGAAATTTATTCAGGACCAAACTCAGAGAGCTATTTCCTTCAAATGTATATATTTATCGTATAGGTATACATTTTTCTTACTTGCATATGGGTAAATATAACACTGCTTTGCAAATTGAAAGCATTTATGAATGTGCAGTACTTGATTTATTTTCATCTTTATGATCTTTTCACAAGTTTTCATAAATATTAGTAGTGTTAATTTAGAACTGGTCCTTCATACCTCTTAGACTTAATATCTGCTTAGAAATAGCATATCTTTCACCACTGCGAAAATAAAACCCTCTTCGAAGATGTCTTCAATTTTTGTATAGATCATGCCTCTAATTCTTGATAATTTTGTCCTTCAGTGGGTGTTCTAGTGATACTTTTTTTGGGGTAGGTGGAATTTTAATAGCTGATGAAAGACACTTGTTTTGGAAGTACAGATATTCACTCAAAATACTTCTTTTGACACCAAAACTATCCACTTTTTGTGAGAGGTTAAAGAGCTGCCAAATTTCTAGCACTGATTTTGTCCTCTGTGTTCTGCAGGTTCTGATGATCTAGTGAACGAAGCATTTGACTTTGCAAAGAATTTATGTTCCTTACAGCTGACTGAGGAGGAGATTGCCTTGTTTTCATCTGCTGTTCTGATATCACCAGGTAATTTTTCACTCCAAACACCACAATGAGTTTTTTTTTCCATCCTTGTCCACTTCTGGTTCTGCTTACATAATGAGCGGTTTGAGCTGTATCAAGCAATATTAAGCAATGTAGTAAGCAATGGAAGGGTACCTGAATTACTCAAGTATACCTCAATCTGTTTTTGGTAAATTGGTCAGCAATTACACATAATGGAGATAGATCAAAAAATGTGGGTGTAACAGACATGGAGCAGAATTGTGTGGACAAGCAATGCAAGCTGGCATTCCTACAGACCACATACAGAAAATCTTAGTGCTTAAGGAAATCCACGTTCCCCCTGGCATTTTCAGGAGCTCAGACCTCACAACTCTGAGAAGGTTATATAGTCCCTAACTACGATGGGCCTTTCCTATGTGTTTAAGAACAGGAGCAGTAAAAATCTGGATGACATCCTCTCCGAATTTACCTTTAGGTGAGAGGTGGTGATTCCAGGGACAACGCATTCATTTTTGTGTATTTGTATATCATAACTCTGCACAGGCAAGCATGCATTCAGTGAGTGCTGGCTCTCTGACCACAGAGAAGAGGATTTTTTGATTGAATTAACTCAAAATCTGGATCTAGTAGATAAATTCACAGGGGAGGTACACTTCCAGTTACCACAAAGAGTAACCTCTTGAAAGGCCTTTGCAAAAAATCCCACCATTAATTGTTTTTCCAGCCTGTTCTGCTAAAGACTTCCTCTAGGACACTTTGCCCTTTTGCACATCTGTGGTGAAGATTATGTTAGGCAGAATTAGACCAGCGCAGATGGTGTCAACATGTCATCATTAATGACACCTACTGAAAGGACTCCGCTTCTTTTATTTTCCCTTTGAACAGTTCTTGCAGTCATCTACCTGGAGTGGAAATAGCAGATCTATGGTGCTACGTGATATTAGGCCAGGGTGTTCCTGAGAGGAGCCTCCAAGCAGCCGCCGTTTCCGCTTCAAAAATGTCCCAGCTGCATGCAGAAATGAGAGGTTTTTGTGCATTGTCCCCCAGATGCCCTGACTTCCACTGTGAGGGGACTTGCAGTGTCCTGATGGGTCCCTCTCCATCAGCCCTCCCTCAGTCTATAAAAAACAAAGCTGTGAGTGTAACAGAGATGTGCAGTCAGTGCCTGTTCCTGATTAGCATTAGTATGCTATTCAGCAGACTGACTCTGTGCAAAACTGAAGACAACCTGTAAATTTGTTTGGGGTCTGGGCTCTGAAGTTCATCAGTAAGATGTGAACCGAGACTGCGGAAAATGGTTTCAGTATTTCCAGTTGACTCCACATTAGGAAGCCAGAAGAAGCAGAAGGAGGATTGGTGGGATTGTTATAAGCAGGATCTATATTTCTCTTTTGTAACAGGTGGAGGATTTTTACTCCTATGCTTATTTTCTTACAGTTAGGAACAGGAAAGGTAGGAGTTAGCTGAACAGACAGAAACAATAAGATCATTTTGAAGCTGACTTCAAAGCACTTTGGATTAGATGAGGGGTATCTAATCTATAGGAAGAAGGAGAATTCAGATAGTAATTTTTAGCCAAATGGAACATAAGTTATATTTCCATCTCCCATGTGATCTTGGAAGGGAAAACAGTCTTATTCCAGAAAATCACAGAAAGCTTCTAGCATTTCAGATTGTCCTGTGCCTTAGGCCTGGGCAAAACCTATTTACGTAATGGAAATTTTCCCATTGATTTTAATGGATTTTGGATCAAGTAATTTATGAAATGTGCTTCGTTGCAGGTAGGCATTGGGTGGACATCAAAATGCTGATTCAGCTCTGCAGTTCTGCATGTGTCCCTTTAGTTTGTGAAGCACCAAAACCTCTTGCATTCTACTAGCAGTTCAAGTTGCCTAAGTATCCACATTCACTTCTACTTCTTCCAGCTGTACTAAGTACTTGAAAAAGGTAGCAACTCAGCACTGGCTTTGAGCCAGCTGTTTTGCAGGCGTTTGTTCTAAAAAATCCATATTAACTCTAGTAATGCATTTTATCCCTTATATACATCAGTCTGATACAGCCATTCAGAGCTGGGTGTCTCCTGAATAGCAGTATCTGTTTCTGCTAAGTAGCACAGATAATTAGAGGCAGTTCTGAGTTTTTTTCTCTATAATCCTGCTCCAGGATTGAATGTGGTGCTACAAGATTAAATATTGCAATAATCTACAGTTCCCAATTTCACATCCAAGTTAGCTTTTTCTTACTTGCAAGCAAAAGGAAACGTACAGTGTCTCCTATTCTTTTAACAACAACAACAAAAATTAAGGTAATTGATACATGCTGACTACTTATTTCTGAAGCCTGTAAGTATGTGTATATTTTGTCATAGAAGATACAATAAGAGAGAAATGGTGGGCTGCAGCAGCATGTACCTAAGTGAAGGCAATCTCTCTTCCTTAAAAAGACTGCAAATTTGGTTTCTGCAGATAAGCCCCGTGTCAGCTGATATATTAAGTGTGGGAGTAGGAAGGCAGAGAAAACCAGTGCAGGTTCAACTGACATTGAAATTTGCTATTTATTTTCTTACAAAGATGAAGACAGGGAACAAGAGGAAAATAAGTAATTCCCTTCCACACTAGACGTTCAAATTTCTTCACAATAAAATATTTCATCTTGGTAGCATATGTAAAAATTTAAAAATAAATCACTGCTTCACAGAAGTACCTGGACCAGTTCTTCCATCCAATAATATAGGTACACAGAGATTCTCTATGAGAAACACATTCAAATTTCTTTTCTACAGAAGGCACCATCATGAAAGGTGGTTCTTAGGCCCTGGAGCTCAGTGTTTAGGTAGTCTGCAGGGAACAGAACAGTCCTATCAGGAGCAACAGAACCTAAAAACATCCATTATTACAGTTGCTAAGGTTGGAAAGCCCAGTGTCAGACCCATTTTCCATCTGATTCAGAGCACAAATCCAGATTTTCCACTTTAGAGTGGACCTAACCACTCTGCTTGGAGGTGATTCTTTACCTTGATTTCTGATTTCAAAAATTGAAACATTGAAGAGGGAGTCCGGTAAAGGTTGTAAAGGCATCTCCCTGAGCAAACATGCCAGAGGCAGATGGTAAGACACTAAACTGCCCGCCTGATGTGAGCCAGTGCCCCTTCTGAAATTCTGACTTGCTGTGTTCCTTTTCACAAGAGCAGACCTGGTAAGATGTTCCTCATCTTCTTTCCTACACTAGACTCTAGCCTAGTGGCCTGTTCACTCTTCAAAGTTACGCTAGCTCAAAACTCAGAAGGAAAAGTACAGAATTGAACCATTGCTTCTTATAATAGAGTCATAGAATTATAAAATAGTTCGTGTTGGAGGGGGACCTTCTAGTTCAACCCCGCCTGCAGTGAACAGGGACATCTTCAGGGCTGCTCAGAGCCCTGTCCAGCCTGACCTTGATTGTTTCCAGGGATGGGGCATCTACCACCTCTCTGAAAAACCAGTTCCAGTGTTTCAGACCCTTATTTTAAAAAATGTCTTGCTTATATCTAGTCTAAATCTACCTTGTTTAAGTTTAAAATAATTCTCCTTGTCCTGTCACAGCAGGCCCTGCTAAAATTTTTATCCCCATCATTTTCATCCGCCCCCTTTAAGGACTGAAAGGCTGCAGAGGCCCCAGAGCCTTCTTTTCTCCAGGCTGGACAACCCCAACTCCCTCAGTCCTTCGTCACAGGGGAGGTGTTCCATCCCTCTGATCATTTTTGTGGCCCTCCTCTGGACCTGCTCCAACAGGTCCTTGTCTTTCCTCTGCTGAGAACTCCAGAGATGAATGCAGTACTTCAGGTGGGGTCTCTAATATATACGTCCTGTATGGATAGCCACTGATCTATGGACTTTGACTTGCACTTTTTCAACTATAACTAGAAGGACCTGGGGAATTCCAGCCAAATTTGCAGATGGTTTTCAGGTGGTAGAAACCGTATTTTGGGAGATGAGCTTAATACCCCTTATAAAAGTTTAACCTAGCTCTTGTCATGAATTTAAGAAGTCTTGTGTTATATACAGCATGCTGCATGATAGAGAAGTGATTAAACCTGACATCCAACAGCCTCAGTCTATTTTTAAGTTTATTCTTAAATAAAAATCTTTATCTTTATTCTTAGATAAATCTTTAAGGATTTCTCTCTATGATAAATCTTTTTAGTTCTGATCTGCCACAATAGGCCTTGATTTTACGTTGTTGAAAGATATGTTTTTCCAGTAGCGTAAAACTTGGCACCTAACCCGTGAAGTCTAAAATTGCTGTGTGCTTTTTTGTGTAGATGGTGCATGTGCTCTCAGCTAATTCTGTTTCTATGGCCACTGGTGGCACAGGATCCACTGGCTTACTTTCTGGTAGAATGATTCTCTAAGCTTTACAAAAAGATTATTATCTTTTCCTGGCCATATGTTAAATAGCTAGAGGTTTGGTTTTGTGTGTTTTCACTGTACTGGTGATGGACTCTTCATATACCTCTCTCCATAGACAAATGACAGAATTGTTCTCCTGTGATGAAATGCTGTTCAGCTCCAGCCTCTGCAGCATGTGTTCTCATTGAAATGATTGATTTGTATTATTTCTATGGATTATTTTAGTGACTGGGAAATGGTGAAATAGTTCTTGAAGTGAAGGGAATCTCCCTGCACTTTTCTATTTCTACGTGAAAATTCATGCCCTGCAATAAAATAGGTTCTCTTATTTCATTCCTGTTTGAAAGCTAAAATCTATACCCAAGAACTGGTTTGAATTGAGGGAAGGAAGGAGAAGGAAACAAGTTTGCAGCATGGGAAAAAAGGATGTTTAATGGTGCTGTAAACATGCTGTATTAATGCTTTGGGGGTTAGCTTGGGGTCTCCTGCTTCTCTTTCTCTGTGTTTATCTCCAGAAGCTATGACTTGTGAGAATATAGATCTTAAGGAAGAACTCCTGCTCTTGGGGTTTGAGTTCAGTAGAAATCATATCGGTTTCCAAACAATTCTGTCTGTAACCATTATTCTCCCAGATAATCTTTTATTTTGTGTTATTTAAAAAGAGAACATTTTTAAATAATGAGAAATTTGCACTTCAAGACATTGCAACAACTCATAGTTCTTTTGAATTATTAAAGAAATTCTTTTGAAGGAAGCCATTTCTTTTTATTTACAATATAATTTTTGGTCTCAAAATGATAGGTTAGTAAATAATAATATATTTTTTATTTTAATTTTTAAATAATTATAGTCTATTATTTTCAAAGAACTGTTTTGATCAACATGTTTATTATTTATGTATTAAGACACTGAGATATCATGACATGTTTTTCACCTAGTCAGTAAGAAGTTCGAAGAACGCTGATTGTACCAACAGAGAATAATAAAATGGTTAGGTCTTGTTTCAGCCCTCCTCCCATCTTTATCTCTAACATCCTGGTTTAAGGAGATGCAGAGGCAACATTGTGTTGCTGTACACTTTATCAGTTAAACTCTCAGGTGATCTTTTAATGAATTAAGATGCTTTGCCTCTGAAACTATGTCTTAATGTCTTTCTTATGTCAGTTATGATTGCTGTGAATGCTTGCCAGCATCAGACACTATGTTCATCTATGAGCATGGCCTATATAGTGAATTCTTGATTTTACCTCTTGTTTTCCTTTTTCTCAGATCGGGCCTGGTTAATAGAGCCAAGGAAGGTCCAGAAGCTTCAGGAAAAGATTTACTTTGCACTTCAACATGTGATCCAGAAGAACCATCTTGACAATGAGACACTGACAAAGGTAAATTGTCCAAACAAAGAGCTGAGCAGTCCTTGATAGTGACTCTGATTTTGTAGCTATTTCTCCACATATCGCTGCATTAATGCAAATTAAAAGCAGCACACTGTGTGCTTGCAAGGTATAGGAAAAGTAAGAATTGTTTTATCCATAGCTCCTCTTACTCCATGTTTTGTTCAATCCACTAATCCTTTTAATTGATACCCTAGCAAGAATGAGACTACCTTTAACAAAATCCCTGGAGGCACTTCCTTGTTAGATGTGTTTTTGGCACTTGGCTAAAATTTCCAGGACAATTGTTTTTAGCCTCTGACAATAAGAACAATGTCTGGTTTTTGGATGGATTGTTTTGATGGAGGTCAGAGGTTTGCATTCAGTTATTCATCAAGGTGTTAATGTAGTTCATTTTGGAAACTGTGATTTGTACTAAATTTGCCTTGTCCCTCTTCCTTTTCTTTTTATTTTAATGTCTCGCAGTTAATAGCCAAGATACCAACCATTACTGCACTTTGCAACTTGCACGGAGAGAAACTACAGGTATTTAAGCAATCTCACCCAGATATAGTGAACACACTGTTTCCTCCATTATACAAGGAGCTTTTCAATCCAGACTCAACAACTGGCTGCAAGTGAAGGGGATAATAGAATTTTCACATAGTCATGGAATGCATCACTATTAAGACAAAAAGAAATGTTTTCATGAAGAACTTATTAAAAAATGTCACTACTGCAACACTAGGAATGTCCTGCACTTAATAGAATTATTTTTCACCGCTACAGTTTGAAGAATGTAAATATGCAACTCTGAGTGGGGATGTCTTTTTTCTCTATTCTTTGTTTACCTTTTTTTTTTTTAACTGACAATGAATATACAAATATAGGACACTGGGTGTTATCTTTTTTTTAAAAGTTTATTTTATTGGAGGAAGTTTTGGGAGACAATTGTTCCTAGAATTTTATTGTAGATATACCTGAGAATAGAGCAGTACTTTGCAGTATTACTCTTGTTGTTTATTGTTCAAATATAATTTAAGAAAATTCCACTTATTGGACTTGCCTACTTCTATGTTTTTAGATAGTTTAATGCATGTGGAAATTTGTAGCTGTCTTGGAAATTATGGTGCATGTATGGAATACACATATATATATATGTGCTATATACTTTTATATATATATATATATATATATGTAGGTATTATATGCATACATGCTGTAGCTTAAATATCCCATGCCTACTTTTAAAGGATGCTCAGCCTGGCTGTCTTGCATTTCTTACTCTCCAAGTAATGTATTACATTTACTTTGGGCAATCAAGATTTGTTTTGCCAGTCAGAGTTAAATTATCAGCTGCCAATGTGTAATGACAGGATCACTTCTGAGATTTGTGTAATGTAGTGCATGTGTGCAGTCTGTAAATGAAACAGTAGGAATGTATCAATGGTGCAGAAGCCTTGTCTGGATTATTTTAGTGGAGAGAGGAAATGGTTTTTTAGAACTTTCTCCCTGTTACAGGGATAGAGCATATATAAAAGTGAACATTGCAGGACCTGATGTCAGTAAAGTATCTGAAACATGGAGTGAAAATGTAGACTATCCCACACATACTTCTTCCTAATTCCACATGTGGTTTTATTTTATATATGTATACTGCTTTGAAAATTAATTGCAAGTCTTGGTTTGTTTTTTGCTGGACACAATGGAAAGACATATAGTGAAATCAGTGAAAACTGTGGGAAGCCTAAAATGTAGCTCTAAAGAAGTAGAAGCTTCTAAAGAGTAGAAGCAGAGGGGGCAAGGTGGGGAAGGAGAAGAAAATTCAAAGCAAGCAATGTCCATGGTTACAAAGGCAAATATAACTAGCACTGTTTCTGACATAGCCATCATCTGAATAGGACTGATGGTTTCCATTCCACAGATACATACATACCTGTGTGTTACATACACATGCATATATGTGTGTGTATATGTATGCGTGTATATAACTCTATACATATATAGTATTGAATTTAGATGCACTTCAGGAGGGGAGCAAGGGCTTGAGGCTTTCTTTTTTACTGTCTCTGAATTAACTTTATATGCATTTGCTGGCAAAACCAAAGGCAAACACAGAGGAGAATGGAATATTGCCATGGACTTAATCTTGTGGATTAATTAAGTTTAATTAGCAGTCATGATTAATATGTTTAGATTCTGCCAGAGATGCAAAACCTACACTTTTTAGCTATGGAAGAGGAATTCAGCTTCTGCTACGACTCTGTCCTTATCAACACTTTTACCCATAGCAAGCTTTTTCAGAGAGAATCCGAAAACTCTCTGCAACAGAAATTAGAGGAAGCAGGCAGTAGAGTAGAAACGAAGTGAAGGCAGGATAACAAGCAGACATATTTCTTTATTTCAAATCACATAGAAATCAATGAAACCCAAGGCAAGGCAAGGAGAAGCACACTGGCAGGGAGGCCAAAGGACCCGCTGCCTGCCAGGCAGCTTGCCAGAGCAGTGTCACAAGGAGCCCACAGGGACACAGCTGGGCTTCAGGGGGTTGCAGAAACTTGGTTTGTTGCCATGATAACTTAATGCCTCCAGCTTTTCCAGCGGACTCGCACAATTCTGGTCTCAAATCTTCTTTTGCCTTTTCTGCATGACCAAATAATTCACAGGCTATTCCGAGGACTTTGTGAAGTTTTCTCTTGCCTCCTGTCAGCTGGGTTGCAAGTTTATATACACGTTTTGTGGCAGAATTCAGTCTAGGCAACATAAACTGCTGTCTGCTCATTTTTAGTGATGCTGGACCAGATACAGGAGCACTTACGAACACTCAGCTTATAAATCTTTCTCTGTACGTCCTTTACACCTTCAAAAAGAAAAAACGTACACAGCAAAGTTAGTTGTGCTGAGAATTTTGTTGCAAATGTGACATACTATTCAAAATTACTTACTCGCTAGAGCAGCAATTTCTAGAATATCCTTTTTCTCCAAATTCAGAGCACATTTTCTGATCTTTGCTGATTACACTGCAGTGTCTTCAATTAACATAATAAAGCGTTGCTCCTGATGCTTCTTTATACCACTTAAACACCAAGACTGGCATTCCCTTATATGTTGATTTATCTCTTTGCAGCCACTTTTATATGGGAAATCCATGAAAATCCGAATATTTTTAATATCAAAAACATTAATTAGTCATGTTTCTGTACTGCTTATGTGAGTTAACTTGGGAAAAATCTCAAGTCAGACTGAACCCTGGATGTGCTCAGTTTGAAAGGCAGGGGTTTCATGTTTTCCTTGTCTTTTCCAACACAAGAACATGCTCATATATATTTGTTTGAAATCTTTTATAAACTTGTTTTCAGTGTTTCAAAAGTAACATATTTAGCCAACCCACAGAAATACAGAATGTGTGATAAATATTACTGTTCTTAGTGCTGTTAAGTAAAAAGGTTTGTCATGTTTATAAATAGTCCTTCACAATTATTATATCTTGAAAATGTTTTGTTCTTTTCAAATAAGCTAATCATTCCTTGGGATTTTTTACTTATGTCTTAGGCAAGACAACCAAATGGAAATCACCAGTGAAAAAGACATTATTTAATCATTATCCACAGAGCTTTTAATCCTTAAAGCACTATTCTTAAATCACTGCAACCTCATGACCTTTTCAATCAGTAGGGATTACTGCAACTTTTAAAAGATGCAGAAATGAAGGAAAAGAAGTTAAACGACTTACCAGAGACTACAAAGGTAGCAGTGTGCAGTCCTCAAATACAAATGGATTCTTGCCTTTTGCCCTAAAAATATTAAGATGCGGGTATACAAAATCTTCATTGCCGTTAATAGACAATAGCCTTTACAAACAATTACAAATATTGCCAAACAATGTTTATCTTCAAATGAAGTTAATTATCAGCAGCTTGCTCTGGTTTTGTTACTACTTTTACAGAATTTGAGCAAGTAACCTTGCTTTTATTTATGAAAATAAAAATTCATTCTCACATGTTATTTATTTGTGGTAACTGAGACTGATAAATATTATTTAATTTTCTCTGATTTGGGATTGGCCACATAGGTGAAGTAGTATCTCTTTTACCCTTCATTGACCATGTTTAGAACAACAAATAATGATCACATGCTACAGGCTGGATTTTTGTTCTTGGTTTTGATATATAGTTACTTATACTCAAAATTTCAAGCTCTTAGTTTTCAATTTCGTATGTTCAGGCTATCCATAAACTTTAAATAATAAAATAACATGAATTTCAGTAAATAACTGCATAATCCACCCACATAATGTTTTTCAGAAAATATTGATGCTGCACTTTATTTCTTCTTGGTTTTCATTAGTCCACAGTAGTATTTGAATCCTTTTAATTAGATCTCTAAAACTAGGATTTGTCACATCTGCTCTCTGTAGTAATTGATTATGTTCATTAATTTTTTTAGTGACAAGCTTTTCAAATGGGACACATTTTTTAATGATTGATTAACCCAGGATCTTTAACAAAAGTATACTTAAAGTATGTGTTAAATCTTCTACTTCAAGCATTGCTCTCAGATAATTCAAAGACATTTATCTAAATTACCCTTGGCATCGAGGAAGCAGATGCAGACTCTTTGTTACACTACCACAGAGACTTAATTTTGGTGTAAATATCACTCTTGCCAGCTCTTTGTATAAAGAATTCATTCCAAGAGTCAAATTTCCTTCTAACAGAATGTTTGCTTTAGCATTGCTATGAAAAAAACAGGGTAACAGAAAGCACTCAGTTAAGCCAGCTTGTTTCCAAAAGCAATGTGTATTTTTTGATTGGTTTGTGATAGGCAGCATTTAGGAGTTGATTCTGCAAGTTGTCAGGCTCCCTTTGCTTTAATTAGAGCCACTAGAAATGGACACATCTAAAGCCTCACACAGAAGATGTTCAACCCCTCATAAAGTTGGATGCCTTGAGGTCACCTTTGCGCTTTCCAGAGCACAGATCAGATATCATTCTCATACTTGTGTTTTAATGCTTTTACTTAACACTTCCCATAGTTCATTTCAGCTCTATTTCACACCAATGCTGTCTTGATGCCTGTGCCAGGTTATGATGCTCCAGGTGGAGCAACTATCCGACTTGTCTATGAAGATGAGCTTTATTATGTGATTTTTTTGATTCTTTTCATGGTGGCAGCTTGCATGAGTGTACATTTCCCTTTGGGATAGTTTGCAGAAATTTATAACATAATTTTTACGCAAAGAGGGTGCAAAGCTGCTCTTGTGTATCTCCCTCTCAGCCTTCCAGCACCAGGCTGTGGTACCACAACCAAGGCTGCAGCAGTCTTATGAATTGGTCAGGCAGCACAGTTAAGAGATGTGCAGCTAGTGGATTCTTTCCCTGTTGTCTTTTTCACCCCTTCCTAAGCTGTGCTACAAAGCGCATTTGAAAGATGTTCAGATGTTTCCAGAAGAGACGAGGTCCAGCCTAGAAGTTGGGTCATATTTTCGGAGTCATTGTCTGTTGGATGTCTCAGGAATATAGCACTGGACAATGAAATCAGACTGAAAATGGAAAGAGTTTTTGTCCAAATATGGTGTGTCTAAGCACATGTAAAATAGAATTCTGAGACAGAACAGCTTGCTTTTCGCTGGAAATAACAAAATAGTGTATATACACTAACCAGCCTGTCCCAGCACTTTCTGCCTCCACTCTAGAAACTAACTTCTATCTCTGACATCCATTAGGATCCGTGTGTTGGAGACCCAGCCCTCTTTCCTTTTTATGTTTCATGCTTTGTAAATGACAATCACTGCTTGATGCAGATGTTGCACTGTATGCTGCTCAGGGATATTTCATTACTAAAAATAGCTATATAAATATAACAATAATAATAAGGAAGAGAATGTTAGAGGCTTTGAAGGGCATGTGTTGGACTGCCCAAATGAACACGACCCAGACAAGGCTTTAAGCCAGTGATTAGAATTAAAATTGGTATAAACTGAATTCACTGTCAGCGTTTCCTCAGCTTGATGCAGGACTCACTTCACCCATTGTTTCACAGTCAGTGGACCCCTCCTGAGTTATCAGTTTATGATGCTAAAGTCCTTTTGGAAAGAAAATGCAAGCGAGCTTTATATGAATTACTGGATTTAGATAACTGACAAAAGAAAGTGCAGTTTGAAGGCACTGAGTTTAGGTACCATCAATGTAAGTTCATATTAAGAATTGCTGCAGACATGTAAGAAGAAAACTAAAGACATGGAATATATGATAGTACGACAGCAACAGTAATGCCAGGCAACAACATGGAAAAATTACTATAAAGAGCAAGTAGTATAAAGTGGCTCAAGCTACCCTTTCCTCTCAGGAATGCACAAAATCAGAGCTACCCCCAGGCCTCTGTAGCAATGTTTCTCCATGGTATTGCCAGTTCTTTTCTCACCTCAAGCAAATATGACCCCATTTTAAACTGTACTAGTGAAAAATATGACCGTTTCCTAAAATTTTGAAATGCACGTACCTATCCTTAGGTGCATTTACACCACAAGTTTTTTATAGACCTATCATTACAAGAAAACACACAGGAAGACAAATTGCAGGGCATTATATTGTTAGTCATTGAGTTAAGTCTAGGTATCTAACCAAGAGGCTGTCCTCAGCCTGATCATTGCTCCTATTCCCACAGTGAGTATATACAGGTTTTGATTCCATCTTCTGAATTCCCTGCATCTAGAAGATGGTTGGCAACTTAAAGTCCCTGCAAGTAAGGCTGCATGACAACAAGCCCAACACCTCAGTGATTTACCATCCCAGAAGTGATTTTTAGTGGATTGCTTAGCTACAATAAAGCCACTCGTGTATGCAGTCTACAGGCAAAGGCCATTGTGAAAAGGAGAGACCTAAAATTTCTACACTGGTAGCTCACAGATCAGTAACTTTTCTAAAAAGGCAGCCTGACATGATCAATATGTTGGTGTCCTTCAAATGATCCTTGCATTTCATTTGTGCTGAGAGAATAAGACAATGCACAAAATGCTCTGGGAAAGCATAGATATTTTCTGGGTGTTTACAGCAGGCAGCAAGGATGATGCTGCTCACAGTGAGTTCAGTAACATAATGTACTACATTTACATAATTTCATCATCCTCACAATTCAAGCACAGCACGTAGGGAGAGTGAAAGAAAACATCATTGGATACAGCAGCAATAAATAAATTATAAGTGTTTCTTTGTAACTGTACTTGCAGAAATTGTTTGCTTTGCATGTGGTCTTCTGTATAATAACATAAAGAAAAAACTTCATCTAATTTAGATATCACAGTGTTCTTACATAGTTGTTGGATTTGTTGGGTGGAGCTGCTAATTTGTGATCAAATATACTGCTGTTAAGAAAAATGTGTGTGTGTCAAGAAAAGGCCAAGGGCCTTGTTTATGGCTATCCATTGGCAGCAGTAAAGTATGTTAAATATAATACTGGTCTGGACAGAATTTAAGAAATATTTCCTATATTTCAATATTATGATCACATTGGTCCCATATTTGGGCAACAAGAATGCGACTGCATTGGGAAAAAAGCAGGGCCAGATGGTCAGCCATGAAGGACAGGAAAGAACAGGCTTTACCTTGAAGACTGTTCCAGATAAAACCAGCTTATTAAAAAAAAAAACAAAAATATGTGTAAAAAAAAAAAAAGCACTTATACTTGTCTTGATTAGACACGCAGCTTAATAAGTCAAAGTAACTACATTAGGCTGTCGACTTTGGGGATTCAGATTCAGATGCACTACATTTGTGTTTTTTTAATGTGTCACTTCAATGTCAGAATCAGGCAAAAAAAAAAAAAAAAGGTGTTTTGTTGTTAATAGTAAGAAATACTAATAATCATTTAACCCTACAGAGTGTGGACCAAACATTCTCACGCAGTAGATGGGGATTTGTCCGTGCACTTATTCTTAAAAAGCCACTGAGTAGCATAGCAAGTGAACTAGACGAGATATTCTTTGCCTTTTACATGATTGCAATGTGACCTCTGGCAGGCTACAGGGAGCGGCTCTGTTATTGTACTTGTGGCCACAAATAAAGCACAACTGAACTCTAGGCTGTTATCAACACCCAACTAAATCAAATGCATGGGGTATTTTGAGATTTATGCTAATCGGTGTGAGATAATTCCCATGTTAAACTAATTACTTTGCTTGTAATGAGTGGACGGTATAAATAAATTAGGAATCAGAATAGCAATGAAATCCCTTATTTTACATCTGCACTCTCTGCCTCATCTGATTAACACTGAAAAAAGTTACTTAAAAACTAAACAAAACAAGACGAAAGAAACCTGAGTATGTATTGTAGAAATGTAGAAGACAAATAAAATATTTTTTCAAAGGTAATTACTTTTAATATATGCTTGTGGAAGGTCTGATACTATGTATGCTGTCTCTGCAATTTTTGCTGTAAATAACTTGGGACAGTGAATACACTGATTTTTTCTATGTCTCTGTTTAAACATAAGACTTTGTAATGATTTTTTTTAAAGAGGAAAAACATCAAAGAGCCAATTATGTACTTGCTTCCTGTAAATGTAATGTACTCTTCAGTTTTTATGGAAACTGATTGTAATAGATAAAGCCTTTTGACCAGCCATTGATGTTTAGTGTATACTTCTGTTCATAAAGAGTTAAAAAAAAGATGGGACTGTCAACGAAACATGATCCCAGTGAGTCTGTACCATGAGTATTGTGTTAATACCTGCAGACTGCATTTGACTTACGTAATTTGAAGAAAGGTTGCTCAAACAAATAGTGTTTCCTAACAGCATTTGGCTTTTATGAATCCTTCAGGCATGAATTATACTAATAGAAATATTTCTTTCTTTCCAATGAGCTAAATATTTTTGTATGCCTTTAATTTCTTATTCAAATTTGAGGTTAGATCACTCATTAGCTATAATCTGAAGCCATAACCGACCTTCACCACATACATGTTTTAAAGATCATACTAGAAAAAGAAATTATATCCAGTTTATCAACACCTATATTAAAACAGACAGGAGCATAAATAACAGGCAAGGTATTTGGATGCTTTTCCAATATGACTTTAATGGCTAGTATTTTATGATTACCAATTTATAAAAAAGAAAAACATAATTAAAATAGATATTTAGATTTAAATGAAGCTTTCTAATATTTTTTAAATATCCCTGAAAAAGCTTCCTTGCTTTTAGGAATATGAGAGAAACTGATTTTTCATATACTTCCCACTTTCAAATATCTAATGTTTTTATCCTATTTCCAGTTCACTTTGTGAGAGTGAAATGAGATGTTAAGACCCAGATCTCCAAGCCCTGAGCTATTTGGTGCTTGGCTGTAGCTATATTGTGTAAATCAATTTGATTTTAATTTTGAGGGTGTGTTTTCTACTTGATAAGCAGACTTACCACTGTTGGTAATACAGACAAGTTGCATTGCCTGTCAAGAAGCATGATAAAATAACAATCAATCAAATACAATCCAAATAACAGTCAAAATGAGTCACTCTCAAAAGCCGAATAAAAATTCCTTTTTAAAATCAAATGCCTCTTAGAGTCAACAGTGGTTTGTTTGGTTTTTTAAAAGCTTAGTTGTATGATAATTATGATGTATCTTAACTGGCTTGTAGATGCAAAAAGTAAAGCCACAAATGAATCTCAGCATGCTGGGTAAAAATCTGGCTCCATTGAAACCAGTGGTCAAAACTTTCACTGATTTCCGTGGAGCCAGGAATTCATCCAGCATTTTTACATCTGCAGTTTTCTTCTGATCTTCCTCCCTTGTTTAATATAACTGACCTAATTTATGTGTATGTGAGTAAAAATACAGCCTGATTCATTTAGAAAGTGATCGTTGAGGGTTTTATTTTTTATCATTAATTTTGTAGGACCAGCATCCCTGTCAAATGAAAAGGTTCTATATTACTTTAGAATGTAATA
Source organism: Cuculus canorus (assembly GCF_017976375.1). Lineage (NCBI taxonomy): Eukaryota > Metazoa > Chordata > Aves > Cuculiformes > Cuculidae > Cuculus > Cuculus canorus. The sequence goes on along the minus strand of NC_071441.1, from coordinate 26,395,691 downwards.
GATTTTTTCTTATGTCCTGTAATTTATTAGTTCTGTACTGTTAGCATTTCATAATAATGCACACATGATTTTTGAATGTTTTCTGTAAATGACAATCAATGTTGATGAAGTTCCTTTCTTTAATGCAAAATTAAAAAAAAAAACTGTAAAAGAAAATAAATTCTGTTGTGTGAATTTTTTTCCCATCCCTTTAAATTACGTGGATCTGTCAAGAAAAGGTAGGGAATGTGTATTTCTGAAAGGAGAGTTTAAGAGCTAAAACCTTAACATCAGGAGTCTGTATTTATTTTCAGGTTTTTTTCTAAAGTACAGCATGTTTCTCCATCAATGCACCGAAAGTGGCTATGGTTTGCAATTTAAATCAGAGCTGCAACTTTTGAATATGCAAATTGTTCCATTTATTTGTTTGTTTGTTTATTTGGGAGGAAAGCCTCATCTAGCAGAAAAGCAAAAGAACAGAAGAAACAGTTCCATGAAGGCAAACTGCACAGTAATGTAACATTTGCTTATCTCATTTAAAAGAAGATAGTTTTGAAGTAAATTATAAATATATCAAATATTTTTCAAGTTCGCCTATGTCTAGTAATAATTAATAGTGATGTATGGAACAGAAAATGCTAGCTGTCAAAGCTGAAGATAGTACCTTTCAAACGTAGTATCTTCTCTTTTTTTAGGGCAATAAACTTAAAGCAGGAGTAAATTTTAAAGGGCAATATCTAAAGGTCTCATTTTGCAAACTGTTAAGCACATGTTTATAGTGTTCCTGACTTCAGCAGGATTAATGCGTGCACCTAAAGCCAGTTACATGTTTAAAGATTTCTTGCATCACAATTTTGGGTTATGAGGTGCAGCGAGTTTTGGTTCTGAGGTGTTGCAAGTGCAGCTTGGCATAATTAGATTTTCAAGTCTTAAATATTTGAGACTGATTTGGAGATTTCACATCCATCTGAAATATTAGTAATAGGGAGTTCATATATGAACATTTATATTTTAGATATCATGAAGCTGAACAGTTAACTAGCCATATTAAGTGGTGGAGTATCGCATTTACATGGTGTAAAACAGGTAACCCTACAAATATGCTCTTGGTATTTAAATATTTAGTTTCGCACTGTCATAGATACTCATTTTGTATTAATCTGTATTTTTTTCAGTTAGAAAATCTGAAGCAGTGGTAGTTCATATTTCCTTACTGGTTTGTTGTCTTTCAAATTTTCAAGATGGCGTTATCTTTCTAGTCTGTCTCGTGAAAAGAAGTTTTAGCAAACATTGACTTTTCTGGAAAGACAGAAACAAACTTCCCTCACTTCTGACTGGAAAATAGCACAGTGATCAACACGTTGTGAGAAGACAAGTAAAATGTTATATTGAAAGACAAGGATATGAAAGTCTTACAGGGCATTGTTGTACTGCTCTGTTGTGCCAGTTAAATGCCAGTGAAGGATGTCAGTGTGCCCAGGCCCTTATTGATTTACTTCTCTGTGTATGAACTATTGTATATGTTTTGCACATTACAGTTTTGCAAAGCTTGGTGGATTAATATAAGCTTTAAAGAAAGATAATGGTGAAATGCATTAGGCAAAATAACATGAAATAACAATTGCTGTCAGTCCCAGAAGGATTATATACTTAGAGGTGTTAATTACAAACTTGTGCAAATACAGCCTTTTAGATTATGATGTATCGTGGATTCGACTGTAATTTACCATGCACTTTGAGCAACATCTTCATAACAGAAACTGCCTTAAGAAATGTGGTCAGCATCTGGGAAATTGTCTAGCATTTGTGCTGGATAAATCAAAATTCCGCTAAGCAATTGTTCTGCCTCTCTCCCTTCTTACTCCTCTGTTGTTCACCTCACTTCTCACCCCCATCCATAAGAGAAATCTTCCAAAAAAATCCTTTGAAAACTGGATTACAGCTTGCTTTGGGAGGACAGAGACCGATTTGTTCTGCTACAGAAATGAAATGCCTCTTTATTATGGAAGGCAGCTGTAATTTTGGTGTTAGAGGCCACTCTGTTCCTGGAAAATGTTTGCCTGCATTCCCATATATGCAGGTGTTTTGTTGTGGCTTTCATGGTTTGTATGTGTTACAGAAGGGAGAATACAGAATTCTTAAGAGCTTTAATTAGTCCTGATGAAAAGAACCTCATCCTAGAAGTGTTTTATTCCAATTGCCTTGAACAGGCTAATTAAAATATTATCTCCTCCTATAGACATGCATTAAAACTGTGTGTGCAGGTATGATTCTTTAAAAATCTAAGTAGATCTTTCCTGTGGGTGTTCTACTTGTAAAGGCTCAATTGAGTTGGCCAGAGAGGTGTGTTTCTCTTGTTTGCATTGCTCTTTGGTACTTTGTTTGACCTCTGCCTGCTACTCCTCAGTCCCTCAGATGTCTCATAAGTCTCTTCAGTATGTGACCATTGTGGATAACATAAGACCACTCCAACGTTACTGTGTGCTGATATTCAGGTATCTATACATAATTCGCATGTGACATATATAGTTCATTAGAAAGCCTGAATTTTGCATGTATGAAGGTAAACAGATTAGGCACCATCAGTGATTTAGAAATAGTGGTGATTTCCTTTCAAAATCCCCACAACAGTAACTGCAGTATGGAACTCAAGAGACTACTTCCATGATAAGCAGATTCTGCCAGTGTTAATAAAGCTGGTGTATCAGTTGCTTCCATTTCAACTAACAAATAGTAGCAATTTGGGGCAAATGCTGAGCTTGCCTGAAATTTCTTACAATTAATAAAAGCCTTTATCAGAGAGACTTAAAAATTGCATTCTCTATTCCCCTGTTTTTGTTGCATTTGGCACTCAAAAATGCATTCATTTACAAAGACAGCATCACTGTAATTGTGGTACTGGTTGATAGGCTTCACAACACTTGTCCAAATATTCAGTGACTGGTGTCGAAGTTTAGCATAACCTTTGCTTCCTTGTGACAGCGGGTGACAAAGCACTGTGAAGTTGTAGCAAATACATGTTGATATTACTCTCTTGCCAATAAAAATGTCCCATTGGCTTAGAAGGTAGATTTCTCCTTTGCTGGGCTAAATGAGAAATAATTGCAATTAGCTCCTTAGTTTTTTCTTGAGGCAGTGCACTCACTCTGGGACATACAAATGGGAGGTAAGTGGGTTGGCAGAGGAGTGGTGTTGGGAGACAGCTCATCCTACCTTCATGTTCTGTAAAAGACCACACTGCTCTAATCAACATGCCCTCTTCTTGCTACAAAAGGAAGAGGAAATTTAATTTTCTTTTTTCAATTTACAACATAGTTGAGCACAGTGCTTTGTACTAGATGTTTCTGGAGACACTCCCAGCATGTATGGAGGGGAATAGAAGATTACTCCCCATTGTTCCTCAGCCGTTCTAGTTGCCTGCTATGAATGCTACGCTGCCATGGCTTGAACTTCAGCGTAATTTAGAAAGGGAAGTGCATTTCAGGGGCACTCCCCTATTCCTGTCTCTGTTAAAGGTCTTTTATCACCATATTATTCATTTTCTTCTCTACTTTCCCTGCCTTACAACAGAGGGGAAGTCGAAGGCCATGCTTTTGAAGAGTCTCTGAAGAGTCAGTGGCATTAGCTTGTGTGTGGTTTTAAGCTTATAACCTATCTAAAGAAATCAAAACCTCCTCCAGGGGATTAAAGCTATATGTGTTTAAACAACTGCCTCAAGGTATCTATCCTTGCAGCTTCAGGAATTATATGGAACATTTTACCAGCAAAATGCTGCTTTAACAAATTAATATTCTCTGTCCCCAAACAAAGTTGTTTTACCATTATATAGCTAATTGAGAGTCCTGCTGGAAAAAAAATGACAACACAAAGTTTAAACATAATTTGAGGGATGCTGGCTCTGATCATTTGCTACTGTCATTTTGGGCAAGCAGATGATTTAGCATTTGTATATCAATTTATCTATTTCTCAGTATTTATAGGGTGTAAGTGCTGTCATCTTTACTGTAAGGTTTCCCAGATGTTATCAAATAAACCCATACTGTCTTGGCAATGACTACTTTGTTTTCTTGTTGCCATATGGTTTACTAATGAAATTCACTCTGCCTCTCTCCAAGGTGAGTTATCATTCCGGTGTCTCAGAGTGACTTATTCTGTGCAAGTTAGTCTGACCTGTAACAATATTTTTGTCCTTAAGGGAAAATCCTGTAATTCTGTGGTATCACTGAAGCAGCATGCTGAGAAAATGTGGCCGTTCACAAATCAGGATTTAAAGTTATTGCTCCTAACCTTCAATGCTGCATGCTAAGTGATCTCCAGTTCGACTAAAATGTGCATCATTTACACCTTCTCCAAACACTACTAAAGCATAGCTACTATGCCTTGTACATCTCGCTGAACCAAAACAATAGTCTTCAAAAATCTTTATATGAAATAGGATATCAATTTTTTAAAAATTTCTTTTAACACATTCAGTGAGTGCAATCAAAATATGGTTTGTGCAGAGTTGAAAAAAATAAATTAGTATTAGATCTACTGTTTTCTGTGAAAAAAATAAAATTCTGCTGTGGGCACAGTTTTCCTGTGAGAAATATTGTATTGAAAGGTAATAGAAAATTACAAAATCCTGATGCATATTTTCATTAAGTTTAAAAGAAAACTATATCTTTTCATGTTATTCTATAAAGAGACTAGGAATCAGAAACACCACAGAACACACAACAACAGAAGTTCCATTTAAACTTCAATCATTTAATGGCTGTATACAACTCATATATTATCAGATGTAGCCAAAAATTTGTCCACCGCATGCCTGCATCAAAAGCATAGAGAATAACTCTGATTCTTTTATTTTAAATTTACAGACTTGATTCGCGTGAGCTAATGGCTGGTCTCTACTACCTGAGTTTGAGGGATTAAAAGCTTTTGCCAGTATCTTTTTAGGCTGTTTTAAAAAGGATTCTCTTTCCAATGCTGTGTTGAATTTCGATGTCCATTTGAGCTCTTGTTCTTTCCAATATGGAGCAGCATTGCAATATAAGAGTCACTGACTCATCATCCTCTGTTGGAAAGATCAACTTATAGTAAAAATATTTATTTCATCCTGGCTTCAGCAAAGAGGTGAAGGCAAGATTGCTTCATGTTGGACCAGTCTGTATCATTCCACTAGAAACTGTAGTTTTCCAGTATTAAGTAAACTAGGTAGCTACACACTGTTGTTACTTTTAAATAGAGTTTCTAAAATAACCCTTTAATTACTGGTCACAAGGATTCCCATAGAAAACATGCATAAGTGAACTGCAGAAAAATAAGAGCACATGAAAGAAGGAAGGGTTGATGCATTTGACAGTCAAAAGCAGTCCTTTTTTAGGACTATTAACCTGTCTTTACACTGAAATCAGCACTACTTGACAGTGAAGGAACTGAGGGCAGAAAACCATAACTTGCATGAATAAAAGCATACAAAATCTATGCATTTTTAAGTGTAAAATAAAATAATGGTGGGATAGAAACGTTTCTAGCCACTACTAAAGGATCTAGATTTTCTGCATAAACTGTTTGTTTACACTAGAAAAACGTCCCACTGAAGTCTAGACTCCAGAGAGTGGCTACACAAATCCAGAGTGAAGAAAAGAACACTCCTGTCTCTTGAAGACAGAGACTCCTGTCTCTATACCTTTCATCTTTTCTTGTGTGGGTCTTTAGTCACTGATCTTACTTATTGAGAACTCTAGCTTAAGCAGGGATTCCCAGCCCATAGGTCAAATGAGCCGTTTAATGTGTCGGTCTGTGTCGTTGCCTCTGTGGCAGTGTTTTTTAGCCTTAGAAGGGGGCTGTAAATAGAAGACTTCAAAACAGCGTCCTCTGAAGCTGGGTAAAATTTTACTCCTTATGAAATTTAGATGACATCATTAAGTAATTTTTAGTCACCTACTTCTAACTGTAGCCCTAATAACCCATAAAGACAGGGTTCAGCTGTAGAGCACCACTCACCTGAAATTAAAACATGAGAAGAAACATTCTCTCCATCACAGCAGAATAACTCCACGCACATGCTGCAGCCCCAGAAGCTGAGTAGTATGGGTAGATCCCCACGGAGACACCTGGTAAAGTTCCAGAATTAACACGTTGATCTCAGAACCCAGTAATTTCAGTGTGCCATGTAACTCGGCACCATGCCTGGCTCATCAATGCCGCTGGAAGCCTCTGCAACGTTGCTAAATAAGTTACAACACTTTTCTTCCTTCCTTGTCTTTTTCATGTCCTAGTTTTGGGTAATCACAATGCTAACCAACTGAATATGGGTAAAATTAATCAGAGCCTGTGTTCCTGCAAAATCTTGTGTGTGACTGAGCTCATTTCTACATGCAGAGTTGTCATTTGGAGAGCTACTCTGCTGAAATATGTTGATGAGAAATAGAGGATGCAATGAAAATACCAAGTTTCTTGAAATGCTTGACACAGAGAGACAGTAAAGTTTAGGAGAATATGGAAGAGGTGAAGTAGTGAAGCAGTGTAAAGGTGTCAATGGCAAACACAATTCTTCATTTAGTGGAAAAGATTAATTTTAGTAAGGAAATGGAGCCTGCACTCTAGCTCAGACACTACAGCAGTCCAAATACTCCATCAGAGTCCCCCATTTTCCCCTCTCAGTGAAACCTGGTTTAACTCTCTGTGATTCTTCAGTTTGAGTTGCAACCTCCTTGAAACAGTGAGTTCTGCCAATTTAAGGAGCAGATAACTTTCAAGTCCGCTATCATGTCCTCATACTCCCATCCCATCTCCAGCTGCCTTGAGGCTCTTTTTGTGAGTGAATGGGTCTCGTCTGAGTAACTGCCACGGAGGAGTAGATACAGGTGAGTAATTGCAGAGTTCAGATCCCACTTGTGTTATAAAAAGGCCTGCAACAAGCACTGCTATTTATTAAGAGACAGTAAGCTTTTGAGAGGTGTTGTGTATTTTGTGTAGCAGAGTGCAGCCTGAGCTTTTATGTGGAAGTTTCTCTCTCCTTCTAAACAAAAACGACCTACTGCCCATTGACCTAATACGAATCTGTGATACAGTACATCCCACTGCCAGCCAGGACTTCTAACTAGAACACTTCACTGTGCTCTCTGAGCTACTCAACTTCTGGACTTGCATCCAGCTCACAAAAGGAGCAGCATCTCTCTCTTTTCCCTTGGTAAGACTCAGCCCTCAGAAATGTTCTCCAGTTCTCTCTGCTCTCTCAGTGGGCTAAGATGGACCATGTTTTTTGGACCAGTTTGCTCCAAAGGATCTTTCATTCTTCTCTTTAACTGTAATGTAAGAATTATGTCTCTGTCCTTAAGCTTCAGTGAAGAAAGGCAGGCATTTAATGTCTCATAGGTCAGAACTGAATATATCAGTGTCTTCTAGCCACAACATCTGTGAAAGAAGCTGATGCTTCTGTCAAAAGTGTTCAGTCTGAGAAAGGCCAAATTATCATCATGACTGTTAAACCTCTGTTGAGTTTTGTATTCATAGCATCTCCCACTTTCTTTCCAAGTCAGAGAGTTAGAAGCAGATAACAACACGAGAGGGCACTGGAAGATGATTAGGGAAGAAAGTAAGCAACATAGCATCTGGAAAGCAGAGTAGTCTGGTGGGTATTCCTCCCTGATGTAGAATGGGAAGTTCCACTGACCAAGTCTTATTACTTTACCTCCCACTGCTAAGAGAAGAAAACTCTTCTCTTGCAGCACCTTCATCAAAGAGGAACAATTGCCTCCATATTTAATATAGCCCCTAATCAAACCAAATCATCATTTCTCTGCCTAGAGACAAGACAGTACTAGGTTTTTAGATGAATGTTAGTGAGTCTTTAGTATACAGCAAAGAATTTCTCAGGAGTCAAAAAAAAAAAAAAGAAAAAGTAAGCCCAGCCTTGTTTAGTAATGTGCTTACAATTAAAAAAGAAATAAATACATCTGGGAGCTTCCCACCTTCAAAAGCATTGAAAGAAAATAAGCTGCATTCACAGTGGCATTAATCATGCTCAATCTATTTCCCCTCTCACTGCAAATCAGTGCAGTTTTCAGCTAACAAGAATGGGTGCCCTACTTGAGCCAAAAAAACCCTATTCCCCCTGGTAGGAGAGGCACTTAGCATGGCATTACCATCATTACATTCCAAGGTTAAAGGCAATGAAACTCCAGGAGTGGCAAAGTCAAATCAGTTCAATTGTCTGATTGTTCATACTCATGAAGTAGTAAGGCTGGCAGGGGTCCGGAATAAAACTTAGGGCTTTCCAGAGGAGCTCCTTTAAGGTAATTCATTGCCCTCTACAGTAGCTTAAATCAGAAAGGCTAGAATGGTCACATAAAATGTGGCTCCTGACATTTCTTAAGAGCAATATTAGCAGACAGCCAGCTGCTAGGCCAGATGTCAAAGGTGCATTAAGAGCACTTGGTTCGGATCTAACCCATTCTGGAGAAGTAGAATGGATTTGGCTTTGAGCGATGCAATAAAGAAAGATTGTGATTAATGAAGCAGTACAACTTAATAACATAAGTTGACTCCCGCTTCCTTCTCTCTGACATTTTCACTGTCCACAAAGCAGTTCTTTTACTTACCAGCAGGGACATGTAAAATGCTAATCATCAATCTGTGGGCCATTAAAGAAGTTGCTTTTCCTTTCTCAACTTGAAAACCAGGGATAATAGGTTTGGTTAACAGAGCTGTTCAGATAATGGAGAAGTTCAAAGAAAAGCATTCATAGAGTCAGCATGGGGGCTCAGTGCCTTAATCCATCTTTTTTACTAATCTGAGTTCATCGTTTAGGTAGGGACTGGAATTCAGGATTGAGATGGAGGAGAAGGATTCATTCTCTTTAGTGGGATGCTGCAGTTTATTATCGTCTAGAAGAGCAAAAGATGATGAAAAGATATTATTCCTTGTGCCTTATCATTTGAGCAGAGGGCACACTGACAGAAATAACCAGTTAGTGTCTGCATTTTTGGACTTTCCACTAGGTAATGAAGTAAAATGCATGCAATTTCGAATTCAATAGAGAAAACAAAATTGAACACAGTATCTAATAAACAGTGGATATTTATAGCAAGGAGTGGGCATACAGAGCTCTGTCTGTACTCATTAGACTGGTACAGAGAGCATCATGCACAGAAAACATTTTCGCATATGTCTGAGCTTCGAAAATTGAAGTGAGTGACAACATTTAGAACAGGCTTCCTGCAGCTCTGTAAGCCATTTTGCAGTCTGTGAGTGAAGAGAACACCACTTGTACAGTTCCAAGGAGAGGAACGGAATGTAATAAGTCCAAATACCGAGAATTAGTGGGAGGCAGCTGCTAAGCTATGATGGGCTATCAGAGGGCCCTGAAGATGCTATCAAAATCAAGAAGCCTGTCAAAAGCTCAGTCCATCTGAGACCTGAGACTGGATTAAAGCTACAAGTCTGTCATTGCAGGGCATCTAAACCTGCCATAACCACTGGCTGAATACTCTACTTTGGGTGTGCTGTATGAGATATAGGTCTGGAAAGTAAAAAAGGCTTTTCACACTAGCACTTGCTCTATAGAAGTGATTTACGTATTTTATGTATTATGCATCACATTTCAGAGCTAATTGGCCAAGAAATAAGCTTCAGTTTCTCCAAAAGAAAAAAAAAAAAAAGATCTCCCATACTGAGAGTTGCTGCAGCAAATTCAGCTGAAAATACGAGTATCTCATTCCTTACACTGTTACAGTAATTATACCTCTGCTTCAGAATACTTACCTTAGCATGCTGCTGAATGAAACATCAGGCTTGCAGAACAAGAAGGGTTTGGGTTCAGATAGGGGGAACTAACTGCAAGGTTCCACTTCCTAATATTGTATGGCTGAAAATAAAATATATTTTCCTTTCTCCTTCCTATTTAGTTTGCTTTCTTATTACTTATTATTTTGGGTTTATATATTTTTGTCTTTTCCTGAATTGGATAGTAAACATCCGTAAGGTCTTCTACTTTTGTAGTGGGTTTGGGTCTTGGGGAGGGATGGTGATGTTGGGCTTTTTGTCTGGGGAAATTTTTAGTAACACAGATACTCGCTAAAGGAAATGGCAATTTTACAAGATCTGTCAAATTTTGATTGGAAAGCTGGCACCAACACTGTCTATAATTTCTTCCACATTGTGGACTCTGCGTGCTGCAATTAGATGTCATTGCTGTACCCTTGACTTAAGTTTTCTAAAGAGGGGAGGGATCTCTTTGTAAGTCTGTATTTCCATTTCCACAGATATGTTACAACTCCTTGGTCCTCAGACTTCCTTGGTGTGCAGACAGGGAGGTGGAGCGATCTGTAAGGAATGGATGTGTACTCAAAGTAAATGCCACAAAATATATTTTGCGTATATTGCAATATTGCAATATATTGCATATATTGCAATTTATAATCTGATTTCTTCACAATAGGTATGACAATCTCCAAAAACACTTGTGACAGAATTTTTGGGTTTTTTTCATTTTCTTTTTTTTTTTCCTGTGTGTATACGTGTGCACCATTGAGTCTACTTATTTATAAGAAAAGAACAACCATAGTTCATACTATTGGAAAAATTAATTATGTAAACAGCGCTAACAAGAAGCTACTGGATATAAGCTTTAAAAAAATAGTGATGCACATTTCTCATAGTTCGAGCCAGACCTCACATAAGCAGCGGTATGAGAAGTTAGGTGCAACTGTTGTTAAAATTATATGCGTGCCCCTAAAAAACAGAATGAAAAGGTTTAGTGCAAAATAAAAGGTTATTCATTGTCAGATAATAGTTATGTGTTTCTGTTTGAAAATGTAGGGATTTTCCCCTTTGTATTGTTTCAACAAACAGGTAGCATCTTAGTTTGCCTGCCCTCAAAGAACAAAGATACTGACAGAAAACAATGTCATCACTTCATACTATAATAGATGTCAGAGTGAATGTAGGAATTATTTTCCCCAGTATTGAAATAAATCTGTGGTGAAGAGGACATCAGGTTTTCACTGTTTTTTCAGCAGGAAACAACCAACAATATGTATTACTCGTGCTTTACATACATGAAGAGCCCAGGTTGGTCCTTAAGTCTTATGTACAACAATATTAGAATAAGAAAGATGATAAAGGAAGAAAGAAGCAATGAGACATGGCAAACAAGTACATGGAAGGTTCATGAAAAGAGTGATGTATGGGTGCTCTACTGTGTATTACTAGGGTGTTGGCTTAACTAACTAAAGAAGGTTTCCAGGGCAGTGAAGATTTCCTTTATACCCCAAAAACTGTGTGCACTGTTCCTTTCAGGTTTAAGGTGTTCAACACAGAGATGGTCATGTAGACAAACCTACCTGTGGTAAGGACTGAGATGCGCTATTCCATGAAGGACACTGACTGGATTCTTGATGTCTAACAAACTAATATACACCTGTGTTGTTTAATATTTTAGTCACACTTGGAACACTTAATAGATATATTTTTTTTTTTCCTAAATTAAATAATTTTCTGTTTCACAGGAGCCAGTGGCTTATTCTGCCACCACCTCTGAGAGAAAGTTAAGGTTTCATTTGTTCAAGGAAACAGTAATAATCTGTTCTAATGAGAGTTGTAGCACTTAGGGCAGGTATTGACTGGAGAATGGCAAACCCAGTGAAACAGCTGAGAAAAGAATCTCAAAGGAGGGCCCAGAAGAAACAAAGGAAATCATGCTGCCTGCTAAGATTGCCATTCCTTTCTTTTTCAGTCCTGTACAACATCGTGGCCCATTTCTGGCTTCAGAAACTTTCATCTGGCTTTCTAGAAAAAACGTCTGTTGAGGGAAGAGCTAAAGTGTCATCATAGTGGTAAAAGCTTTCAACTTACTCCACAAAAGGACCATAGAGGTTTCAGCCCATGGGTAAAAGTGTGCAGGCCTCTATCAAGGAAGAGCAAACAACCTGGTGTTTGCATTCAAATAAATACTGCAGAGCAGCAAACGCAAGTATCATCTTGTTCATGTGTTTGTTGTTTTGAGTACATGTTCCCAAGCTGAGGAAGAAATTCCCCACTCTTTCTTCCCTTTGTGGCTGACCTAAAGCATCATGACCGAATCCAAGAGTCAGACATTAAGATAGGATCCATGATTGGATCTTATGACAGGGAGGTAGTGAGATAGATAAGGAAGTGAAAGCATATGGGCAGAAGTTGGAGAATGAAGGCACAATTGTTGAGCATGTAGAAGGAGAGTGATGTATAGGAAAGACTGCTAAAAAGGGGCCTTCAGTTAAATCATGCTCCAGAAGGCCAAGATAGGAGTGCATGATTGAGAGCAGATGAGGAATGGTCATATGAAACATGTAAAATAAAGACCATGGTAAGATTAGCAGACTGATGGTGAAGTGAAGGAGACCACTGTTGAATTTCAGTGCTTGCTAATGGAGTCTAAAGGACTCGAGACTAGGATAGGCTTTAAAATTGCATCCTGTTAACTTTGAAATCATGCAAAAATAAGCCTTTTATTCTGAAATTGTCCATAGCATTAAGAAAATTGAGGCCTGATATCCACCTAATGGCAGTCAGTGGTAGTAAATTAAAATCTTCAGTGGCTGTTCTGTAATTAAAATTGTGCACCCCTGGTGTGCAGTTTTCCAGGTCTTCCTCCTAGCAATCAACCACGGTTGATGGAGAAAAATACAAAACTTTAAACTATTCTTGTGCCAATGTCTTCAGTGTTGCCATGGATCTGGACCAACAGTGTTGCATTTAAAGGCCACAAACAGCACAATTTCGACCATATTCTCATAAATAATTGTGTTAAATTCATTAAATGGAAACAAGAATGTAGGTAGGTAAAAGTAATTATCTGAAATTTGCTAGTACACAGAGGGTAAACCACCAGCTGTCTGACTTCTCTCTTGGGATCTCTAAGGTTTCCAATTAGTGTACAATTCCTGCAGAGGAAAAAGAGAGTAAATCCATTCTGTGCTGATACTTAGCCTGTCCAATTTGTTTCATAATGATCTATTATGTACTTAAGGGGTAGTAATATAGATGTGTCCACAGAAATTTAATTTGAACATCAGAGTTCTATGTAGCTTTCCAGAAAGTCTATTAATTTTAGATCAATATCTATTCCATGCTAGAATTTCACTAAATGAAGAGAGCAAGCTGGCATACTTCCAGTCAAACTCCATCACCTTAGCTCTGCCCACCAAGGGTATACCTGTCTTCTACCCCAACCCTTACCAAACTCTCCCTTCACACACTGCCATACACATAGTGCACAGTAGCAGGTCTTTCTGCACAGGCACATTTGCAGTTAGAGTAATTTTATTTATGCCCTATGATTATTGTATTCTTCTAGGAGTAAAGGAACTACAGGAGTTGATGGTGTGTGTGTGGAGGGATAGTTATCTAACTTGGGGAGAGGCATATATTTCCAATTTTGACCTTAAGTCACCTAGAGTGGCTATATGTTTGTATTTTATCATAGTACCAAAGAAACATTGTTAGCGTTCCTTCAGTTCAAAGTTTATAATAAGCAAACGAAGTATTAAAAACCTGAGAATGGATTAGCCAACCACATAATACGCACCAGTTTTCCATATCTGATACAAAGCAAAGTAACAAATACAAGCTATCATGAAGCTGGGGCTGGTGTTCTTTGCAATACAGAATACTTTATCATTTTTGTATATTGTGATTGTACTTTCTGGTTGATATTACCTGTCCTACGTGTAGCAGGAATGTGTACAGTTTCCTTAGACTAATAACGAAGGAGCAGGAAAGGACAATGTGTTTGCCTGATGCTGTCTGAGATTTTCTCAGGTAACATCAGGTGGCTCAGGTCTATTACTGTAAGGTCATTTTCACTCATGCAGAATATGCAGTGATCAGACCAGTTTTGTTCGGCTGCATAATCTTGAAATCAAAACAATCCACAGAATCATGTAAGGTCAGCATAAGCCAAGTGAGTCAGTTTCAGCTGATAAAAGATAACCAATGGCACGCTAGACCTCCTGTGTAATTAGAAGACCAAGAAGTAGACAACCTCAGTGATCCTACTAGAAATACCCACACTGTGTTTACCTCTGAGGAATCTGCCTGATGGCAAGCAATTCAATGCTCTAAGTAGGGTGCAGAACTTGACAGCAAATGCTTCCTTCATTCAAATATTAAGTTAATTTCAGGTCTTATTTCATGTCTGGCTTGGTAGGAAACCTAATATGATATTAATACATTAAGATTTAGTCTGGATTCTGAAGGGTATATTAAACAAACTACTAGAGTGATTTTAAACACATAAATAATTCTAATACTCTTACATTGTAGAATGGACAGTATAAAATACACTGGCTTAGACATTATTGCATCTTCACTGGGAATTCCTTTCTTCTGAGTGAAGAGCATCTTGTATTTTGAAACTTCTAGTAGTACTCAAAAGCTATGGATCCAAGTGAGCCTTAGCGGAGAAGAAAACAGCAGGAGAGGGTTAGATGGCTAGGTAGAAAGACATTTTACTTGGATGCTGAAGTCTAGGTTTAAATCCTGAGCAAAGCTGTGGGTTTTCATTAGGCCTGATTTTTACCAATAGTTGTGTAAAAGTGATGGTTTCAAATGTTAGTGTAGAACTGTGAATTACATTTTGAGAGTCCTCAGTTGAAATCTTGAGTTTGCAGCTAGAGTGAAACACTAGGTTAGGACAGGAACTCCACATGTCTTTCATCAGACAGCCCACCACAGAGCTGGCGGAGATTGACCTCAATAACTGAAACTCTCTGGTCCAGCTTCCTATTCATGTTCATAAGAATTCACTTGCAGACTATTTCTCCTAGTCAGCAGAAATCTAAGTTAAAGCTCCAACATGTTTTGGTATTCAAACTCTCCCAAAGTAACTGCGAGTCTCTATTTGCTGTTCAGATGTTGCTAACATTCAACATGTTGGTCTAATTTAAATCTCAGAATTCGGGTATGAGAAGAGAAGGCATTAAATGAGATCACATCCTGCTACCACCTCTTATAGTGGAGTCAAGTGAGGTTAACTATGGGTGCAGACTGCAGTTCAATCATTGCACTGTCTTGTTGCATAGGATGCAACAAGGTCATTTACTTCTCCAATTCAGAGGACTCATATGACGTTAACAACTTCCTCAGTTAATTATTCAAGTACAACGTGAAATTACATACCACTCCATGTCCCATATATACCAAGCTCAATTACTGTCAAATTTGCTACTCAAGAAATACTGGTAAAAATTAGCAGTTATATTGAGTTTAGCTGAACTGTCACTAACCAATGACATGAAGTCCCATAGACTTTTCCCAGTGCACCTTCTGAGGTCATCTGTGGCCAGTTCTGAGTAGCTGGAGGTAAATACCTACCCTAGTTTAAGGCTCAAAGGTCAAGGAATATAAATTGCTGACCCAATTAACTGAACCAGGATGCCCAAATGTTAATGATTCTCAAAAAATATGTATAGGGGCCATGCAGAGACAATTGCTGCCCTATTTTTATATATAGACATACTGTTAAACCCACTGCCCAAAATTTATAATTAGATTAGCATAATTTACTACTGTTCCAGGCTGCTGGTCAGATGCAACAGATATCAATCCATTTACTACAGACGCTGCCCAGGGCTTATCTGAGGTCAACAACTGAGCCACAGTTTGTTAGTGGAGGTAAATGAAGTTAAGCAAATGAAAATCTTCATGCTTAAAGATATATTCAGGTCAAATACAACCTCAGTCTTCTACTGAGATCAGTGGAGATCAAACACTGAAAAATTCTTTGATCTCCGATTCTCTGAAGTGACATACCAATACAGTTCTCTATACGCCTATCAGTAAACAGCAGCTGCTGTGAGATATAGTTTCCTATTTGGGTTTAACAGAGATCAGTACCTGCCACATCTGTATCAGAGCAGTTAGCTGCAGCCAAGTAGAACTGCACTGTCTTAAACAAGGACCATGGACATGGAAAGACCTTGTCTTTTTTGTATAAAATCATTACCTGAGATTTGGTGCAGCCTGGGAATCATGTCCAGCATGAACTCTCTCTTTCTATTCTTCTTTTAAAAACAATACACAGAGGAGCTCAAATACTACATCAATTTATCTGTCAGAGGTTCTCATGGGCTGTGCATGTTTTGTGGATCACGCGTAAACTACTGTCCTCAGTTTGATGCAGTGTGGCACTTTGCAAAAAACAGGTGTCCTTTTTTGCCATTCAGTGGTTGTTCGAAGTCAGTCATAGCTCCAGTTTGCCTCTCATCCACAGGTCCCAGGCCCAGATACATGGTCTCAGCTCACATCACTGGGGAAACAGGTATGTTGAGATCAAGAACTACTAAGAAGTCTGACAAAAATGACTACACATAGACAAACAACATGATTAGACAGTGTGCTGTTAGCATGTTAATGTAGGACAACAAATTGAGATAAGTAGTTGATGTATCAGGTATTTAACAGAAACAGATAGGCTGGGAAAAAAAGCAGGTCTGCAGGAACATCATGAAGCATTACAAGCAAATATGAAGTCCTGCACATGGAATGGACTAACTCCATGAAGTTGTACAGGCAGGCTGGAGGACAGGTGGAGGAGAAGCAGCTTTGCAGAAAAGGACCTGACATTTTCAGTGAAAAAAAGTATCTACGATTCTACAATTTAAGTGAACAAAAAAGCTAAAAGCAGTTAGCAGAGTGTCTTTGTTTTAAAAAGGGTATCAGGTTTCTCAGTGCACCAGTAGGTTCTGTGATCTCTTCCCCTCACTGCATCTTCTCTGGCACCATGCAGCTGTGACCTGGGCTCAGATCACTGTGAAGAAGAGTGATGTAGCAAAGGACCTTTTGCAGTTCCCTGTGTCTTCTCTTGGGAGCCGAGGCCTTCAAGCTTCCCTTTTGCCTGCACCTGTAGGTCTGCTAGACCCAGACCTGCAGCTTCTACTTCATGACTTGAAATCACATCTGCCTCATCACTGCAGCATTGCCTGGCAATCAGAGCTACCAGCAGCAAGAACCACATTAACAGAGGAGTGAAGCCAACCAAAAATGTAGCTGGGGTCTTCTAGAAGCCCCATAGCAAGAAGCACAGTGGGCATACATTGAAAAAAAAAAAAAAGGAAATCACAGTTAGATACATGGGAACCTTTTTTAAAGGAAAAAGCAGGAGTCATCAAATACAAGAACAAGTAGGCAAGAAAAATTATGAAATTTCATAACTTGCAAAAGTTACCTGGGAAAGCACATGAGCAACATGATATAATTGTAACTGCCTTGTACAGAGAGTTGGACTAGACGAACTTCAGGTGATGCAAACTGAGCCCACCTATGTTTATGTGAGTTGAGGACAGTTCTGGCCATCATTTGCTCTACAGAGATCACCTGAGGTCAATGTGAGATGTAATTAGCTGCACAGAGGTCATTCAAGGTCAACCAGCTCTCATTGACTGAATAATGGTCATCTCAAGTCAATCTCAGAGCCAATTATCTATGCAAGGAGTCATGTAAGGTCAATCACAGTCCCTTTTTTCATGGCTAGGAAGTCATTTAAAGTCTAAATTAAACCCAGTGAATTTCACAGGGTAATCTGAGGTTTACCTTAGCATCAATTCAACAGCCCTCATATTTTGTCCAAAGGTCATCTGAGGTTAACTTGAGATGCAACCAGTTGACGCACAGATCATGTGAGATCACAAACTTCCTTGTGTCCTAGGAGTCATTTGAAGTAAACCTGAGATCCATTTAGCTGCCTAGAAGTCATTTCAGGACAAATGGGTCTGCTTTTGCAACCTGGGTTTATTTGATATCAACATGAGAGCCACTTACCTATTTAGAGGTCACTTAGGCCAATCATCATCCCCCATTTCCGTCTTAGGGGTCATTTGAAGTCAACTTCACATACAGCAAGAGCCTCTGAGTGTCATCTGAGGTCAATATGAGATCCAAGTACCTCTACAGGGGTCCTTTATGGTCAACACTGTTCTCACTTGCAGGAGGGGCAACCATCTGAGGTCCACTTGAGATCCAGTTAAGCAGACAGCTTCATTTGAGGTTAACCAGAGAGCCTGTTAGGGTTCATGTGAGGATTCTGAAGACTTTATTCAGAGGTTAACTCAGAGGTTATTTAAGGTAAACCTGAGATCCATCTAATTGCTTGGTTTGTCATTTGAGGTCAACTTGGACCCCATTTGGTGCCAAGAGGTCATTAGAGGTCAATTACAGTTCTTGCTTTCTGTCTGCATTCTGAGATGCAGCTTTCACTAAATCTACCCATGCAGCTGTGGCAGAGGTCATTTAAGGTAAACATGAGTTCTAATTCCTTATCGAGGTCACTTGAGGTCCAGTTGGTCCTTGTGGCAGCCCCAAGGTTTATCTGGGGTCAGCATGCTAGTAAATTAGCTAAAAGGGATCACCTGAGGGCAACATGATATACAATGATCTGTTTGAGGGTCATCTGAGATCAATGCTGCTCTCATTTGATATCTGCGGTCATTTAAAGTCATCTTAAAACCCAATAAATTGCCCAGGGTCACCCCGGCCCTTGTTTTCGTTCCATGAATTATTTGAAGTCAAATTCAGAACAAATTAACCTGTATGGGAATCATCTGAGGTCAACCTTAATTACAATTACTTACCCCAAATGATCATCTGAGGTCAGCCTGGCCTCCTTTGGTGCCCAGAGGTCATCTGAAGTTACATTGGACCATATTTCCTCAGGGTTCCCTGAGAACAACCTTAAACCCAGTCAGTAGCATAGATGTAATTTGTGGTCATCTCTAGCTTTCATTTGGCATTACAGGGTCTTTGAAGACCACTCCAGACCTCCCTTGCTCTCCTTGATCAGTTGCTGTGCAATGGGGATCTCTAAATTTATGCCCTTTCTTCCCAGTCTTTTAATCTGATGCCTAGAAGATATCTGAGATCTGACTTTGGCCTCTTATCTCTTCCCTTTTTTAAGGCCATATTTTGCCTCTATACTCCAATAAGGTTCCTCATAGGTTATGTTAAAACATTAGTTTATTTGCTCTGTCCCTGCAAATGGACTACTTGTGTCCCAGGTAGGCACACAAACACAGCATTGCAGATGTTTACACACTCTTCAATTCTGAAGAGGAAAATAGCTTTAGCTTGGTTTTAGTCAGAAATTTTTCTTCCCCGGTGATAGTATAAATTAGGGGATCAAATAGTCTTTCAGAATAGATCAAGATATAAAAAATACAGTAAAGAAAAGCTGAAAAGCAATAACAGATCTTGCCAAAGGTCTAGCAACAAGGAATGAGCTGACAATTCTGGTACAATCACAGCTGATGTGAAGGTCACTCCAGACAGGCTTTTTTTTTATTTCTGTGATCACTTCTTCAAGCAAAAAGTGGCTGGCGTCAACATTCTAAGAATGGAGAATAGATATAAAAGGTAGCTGATATAAAATGACATATTTGACAATGAGGTCAATGGTACACCATTTATCTATATCAGCTTCTTGTTTACACTAGTGCCCATACAGGCTTTTTCCATCAAAGATCTAGAAAAAAAGAGTAAAAAATAATACTGTCATATTGAAGTGGTGATGTTCATTTTTCTCAAATCTGCAACAGTGATTCGGTTTACTAACTACCAAGTTTTTTAGGAATCGAGCAGGCATCTCAACTCAAAAAAAAATTCCAAAGTTTATTGAATATCTAATAAATTACAATCTAATAAATAAACAAAACATCTTATAATTATCCATTTCCTTCTTCTGTTAAAAAAAAAAATAATTATGGGACAGGTGTAGAAATATTCTTGCTACAAGTATACTGATTAGAAGAATAGAAACTAATGCTTCTGCACCATTAAAAAAAAGTAAGAGCTGGAAACCACATAATAAATACAGAATTAATACCTGTTCCCTACCATGAGATTGAAAAAAAAACCAACTGCATTATTTTTTGTAGGCTTCTTTCACCTATTTTCCTTAAAACTTGGAATCTATTATTTCATTCTACACCTCTCAAAAACAGAAACATTTTGAAAATGTGTGTTTATTGTTTTGAAACAGTATGAAATAGGTTGACAAAACCACAACAAATACAAATTCATACACATAATAGACCTTCTGCTGTAACAACAAATGATTAACCCCAAATACACCACAACTATGAATAAAATAAATGGGGAAAAAAAGCCTTACTGACAACAAGGTTTGAAATTTCTGAATATTTTTCATATGTTTAAACTACATCTCCAACACAGTAGCTGTCAGAAACACATTTTGTTTCAAGTAATCTCAACTAAATTCCTATGGAAGGTTCTTCTAAGCTCATAGTAAAATGTGAGTTTATAAATACTTTGGTTTCAACATTTTATTTTCCAAAACTTTACTACCTGACTTATTTAAGTAAAGAAAGCAGGACTTTTATTTCTGAACCCACTAGAAATACAAAATAAATTCCAGAGTGCATTTTTAGGCAAAACCAAACATTAAAAATAATAATCAGGAAACCCTATGCTATGACATGCAAGATTTCTTCTTCCACAATAGCTGTCAAGCAGCTAGAGAAAGAACCTTGTCCTGCATACCTTTCATTCCATATGTACCACAGTTTTAATATGGGGTTTATTGCTGCTCCTGTTAAAGTCTGCTGGGTATTTTTTATATATTCAGTGGACATGGGGTTCAATCTGAGGTATTTAAACATCAAAAGAGAATGAATGCACAGAATGTACAGAATCTGTAGTAAGAAAGACACTCAGGACTCAAAAGAAATTAAGAAAAACTTTTTCAAATTATTTTCATTATAATTTATTACAGAACTATGGCAGACTTTGTGGGGGTACATCTTTACTCAAATATCCAAACTTACAGTTTAGTGAAATGTGAATCAGCCATCCCAAAACAGTGCAAAAAGAAAGGTGAGGCTATATTAACTAACCAGCAGAATCACTGGAATTTTTCAACTTAGTGTCTCCGTGCAAGAAAAAATTAGTGCTAGGACAGAAGTACATAATGGAATAACTTCAGATGCCTCTTTTTCTTGTTTCATCACATTAATACTTCACACTGGAAAAAAATAAATATCAAACACATTTCTATCAACTATATTTTAGCACAGATTAGTATCTTGCAAGGATCTCCAATTGAGGGGAAGGTAGTATGTACCTTGATGGGTACATAACAAGAAGGAGTGAGATTAATCTACACAGAACTATACAAGAAGAATTGAAAGAATTCTCACAAGTATTGCTATGAATGCAGAAACCACTCATTCTTGAGGCAAAGGTGGATATTCAAGAAAAGATCTTCTGAAGTATGACTTGTACATTTCTTCAAAAATTAAAAAGAAACAAAAGGCACTTGAGCCCAGCCTGGTGTGGCCCAGCCTGTGTTTAATTTGTGGCAACAACTGAGGAAAACAACACAATTAGAGCAGGACTTGAATTGTCCTTGGCTTTACAGACAAATGTATGTCATTTAATTTAACTGAATTTAAAGGCACACTAACACTTAGTGATTCTTTAGAGAAGGTTCTATCTTTAATGTGCACGCATGTAAGCAAAGCCAAATTTTAAGACTGCTGGAAGCAGAACTATTACCTTACCAGCAAAGGGACCAAAATGCACCATCATTCTGTAGAAGTGCAATTAAACATCTCTTTCATAGACAAGTTATCCTTTCTCATACATTGAATTTCTTCCAAAGAAAAAGTCAAAGGGAAGTACATTTTTTGCAAAACGAATAGTATAATCTCATAAGGAGGAAGGTGGGGAGTTTCCACAGAAATACTCTTATAAAACTACTTCTAAAAAGATAAGAAGCGAAAAGGATGTCTTCAGGTTCTCTCAAGAACTGAAAGCATCTTAGTTGAACATAGTGTTAGCGATTATTTCAATGCTATCATCAATATTAAAAGCAATTTAAAAACCAGGAACATAAAACTTCCAATTCCTATGCGCACACAGACATTTTGTAAATATACCAAATGAATGAATAACAAATAGCCCTCTTACACATTAAAATTTACTATCAGCTGTGGTGGAAAGTATGATTTTGTTTCTTGTTCAAGTATGAAGTTTTCTGCTCACTTACATTTCAACATTAGGTATTTCTACTCAATAAAAAAGTACAAAGTTGCTTTAATCATAGATGTGATCTTAATACAAAATTATTTGCATTAGAGATATTCCATATGAATATTTCTGAAAAAATCATATTGCAGATAATTGATTTTTGTGTTTGTGAACTGCTGAAATCAGGTGACATCAATGGTAACAGATGCAGATGCTGCAAAAGCATACATATAACTGCATCATTGTTAGATAAAAGTTCTATGTAAAGTTTGACATTGACAACAAGATGCTAAATATCAAGTGGAACACATTCTCTGTGACTTCTAAAAGCTTGTTTGCCAATTACAACTTTAAAACATTCTGAAGATAAAATATTATAAAGAACGGTGGTTAAAAGTGGAATCAAGTTCCAGGTTATTTTTTATATTTGTATTAAACACCATAGACTTATCAATTTCATCAATTCATAATGTGGGTCCAATAATCTAATCCTTCATTGTTCAATTTGTTCTTGATGTGTGAAAGGAATTCACGGCAAAGCTTCCATGAAATTTTTCAGTCTACCTGCTGTATCAGTGACTACTGTTTAAACAACTAATTCATTACTCATACATTCCCAGTTTGTCTCTGCATCAAAATCAACACTAAAGAGAAAGTAGCATTTCTGCAATTTTCTGGAGAGCCTCTTACACCCAGGGAAAAGTGAGCATGGGGCTAAGTGGGCTTTGCCACTGAAAATGAATGATTTGTGCACGTATATACATACAGTTATTTACTAAATAGCAGAGAGAGAAACATCAAATCACTCTCTCTTGAAAATACGCTTCTCACAGTCTTTTTCCTAAGAGAGCACAGGTTGGAACCATAATCCCCATTTTTTAAAAAAAAAAAATAAAAGGCACTGATGAGAGAGTTCATCCAGCTAAGGGGTGACCTGCTCCTGGCAATTCACTGAACTACGTGAGATAGATCAGCAGAAGAGCACCAAAGGGGAGTAAATAAAGATAGAGGGTTTTCTGTTTTCTGCCTATAGGCATCAGTCAAAGACAGACAGATGCTGCACTCACACACCTGCATTTTGTTCTTTTGGACTGACTCGTGGCTGTGATGAGTATCATGTTTTCAACCATGCAAATATATGGGCTCTGCTCACAACCACCACTTCACAGCCGCGTGTCATACTCCAAAGGCTCATCTGCATCTTCATCTCCTCTGGTGCTTGCCTCTATTTCTACTTCCAAGGCTGGAATGACCCTTTCCAATGTGTAGTCACTTCTTCTCAGATCTATGGCAAGAAAATGAATTCAACAATGCAGCCAACTAAATGTTTGAAAGCACATACACCCCAGGCAGTGTCCAGCCCAATGATTGGTGGCAGCTTGTTAGCCTTTTCCAGAAAGAAGAAAATCTGCAGTGAGACAAATCAGAGGCAGGGGGATGACAGCCCTGAGGGGACCCAAAATGGTGTGAGCTGATATGAATAAATCTTGCCCGACTGTATTCATTCAGCTAATTTTACCTTCTATTCAGAACACAAACAATCAAAAATAATAACACTGCAGTTTCTGTTTCAGAATCAAACACCACTTATTACTCCAGGAAGGCAATGAAAGGAAGGAGCTTCCCCCCCTAGAAAAAAATACGAGGATAGAAATTTATCCAGAAGAGCAATCTGGTTTGGCTTTATGTCTTTTAGATATGTCCAACATGAAACAGAAGTACATTCTATCAAATCTAACATGAGCAAATCCAACTAAATTAAGTAAGAAGGCTGCAGTGTATAGGACCCTATTCCTTGGCCAGGAAACCTCCAGTGGGTTTTTCCCTGGCTAATACATTGCCAATTTTCAGACTGTTACTCATCCTAAAAATTATTGCTAATGGTATCTGTAGCGAAGATCCTGGAAAAATGAGCTAACATTTTACAAAGCAAAGGAAACAATTCAATGGGTAGAAGTTTTTGTGATGAATACTAACATAAGATTGATAGCAAAAAAAGTCAGGTAAAAGAGCAGTATTCTCATATCTGCCTTTGCACAGAGATAATGTGCCTGCTATAATTTTTCAGCTCAATAGAATTTTGGTTTGTGTCTTTATAGCATGCCTTGGCCTTTACCTCCTAGCACATAAAAAGCAATACATAAAATAAAAATTAATCTTTACTTTGCATACCAGGAAGTTTCAGCCTCTTGCAGCAAGAGTTACAATGATGCTTTGTGATGAAGTTTCTTATTGCTCCTTCTCCTAGATTTGCTGGTCCAAATACCATCTTTCCAGATCTAAAAGAAATATTAAAAAAAAATCAATGACCTCAAAATAATACAGATGTAGGGGAGGGAGATGGTGATGATGATGACTATCAGTCAGAGATGTTAACCTTTTGAAAAGATCATCAAAGGTTAGCATACATCACAAGTTTCTTAGCTCTGTGACAGAAAACTGCCAATTCTGGTAGAGTACTAGCCTACATATACTCCATATTACTTTTCCTCCCTGATGCACCTCAGAAATGCTCTAATGGGAGGGAAAACAGACCCTGCAGTTCCTAATGAAATGCTCAAAGAGAATTTGCGCACAGTGACATCTAGACAATGTATGTCAGAATCTGAGTGACTCAGACTACTCATTCTCATCAGGCAAATGGTTTGGTTCCAGTTCTGATGGAGGCACCTGGGAACAAACCAAAGCTAGCATGGATTTAGTTTTACCTCATTTAAGAAAAGAAAGCCAAATGCAAGCAAAGTCTTAGTCATATCAATATGCAGTGCAGAAAAAAAAACAACAAACCCTCAGTATACTTCTGACAAGCAAGGCTTTAAAATTTATTGGCTTCTTATGCTCATTTCCATGTGTCTGCACTCAGGCCAATTCAGCACTGTTACTAGGGAATCCATTTGTGGAAGTGCATTGCATATTCTGAATGAAGCTGACACAAACAGAAGCTAGCTATATCCACACATGTATTAGAAGTCCCACATAGTGATAACATATTCTTAAAGAAGTCTGAAAGATCAGTGTTCATTAATTTTAATATTGCTCTGCCATTATTCTCAATAATTTAATTGACATTCTAGACATCACAGAACAAAGCACACAAGAAACACATCCAAAGAACCTTTATGAATGCTAGTATTTTATTTTAATGATATGCAAAGTGGAAACAACACATTTTAAAATCTGGAATCAATTACAGCTCTGAGAAGTTACAGAGAAAGATTTTAACTCCCAAATCTATCTGTAATCAATAGTAACAAAACATATTCTCTCTGAAGAAAGCAGTTTTCAAATACGACACTCTCTCCTTTCACATGGGAGAAAAGCAATGATTAGCCAAAATTACTGTAGACAGTTTAGTATCTATCTCTTTAACTTCTGGCAGACACTAAAGACTATCTGTCTCCTGGATCAACTGAAGGACTCATCAAGCTTCATTGCAAATTAGTTCATCAAACAAGGCAAGAAGAGACTTATTGTTTAAGTGCCATATATACACTTTAAATTACAAGATGCTATACCGCTATTCAGATCCCTTGGTATAACAAGGCAAGATACTGCAAGATTAGAACATAGTGAAGTATTTGCTTGGGCAAGCATAGAAAATTGAGAAGACTTCGATAACTCTAATGCTACAGAACCACTCTGATACTTCCTATGTTCTGTTATTTTGTGCAAAGTGCAGCAAATAGCATAAGACAGACTGATAAATTTCTAATACTGTCTGCAACATATGTGAAGTAATCTTTCCCCTCTACCCAGCACTGGCAAAAGTTGAAGAGAAATACTGAATTTAAATTTGAAATACTATTTCAAGAAATATGGAGAAAAATTGGAAAAATAAGAGGGACGACCAGCACTCTAGAAACCATAATAAACATGAAAAGACTAGGAAGTAGCCTAAAACAAAAAGAAATTGAAGGAGAAAATGTTGACTACCTTTGAGCTTGTTGAATTTTTTTACTCTATATCAACAGTCATGGGACAAGAAAGAAATGTTTAAAAAACAGATTAGGAAAAATCTTTCAGTTAGAAAACTATTGAAAACAGATGCTCTGGGAAATTTTAAGGTCATCCTTGGAAGACCTTAAGACTTGTCTGGGCAAGAACCTGTAAAGCCAGGAATGACATGGTGAAGAAGAACCAGCTGAACTCCTCAGGTCCCTTCTAATCCTACAGATGTTTTATCAATAACATCGCTCTCCAGGTTATTCAAAGTCAGATTTTAGCCCAAGGAGAGAAAAATACTGAGCCTAGGCTTCTTATTTCCCAAGCAGGTACATTAATAGGAACTAATGGGCTTAAAAAATCCCATGTTCCTCCTTTTGTCCAGAACCTTACCTAACAGTTATGCTCCCTGAATGCCTACCAGATTGTACCAGACTGGTCCTGGCTGGTAGGTAGTTAATGAAGACTATGCTGATGCAAAGAGTGTTCCTTTTAGTTCAGAGTCACAAATGCTCAAAACAGACAATAAGACATTTATAGGGCTTTACTGATGGAAGGTAAAGGGCTGTATCTTCATGGCAAGTAGTAGGTTTCCAAAGAGCAGTCCAAATAATTTATTATGTATGTTTTCGTACTTTTAGCTTCCAGTTCACCTGTTTCAGTTCTGCAGGTTCAGCAGAACTCTGTAAGAGTTCAGCAGAACCTCTGTAGAGGTTCAGCTCATGCAGATATTTCTTCTACTGGCAGATATTCATTTTTTAATCATTCAGCAGGAAGTGCACATCTCAGTAAATATTCAATAGATTTGTTCTTCAAAACATATACTAAGGAGTAGCTTCAGAGAACATGGTCTCCACTTGCTACTAAACCCTTCAGCCCATCACTATCTGCTTGAGAGCTTTCAAAAGGGAGAGCAAGGGACCTAGTACCTCTGACTCCTCCTCTTCACAGCTTTGTAAAGAGATTTCTGACTGCCACCACCATTTTTATCACTTCTCTCAGTAGCCCTAATGCACCAGTTCTTTCAAATTTGAAACTTGGCCCTCTATTTTCCTTACGTGTGAATCTGCTCTGCAGACACTTTGCACCTAGTGTCTGCAAAAGCTTTACCCACATGGACATTGTTGTGGATTTGCAAGTAGTACATGCTAAAAAGAGCATCCAGAGTACTGCTGCTGAGGCAATTCTTCCCAGTTTTCGAGTGGTACAGGACTCTATAGGGACTTCATTGTGTCATGACCCTGGTGCTGTGTCTCAATTACTTCTGCTTTTAAAGGAAATCCTTTTGTGAACATTACAACCACATAATTTTATCACTTTATACATTCTATGCTGTGCACATAACCAGATCTTTAATGGGTGTTAAATATCCACGAACTTACATGGATTTACATCAGCTCAGGATCTGTCTGAGATGTCACAATATCGGGCATAATTTCCAAACAGAACTGTTATTTTTGTCTTGGTATTGTAGATAAAACTGAGACACAATGTGCTATCACAAAGCTAGAGGTCGAATTTTACTATTACAAAGTTCATTTCAAGACAGTATGCAGAATGCAGGGCAGAAAAGACTCATAACAAGATAATAACAAGAGCCACTAAATCAATGGAATTGAAGAAGCAAAACATAAATAATTTAACTTTAAGTAGGGCTAAAATTTGAATCAGTCCCATCATTTCTCCCAGGCTTCTAAGAGAACATGAGCCCAAAGCAACTCTTGAGGCAGTGCACAGGTTTTGATTAAGTATCTTACCTACTATGAAAACTTAGACGTTGCTACTGTCAGAAATGTTTTTGTTGTGAGTACATGAAGGTTAGAGCAAAGACAATGCTTTTACATTGTTATTGTTATTACTGCTGAGGATCTGGTAGCTGCTTACAGAACCCATCCACGGTTTCACTGCCTATTCCTTTAAATCCCTGAATCAAAACAACATAGTTTCACAACTTACTGTTCTGAAGATTTCCCTGTAGATAAGAAAATCAAGCTGATTTTGATTAATTAATCAACACTTCATGTTTAACTAGGATTTGACTGTTTTGCAGATGATTAAAACCAAAACAACAAAAAGTTCTGCAAATAAAATCTGTGTTATCAAATTCTAGTAAGCATAACATAATTATTTCATGACAAAAATAATCTAGAAGGACACTAATAAGCTTCACAATAATGTAAATAAAGAGTATTTCTATTCTAAAGAGGATAAGCTGAGTTGCTACATGAAGCCCTGTGGTCTATGGCCACAGTCTTCAGTAACCACTATTACAGCTTATGCTAACACAGATATAAAAAATCCACTTGAACAACAGCAAACCTGACTTTTATACATCTGTAGCAACACCTTAAAAATGTTTGCTAAAATCTAGTGAATAACTATGTAGTTGACTTCTCTACCTGTCTATCCAAGCTATTCTTGTGCCTTTGTCACAGTCCTATGATCTACTTCGGTCAAAGACTTTGTCACCGTGAGGTGCTCAGCATATTTGTGATGTTGCTTCCAAAATAAACATTATATGGCTAATATACTTTCATTCAACATTAACAGTCATTTATTACTATTCTTATCAATGAAATATTAATAATGGTCCCAAAATTAAGAACATGCTTCCAAAATTAACCTGTCCTGCGTTATAGGCAAGTTATCTGATATTTCCATAGCTAATTGCCTTTCATATTAAATGAGACTATATTACATTATTTCTTCCTTCCAAATACAAGACACTCATACAATCACACAACATGAGCTGAGCAAGAGAAAGATTAGGAAGCTGAGCACAAGACAGTGGAGGCGCAAGGATGCCAGGGCACAGCTGCGTGTATTTAGGAAGACTCTCTAGAGAAGACGATCCTGCAGGACAACAATGATCAATACCACTGCTTCTCCTCTTGCTGCAGCCAATACGGGTGAGGAGCAAGGTCAGGACAATGGCCAGCATTCTGATCCTGAAATTTGATCCATGAAGGCAGACTGCTACATCTGTGTAGTCTTTCTAATTCTTGTAATTTTCCACACGTTATTTGTCACACAGAATGCTTAAATGCACCACAAGGACTTATCAGAAAAATCATCTCCTCAGCCTCTAAACCTACTGCATGAAACAGGTCCCATATACTGCCTGAAACAGTGCCTCAACATGTAAGGAAAACCAGATTGTCACATTTAAGTTACTGATGACCTCCTTCAGTGCAAATCTGCGAAGAGACTTACAGGGTGTTCCATCTCCTATTCCCACTCTCCCTGCACAGCTCTGGAAATCTCCTGTGCTCCCAGCACAGCAGCATAGACTCTCCCCACCTTTCATAGACCACTTCCTACATGTTGTGAGCCGGGACACTTACAGCCCCGAAGCACACAGTCCTCCAAAGCACAATGGAAGACGTAGTCTCCATTGCCATTACACCTTTATTTAACCCAAACATCACGTGAAAAATAACTAAATCTCTCCCACAAAACATATGCAGATTGTTGGCAGGACATCTAAGGGAATGATAATTTCATCACAAAGAAACCTACTTTTTGTCTTCAGGTTTAATCACAGATGGATCTGTAAGGTTTTCTCCAACACCTACAACAAAATCAACAGTGTATGTTACAAAGGGAGGTCTTCACGATTTCATAATCTGGCATTTAACAAAAATGTAATTATCCATTTTCTTTGTAGATCATAAAATACCATAGTTAAAGTGGTCAGGAGTTAAAAAGAAAACACTAAGAGTATGAAAATCCATTGAGTATTGGCAAGAGTACAGTTCTTATTACAGCCCCGACTTCAGCTGCTTGGAGGTTTATTTATATGTAGATGGAAGCTTTATGCAAATGTACTAAATATTATGCTAAAGCTCAACTAAGCAAAATGTGACCAACTGTAAGAATCGAATGTAAATTGGATTAAAGGTATTAATCAGACATGGATCTTACTGATGTCAATAGATCCACTCCTCAGATACATTCTTTTCATGTAACAAACATTACAGCCACAATTCTGTGATTTGAAAATGCTTCATCTATTATCCCTTTTTCCTTCTGTGTGGCTATGGAAGCATATTAAATAAATAATTTCATTACCTGAACACTGATACCTACGTTGCAGTTTTCCACAAATTGATGACATACTACCATTTACCATTTACCTTTTACCAAAAAGCTCTTTTTTCTGTATCTGGAGATGTTGTGCTTTTCAATAATGAAAAAAGTCTATGATCACGCAACATGCAAATATTTTTATTTCAATAGGCCACTGGTGCTAAATTTATATTCTGCAACAAACACCAGTGAAGATTATGGAAATAGCACATTGTGACTGAAATACCCTCAAATTGCAATACTCTTCAGTGAAGGTCATTTTATTTAGTATGCAGAGATGGCTATCGTATTATATAGTAAATGGTAATAGAGATTAATTCTAATAGAACTCCTAGGGGAGCAGCCCTTGCACTTTTCCTCAACTCCAGATTAGAGAACTACAAGATACACACAAAGTAGAGATTTCAGTTTGTTTGAAATGGAAACTGAAGCTTCAATCTTGATGAGATTTACATCAATGTTTAAATTCTCCATGTTTGAGCCAACACAGTTGGTCTGGAACTGCTGAGAGCTATATAATAAACCCAAGTAAACTTCAGACAAATTTTAGTAGGCTATGCTGAAGACACACCTACTCTCTGTATTATTTTTCATGTGCAGCTAAAACCAAATGAAGGCAAGGACTGAAATATAGGTTTATTTTGCATAATAAGCATGTCTTTTTGTAATTCACAGCTTCTGGATGCTGTAAAATGTAAATATGTTAAGTCGCTGTCTATGCATACACATTTCTCTTGACAAAAATGACAAACAATAGTGCTTATACTGTTTGATGGGTGCTGTTCATCTTCTGAACATTGTCAACTGTTTTATCTCCTTAAAATATGCCATGTTCCCACTTACATATGTATAATAAAGCGATCACTTGCTCTTTGAAGGATCCACCAGATTTTGTGAATAGCATTGAGGCTTGCATCTCATGTAAACTGCTTACAGATTTAGTAATACGAAAAATAAAAAAATACAGATAGCAGTTTGCACTCTTCTGACAGATATACACATACATGAAGTGTGCATATATACATAGGTATGCTTGAATGTAAGTATTATTTATATGTTTTAATAAAAATAAACTGTGGAGTGGGCTTTTTGGAGGGCGCTGGAATGTTCCAGCACTCTTTATATACCTCCTCCCTTGTCCATTCAGCCTAGGCATATTTGAAACCAAATTATTTTCCTATTATGCCTATATTAATCCAGATTGTTTCTGTGCATAGTAATTTATCAGCACTACACAACAGATATTCAGGGATTTCTTGACCTTTGCCAGTACATATATGAGAACAGAATTCAGCCCGCTCCTCAGTAGTAAATTTCCTTTTGAGAGAATTGCTTTTCATTGGTTTTCAAACAGTGGTCCCATGCTAGCAATCACCTTGCAAATCCAGGACAAGGAGCTCCCCACGCGTGTACACATAGGTCCAGTGAGAGAAGGCCAGCATCAGCTCTTCCAACAAGCTGCTGGGAGTAATCTCGTCTCCGTTGTTGTTGTTGTATTTCCGAAACTCGCCAGTCATGTACTTCTCAATGGTCAGCCACTGGTTCGCTGAATGGCAGTAGATGAGGAAAACTTCCAGGAACCTGTAGATATAAATGTTGTTTATCAGGAACTGGCAGGGTAATGAAAATTCGAACAGTCAGCACACCGCATGATCCAAAGCAAATATATCAGAAAGGAGGACACATCTTCCCTCGCTGGAGCATTTTGAACAGCAGGTGGTAACAAATGGTAGAAAATACAAAGGCTTTCTCAGTTGGATAATTCTCAAAACAAAGGACTTGGCCAGAAAGTATAGTTTATGGCCAAATAACATAGTCTTATTTACTCCAGCCACTGTAAGTAAGCTATATCAAAACATCTTATGTTAATCATGTAAAAGGCAATTCTTGCCAAATTCAAAGGAACAGCATTATGAAGAAGCTGATTTTGCCATCACATTTAGCTATAAAGACAAAGTTCAATGATGCGTCCCTTTCCTCTTAAAAAGTTGTTTAACCATCACCAGTCTAAGCAGCAGCTATTTCAACACACTATTTTCCGAAGAAGGCTGCACTAGACTTGGGACACAGCTGAGAAAAGAAACCTTCAGCATCTTGTACTTAAATATGGTGATTTTACCTTGGAGTATAGGGAATAGTATGAGGCTTCACTTGATTGAAGGTATAGATTAACTTCTGGGCAGCCCTTTGCTGTTGGATCTCCTGAAGAAAATGATGTTATAAACATTACTTTCATTTTCGTGAATTAATGTGCCATGAATTCATCAAAATAAACCAGCAAACACTTGACTGTATACTCTTTACAAATAGAACATATACCTTTAAAAGTTTTTTATATAAACCTTTTTTCTTTCCAAAAGATAACTTCAAACATTACGTCAACCATACTGAAGACATTCATATGTAAGCAGTGTAACATTTAAGGCACATCAGGCTATACCAGTCAGTATGCCTTCAGGTCTGAACTCACCCTCAGGCAGAGATGTAACACTGTGCCACCATGAAAGACCTTTTGCCAAGTCTGAACCACCTCTGGCAGAAAAGACTTCACAATAAATACTTGTCCCAACTTTAATACATCATTCTCAGACCAAGTACAAATGACCTTCATGGCCCTCCGCAGACCCCCATCCATCTCCTCCCGTGACAAGACTTGGATCATTGCAGCCATACCACGCTGGGACCAAGAAGACATGCTTTTATCAAGGTTCATAGGTGAACTTTCTTCTAGACGATAAACCGTCACTTCCTCGCCAGCTTAGATAAAAAGAAGTGTCGTTAGCAGAAGTCACACATTGCAGAAAACAGAGAGAACTGCACTTTGATTTGGTATCTTAAAACGACATAACATTTCACATACCTTTGTAGGCCACACATTAAAAGACAGCTTTTCAATCATTACTTTTCACTTGTGTGAAAACATCCTGAGCCAAAATTTACACTACTTACTAGATACATTCCGCTTAATATCTACTGTGATAACATAAGTGGTCCAAAAAGCTTGTAGCAAGCCTCTAAAAAGAGATGAATCTAAGACCTCCTGCATGCTTCCACACAAACAAAACTCAGTGATATCCTGGTCTGTATAAAGCAATCCTATTTGCCAGAGATTTTTAAGTACTTAAGGATGGTCGAGCTTTGCAAGTATGCAATTTTAAAGGGTTACCATTTTATCTCCAGTATATGAACTTTAAATATCCTGAGCATAGCTCCCTCTTTTTATGCATAACTTTCTCAGAGAAAGGAATCCC
Organism: Cuculus canorus; assembly: GCF_017976375.1. NCBI lineage: Eukaryota > Metazoa > Chordata > Aves > Cuculiformes > Cuculidae > Cuculus > Cuculus canorus. The sequence continues at coordinate 26,362,422 of NC_071441.1, read as the reverse complement.
ACATGAACAAGCTAAAACAAATTCACAGGGATTTTACAGTTTAGGTGTCTTAAACTAAGATTTGCCTTTTTCCTAGAATTCCAACAGTACTTGTACTGCACAAAATTACAGATGTTCTGCTCCTGTGAATAACATTTTTCTGAAAGCAGAACAAACCTGGTGAGCTTTACCTCAGTCACATTCTTTATTGTTTCTCAGTATAATTGTAACAGCATTCCTCTTTCGCAGCATAAGTGAGATACCTTTCTGCTGCCATCATTTGTAACCTAACAGAAAGGTGTACCGATTTTTTAAACTTGGCTTTTCTTCTTGCAACTCACATTATTTGCCATATCAATGCATAAGAAACAGGTTTTCACTGGCAGGTGTGGTAAAGTAACTATGCCTGCAAAATCGCAAATGGCATAAGGAAGGACAAACTAGATTTAGAGTAGTAGATTTCATCCCTGCTCCTGAGCCTACCTTCACCACTTAGCACAAACTTAGATACTGTCAAAAGACACAATTTGCATCTAATGTAATTGAAAATAAATCAGGGAAAAGCCAGTGTTTTACATAAAAGACAGACACTTGAATAAAGATACTATAACTAGACCCATTTTTTAATCGTCCACCAATACTTCATTTTATTATCTTTTGACGATTTAGTACCTAGAAAGGTGTCTCCTGGGAGCTTCAAAGATTAAAATGTTCAATATGCTCATAGCTATATTAATTATCTGCAGCAATCTGGTCCCAAGAAATCCTATGATGCTGCAAGTATCAGCAATCAGTTGATGAGAGACAAAATATTCTACTCATTGAAAAGAAGGCACCTAAGTCTCGAATCTCTACAGGCAGAGCTTCTGCTGTTGTAAGCCGATGCTGCACACTAATTTCAGAACTCTTCCAAATTATTTATGTATTCTTCTCTCCAACTCCTCTGTTACAGCACATTTCTTTTTTCATTGGTACACTACAAGTCTTCTGTACCAGGTACAGGAGTAGTGCCCTCTACAATACCTCGGTTTCTCCTTGATGGGATACCGTACATGTGTACCTATATGTGTGTGCATGTGTGTGTGTGTGTGTACAAGAGAGAGAAAAACAAAGAAAGAATGCAGGTAACCAAGGTTAAAGGGAAACTTTTTGCTGTCTTCAGCTACACAGGTTTAGAGAAGATGGGAGTTAGATTCATGTCTGAGGTTGAAAGTAATCACATGAATGTCATCATATACAAGATACAGCAAGGGAAACTAATACTGCAAGAGTTTGTCCAGCATAGCTAAGGAATCTTCATTTATAGACATACTCAAAATGCAGCTGGATAGGCCCTCAGCAACCCGATGTGAATTGGCCACAGAGAGACCTCCAAAAGCCCCTAACCTACTGTATGACTACAATTCTACCCTGATTCATCTCTTTTGAAAAACAAGAATCGCTGAAATTAATCCAAGGAAATTTCGCAAACATAGTCTTTAGAAAGATAGTGCACCAACTACTTTATAAAGCAAAAAACATAACCAGGAAGTTGGTACTTACCAAAGAGCTGGACTGGTGTAAATGGTATGGTCTGAGCAAGTCTCATTAAGTTGTTTCTTTCAACAGCTGCAAACAACATAGATTTCACTATACTGAATAAACAAAAAGCTGAGTTTCAAAAACATCTGGCAGTGCTTTACTGTAGTGTACAAAGCAAAGGAGGCTGCAGTGTGATCCTGTGTCAGATCTGAACATCTTTCTACTCAGCTAGCAACTCCTTCTGGCACATTCATGGTATCTCACAAGCATCAGCTGCCACTCTTTCTGTGTTAATGGATTCCCTTTTTGCAAGGAAGTAGGTTTTCTGGTATAAGACCCTTGTGCCCTGGCTAAAAGGACTGCTTCTGCTAACTTTTCATCCTCCTCCTTTCACTAAGGGCTGTCACTACTTTCTCCTCCTCCTGGTTCCAACGCAGCAACATTTATGCTTTGTCAATGAGAAGTACTAGCCTCAGCTGTCCTCACTGTCCATCTCTGTCAGGCTCCTGGGAATTTTGCAAGGAAAAATCCAAGGTTGCCTTGCACAGAGCACAGTTTCTTCATCTGGGCTCTTTGCCAAATAACATCAGTAACATTATTATATGTCCCTAACTGATGCTTTATTTCTCAGGCAAACACCTTCAAAACTTCAATGTGTCAACTGAATATTTATGGATTCATCCTCACAGTGACTCAGTTAACAGGAAGAAAGGTGGGAAGTAAGTTGCAAAGTGGGTAAGACTAGAACAAGGAGGCAACTCACATGCCACAGTGCTGTCTGTCTAATTTCCCTATTCAATGGCTGAAGACAAAACTATCATCCACAGCGAAGAGCTGTGTTTCTCTGCAGAGAAACCAAAAAGTCCTGATGGCAGACTCTTCCAGAGCTTGGACAGTCTGCTTTTCTTTGTAAGAACACTTCTCTGAGCAGCAATTAATAAGACATTACTTAGCCCAGAAGGAGAGAGCAAAGGGGACCCATGACATGCCAACCCAAGAATTAAAGTGCTCATTTGAAAAAAAGATCTGCATTTCAGGTTTATATATTCCAAATTAAACAGGCATTGGTTAACATTTCTTAATAGTTTTGGAGCATGGACTGAAAATTAAGGTCCTCACTTGATGCCTCTACTAGGAATATGCTCTAGTCATGAAATTAGTGCATAGCAGAGACAACGATGTGAACAGAGGAGCTGCCAGATCTGTGCCATCTGTCACACCCTGTCAGGACTCGTTCTAAATCCTCCAAAAGTAATGTGAAATGGACTTGCACCAGCTGCTAAACTTGGGTCAAAATTCAAGTTCTTTTGGGACTATAGAGGCACAAATGTATTTGCCCGCACAACATCATAGCACAAATAATGTATAAGCAGTATATGGTGAAAGATGTTAGTATCACAATTTAGGGCTTAGTTGGCTAAATTTTATCCTGCTTTTACTGAGGAATTAAAACCTACAACCAGAAACCACTGCCATATGTGCTAAAAAGTCCTACTTAATCTCAAATAGCATGCCTGACAAGAGCCAAAATAATCACTGCAACAATGCCTCGATGCCAGAGAAATTACTCCTGTACACTGATTACAAACCAAGAGCTGTTATTACCAGTGAAAAATCGCACAGTTTTTTGAACTTCGGGAGGCTGCTAATGCTTCTGATTTACCCTAGCCTTCCCTTTAAAGGAGGCCAAGTCCTACAGGCAACAGAGACATCTACCGGCAAGCTATCCATAGCTCTCCTCCGGGAAATCTGACATCCAAGCCTTGTGGGAAAAATCTGTGCATACTCAGTTCAGGAAAAGACAGGACTGCAGGCAATTAGCATCTAAATGATTTATTCCCTGCCAGATTTCCAGGAGTTCATAGGTATATAGACACAGACTAAGTAGTACATGACCAATTAACTGAAGAAACCAGTTCCAGAAAATACAAAGGAGGATATGGGAGGTGTGAGGGAAAGTGATAGCTATAAACAAACGAGTGCCACTTCTCCACCCGCCCCCTCAGCGGGAATTTGAGCTCTATTCATTGTTTCCACTGTTATTTTGAGAGTGAAAATCTACATTCTGCTCTGGATTTGCCAGAAATACCCAGAATGGAACAATTAGCAGCAAGAAAGTAATTCATAATTTCCTCACTGGAGTGTTAGTCATGAATTAATAGAGAATCTTCTTAGCAGTGAGCAACTGTGCAGCTCTTCAAGGTGAAAATCACAGAGGATGACAATGTTCTTCTTAATTTTATTAATTACTCAGCCAACATTCTGGGGCTTCCTGCTTACCTGAGTAGTGATGATGCAGGTCTTGGGATGTTTTTAAGCAGGCAAAGGTACCTGAAATAATGTTTAAAGAATCATTACATTATGATGTAATGATTTTTAATTCCTTCCATCCCAGAGTTTGCAATGAAACAGATTAATCATAATTACTATCTCAGCATTCTACAGAGGAAAATTATTAATAGGCTTTAACAAAGTTATAATGTATCATATATTGGCAGATTTCAGTCATCAATGTAATATAGCCAGATGACTTCTTTATTCAGGGAAATGGCAGGAAACTTTCGATATTCACCTCAAGAATACGTAGCTTCTCTAAGCCAACTACATGTCTGGGATATTAAAAGCACTTTGCTGTCTATCGTGCTTCAGACCCTCCCAAAGGCATGATTTTTCCAACTCCACCCTCAGTCATTAAGCATACCATTAACTACACTATCAAACCAAAGTAATAATAATACTGATTAATCCACAACATCTAAAATGCTGTCAAAATACATACAAACAGATTCAATGGTTATATATTTAACAGGCACAGCCAGATCAAATTTGGTCCAAAAATCTTTTTTTTTTGTACAAGAAGTTTTTAATAAATGAGCTTGTTTCCATTAATTAGATACAATCACTTTGTTCTGTTTGAAAACAATCATTCAAAAGGCCATATTTCAGAAAATATGCATATTTTACTACTTTAATTCTGAAAAGCAAGGTAAGCAAAACTGAATCTTTATCAAAATATTTGTACATTACACTTCTGTCCTTGGTGTATTTTACTTTCTTATATTCCCCCATCCAGCAAAAGAGATCTTAAAAAAAACCTAACAGATGTTGGAGTATGGGCCAGCATTTCCACTGAGTGCCCTTGGTGATTCAAGGCCCCTTTTGCTCTTTCTTGCTGGACGCAACTAGTTTTGCTGCATTTTGTATGTTGGAAAACAACAAACACGAAAAGGGGAATGAGGGCTAAGTCATTCCTTTTGAGGATGGGAAAACTGGATTTTAATCAAAGCAATTGTGCACTCTAGAGAGCAGACCCACAACTCACTACGCTCACAGCAGAGTGCTTCAGCACTGCAGTGTTTTGTGCACAGGCAAACCCAGAAAGAGTGGATTGAGGGGCAAATAAGTCTAAAATCAACTCATTTCTGCATCACAACTAGCCTCAAAAAGAGATAGATGCCCAGCTGCTCAGTCTCTTACAGCTGAGTGACATGTCAGGAAAACTGGAAGATGGACTAAAAGGCAACAAATACTAGTCATGTTAACTAGCACTCTGCTTTTGTGGAATAAAGTATTTTCTTGCTATAACCTTTAATTTCTTCATTGGCTATTTCATGATAAACTCCATCATTCACTGACTTCATAATTTCAGGGAAACCACACAAACAGAGGAATCACACCAAACTGTAACTTGAAAAATCAAGAACAAGTTAAAAATTTAATATCGCACTCTGTCCTCAGGTATACACCCTGCTTTAACACAGGAGGTCTCTTAGACTGACAGGGATGAAAGCAGGACCATCATTGTAAAGAGCTTCCTCCTGCTGAAAAAGATAATGTTACTGGGTGAACTAGAGGAAAAAAATATTTTTTTCTTTTAATATTTTGCAATTATCACAAGAAAAACATGTCTTTATTAAAAAATCTTTCACTTTAAAGTATAAATTAGTAACTAACATATGAAACAATAGTTCAACATTTTCCTATAGCCCATCAACTATAGTACATTAACTTTGGTTTGGATTTCGTACTTTAGAATTGTCAGAGTGAGTTTTGCAGAGTGAGTTTTGCAGAAAGGAATTAAAATGAGTGACAAGCCACCCAAAACTTACTGTCGGTTTCCTCTGAAGCTCTGAACCTGTTCAAAAGAAAACATTTGATAGTTTATTGAAAAGTTTCTGTCATTAACCTAATATTGGTGCATACAAAGATATACCATCTATGTGCAGGCAAAACTCACAAAGGTTTGATCAGAAATCATAAAACAAAATAACTCTCATTTCAACTTTGTTCACTGCGGCAATCAGCAAATAACCTTCAGTTACTGGAGAATAGCCACATTTTTCTACATGTTTTTTTCTGTGCTTTATGTCGAGCTGCTCTTACGATTCTACACTGCTGTTCGTATCGTTTATACTGCAATAACAGTATCAGTTAAAGAGCAGTTCAATCATATACACAATAGTTCATTTTTCAATCAATGCTAAGATGTATTCAGAGCTACCTATGCCACTACCATTGCTTGCACAAAAACAGACTTTTATACTGATGGTCCTTTGGATTAGCAAGGCTGCACAGAGACTACAGCATCAGTATTAACATTAAAGCAGTCTTTGTTACAGAAGAGAGCAGATATGATTCACCTCACCGACCAGAGAGATACCACTGAAGATAACCAAGTGACAGAATCAGGCCATTCAACAGCCTTGTAAGTCCTGTTGGTAAGTATGCAGTTTGCCTACTGCCTATAAATGACTGGGTATGGGAAAAAAAAAAAACCAAACAAATGAAAAAAAACCCACAACCAAGCACAGTATGTTTTTTCCACTTTCCATGGTGAAATCACACAGGATGTGATGGTTTTCTAGTGTCTTTTATTTACTACAACCGCAGCATTACTAAGTAAGAGAAACATAAGAAACTGAAAAAAATAAGAAAGAAAAGGAAAAGGAACATAGAGGCAGCATTGCACATGGAAAAAATATCCCCAATATTAAGATAAGGATCAATCAACCTGGAAAAGGAAATAAAAATAAAATAAAATAAAATAAAATAAAATAAAATAAAATAAAATAAAATAAAATAAAATAAAATTCAAAACACTTTTGATATCAATATACTTTCAATAAATATAATAAAAGCTTAATAATTATTAAAAATCCATCAAGATAATCAAGCTAAGTATTTTGTAAATGTGCAGACTTAGTATCAAATAGATTAATCAAAGAATGAGAGAAACTTTCAGGAGCTGCTAGTACTTTTAATTATTGAAAAAGAAAACATGCAATTTGCACAGCAAAAGCAAAGACAAATTTTCTTGCTCACTAGTTTGGCATAATGGCTAGTTAAAGATTCTATGGTGATCTTAGTGACTGAATTAGAAAACTGGATTGTTAGACTGAAAAGGGATCTCTATTCCACCTAAATTATGCACTTTGTTTAAATGGATCCCCTTTGTCTCCATTAATAAGTCTTCATTTAAAGAAACTTAAACACACTGAATTTCCTCAACTTTCCAATTCAAATAAATTTCTTATCCTAAGTATATCACAGAACTGAAGGGGAAACCTGCAGAAAGCATAGAAGCCTCCTAAAAGCATGCAATTGATATCTTAATATATTAAAAGTACATACGAGGAGTTCCTGCTCAGATTATTTTTCTTCATGGTTCCAAATAAGTTATTACTCAAATCCTGCAAAGAAGAGAGATGCTTTTACTGGTAAAATCTGCACATCACTGTCATATACACACTGTGCAACTCAAAAAGGTACAATCTTGAAATACCTATTGTTATGCTTATTGTTAGTACAAATAATGACACTGACAGGTGAATCACAGCACTGCCATGCCTGCCCTAAAATGGAACTAATTTGCTCACAGTACAGTTTTCAAATAAACACACAAATTAACTCAATCAAATAAAACACTCAGGTATCCGCCTATGTCTCAAAGCACTCACAAAAGCATGTTAAAGGCCTTCTAATATGGACAGTATTAAAGAACTTTTTTTATATGGGAAAATTCCAATTTAGGGATAGACTTCACAGCTATTGAAAAGAAGTTGCATCCTACAGTTCTATAGCAGAAGAAGGTAACGCAGCTTTCTAGTGATATTCAGATCACATATGTTCCAGGTCTTATAATTAAATAAGTACCTAAAAAGATTTATAAATTTCCAGCCATATTAGGGAAAATTGGGCCAGCTGAGCCTTTGTAATGTGCTGCTCAGAAATAGGATTATTCTTCTGAATAGTAGTCAGGAAGATTTCAATGCTAGGGGAAAAAAAAAAAAAAAACCAAACCAGAGCCCCCCCCCCCCCAAAAAAAAAAACTCCAAAGACCACAAAGTTTAAAGATAAATTAACTACAATTCAGCTATGAATATTATCTGAAACTTAACTCACAATTCTTTTATTTCACTCATATTTTCACCTTATAGATTGCTTTGCAGAAATGAAAGAAATCTTTAACAAAACCAAGCTTTCCTACACACACACCCCTTTGCTCTGCTCCCTGCTACTCACTAGGAGGGATTTCTGAACCACTGGTGTTCAATGGGTAAATCTCAGTAGATACACCCTGGCTCAGCTCAGCAAAAATAATGGACTAGGATGTGCAGTCTTAGGTCTTACCTCTTGAGAATGCCTCAGGTAATCACAGAATGGTATGGTATGCCTACTGATGTCTTGATTTTTCATTTTCTGGTGCATATAACCAAGACGTTCTAAACCTAGCCAAAAGAGGAAGTGTCAGCTATTTCCAGAGTGTAAACAACCTGCTCTGCTGCTACAAACTAAAAACCTATGCAGTCCTATAAAATAAACACCTATATGCCGTATTGCCCCAGCAACTACGTAAAGGGTTATAAAAGCAATAACATAATTTCATAGGGTTAAAAAGGACTGTTTCCATTCTCAGTCAGCAGACTTTGGAGGAGTGCAGATCTCAGATCATCTTGTGCTGAGTCACAGCATTTCCTGATGCTTCTCCCAGCAGCTTGAGGGATGAAGCCAGTAAGCTGCATCACAGCAAAGCTGAAAGATAATATGAACTATGCAAAGGATTTCTGAGAACTAAAGAGCTGGAGAATTACTAAAAGAAGAGTAAGAATGCCATTCCCTTTTCATTCTAATCGGAGACAACACAAAATTCACTTCTTCCCTTTGGAAACGTGTTTCTGAGCAAATGAATAACACATGCAGAAGATCTGCCAGCAGATACAGTACCACAGCACTGCCTGTGAGTGTAAATGCCCTAAGAAATTCATGCAAGAGTTTACTTCTGCAACTAGCCAGGTTGCCACTTTAGAAGACAACTGAAAAGAACAGACAAAGATATCATTCTTCGCTTCCCACATATTCCTGAGAATTAGTACTGCACTATCTCTTACATGAGAAAGAGTTCTCCAGAAAGATTAAACTGGCCTTCCACCGAACCTATACCCCTTCTGACACAGCAAATAAACAAGCTGTATGTGTCTGCAATCTAATTCTAATTCTGTAAAAACTATGCCATGAGGTGAAAGTGATGTATGTCATTTTTAATTTGTAATTTTTTTATTTACTGCTTCTTCATAAAAGCTGTTTTGAATTTTACCATCTGCAAAATATCACATACTTAGCTGACTGAAATTAGATACAGTGAGCCAGTTTTTGCTGTGTTTCTCTTGCTCATCCCAGACATTGATCTCTGCAGGCTCGGAGCTCACTTGGGTGTTCTGGGGACAACCATCCACTGTAATCACCTGGCAAGACACAGACAAAACGACAATTTATAGGACTAGTAGCACCTCTGCAGTTGCTCTGGCAGCCTATGTTGTGGCCTTTCAGAGCATCGCTGAAATGCAACTGACTGAACTCGCTCCCAACTGAGAAATAGCTTTCTCCATTTTTTTCACAAGTTGCAGAAGACATGTTGGTTTTATCTAGTACAGCCTACTGATGAAAAATCTAGTGCTACCAGGTTTTAAAACAAAGTTTTAAATCCCTCTGAATACTTTCAGAGGTATTTGGTCTCAAAGTTCAACTAGAAGATCTGTTGCTAACCTGAATATCTTATGTAAACAAATCAGCCTTCAGCTTTTAACTCATTACATAGAGATAACTCCTTCCATCTCACAAAGATCCCAGGAACCTCTTTATATATATATTTACATATCTGTACACATACATACAGTTACAAAAGTTGCTGGATACATATGATACAATCAATATGTTGTCTGCAATGTGCTAAATGTTTATTGGATTCAGAGAATCCATCTGCAGGACTATTGTAGGCAGGAGACAGGCCTGGCTTGCTTGTTTACAGTTGCACACTGCCTGGATGTGGCTCACCAATCCTTCAGTCTATCCTAGACAACATGAAGCCTCCCCAAGTTCTCCTGCCAGCTAAAGTGCAAGGACTGATTCCTTTCTACGTAAAATCAATAACATCCACAATATACTACCTAGCAAAGTCCACAGATTTCAACATGTTCAAAACTGACACATTCAAACAAAAGAGAGATTAAACCAAAGCCAAACACACCAAAAAGATTCCCGAAATCGTGTGCATCATTTTAAACGTATACATTTTTAACTAAGCTGCATCACAGAACTGCTCTTAATGAATCAAAAACACAGTTATGGCACACGTATTCTCTTGCACCTGCACATACCGGCACCTGAAGGGGTTTTGAACTCTTCTTTCCTCTCTCAGTCTTTCTGTCTTTGTTTTGTTGGTTTGCTTTTCTTGCCTCACTGTAGTGTTGCCCATTGGATTGTAAGGACTCTGTGGGAAAGAGTCAAAAACCACCATCAAGCTACAAAGCTTTCGTTTAGTAAGACAGGATGTGGTAGGATTGACAGTTGGTAGATCTCCAAGGTAACCTGAGAAAGACTTGTGACACCCAAAGCTAGTATTCATGCAGTTCACTGCAAAGATGTGCATCATCACAAGATGCTAAACAACAAATGTTATCCATCCTCTCATACTACTCATACTTAGAACTGGAATCTGTTCTATTTCAGTTGTTGGTAAGCTAACTCGGCAGTGGACAGGAAGGGTTTTAAACTGGCTACAAAAACATACACCTCTTAATTCTCCACAGATCCATCTGACCTACGACACTGCTAATGCGTCTCTTAGGGACTCTGTAATTTATATAGACTCCTGTCTTGTGTTGCATAGCATAACCAGGGCAGGAGACTTCCTCAGGCCAAGCACAGATTCCCTAGTTGTGCAGCCACAGCTGTGGGAATCCCTTGAGATGGGAAGAACAAGAGTGGCTGACACACAGCTGTGTTGCAGCCTGGATACGAGGCATACTTCAGAAATTCTCTACAGCAGTCACACCCAGCACAAAGGAAGTGAAGGAGTAACTTTGGACTCTCTTATACTACCCTCAACTGCAGCTAATACCTCATGGGTGCAAAGGAAGCATTTTTATAGTGTCTTGGGCTTCCCAGTGAAAGATAGTGTACAGGTGTAGTGTAATTACCACCTAGGGCCTTGCAGGTTTTCCCTCTTTTCTCTTTCTTAGATGACTGTAAGCTGTTCCTCCTGCAGAAACTCCAGTGCCTCCAGAGTGGTCTTATCCAGAAGGAAGTGCTGCGGTTTAGCTTGTTCTGAGAGATGATGCAGCTGTGACGTGATCTGTCTGAGTTGTACGAGAAGGACTTTGATTCTCTTATCTGGACACGCCTGGGAGAACTACCCATGCAATTGCAGTCACCGTCATAGGAGGAATGTAGGCACAGGACCTTCTTCTGTTTCTTTCTTGAGTTGAAAACTCCCTTTTCATCACCTTCAGAGAATCCCCAGTTCACATAACCACACTCAGCTTCTTCCCTGTCATTGCAGGAGAGTGTTGCACCCTCTTCAATATCCAATGATGGCTGGAGATCAAGAGAATGATCAGCCTTTATGTCATTAGTCTTTTCTGATGGCAAACTAATAACAAAGTCTCTCTGGCTCCATTGATAATCTTCTGTCTCTTTTCCAATGACAGTGACACTCCGCAAGTTTTGCTGCACCACAATGTTACTTTGCAGTTCATCTCTGAATGCATCATCCCTGTACTTGGCAGGAGTACTCAAAAAGGACAAATTTAAGGTGACATCCTCAGAGAAAGACCCTCCTTGGTGATCCGGGGGCACCAGCAAAAACTGCCCATACCTAGGTGTTGACTTACTCTCAGAGGATACTCCTGAAGTGAGTGTGTCACTTTCTATATCTACCTTTTGAGAGTTGTCTTCTACCGCTTTGTTGCTCTCGGTCCTCAATATATGGTGTTTGCAATCTGATGGCCACTGACTCCTTACCAAGCTCCGTAAGAGGGAGGGTGGCATGCTATAGTAGTGGTACTTCTTGTCATACAAACACTCCAAGCTGCTCAAGGTCTTGGAATAGAGTGCATTGCTCCAGCTATGGGGCAGTTTCCTACATGTTCGATGTTTTGTGTCAGCCAATAAGGCTTCTTCCACCTGCAAGGTGTCTACAGCTGAAAGCACTTTCAGGATATCTACTGTCAATGCAGACAGGTCTTGCAAATGTCCTAGCTGGCTGTCCAGGGAGAGTAAAGACTCCTTGATATAAAATACTTTCTCATTAACTTCTTTAAGCTGCAGAAACATCTCCTCTACTCTAGATGGAAAAAGAAATGATAATTAAAATAACAGATCTTTACTTCTGTTTGCCAGATGATGAAGGAAGCCATTAGCATATTCATAAAAGTCAGAGTTTCAAACAGCCCTTTATTTTTTGTGACTTCCATTACCATGAATATCTGCATTTGATAAAACCCATACAGACTTACTACATGTCATTCAGATCACTAGGCCAACAGCCAGTGACTTTTGAAGAAACAGGCTTTTTGCTCAAGGAGCATCTATTTTAAAAACTGCTCTTTTCCTGCTAATTTCTACTCCTTGCTATAGAACTACAGCTTTGGAAATTCTGCATTGTCTATTGCTGTAAATGCAAAATGCTATAAAGCATACACTTTGTTAGGTAGTTCTACATTTCTTGTGCAAGCATGAGAAGAACAAGGCTCACACAAAGCTACAGACATTCTTGCATTTCTCAGATACTAGAAACTGCTGGGAAAAGGGTCTTCCCAACAACCTATTTGGCCTCTGGGAAGAGTTTCTGTAAGTCTGATGCCAACAGTTGTCTTCAGGTAAAATTCAACTGCCCAAAACTCAAAGCCTTTTTTTTTTGTGGTCTTCAAATTACCAGTGAACAGTGCAAGAACTTCTTGGCCTGGAATGATATAATTTTAACCAAATCATTGTCTTCATGTTTCCTGAAGATTCTGTCTCTCGTGCTCTATCACTAAGACAATGATAAACTAGCTGCAAGCAATATGCAAAAGTTGCTCCTTTCCTTTGTCACTGAGTAACTAAAAGATGTAGTATTTAACCAATAGTTGAATAAAATCAGTGCTCCAAAATATTTAACTCATTTACATTTTCTTTTATTGATTTTATATAATGCTGGGAAAGGTGTTTCATCTTTGCACAGAAAAAAAAAAACCCAATCCTTTCCATATCTATACTTATCCACTAAATGAAACCTTCTTGCTGTAAATTATTCTGCAGCTTTTGAACAAAGCTACTTATTTTATGTATTTTTCAGGGGGAATTCATTTTGCTTGTGTGTTTCACTTTAGTATGCAGAAAATAAGATTATGACTAGGCAAAGATTAAGAGGCTATCTTTCTCCTGGCAAAACAAATTTATTATGTAGGATCAATATTGACATTCCATAAGGCTTTTTATAATGCTCACTTTATTTCAGTCTTCCCATTAAACTTAACAGCAGGTTTGCCATTGACTTCAATAGAAAGCTAAATGAAGCAAATACTTAAGAGTTTTTGAAACCTCATTGACAGTTGTGTACTGACATTTTGCAAATCAAGATGCTACATTTCAGATAATGCTACGTTTATATGTTTTTTTCTATAAACAGCAGTTGTTACCAGTCACAAGCAATACTCTCACAGTGTTCCTATACTGCTAAAACTTTAAATAAAAATATGAATTGAATGCCATACCTTGGCATGTTTTCATGGTGCTACCTGATCTGCAAAAGTGAAACTGAGTGACATTTTATTGTACCCTTTTAACCACACTGCACACATCTGGGAATGCAGTTCTGTCAGCAATGCTTCCCAGCCAGGTCTACCATGCAGTACAAACAGATATATTAAATTTCCATCCAATTAGCAATGTTTATGCATGTTATTGCTAATGTTCACGGTGGCCATAACCTGTTCCAAAAGCATTAGCTTATCAATCTTTTTTACATGATAAACGTATACAAAGATCACAAATCTGCAGCAAAACACACCTTTCAGTTGTGAGACGGATCCTTTCACTGTCACTGGAACTCAGGCTTTCATTCTTCTCATGAAAATATTTTTCTACACACTGTTCCTCAAAGTCATGGAGTTTCTTTAACTCCTCATCATTCAGGTACAGCTCTGCACAAAGCAGATAGGAGTTGATAAGAAGTATGCTGATAGATGCATTTTTTTATTAGTATCCATGGGAAAAAAAGAAAGCTCTCAGAACAGCATTCCTCTCCCTTCCTTGGCAAGAACAAATGAGACCTAACTCCATGAATGTGGGCTTATATATAAAGACTAAACATGTGAAATACATGTAAATATGTTTTTATCTTTCCTTAGACAAAATCACTTTCCTTAGAGCAAAACCATACTGACAAAAACTGCAGTGCACTCCCTTTTAAAACCTCAAAAGTACATGTCCAAAGAGCTGGTCACAAAGATGTACTTTTGCTCAAACTTTTTTTCCTTTATTTTGTTATACATATGCGACTCGTGAGATTTAGATATAGACACATAAGACTTACAACATTTTCACTATAATTTGGTCCGGGCATTCATTTAGGACTAGTCACTTATAATACAGTCCTTTAAGGCACTCGAAGCGGCAGAGCTTTCTTTCACCTAACAGCTTCACATGTTCATATGTATAAGACATTAAGCAGGATTACTGGTTGAAAAAGTTTTAAAATGTTTAAAACTTCACAGCTTGGGCTGCTCATGATGCTATTGTTCTAGCACGTCAAGACTTCTGAGAGAAAAGGTTAATTATAAGTCAGTATAAAGAAATGTATAGAGTGGAAAGCTGCTTCTCTGACACATCTTCCAAGCTCCGTTTTTCTTTCCATAGTTGCATTGATCTTCCACAGGGTGGCACTGGTTCCTCATTGCTAAAACTCATTAATTGGAACCACACCAAAATTCAAGTAGAAGGAACTTAAAGCAACGCACAGGCCTATTCTAAAAGGGACACAAAGGTATATAAACAGCAAAAAAAGTCTCTTTTTGGGATAAGTGTAGGCAAGGCAAGAGCCCTCTTCTAGCAAAGGATTTTTACGTGTGCTAAGCAGTATTTCAGTTTTCCTTGTGCATAATGCAAACCCTCTGTGCTACATCAGTGACTTACTCTGTGCATGCATATAAAATAAGCAGTGCTACTTCAAAGGTAGCCTCATGTATGCAGTCATGACGGAACAGCTAAGCCTGGAAGCAGCTGTAAAACCCTTCAGCATTGATTAGTTAAGCCCATTTTTTAACCCTGTAACCATCTGTGAGCATGCCAGATTATCTTCAGGGATTCATGTTCTGCAGAGGAAATCCTAAGTGAAGCAGAACATATGCAGGGGTCTGCTTACCTCTGTTATTAAATATCAAGGGTGTATGTTGTATCAAAAAAGGTGAGGCTATAAAATACTATGCATCAATGACACCCAATGTTTTTTTTTTTTATATAAGGTTGCAGCCACCAGCCTCTCCTCTTCCCCCACTCCCCTGTCTCACCCTTCCAACGACCAAGTTCTGCTATTCATTCATTCCCACCCCAAAATCCTGTTGTCTCCTCTCCACAACGGCTAAGCTTGCTCCTGGCAGAGTTGCAGGAACTGGCAGCAGTGGGAGAGGGAAGTGGCATCACCTTAAATATGCATTAGCAAGGATTCTGGGATGGAGAAGTCCAGGCTGAGAAGGGTGAAGAGGTGGGGTTAAGGTGCAATGGTAAGCAAGTAAGCAAAGTAAGGATGCAGTGAGGAGGTGGCAGGCCCCTGTGGTCTCTCTCTGCATCTGCCATCACTGTATCTCCTCTGTCCTCGGGCACGGCAGCTACTTTCTCTCGGCAATTGTTTGTCTTTTCAGGACAAGTGTACAGAAACGTATACCTCCAGTATTGTTTACTTTCTTTCAAAATACGGCAACCTTAACCTACAGAAAAAGCTGCTGTCACTATTTCAGCTCAGAGTTGTGATATATCTTGATTGATGCACAGTCTGCAGCACAGCAAAGACTAAATACACAGCAAAGCATCCCCTAGTCACTTTTTCCTACAAGGCTTCTCAGACACACAAGCTAAATTCAGTTTTATAAATAAAAAAATTCTCCTATCCAAAGAATCTCTTCTTCATTTTTCTTTTTAGGAACTGAACTACAAAATGATGGGAGGCTGGCAAAACATTTCTTATCAGCTATTTCTTTTGGTCCCCAGATTAGCTTTGCTTACTTAGTCCAACATCGCCTTCTTCTTGATCCAGATCATTCGAGGGCCGGCGGTGGAAGATGCAGTTTATCAGAAGTCCAATGTGGCTCAGGAGAATGAAAGGTGGAGGCAGCCATGGCTTCTCATGGTAGGTCATAATGTAGCGGTACCGGTTGTACTTCCAGAGGGTGTTTGATATGGATTTCAAATCATAATAAACATTACTGGGAAGAGAAAATGAGGGAGAAAGAGAGTAAAACACTCTTGTGAGGAATGCTCCCAGTACAGCAGAAGATGCTTGTCTACAGATCTAATTTGATGCTGAAGAAAGGTCCCATCCCTCCAGTGAGGTAAATCAGCTTAGCAACTTTCAATTAACAAAGCAGCAGCATGTGCCTGCAGCTAGTGCACTGAGAATGAGATCTTCAAAGCTGCCTAACGGATTTGGAGATCCAATTCCCATTCACAATAATGGGAACTGGGCAAAAAGTATCCCTGAAGTGGCTTTGAAACCTCAGCCAGATTAGTTAAACTTTAATACACAGCCTAACTGAGAATTCAGCATTGTCTGCCTCTTTGGACTGGATTAAATGTAGAAGTCAGACTAAGAGAAGAGTGTTAACAAAACAGTTCTGCTGCTCTTCAAATTCACTCTCCCTAAACAATACTTGCTGCAGGAGGCAGCTACAGGAGCGATTCTTCTGTAAGGTACTCTTTGGAGCTGTGATGTTACTAAATGCGAGTGTTGATGCGCTGAGTAATTTCCCATTTCTGCTATCATGGACCCAAGTACAGAAAAGCAACTTTGTGGTTTCTGTACTGTAATTTCAGTTGCATCATAATACTAGTCACCTAGTATATAATCACAAAAACATCAGCTTCACTTCTGGGAGCATAATTTAATACATTGTTCATACCCATTTTTGGTCCTTCTGAATCAATGAAATCACTAAGCATAAAATTTAACTATCATATTGCTGAAGATTTAAATTTAAAAATAAATCAAATTACAATTTCACAGCTGCGTATTAAAAAAAAAAATAAAAGAAGATGCCTTGCCACAATTTCAGGAAAGGGATTTCTAATTGGAACTGGGAATAGAATGAGTTTTTCTCATTCCATTTTCCTGAATATTAATCACTACATTTCTTCATCTGATTTTTTTTAACCTACAGCTGACTTTTTCTTTCCCAGAAATACTAGAACTCTAGGAAAAAATAATTAACTGTTCAGGTTAGACTGCTCTTTACTAATATTTTACAGAATTTGATCCACTACAAGGGTTTCCCTGTTAGAACTTTAAAGGTTACAATTACCTTAAAGACACTGATTATTTACTACAGAATTATTCTGAATTACTATGGAATTACTAAAAATTACTATAGAATTACTGTAAAGACCCTTCTGGCTTTGGCAGCAGACTTTTAAAAGCAGATACTTAAGCCTGCTCGAGTTAGATTTCAGTCTAGAATACATAACAGGAATTATCAAATTGTTACCTAAATGAAGAGCGTGTTCCTACAAAGTCATTATCATCTTCCCTTGAATAACTTTCCACTTATCTGCCAATTTAAATCTTGGGCTACCCTATTATGAATATTATATAGACTCTCAGCACAACAAAAAAGACTTTTAGGAACAAAGAGCAAAATACTTCACAGATGAATGCACGTTGTTTGTTTGTCAACTGCAGCTGTCCACTTTCACAGACTCAGATTCTCTTTAAATGGCAAAACAATTCCGGTGTTTGCTCACCACTCCCTTCTTCTCACCCTCTTGCTCCCACCACTCTGGTTTTTTATTCACCAGGCCCCTATGGATATAGGGCAACAACCATCATCAACATGCCACTGCTGGGGCATTTTTGGTGAACAGCTTTTGAGGAAGTGTTGGTAGAACATCTATTAATTTCTTTTGGTTTTGCATCAATATACCATGGTACCTACTTAAAAAAAGCAATAAGCAAGTTGACCATGATGATGTACTGCACAAAGAGGTAGACAGCTTGGAGGAATGGTGTGAGGAAGGAGCCAGGAGGACAGTCTTTCTGGGTTTCACAGACTGAAAGTGAAGGACACACAGAGCATGGTTAGCATAGAAATCACAGCAGAGCATACCAATGGCATGTGTTCCTCATTTGCACCAATGCAAGAAACAGAACAGTCTTTGTTACCTCATTACTTTCATCCCTCTCCCTTACTTGTTTCTCTCTTCCACAAAGATACATTACTAAATTTCCAGCTAGGAAGTCTACATCCACATAAATGAGACCTGAGAGCTCTTCATGATACTACTGCCCCACAGTTTCCTTGGCAATTCAGAAGCTTTAGACACCATTTCATACATAGCAGTTCTTATGCCAGTCATCCCAAATTTTTGTTAAGAGGAAAAATGATGCAGCTGAAATGTATTTGCAATGTGGCACACAGTCAAGTAAACTGAAATTCAATTATTTAAACCTTATAGCAAAGCTCCCACTGACTCCACTGTGGAAAGGATAAAACATAAAGGCTGTTTTATCAGAGCTGGAGTGTTATTCCTCTAGAGTTTCAGCATGTGCAACAGGGTATACATCTACAAATGTCTCTGAGATGAAGCAACAAAACATAGAAATTAAGGGGTCCCTCTTAATGTTCTTATACAGTCAAAATAAATGCTTCTCAGTTTTTATAATTTTTAATCAAATTTTACACCATCAACATGTGGCCAAAACTCCAGTAGCCCAAAGTGGACATTTTCCTGCACATATTAAATTTAAGGTGTTGCGCTGTGCTGTGAAAAATTACCTACCATCTATTTCTCCAGCATAGACCTCACCAAACATCATCCAGTAGGGCTGAAAAACGATATCTCGTGCCAGAGCCCATGAAGGAGGTTCTTCTGGCGAAAGGATTGCTTTTCGTGACACTCCAAAACTCAAAAGGACTATGGCCATCATGACCACAATGTAGAACATGTTTGCTGTCTGGAAGACATGTTGCATGGAAGAATTAGCTGTGTTAACTAGATGTAAAGGAGATATGTATTTCAGGGAAAAGTATCGATCACTGCTGTTACAAATGAGAAGATAAAAACAGGGCTCCTAACCTAATATGCTGGAAAAAATGGAAGTATTTATTTCTATGGCCTAGACAACCCAAGTATTTTATAGAGGTTAAAGTCATCCTGGACCAAAAAAGGCTGCAAGTCTTACTTGCCCCTCAATCCCTCCTTAAGACGTCAAACAAGAAGTGAAAAACACAGAGACTTTATGATTGTGCTTTTCCTCAGTGGTATTTCTTCCAAATTGAGAGCAAAGAATAGCAGTGAAAATTATTTTGCTTTCTAACACTGAATCAGAATTACTATGCAAGACAGAATATAAAAGCATTAATAAGATAGTTCCCAATAACTGAGGGAAATTGCAGGGAGAATCTGCAGATATCCCTCAAGACTAGGCAGCAGTGCAGCAGCAGTTCTTAAACCAAAAGAGAAAAAAATTAACTTTGATCTCAGAGAAATTTTGCCTGCTAAAATGGGATATAATTATTTGAATCAAAATGTAAAATAATAATGAGACAGTTTCCAAGAGCTAGGGGAATTATCTACAGTAGTGAGCCTGTCTGTAATACACAGCGATTTTTCTTTCTCCTATTATCAAGCTGGATCAGAAACTCAACTTATATACAACTCTTCTCTAAGGAACGAAGCAAAAGTGGCTTTTGTGAATAAATTCAAATAATGAATAAATTAGAGAGAACAGAAATCTGATTATGGTCAATTCACAAGCAGAAAAAGACATGTTATTTTCAGGTAATATATTCACCATGAATTATGATGTGACCTCTACTTTGACCTCTCCTCCTCTTTTATGTCACTTCTGACTTTTACACATTTCTCAGTATATGCCTTAACTTAAAAAAAATAAAATTGCTCTAAATCATAATACTTACCATTTTCCCAATCATCGTCAGGTATGGGCCAGCATGCTGGTTCACAGCAAAAAGATCAAGGAGCCGAGCATACCAGAACACTATATCCAAGCAGTAAAGTAGCCTCCCTGCAGTTTGAACAGGGGGGTCGGACCAGCGCAAGCCAAACCCAATCATAAACAGGATGATAGCTATAGAATCAGTAAAATTCCAGTATTCATAAATCCACACTTTCACTTTTTGGCAGAATTTTCCAGGTTCTGAGATAAATACCTGAGTAGAATGTAGAAAAAAAACCCCAATGAAACTCCATTAAAATCACTGATGTATTCTTTAACCTTTTCTGTCTGACTTGTTTCATGATATTTGGGAATGTACCATTTTTTTCCTTTTTTTTTTTCTTTCACATGCACATGTACTACATATTGCCATTCACTGTTAATTGAAGTTTGTACTTAATAGTGTGGTATTGCTCAAGTATGCCACAACAAACAGAATGGCTCTTTCTAAGGAAAAATGGATTCCAAGCCTGGACTCATTCACTGAAGAGCACATTCCTCAGCAGAAAAGACCAGCCAGTATAGAACTGTTATGCATATGCAACATTATAAACTAATGAGCATTTTCTAGAGGAATGGTCGCAACTTGCATCAGCCCTTTAGAAAGCCTGTAAGTCATGGAAAGTACCAGCCTAACCTTGCTGATGGGAAAATAACTAATGCCTTTTATTTCAGACTGAAGATACGAAGAAAGATCCTTGTATTCCATCAAGGACATGCTAAAAAAAGGAGTGCTGGCAGCTAGCAATGTAAAGAATGACAAGTTCACTCCTTGAACTGTGAGGTGCCCCAAAGGGATTTTAAGCCTCACTGAGCAAATGTGTGAAATGGAAGCTTTGGAAGGCCATAAATAAAACCTTTCCATATTGTGCAAGTGAGGCCAATTAAGCAGTGCTATGTAAGATCACACTGATAAGCACCAAGCAAAGGAAAAATTTTGAAATGTTACAGCCCTGATCCTGCAAGAATTTACGTGTATGAACACATTAACATAAACAAGTGATTCTACTCAATTCAGCTGGACTAACTCACATGAGGAACCAGTTGCAGGATCAGGGCCTAGGGCTTTAACAATTAGGTGATACAATCTTAGAGAAACAGAAGTTTGAAGTTATATATAACAAGGCCCTCAGCAGTTAATTATCTGCAAGTGTGAGACACAGTGTCCTACAGAGTCCTTGCCAGCAGACCAGAACTAGCTTATGGACTAAAAAAATCAAGTAGAAGACACCAATTTCAAAGTCTCCAATGAATGTTAATGCTAGAAAGAAGAGCTGATGTTTGCACTGTCCCACCATCAATATGATGCAACAGCACAATCAGTAATTTCCAAAGCGTTTGCTGTTTCACATTCTATTCTTTTCTCAAGCTTTGTGTAGATTTTTTTCAATTTTATCTCATGCAGCTACAGAACTTGTATGTTTATCCAAGCTTCAATACACTTCCAGCATTTCTGCTGCCTTTTGTAACCCTCCACCTCTCTTGTATCGATGTTGCAGCCTTCTAAGTGATCTGTTATAACAGCGTCCTTCCCTCAGAATAGACCGCTTTTTTGCAGTTTTCTTCCTCTAAAAGTATAGCATTTCAGATGTCATATAAAAGACAACTCATACTACTGTTGTTTACTATGTGCTGATTCTACAGTGACGATATGTAGATATGTCTGACCAGAAACAATAATTTGAGAAATATATAGCTATGCTTGTCCCCAGTCTCAGGTATGGAGTGCAAGCTGTGTTCAGAAGCTCAGATCTAATCTGCTGCAAATAACTGCTGTTAGATTTGACTAGAATATTTTTTTCCCGTACCCAGTGAATCCAGCATTAAAAGTGAATGACGTTTTTTTCTCGGTTCTGTTTATGGAGGCTCAGTTAGACTTGATGGAGAGCCATAGATTATTCTACATATAACACCTATTAATTGATAACAATGTGCACACTCAAAGTAAATATCTAAAGAGAAAATCCATATACATTGTAAGAAATCTAATGCTCCACTCAAAAAATAAAGAAACAGATGTCTGCCTCTGGGCTTCACACCTCCATTAAGCACACTCTCTCTCAAGCAACTTGCACATTACCAGTGGCTTTACACAATAAAAAACAGAGATTTAAGGAGAAAGTTTAAGACACATTTCCAAAGCCCAAGTACTGGTCATCAAATAAAAGACTTCTCTGAAATAAAAGCCCTGTGTAATTATTTCCTCTACTAAATCCTTTAAAAAAGAATTCAGGACTTGGCATTCTTCAGTTTATGCATTTTATAATTTATAACAGATAAACTTATAGATGAGAAGTATCAATGGAAAAGCTTACCTCCCTGACTTTTTCAATTGCAGTGCTGAAAATATAAATGATAACAAGCCACTCTTGCACGGTTGGTCTTGGTTCCATCTTCACTAACACAGTGTAAGTGAAGAGCATGAGAAATGCCATGTAAGCCATCTACAAAACATATAGTATATAATCCATATGCACAAAAATCTCCAAGGAATTTCTGCAAACATATTACTAGGTAATTAGCCTGACTATATGCATTGAAACTACTTGCGCATTATCAGATTTTTGAGACCAAAATATTTCATCCAGTTTTCCAAAGTCTTTTTACTGTGAATACCTTTAAACATCATTTGGGAATTGGTGATTTAGTGCTGAAAAAATGGGAGCAGAAGACAAACTGTTGCAGCACATGTCCACCTAGGCCCCAAACACATACATCAAACAGACAATTTTATTTGCACACCATTATTTGAATGTAAAGGTAGTGCTATGCTTTTAGAGTCATAGAATCATAGAATAGTTTGGGTTGGAAGGGACTTTAAAGATCACCTAATTCCAACTCTCCTGCCATGGGCAGAGACACCTCCCACTAGACCAGGCTGCTGAAGGCCCATCCAACCTAGCCTTGAACACCTCCAGGGATGGGGCATCCACAGCTTCCCTGGCCAACCTGTGCCAGTGCCTCACCACCTTCATTGTGAAGAGTTTTCTCCTAATGCCTCGTTGAAACTTTCCTCTCATGAATGTATAGCCATTCTCCCTAGTACTACCGCTACATGCCCTCAAAAAAATCTCTCCCAACTTTCTTGTAGCCCCCTTCAGGTACTGGAAGGTCACTACACGGTTTCCTTGGAGCCTCCTCTTCTCCAGGCTGAACAACCCAAACTTTATCAGCCTGTTCTGGAGGTACTCCAGTCCCCTGATGATCTTTGTGGCCCTGCTCTGAACCCATTCCAACAGTTCCACACCTTCCCACACTGAGGATTCCAGAAATGGACACAATACTCCAGGTGGGGTCTCATGAGAGCACAACAAAGGGGTAGAATCACCACCCTTGACCTGCCGGCCATGCTTCTTTTGATGCAGCCCAGGATACAGTTTGACATCTGGGCAGCAAGCATGCATTGCCAGGTCATGTTGAGCTTCTCATCAATCAGCATCACCAAGTCCTTCTCCACAGGGTTGCTCTCAATCACGTCATCCCTAATCCTGTATTGAAACTGTGGATTACCCTGACCTGGGTGTAGGACCTTGCACTTGGTCTTGTTGAACCTCATGAGATTCACACAGGCCCCCTTCTCCAGATGGTTCAGCTCCCTCTGGATGACATCCTGTCCTTCTGCTGTGGCAACTTCACCACTCAGCTTGATGTCATCTGCAAACTTGCTGAGGGTGCACTCACTCTCACTGTTTATCTAATCAGTGAAAATATTAAATAACACTGGTCCCAGTACGGATCCCTGAAGGACACCACTTGTCACAGAACTCCATCTGGACACTGAGCCATAGACTACTACTCTCTGAATGTGACCATCCAGCCAATTTCTTATCCACCAAACAGTCCACCTACCAAATCCATATCTCTCCAATTTAGAAAGAATGATGTGGGAGACTGTGTCAAAGGCTTTACAGATAAATTGCACTCATTGCTTTTCCCATGTCCACTGCCGTGGTCACCCCATCATAGAAAGCCACCAGGTTGGTTATATAGGACTTGACATTGGTGAAGCCATGCTGGCTGCCACTAATCACCTCCTTGTCCTCCATGCGCTTTAGAATAGCTTCTAGAGGGATCTGTTCCATAATCTTCCCAGCCACAGAGGTGAGGCTGACAGCTTGCTAGTTCCCAGGGTCATCTTTTCTACCCTTTTTAAAAATGAGCACAATTTAACCCTTCTTCCAGTCACCAGGGATGTCTCCTGACTACCATGACTTCTCAAATAACAGGAGAATGGCTTGGCAATCACATCAGCCAACTCTTTCAGGGCTCTGAGATGCATCTCATCAGGTCCCATAGATTTAGATATGTTCAGGTTCCTCAGGTGGTCACAGCCCTGATCTTCTCCTACAGTGTGAGGGACCTTAACCCCCTGGTCTACATCTTTTTGTCCATTGACCCAGGACAAGTGAGGAGAGCAGATGTCAGTGAAGACTGAGGCAAAAAAATTGAGTATCTAAGCCTTCTCTTTGTCTGCTGATATCTGGTCACCATTTTCATTTATCAGTCCGCGTGCCTTCCTTTTCTGCTTGACATATCTGTAGAAGCCCTTCTTGTTAGTCTTTGTTTCACTTGCTAAGTGAAACACCTCCACCTTGGCCTACACATGACCCCATCCCTACACAACCGCGAAGCATCCGTAGACTTCTCCCAGATTCCCTGCCTGTGCAGCTGCCTCTTGTTCTTCAGTCTGACCAACCTGTCTCAACTCAGCCACACTGCTCTCTTCTCTTCCCTGCCTGATTTCCTGCACCTGGAGATTAAGCGCTGTTGCACTTTACAGAAAGCATACTTAAATACTTGCCAGCTCTGTTCTGCTCCCTTGTCTCCCGACAACCAAGTAACTCCTTGAAGAGCTGGAAGTCTGCTTTCCTAAAATTAAAGGTCCTGACTATATTCCTCGCCCCTCCCATACACCTCAAGACCTTGAAATCCACCAGTGAGTTATCACTTCAACCCAGGCTGCCTCCAATCTTGATGTCACTGATGAGTTCACTTGTATTGATGATCATCAGGTCCAGTACTGCATCCCCTCAGGTAGGGGTGTCTATTAGCGGAGTTAAGAAATTATCTTGAATGCACTCTACGAGTCTCCTGGACTGCCTACAGCTTGCCGTACTATTTTTCCAGCATACGTCAGGGTGGTTGAAGTCCCTTGGTATGATGAGAGCTTGCAAGCGTGAAGCCTCCTGCAGTTGGAGGAAGAAGGCTTCCTTGGTAGGCTCTCCTTGATCAGGTGACCTGTAGTACATACCAACCACAAGGTTCCTTTTGCTGCCCTGGACCTGCGTTAGGTCTTTATCCTAACCTTCTGTAGAAGCAAGTAACCATTCTCAAAGCTACAAGAATCACTGCTGGTTAATCAGTGTCTTCTAAAACAGGAAAAAATAATATCAGGTGGAAAGCATATACATTAGAAGTGCCATAACACTCTACAAACATAACTCAGACAACAGATTAACAACCTATAAAGCAGTTAACTACATCCTGCTAAAGGAGTAAAAGTTTATGCACATGTTTCTGTCTGACCCAACAAGCAGTCTGATCTCAGACATCCTAAGCTCTACTGACACAGGACTAGTTAACAAAATTGATTAAATAAGTGCATGTTTCTCTATAGCAAATGATCTGCTACAGATTAATATTCACTCCTTCAGAAACTACTCCTGAAGAAAGAGTCACAAACATCTGTGAGGTATTTAAAGTAGTTAAGGTCAGCTTCAAATCTATCTCTACATGTGCAATTAACTACTGTAAAAAGCTGTGCTTGAGTGCCTTATAATTGGGGGGCAGGAGCTGTTGGATCTTTTTTTTTAAATGCAACTGTGTGATTTTAGCAGCAAAAGTTTTCACTTAATTTTGACAGAAATATAAAAATGTCTTCCCATCCACCCTCACCACTAAGTGGCTGCAAATCCATGCTAGGCAAAGAAAAAGCAGCATCAAGTGGTATTTGAAGGTCAAAAGAATGTTTTGGCAATTCGAGTTCTAGTGTGATGACCAACCGTGTGAAACCAGAACTTGACAATCGGTGCATTGTAGAACTCATAGATTTTCCTAGTGCCAGGCAGATTTCCTTGTCCACCGTCTACCTGGATTTCATCAGACTTCTGAGCAACCTTCTCCACATCATAATCCTCCTTTGAAAGAAAACAGCATTTTAAAACTAAGAAATCATGGTCTGTCATCTCAGAAGTCGTCACATTTTAGAGGGAAGAGAGGCACAGATATTTAAGCTTTGTTCTGAATACACAAACATCGACTGCAGTTTAATTTTGTCTGGTTACAACCAGCCTGTTTCCAATAATTAACATGCACATTTTTCCACTGTAAATACTCATTTAGTGTTTGCTTTTATGACTACAGGCACTGGACTGGGCATCAGCAGACCTGAATCCACTCCTGTTTCTGCCACACATTTCTTCAAGTCTTCAGGCAAAGTAACTTAATCACTCCGTGTCTCACTTTCCCCATCTGTGTAATACACCTAAGTAACAACTCCCAATACAAGATAAATTTGCTAGCCAGAACTCCACTGACAGCTGTGGCATATTATGAAATAAGAGACTAAGTAGTACAACTCCACTTATGTTTACAGTTGCACAGAAAATGTCAGGACAGTGAAATACTAAATATACAATCTAATTGCTATTTTTGCTATGTTGTACAGCTGGTTGGAAGATAAGGATGAAACAGGTACTGTCTTACAAAGATCTTCAAAAAAAATACAAATAACTTCTTTATTATTTTCAGCAAAAACAAAACCAAAAAGGTAAACATACTTGATTCTTATCTAGATCTTGACACTTGTCTGACTACTCTGTTGGAAGTACAAACATCTAATTGCTGCTAAAGGCTAAGAAGATCTGCAGACACATAGCAGTGCGCAACTGTCAAAACCAGAAGGTGCTGAAAGGAGTTTTCAGAGGCGAAGGAGAGAGCCCTGAAGGAACTATTAATAGCTAATAGCTGAGTAAGGCAGAAGGTATCAAACTAGCTGCTTCACTTTTCTTCCAATGCTGGCCAATTGCCTCAGCTAAAACTTACTGCTACTAGGTATCTGCAGTATAGCACTTTTTACAGAATCATAGAATAGTTACGGTTGGAAAGGACCTTAAAGGTCCTCTGGTTCTATGGACAGGGACATCCCACTAAGTCAGGCTGCCTAAGGCTCCATCCAACCTGGCCTTGAACACTTCCAGTGATGGGGCATCCACAACTTCCCTTTGCAACCTGTTCCAGTGTCTCACCACTTTCACGGTGAAGAAATTCTTCCTAATGTCTAGTCTAAATCTGCCCCTCTCCAGTTTGTACCCATTCCCCCTCATCCTACCACCACAAGCCTTTGAGAATAGCCCCTTTCCAGCTTTCCTGTAGGCCCCCTTCAGGTACTGGAAGGTCGCTGTAAGATCTCCTCTGAGCCTTCTCTTCTCCAGGCTGAACAAGCCCAACTCTCTCAGCCTCTCCTCATAGGGAAGGTGCTGCTGCCCTCCGATCATCTTTGCAGCTCTCCTCTGGACCCATTACAACAGCTCTGTACCCTTCTTACGTTGAGGATTCCAGAACTGGACACAGTATCCCAGATAAGGTCTCATAAGAGAGGAATACAGAGGCACAGTCACCTCTCCCACTCCCCTGGCCATGTTTCTTTTGATGCAGCCCAGGATACCATTGGCCTTCTGGGCTGCGAGCACACCTTGCCAGCTCATGTCGAGCTTCTCATCAACCAGCACCCCAAGTCCTTCTCTGCAGGGCTGCTCTCAATCACATCATCTCCCATCATGTACTGAAAGTGAGGATTGCCCCAAACCAGGTGCAGGACTTTACACTTGGCCTTGTTGAACCTCATGAAGTTCTCAGAGTCCTACTTCTACAGTCTATGTGACTCATCTATCCCTACAACACAACATTTTCTTGGGTCATCAGGGCAAAATTTATTTTTTTCATCACATTAGACTCAGGAAAATACTAAACCAGAGAATTTGATACACAGAATCAGATGTTAACATCAAACTTGCCAAGGTAAAGGAGAGAATTTGAAAGAGTAAAATTTCTAGCTGGAGCAGGTCACTGGAATTTATGACTGTGTGAAAGACGCTCTATATGGCACATGTACATTTTTGAAATTTTTTTAGTTTTCCCTAATACCTCCTATTGGAGTATCTAAGAAAAAGTGGTAGCTTGCCTTTTTGTTTTAAACACTATATTAGATAAAATCAGAAGCTAAGCTTAGCGCTAGCACAGGAAGGAAGCATCCTTGTCTGAAGCAGGTGAGAAAAGTGCTTAGGCATAATGCTGTGTTGTCTTCCACCAGACTGCAGAGGTGGTCCTGCTGCAAATAATTACAGTTGGCCCAACCTCTGCATCTTAGCTGTCACCTAACACCATAAAACGTATTTTTTAACTGACTATATTTGAGAAGCACTGCAGGAGATTATGGCTTCAAGCACTTTTATCTGTGTCTGCTGTCTGCCTCAAGCTGAAAATTTTTGGAAATTTTCAGTTCAAGGAATGCTTAGCAGAAGTCTGAGGAAATTCAGATCTCAAAGGACAAAGACGTTACCTATGCTGGACTTCTGCACAACCAGTCTGAATCAAAACCCCTACGTCTTGAGAATCCCCAACACTTCCAGTTGATCACTTTCTCCTCACTCCTCAGGATTATGTAAAAAAAGTGGTAAAAAGACAGACCTTCATGTACAAATGACTGATTATCACAGACTAACCAGAGACAGGGCATCTTTGGAGCTGTTTGGGCTCTGATCTCCATGATACCATGTGAATTGGTGGAAGTCTTGAGACTGAGGCACATGAGACATTTCTGCCTTGCTTTTAAACTCCAGCATCAAGATAGTGGGAGGCAGGAGAATACTCATAATGACCTAAAAGAAAGACAAAAGAGTCAAGAAATTAATCCAACAGTGATAGCACAGACCTGCGGACATGACACCAGCGAAAACTCAGTGCCATTTCGCTGGCCTGTGATCCAATGGTGCAAGGAATCTCTGTACTAAACTCCTACAGCCTTGAAAAAGCATGTCGTTCTTGACTGTTTTGTGGATATGAAGAGTGTCGTGGTATCTGGGGATATTTTAGATACTAATCTCTCTGTCCAGAGGGCATTCCTTCCATCGCCAGCTTTGTCAGAGAACCAGCAATGTGAAGCAGCAATAGCAGGCAGGGAGGGACTCAAATGTGCTGAGAGGATGAGAACAACAAAAAAAACCTAAAAAAATGCATCCTTTTAATGTCATCTCACAGGCACTTTTGCAAAGAAGTAAAACAGCAGCAGAAAGCACTGTCTTCCCTCCCTGCCTTACTTTTCTCTCCCAGATGTGCATAATCCAATCCACACTTCAGCATATCTGGCTGAAGCTGCATTAGACCTGTTCATAACCACGAAGACATGTATAAAGCATGTAAAGAGCATCTAAATGCTCAGAAAAAGCAAGAATGATGTTACCTTAAACCAAGAGTTCTTCCGCATCTTCAAACGTCCCATCCACATGTCAGTCAGCAGCATCTGTGTGCAAGTATGGGATACAAAAGGTCGCAGCCCCACAGACACTGCCAGTTTTAAGCAAGTGGAGTTGCTCCAGTTTTTCAGCTCATAGGTCAGCAACTTCATGGCCATCTGCTCATTTTGTTTGAATGCTTTCTCCAGCACATCTAACGCAAGCTGCCCAAATTCCCTAGAGAAGAAAGGAATCAATAGTTAATATAACAAGGATCAGTCAAAACTCAGAATCACTGCTGCAAAGAGGCTGGTCTGAAAACTCCATTAACTAAAGTTGAGATAAGAACATCAGTAAGTATGCCTTCACGCATTTTCCCCACTGCTTTTTCAATATACCTAGTGAAAAACAATTTGGGGAGTAAATCTGTATAGTCTTAATCGCAAGGTTTAGGGTCATACTGATTTCTATTTTTTTATTTGTTTCGTTCTTAATCTCACTCAGTGATCAAAACTGACCCTACAAAGTTCTGCACATTTCCTTCAACAACAGACTCATCATCACTGTGGGCAAGTACCGAAGGCAGTTGCAAAAGCCTCCTCTTTTATATTGTCTCTCAAGCATATCTGTAGGGAAGACTCCTCAAATAACATACACCTTCCTTTAAATTAAACTTAGGAGCAGCATGCAAAACAAGACAGCACATCTTATTGTACTCTGAACATAAGGCATGATGTCTGCAAAGCATACAACGTCCTTAACAAGAAAAACTGCCAGAAAATACTAATGTGAAACTACAAACTTGAAGAATATTCTTGGTCTACTTCATTTTTTATTCACTTAGTTCAGCACCTGTTTTTCTTTAGGTCTTACACAGAGCAGGAATTAAGCACTGATTTTAGTTTGCTCAGTAATGTGTGTTACAGATTTGAGAAGTCCAACACCTAAGGGCCAAGCTGAACTGGAAGAAAAGTTGTAGGGAAATTTCAATCTTTCACTTGACCATTTAGCAGAGAGTTAGACATGCACTACTTACCTATATTTTAATTTTCAAATATTCAACTATGTTCACTAGCTTTCCTTTAGCTCTTGATCAGACCTCACACCAATGCACAGCTCCATTATTTAATATGAATTTGGTCAGCCAAATGCATTTCTTTTATACTCCATAGTCCATGGCACCACTAACCTTGCAAACTCTCAGTAGATTAGGAAAATATCTAATCATTCTAAGCACTGCAGAACTTTATTAACTGAAGTGAAGAGAGAACTCATACTTTGAGTACTTCTTGAGTTCTTCTGAAGTGTCATCCACCATGTTACTCTGTTTAGCTTCATGTGCCATTGCCCTGTAGAGTTTACAAGCCACAACCGCTTTGACCATGGCTTCTTCTCCATGCTGCCAGAAGAACATTGCCATCTTCTGCCTTTTCATTAATACTGCCCAAACCAGGAGGTCATTATAGGGGTAGATAAAGCCAGATGACTCATAGTTCTCAGCAAAGTTTAAATCCTCTTTTGTTTTCTTCTTATACTTATGGAAAGCAGTGGATCTTTCCTATAAATTTGATTATCATGAAAAAAAAAGAAAATCTTGATGAATGGTTGACGTTCAGAATCATGCAAATAAAACTGCATATAAATCTGAACAGCAAGTAGCAAACTATATGACATTCATATACATTTAAATCATAAACCACAGCAGTGATCTTTGCTCTTTTATCATCCTTTCTTTGAAAGAAAATACTCTATCATCATCATCTTCCAGGTATCAGAACTTTATGTCTTCTTAGCAAGCTTACTGCTTCTACTTTAATAAACAATCATAAGAAAACATTGGGAAAGTCGGAGAATTCCTGCTGTTGCTTCCAAATAAGAAGAGTTTTCATCCATGCTTGATGTTCAGAAATTTGGTGACGTATTTCAGTGAACAGAATTCCTTAGCAATACATGTAGGAAGTTAAAAAGTATCACAGAAAGAGTCTAAGCTTAACTTCAACACTAAAATTGCAAGATCTGTGCTTCATGAGCAGTGAGAAGTAAAACATTGCTTCCACTGAAATTTAAGTGGAACTATGATAACTAACAGCCTGACCAACATATGTCTAAAATGTCTCAGAAAAATGATTAGCAGCCTCATATATCCTAAGCAAAACCTAGAATAAGCAACTATATTACCTTGTATTTGTAAGGCTGTGCTGTTCTGAAGAACTGAGAATGCAAAGTATTTTCAGCAGATCCCATTCTGCTATTTGTTTGATTACTCTGATGAAGGGAATGAGACAGGCTCTGAGAAAAGCTGGAGAGCACTCTCTAGATCCAAAGGCATACCATAAAACACAAGAAGAAAAATGCAAATTACAGATGAAGTTTGCCTGTGCTCACCTCTGATTGCAATGACACCTGTAGAAACTGATGTTATTCAAAGACTAGTGAGTCAGTAATCAGTATAACTACCACTGGAGCTTATACCATCAAGGAAAAAGCAGCCTGTTTCACATCTAATTTAAAAAAACGTATATTTTTCTGAATCTCTAAATTCAAAATACTGATTCCCCCAAGAGCATTCACCAATTGCAACAGCAATAGGGCTCACACCAGATTGGAATCACTCAATCCGGAAGGTTTTCCGAGTGCCTACCACTAGAAAAAGTGCCATAAGCCCTTTAAAACACAGAAGTTCTCAAAAGTTTTTGCTGACCATTTTCTCTGAAGGATGTATGTCTAGCATCCCTAGGC
The DNA here is from genome assembly GCF_017976375.1 of Cuculus canorus. NCBI lineage: Eukaryota > Metazoa > Chordata > Aves > Cuculiformes > Cuculidae > Cuculus > Cuculus canorus. The sequence goes on along the minus strand of NC_071441.1, from coordinate 26,330,247 downwards.
ATTTTGTTCAGTGTTGACCGAGAGGGAAGAGAGTGTTACCAGCTGGATCACTAATGTTTTTCCTAGTTATACGATCATGTAGTTTCCCCCATCCCTGTTAAGGTCATAAAGATAGAGTGAAGAGTGGTACCACTGCTCAAAGATCCCTTTTTAAGAGCTGCATTAAGGCAATGACACACAGGAAGCTATGTCTCTGTGTTCTATTCACTCCAAATAACAGTTTTCATTATTTCTTCTCATCTTCACTGACCACCTCAAGGTTCTTCTTTTAGTCATGAAACAGCAAATCAGGATGAGATGGTTTTGTTGTTTGTTTTTTACCATATGGAAGAACTTTAATCAAAGTCCATTTGTACTTCAAAACTGGGGAGAATCCTATGCAATGAATCTGCTTCTTCTGTGCTGTTGGGAATGATATTCAGCTAACTAATTAAGAAATTATTTTCAAGTTACTGGCTTTGGAAAGTCAATGGGAAAAATGAATGTGCTAGTATATTTGTACACTGTTGTTCTGAGGTAGTTTGTTTGCTTGTAGAGGTGATGTTACTGACATGCAGACATAGCACACTGCTAAGCCATACAGTGAAACACCTCAAGCGTCTAGAAGGTGCAGAACAGCACGTGTCCAAACACAACTCTCTGCCTGCACAAAGTCACTGCACTGCAGGTGCAGCCTGGCACATCCAGCATGAGACTTCTTCTGTGATGACCAGTGCATCACGGAAAAAAACTCACTGGTCTGTGCAGCAGTACATGCCACCAGCACTGAGCTGCTTCTAAAAGGTAAGATATTCGCTCCAAATTTGAGTCAGAAATCTCCATGTTGCTCTTTACCATGCCATGCTGACATGCTCTAAGTCTAGTTCAATATCTATTGAATTCAGTAGTTCTGTGATGTCGTTCAAGCTGCAAGAGCAGAAACGTGCAACTAAAGGAAAAATGGTGGTTAGTACAGCCTTGTTGATGCTTATTGATGGATGACAGACAAAGACCATAACCAGGCTAGTGGACACAAAGGTAAATTTACTGAGCTAAAAGGTAATTTAACAATCACCAATGGTCTTGGGGGGCAGGAAGTAGTCTGAGGAGTGATTTGCCTTTTATTTTCAACCACCACAGAGCTGGCAAAGAGATTCATAAAGCAGACAATGGCATGGATTTAACTGATACTATTCAGACAAACCACAATGACAACTTGAGCTATTTTCATAGGTCACTGTTTGGCTTTTCTTGGTCACCAGTGGTAGCCATTTCACCGAAGTTACCTTGTGTTTTCTGTAGAGATCATTGTAGAGAATTCGGAAATGCTTCCTTGTGTAGCTGCTCCGATAAGCACCACCAAGGAGGTACTCTATCACCAGCCCAATATCAAGCAGTGATATCTTGTAATCCAAGGAAAGGGTACTCTGAAACACCAAATGTTACAACCATTTCACGATGCTATTATACGCAACATTCATCCATGTCAGAGCCCTACTAGTATGAGGGACACCTGGAAGAAGGTGCAACGTCCTGAATCTGTCAGGGAAGTGTACACTTTCATTAGGCATATGAAACTCCCCTAGGAAGGACAACACAGGCACATCAGCATTTTCAGCTTTAAAGTGTGATGTCTACAGTCCACTGCACCCACATCACACAGGGATGTATACTGCACTATTTACAAGACTAGCTGGATTCAATAGTGAGGGAAATGGTTATTCATGTTAATCACCAACAGCCAGAAAATTATAAAAGTCATCTTCTCATAATAACAGAAAACTAACATGGTACGATTTGCTCATTAAACAAGTTCATTAATTAAAACTGAAGAAGTGGATGAAGCATATAATTAACGTTGTAGAGTATTCCTGGAGACTGGTAATTTCTTGTAAAAGCTGAAGACTTTCATGACAACTACTTCAGCAGCTGCACATGCAGTAACTGTACCTTCTCAGTCTCACATCACTTCTGTTTAAAGCACCACCACTTACCAGTTTACCTCCACTGTCCTTCCAAGACACAAGGTTTGTGACAAATTCTCTGAAGAACAGATTATTGGTAAAACCTTAAACCAGAACTCTCAGAAGTGAAAAATGGGCTTATACATAGATGAGATCAGAGGTGTTATATATCCCTAGCAGTAGATGCCTTTCTGACTGTGAAATTAGTTTTCTTCATTACACTGAGGGTTTTTTTCAGTAGACTTTAGTGGCAAGACTCAGTACAGCCAAGTAAGTTCACCTAGCACTCTGGGACAAAAGCATGTCTCATAGGATATAGCTTTCCAGCCGTCATTGAGTTAGGCAAGTATTTCTGACTTCCTATATTTATAGACACTTCTCTGCACTAAAAAGCATATTTCATGCTATAGGGAGAGATTGCAATGTATGTCCACCCAAATGTAGCAGCACTAAAGCTGGTCACACTGTAGTGACACTATAGTCTGAAATACGTGTCTAAACCACTGTGGTGACTGTCTCAGCTACAGTGTTATCATCTTCAACAAAACTTAAAAAAAAGTTGCAAAAAGTGTGCAACTGCACAACCCATTCACAGAGCACTTACGCATACTTACAGAAACTCAGGTGAAAAATGCTTTTCAGGATTTAGGTCTGTTTGCAGGTGCCAGGTGAGTTTAGCTTACCCAATGACACAGAAAGTTTTGAAATTGTGCAACCGCTTTCTATCTAACACGCTATTCCATTTCAAATGCCAAAAGCTTTCCTTTAGATCATGACCTGAGTTTTTCCCAGTGTCCTGAGATGTAACCAGGCCACTGGTTTTAGGAGGGTGTCATGTAAAGGAGCAAATCAAATCAGTATCAGTAAGAAAGACAGATATATCAGCATATATCAGCAGTTCAGCGTATTTTCAACACTGAGATCTTCCAGATCTATCACATAAATTGAATTTAAAATATGTCCATCAGTATGGGAAAACACAGAAAAAAGCTTGCTATGGAGATCAGAATATCCTGCACCTGTCTACAGAATCATCAATGGGATTGACACGAAACTCATACACCATAAGAAAATCGTAACAGAAATCCCACTACTTGAGACCACAAAATGCTGCAAACAGTCAGCCTTACGATTTTATTTTATCTTAGCATTCATACCCTGAAAAGAATTAGCCCATTCATCTAGTTTTGGATCTAGGCATCTTCCGCAGTGGAGACTAGACACAGAAACAATAGCTCATCCCTTCCTAGCTAAGCAGTGCTGTGAGGTACAATAAATAATACAAACAGGAAATAAATCAACCGTGTAGCTAAACAGCAAGGCTGATACTAAACCAGTATTGGAGCCAGCCCTCCATGCAGTAGTCACCCACTGCCACCTTCTGTTCTCCCAGGCAATGCAGCACATTAAAATATTATGTCTTTTCACAGTATCTTTTTGTTACTGCTCAATAATGAAAGACTTTTTTAGCTTTGAGGTTAAAAAGAAAACCTTAAAGCAATGAGCATAATTATTCCACTAATTCACTAAGTCTTTTGTACAATCACTTCTTAATATCACTTCAGTAACTTGAGAAAGAAAGTTTGATCTACATGAACTGCTGGGCTTTGAAATTAAGGTACAGGACTCTTGGGAGCATTCAGTTGTAGTATGCTAGTTAATTACTTAGGGGGATTAGTGGGAGGAAGATAAAACCATTTAGCAGATATAGCAGCTTAGTAATGAATCTATCATTTCTATTCCTAAAATTTCCCTATGTTATCTAACAGCAGTCTGTCAGTGGATATGAAAGTTCTAAGCTACCACTTCCGCTCCCCAATCTTTCCTATGTCCCTTACCTGTTTCACATCGCGAACTAGGTGATGCAAAAGTAGATTTGATGGCCCTTGTTTCTGCAGTGTGAAAAAAAAGACAGTAAGCAAACGTCACTCTACTTTAGAAAAATCAATAGAGTAAAAGAAAGAAGCTAAAATAAGAACAAACTACTGTGATTTAAACTCTCTCCAAAAACCTCTTCAAAAACATTTCAGCGCCAACCTGCAACTCCTCCACTATCTTAAATCTTGACATATGCTGGAAAAAAAGCTATTATCATTTTGGTTAAACAACATATAATTTTCAATAAGACAAGTATGTATCATATACCAGATTAAAATCAGAAATTTTTTCTTATGAGGTTCATGTGAGTACTTACTCTGGTTCAGGTCAATTAATCAAAAATAAAAAGTTGGTATATCAATCCAAAAATTCAACACTACAATATCAAACATTATCAAAACCCATTAATTTTCTTTTTTTTTTTCAAAAATCCTTTATAAAAACGTGGCCTAATTATCAAATCTCTTAAGCAAAACAGTATTCTCTCTAGTCTTTCTTATCTAAAGTTGTACACTGGGACAAATACTTACTGTATTGTAGAGTTCTTCCAAACGAGATATGGTAAGAAAACGGTGCACATTCACACCATGCTCTATTAACAGCTTCACAAAATCCACACGGTCCATCACTAAAGCATTCAGCATTGCCTGTTCCAAGGCACCAACCTTCAGATGGGCAGAGACGAAGGAAAAGTTTAGAAAATTATTATCTTCCTTAGGAAAGAAATAAAATATTCCTAAATGCTAGGAATTTATCTATCATAATGATTTGTCTTCATGTATGTTCACTCAAAGTGCATAGTATGGCAGAAAATTATGTTGGAGCAAGAATCAGCCTAAAAAATCCAACAGCCAGGAGGAGTAAAACTCAGTGTCCATAAACCCAGCATTCATAGACACTTCTACAATTTTAACTTTAAAACCATATTCTGCTAATACATTTCATACTCATTAATTCACTTTGGAAGCTAATGTATGATAATACATCAGGTGGAGGGAAGCTTCTTTTTTGACATATGACAGAGGTACTGTGTTTCAAGATCCCTCTATAGAACCTGGAGATTTTTAAGGTGGACTTCTTTTCAAACACGAGACATAGCCTCAGGCAGGATAAACACGAAGCAGAATTCTACCTACAACAGTGTTCAAATGGTGAAATCACTCTAATCATGGCACTTTCTCAGCGCTTTCCAGGATTTCTACATGCAAAATAACAAAAGACTTGGACATTCAAGGTTCATGTAAATTCTTATAAAGAATTTCTAGAGAACACATTTGCACAGAAAATGCAGTAGGGGGAAGCAGAACAAGGACACTGGCACACAGACAAGGCAGATGCTAGTGCTAATTTGGCATATGAAGTTAATCCTTTCCACATATATATTTACATTTGGAGGAAGTGATATTAAAACATGACCAATAAATTTTACAGAATGGGCACATATGAAAACTTGAGCACTATTCCTGAATTACTGGTGTTTCTTTCAGAAATGTCTCAAACTGACCATTCTTGTACTAAATTTCCTCGAGCAGTCATTCCTTGAGCTGGCAGTGTGTCTAAAGAGGTTTAGACAGCTGTCTGGTAACTGCTAGAATGACATTCTTTGTTTTAAAGTCCATTTGAGACAAAGCTGACATTTAAGCAGAAACATAATCACAGCTCATTACAATCTTTACCTTCTGAACTTTTAGGATCAGAGTTCTAAAAAGGAATGGCCACAATCTGTGCATAATTTTGCATGCTTCCTTAAAACACCTAAACAGACAGAAAACTACTAAGATTGCATGGACAATCACCCCAAAACTGCTGCTTAAATATTTAATTCAAATTTTGAACACACAACCCCAATAATCATGCACAAACTGTAGGTGCTGACAATTACAGATTTGGCACACCCTGACAGAAGAGTCTCTTTAATTAAGAAAGCAACTAAGTCAAACGCAAACTTCAAAACTGTGCTTGTGCATTTTCTTGTTATTTTTCTCCTTTACAATGCATGGAGAAAACATTGTTATTTAAGATTTTTTCCTGTTTAGTTGAAAGAAAAACTTTCAGGAACACATGTCATTCTAATTTTTGCTTAGAGAAGAAGCAACACATGTAAGGCTTGTTTATTACAATTTCTTTATATCCTGCTTGGAGGGGAAAAATACTCATTATTTTACACTGACTTTTTATTCAAAATGGTGCTGAATAATTGCACTGAAATAGGTATGAACAGTTACATAGATCTTTTTCAAATATATCAGAAGCAAAGGAGTCAGAGTAGGGTGACTACTGGTGAACCTTTATAGCCAGAGGATGATCAAGGTATAAACGAAATACGCAAGGAGATAAGGCTATTGCAGAAATGGTAAATTAATTCATTGCCTCACTGCTCACTAGAGAACATGTTAGGAAAGGTCCTAACATGCTCTTTATGGCAAACAAATCTGAGGAACTGTGTCAAATTGAAGTGTCAGTAGAAAAGGTTATAGAAGTCATCCATGAAGTGGTAGCAAATTGACAGGACCAGATGCTACTCACCTAAGAGTTCCCACAGAACAGAAATATAGCTGGAATCAGCACCTCTAACAGCAGAATGGAAAATGGTAGAAAATATGCCAGTTGTTAAAAAAGACAAAGGAGTTTTTAAAGTATGGCATATCAATACCATTACAACTTTGTAAGGAGAAATATAACGAAACTATTACAAGGAAAAACAATAGCAACATGAGTAAATACACTAGAGTAAGAGGGAGGAAGGCAGTTGAGTGAAGCTGGAACTCTACAGACAATAAGGATAAGGCTGTAGAATTGATATAGCACATTTACATTCACACAGAAGCTTTTGATGATGGCTTTCTTGAAGGGCTTCTAAAAAAATAAGTTGTCACAAGCCAAAAAGTCCTCCAATTGTTTAATAACTGATCAAACAATAGGAAAGAAGATTACTAATAGTGCTGAGAGACTAAGAAAATCCCACACATTGAATTTTCACTGGACAATATTTGCTGATGATACAAAAATGATTCATCACCACAGACCCAATTGGAAATAGATGCAGAAAAAGCTAGCCAGCCAAAAAAAGCAGGGGAAATTCAATACTGGTAAATGTGAAATAATGTACATACAACCCTACCTGTGCATCAATCTTGAAATTAACTCAGAAAAATAGTTAGTAGGCACATCTTACAAACGCATGAATGTAAGTTGGATATAAGTTGGAAATAAGTAAAAAATGCAAACAGAGTGTTAGGATTTATATTTAAATGAATACAGAATAACGTGTAAAATATTAGTATTTCATTAACTATCTTAATGAAAAGAAACAGATCTTGAATACTGGGTACAATGCTGGACTGTCCATCCCAAAAAGACTTTATGATCTGAAAAAAGTACGCAGTACAGAAGTTTGTCAGAACTATGGAAAAACTGAACCTTGGGAAAGCCAGGAGTAAAGCTGGGGAACACTATGCAATAGCTCTTTACAATCCTCTGTGAAAATTCAGTGGGGACTAAGAAAAAGTTATTGATTATTTCTCTTACACAGAGAATCATAGAAGCATTTAGTTTGGAAGAGTTCTTCAAGATCACGGAATGCAACTGTAAACCTAACTCTACGAAGTCTACCACTAAACCATGTCCCTGAGCACCACATCTGCATGTCTTTTAAACACCTCCAGGGATGACAGCTCAGCCATTACTCTGAAAAGCTTGTTTCAATGCTTAATTACCCTTTTGGTGCAGACATTTTTCGTAACACTCAAGCTCAAGCCTCCCCCTAAACCAACCTGAGGCTTCTTCCTCTTGTCCTATCACTTGCTACTTGGAAAAAGAGACTAACACCCATTTCACTACAACGTTTTAGAAGGTTGTAGAGTGAAAGGTCTCCCCTGAGCCTTTTTTTTCCCCACAAAAGAACACAAGGCATCAAATGAAAATACAGGTAGAAAACAGCTACTGAATTTTAACACTGTCACTTTAAGATCTCTTTTTTACTCAAGGTGAGGGTCTGGGGAGGGGAGGTTCTGGGAGGGGAGGGTCTGGGGGAGGGGAGAGGAGAGGAGAGGAGAGGAGAGGAGAGGAGAGGAGAGGAGAGGAGAGGAGAGGAGAGGAGAGGAGAGGAGAGGAGAGGAGAGGAGAGGAGAGGAGAGGAGAGGAGAGGAGAGGAGAGGAGAGGAGAGGAGAGGAGAGGAGAGGAGAGGAGAGGAGAGGAGAGGAGAGGAGAGGAGAGGAGAGGAGAGGAGAGGAGAGGAGAGGAGAGGAGAGGAGAGGAGAGGAGAGGAGAGGAGAGGAGAGGAGAGGAGAGGAGAGGAGAGGAGAGGAGAGGAGAGGAGAGGAGAGGAGAGGAGAGGAGAGGAGAGGAGAGGAGAGGAGAGGAGAGGAGAGGAGAGGAGAGGAGAGGAGAGGAGAGGAGAGGAGAGGAGAGGAGAGGAGAGGAGAGGAGAGGAGAGGAGAGGAGAGGAGAGGAGAGGAGAGGAGAGGAGAGGAGAGGAGAGGAGCAGAATCACCACCCTTGACCTGCTGGTCACACTTCTTTTGATGCAGCCCAGGATATGGTTGGACTTCTGGGTTGCAAGCATGCATTGCTGTCTCACGTTGAGCTTCTCATCAATCAGGATCCCCAAGTCCTTCTCCGCAGGCCTGCTCTCAATTCACTTATCAATCAGCCTGTATTGAAACTGTGGATTGCTCTGACCCGGGTGTAGGACTTTACACTTGGCCTCCTTGAACGTCATGAGGTTCACACAGGCCCCCTTCTCCAGTTCATCCAGCTGCGTCTGGATGACATCTCATCCTTCTGCTGTGGCAACTGCTCCACTCAGCTTGGAGTCATCTGCAAACTTGTTGAGGGTGCACTCGATCTCACTGTCTATATCATCAATGAAAACATTAAACAGCACTGGTCCCAGTACAGATCCCCAAGGGACACCACTTCTCATGGATCTCCATCTGGAAATCAAGTCGTAGACCACTACTCTCTGAATGTGACCATCCAGCCAATTTCTTATGCACCAAACAGTCCACCTATCAAATCCATCTCTCATCAATTTAGAGAGAATGATGTGGGAGACCGTGTCAAAGGCTTTACAGAAGTCCAGATAAATTGCATTCATTGCTTTCCCCATGTTCACTGCTGTGGTCACACCATCATAGAAAGCCACCAGGTTGGTCATACAGGACTTGACCTTGGTGAAGCCATGCTGGCTGCCACTGATCACCTCCCTGTCCTCCATGCGCTTTAGGTTCAACAAGGCTGAGTGTTGAGTCCTGCATTTGGGTCACAACAACCCCATGCAACACTACAGACTTGGGAAAGAGTGGCTGGAAAGCTGCCCAGTGGAAAAAGACTTGCCTGTGCTGGGTAACAGCTGGCTGAACATCAGCTAGCAGTGTGTCTAGGTGGCCAGAAAGGCCTATAGTATCCTGGCTTGTATCAGAAACAGTGTGGCCACTATGTTTAGGGGAGTGATTGCTCTCCTGACTCAAAACTGGCGAGGCTGCACCTCTAATCCTGTGTTCAGTTTTGGGCCACTCTGTATAAGAAATATATTGAGCTGCTGGAATGTTTTCGAAGAAGAGCAACAAAGCTAGTGAAGGGTCTAGAGAACAAATACTATGAGGAGCAACTGAGAGAACTGGGGTTGCTTAACCTGGAGAAAAGGAGGCTTGGGGAAGACCTTACCACTCTCTACAACTACCCTGTAGTGAGGTGGGTGTCAGTCTCTTTTCCCAAGTAGCAGGTGACACAACAAGAGGAAATGGGTTCAAGTTGCATTGAGTATTAGGAAAAACGTTTTCTCCAAAAGCGTAATCGAGCATTGGAACAGGCTGCCCGGGGAAACGGTTGAGTTGCCATCCCTGGAGGTATGTAAAAGAAATGTAGATGTGGTGCTTAGGGACGTGGTATAGTAATGGACTTGGTATTGTTAGGTTTACAACTGGACTCGATCTTAAAGATCTTTGCCAACCTAAACGTTTCTATGAATCTATCCTATGGCTGTATAATCTTATTGTTATATTATTTATACTAATTCAGTAGTTAAAGCAACTTTCAACTGCCACACTTCACATTTAAATGCAAAAGAGTAATGCAGACTCACAGAGCTTGGCAACATGTATCTTCAGTGATAAAAATGGCAAAAGTATAACGCTTTTCTTTTACTTCAGCAATATAGAATTTCAAGCAGTAAGAGAAATGGTGTTCCCCTTTCTTTAATGACTTACAAAGATGTGCTTCAATAAAAGTTATCAACAGTTCACAAATATAAAAATTAACACGCTATAAAAAATGAAGGATAGCATTGGGAAAAAATGCATTTTCTTCACAGAGTCAAAACACAATGGGATATTGAAAAAAATCATAAAGGCAAAAATATACAAATGCTGTGTACAAACACACCTTTTCCATATTCCATAAAAATCTATTGGACAAAAACACTTCTAACATTATACAAACACTCAAAAGTTATCAGACAATTCACCTCAATGAATAATGCTACAATTATTCATTGTTCAGTCATACACTGTGTTTCCCCAGAGGGCTTAGTCTTACTCAGTTCAGAGTGAATGATGATCCCTTAGCAGGGAGCTATTGCACATTTTGTTCTAACTTTATTGTTCCAGGCTTGGCACATCCCTTATTATTCACACACAATTCAAATCTTGAAAATGAAACTCGCAATTTCCTTCTTTGTCTTTCAGTGGGCGCTCAATACCATTTATTTTTATCACATTTTGTGCAAGAACATGATGTGACCATCTCCACCTCAAAGACAGTGAACTGAGCCCAAAGAAATAACAGCAGCAACAAGTCCTTTCATTTCTAGACGCCCAATTGTAGAAATCTCAGGCATAGCCCTACATACATTCAGCCTTATATGCACAGGAAAACACACACACTGATAGTCAATAAATTCAGGTCTCTTCTGTTAAAAAAGCACTACAGTCACTAACAAAAAAAAAATATATATATACCTATTGCTGATTTTCCAAAATATACGTCGTAAAGAAGAAAAGGCACTTGGGAGTGGAAAAATCAATCTTGTAATACTTAGAAGGGAAAACTTTAAATGTACTTAAAAGTATACACTTAGAGCATCAGATGTAATTTAAGAAAAAATTTACTTTCATAGCACATGGGAATAGCATGCATTGAGGCACTTACGGTTTTATATTTATCAACTATAAAAATCGTATTATTTACATTGAAACTCACTTAGGGAGGGTTATACTTAAATACCGTATTACATCAGAAAACTTGAAAAATGTAATTAATAGGACTGAGTCAATTTCCATCATATGCTCTTTCAATCATGACATGCCTTGATTACAGGTATTCCTAAGAAACAATATCTCAAATAATGCCACAATGCCATGTTACCATAATAAATTCTACCATTTTTTTACCTGGTAATACCCTAACAGACCATGATTTCTGCATTTTTGTCTAAACCCAAGAAAAAAGAGGCAACACTCCTTTGGAGTTTACTTCTTTGGAGAAAAGAGTATGTTAGGGTACAACAAAATATGCTTCACTACCAATGATTGCCAACACAGGTTTGAGGAATACATATTCAGAATGACCACCGAAACGATTTTGAAAAGCTAGCAGCGAAAACTACAGGAATTTCAAATATCACCTTTTCTCCAGGGAAATAAATGCGTTTGCTTTTTTATTTGATGCACTCTGCCATCGAATAGTTCACAATTTTAAGAATAATGACTTTCCACAATCAAAGATAACAACTCCAGAAGACTGACTCCAAGCATCAAACTGTTCCTGATTCAAAGCCTGACCAACACATTAATGGAAAATCAGTCATCATAGTAAAGTGTAAAGCCACTGTGAAAATTAAAAGATAATAATACCTTCCAGTGTTGTCCATAAGCCAATATGTGTTTCTTGGCAATATCAAGCCGATTCCAGGCCAATGCCAAATCTAGCTGATCTGAAGCAGACATTTTTGTACCTTGGAAACAAGCAAAGGACTTAGAAATTCTCACACACTGATTTTACTCCTCTTTTTTTAAAAAGGTAAGCCAATTGGACCATATGTTCACATGAAAACAGGTCATACTTTTAGAAAGGTACCTTTCAACAGTGCAGTCAGAATTGCCAAATCAATGTCTTGCTGATCTTCTGACTCCACATCAAATATGGTTATCTGTTAGAATTGCAGAAGCATACTATTTGAGGTGAAGCAGAGAAGTCTGTAGTTATTTCTTCTTGGTAAGGGCTGTGGTAGATTAAATCATACACATTTCAACATGCACAAAGGCAAAGACCCAGCCATGATCTTCCTTGTTTCAGAGAGGAAATGTATCACGTTACTTTTTAATGCAGTGGCATCACAGGCAAACTGGCATCAACCTACTGCATAATTACATCAGTCTACTTCCTTTTGGTTAACCTTTAAATCTGAGAAATGTGAAAATGCAATGTGGTTGATATCTACTCAGTTTTCAATTAGAAAATAGATACTCCAAGTAAGTAAAACGAAAAATAGTAAAAGGATCCAACAGGAAAGCTGGAGAGGGACTATATCTAGGAGTGTATTGATAGGGTGCGGGGTAACAGCTTTAAACTGGAAGAGGGTAGGTTTAGATTAGATACTAGGAATATATTTTTTACTGTGAGGGTGCTGAGGTGCTGGAACAGGTTTGGCAGAGAAGTTGCAGGTTCCCCATTATTGGAACTGTTCAGGGCTTTGAGAGTCTGATCTAATGGTAAGTGTCCCAATCCATGGCATAGGGGTTCATTGAAACCAAATGATCTTTAAGGTCCCTTCCAATCCAGACAGTTCTATGATTTTATGATCCTACTCACAAATGAGCTCTCACAAACTAGTTCTAGCATAATTCTGTTAGTAGTAGAAGAACAGGTGCAAACATTTCTAAATTACACCACTACAGAAGAAAAAAGTATTAATTACTTGATCTTTCCTGTGAAAACAAAGATGTCTGGCCTTTTACTAAAATCAGAAAGGCACTCATTTCATAAGCAACCACCGAGACCTGAGAAGTTAACTAAACACGTTCTGTGGATGAACTAGCACAGATATCTTTGTCTTATCCTTATATTAGGAGATAACACCATTCGTTATGCAACTGCTGTGCTCACATTAACCTACAACAGAAAAAAACAAAAGAGATAACAGCAAAGGAAGACAACTTAATGTCAGAGTGCGAATCCCACTCACAGACTCTCTATGCTCCATGCATTCCATTAAAATGTGAAATAGGTGACTGGATTGTTTCTGTCCCAAGCTAAATGTATTTTGAATCATCAGTAAGACCTCCTCCTTCACTTGAGGGCGCAGCTCCCTGAAAAACAGATATGCAAACAATAATGAGGGCGCAGCTCCCTGAAAAACAGATATGAAAACAATAATGAGTACATTTTAGCTACTTCTTACTAGCCCAAATGACACTTCAGCAAAAGACATAACTTGTACTAAGCAGAGACATATGAGAAATCTCTTTTATTTCTATTTCTCTGTTGACTTATTCCTGTATTCTTTTAACAAAACAAATCAAAGGCATTCCATAACATAAATTATTATTCACACAGGCATCAATTTTGACCATACATATATACTACTGGAAACAGGACAAATGAAAAAGCTGACAGTTCTCAAGGGATTATCTGTGAACACAGAGCTAAAAATCACTAAGAGTTCAGAAAACTTTTTCTTTCTTACAATAATCTTATAGGGATAAAATTAAATCACTCATTATTTGTTCAGTAGGCTTCATACCTCTCCCACCTTTTCCCCCTCAGTTATCTTTCTATCTATCTCCATCCATATTTTCCTTTTCTTTTGAAATGGCAGTTGTTTTAGGGTTTTTTTAAGATCATGGATATGGAAGAAAAAGCAACCATAGAAAAGAAAACAAGTTCTCAATACAACATAGTATGCCCCCAAAACAATATTTAAAAAATATAATAAATAAGGAATTAGGGTATAAAGTTTATTAAATTATTCATTTCAGCCAAGCCACCTTTTTAAAATTTGATATTTGATTTTGAAAGCCCTTCTGACTTTCACAAAAAGATTAATTTGCTACACAAATATATATATATATATATATATATATTTCCATCATGGACATAAAATTTTCATCAAGGTACCTTTAATAGCATTTGAAGCTGCAGCTAAACTGCAGGTGACATAAGAGTAACAGCCAGACAAGGATAACAAATCTGGGTTACTACTGGGTAAACCAAAGCCAAAGCGATGGTACTTTAGTTCTCCTCCTACCCCCACCTAAGACTCCTAGAGCAACTAACCCCAGCCCTAGTCTCAAAAGCTTTGTGCAACCCAAATCCAAGCCTACTTACAGAATACTGATGGCAGGAGAAAGGATTCAGTCAAAAGCCAAACAGGCACTCTGAGATCACCCAGCACTGTCCCTTGCCAAAGGTGAGAAACATCATAATAACTCGAACTAGCTAGATGAAATTTCTTTTTCCTCTTCAAAAAAATATTAATAAACTTGGAAGAATAATTCTGTCAGCACTAGTTTGAGACATAGAAGGAAGAAACTGTGCTCTCGCTTAACAGAAATAAAAGCCAGCAAAAGACCATAGTGTGTTCATTACTAGGAGCATTAGAAATTCTTTCAGTGGTTTTGAGGTGTTTTCAGGTCCCTCCTTATAAGACAGATCAAACAGGAGAAGCGTTATGCCACTACTCACCCTGTATCACCCATGTGTTTGTGGGTAAACGCCAGGATATCTGCAGCTCTGCCAGTGCCCTCATAGACCACCACAGGAATAGCTGGGCTGGCCCTCACGTACTCCCACACCATTAGGATCACATTGGGGCCTCCTTCCACCACCAACCCAACTACAGGTACACCTTGGCCCATTCCTGTTTCAAAACACACCTAACCAGTTACAAACAGGTTTCAGTCACATAAAAAAATCAGAACGTCTAGTAAATAAATACTCATGAAGAAGTATCATGCATGGTTCAAAGGAGAGGAAGTCATGTCTTCACCATTTATAATTTGACTTAGACTTTTTAAGACTTTCACAGAAGTTTTGCAACCATATCAAAAAGACCATGAAAACTTTCTGATAAAATAAGTGGCCCTAGCATTGGAAAGAAGAAACATCCTTCAGAATATCCTTCTGCCCTTTATGATAGCTCTCATACACAAAGGTGTTGATGACATTTTAAATTTCATCAATATCGACTTACCTACACACACAGAAAAGCAAACAGGCATTTCACACATTTTCTCAAGTTTTACAGCAACAAGGTGTTTTTTTTAACAATCTGAAGTAAATTCCAAATGAGATTCAATAGAAATGGAAAAATAACAGAATGTCTGACTTGCAAGAACTCATAGTAAGAGAAGATATGAAGCTGAGTAAGAAGCTCTAATTATGAACACATTAAAAATTGGGTAAGTTTCTCAATTTGTAAATACTATAATGTGAGCATATAAAAGAAATGCAAAGTCAACATCATAACTCTGCTAATGTCTTTTTAACATACCTCAAGACTTAAATCACTAAATAAGAAGGAACTTCCACAAATTATTTATACCATCTAGTGCATAAAAATAAATACTTGTCTAATAAACTTGTCTAATAAATAAGTCATACGTTATACACAAATCAGTTACTGTATAGGCGAACAACGGAAGTTACACAATCTGCCAAAAAAACATTGGCTGAAAGTATTCCTTTCACAACAAGTCTTCATTTCTTTTTTCTCCTTTCAGTCTTCATGAGGAGGTCGCAGGCTTGCAATATAGAGGAGTACTGAAGACAGAAGTAATGAACTGGAGAAGAAGGATTCAAACGCCATTGAATGTGACAGTTTTTTCATCTAGTAAAATGCTAGTACACCATCTAGTGCTAATACGGAGACCACGCAAAACTGCAAAGTGAGGAAATTCTCAATACTTACTAAATACTCTGAGTATTTAGATGTCTCTACAACTGAGAAACCAAAAAGCAAGTTAGTCCAAATGTACAATGCTTTATAGAAAACCCCTCCTTTCCATTTTCCTGATACTCAGAATTTAAGACATGAGCAACCAACAACTTAAGCCTCAGTGAAATCTATGGCAAATGAAGATGTATAACATGTAACAGGAAATGTCAAGTACCTCCACAACTTTAAGGACAGGGTTTTCTGTCATAAAGTTGACCAGAGCAGTACTCACTTGTATGTATCTTTTGAAGTGATATGTACTTCTCCAAATTCCTCCTAAGCATCATTTCATTCCCGTACTTGCCAACAGTTCCATCATCTGCCATTAGGAAATGAGAATGCATGCTGTTGAGGGTACTTAGCTTGCTGAGTGGATTACCCAGAGTCTGGTACAGGCAAACTA